>NC_088256.1:21203000-21804500 GCF_036013445.1 Caloenas nicobarica
ACAACACATGCAGTAAATTGGGTTTTTTTCCTGGACATACCAAAAATGCTGTACCTTGCTGGAGCTGCATTTAGCTCATTCAATCAATGCAATGTTTTTTTTTTTTTCCTTTTTTTTTTCCTCGAATCATCAATGAACCATTGAAGTATTGAGGGTGGATTTTGGTTGTACATACAGTGGTACAATGGATTTGGAGAGTTTTCCCAGGGATGAGCCAGAAAGCTGAAGAGAAATGCACTCATGTTCCATAAAACCCTCTCCGCATCACTCCTGCTCTGCTCTGTGTATTTTAGAACAGTATTTCCTATGAAGCAATTATCCTGTTTCACTCCAGAAGTATTTTCATTTTCTGGCAGAAGACGTGAACTGTGGGCACAGGCTCCAGGTTGGTTTGTTCAGCAGTTTAGGATCCCTCCCAATAAAGGCTCCTTGTGGCTGCTGAAGCAAGTGATGAGTTTAAATTGAGTTGGAAGAAACTTCTGTAGCCAGGACCAGGCACCCCACAGAAATGTGGCTCATAAAACTGGGAAGAGAACAAGCTGGGGTCCTGCTCAAAGATTTCTATGCCTTCCACTGCTTGTTTATATTACTATTTGTTTTTGTAATGTTAACATATGATTCATATTTTTACTAATGAATTTCCATACTTATATCAGAAAGTTATTCTCTGACTACACAATACAGCGATGGGATTTCTTTATAATATTATTTTCCCAATTTTACAAGTTACATTGTAAAAATGGGGAAAATATGTTCATTATCTACTAACTTCAAAGTACTTGCTGTACAAGAGTTTGCTCCTGATGCTGCATCAGTAAGAGCTAGGATTCCCCTAGAAAATAGGGTTTTGATAACTTAAATGTTTTTTAGAGTTCTGTGATAAAGTAAAAACCAGCATAACTCCACTCGAATTACATCAGGAAAAAGGATTGTGGCTGCAGCACCAAGACGAGGGTTCTGCTACTGTTTCCTGGTGAGGGCAGCATGAAATGTGTTGACATTCTGACTAAAATGCAGAGAGAAGATAAAGCAATGAGAAACCAAAGAAAAAGGCTGAGGCCCTGCAGCAAAGCTGTGTGTATTCGTGACTTTTCCATCACTATCAATAATGCATAATGACCATCACGCGGATGAAGGCACCAATTTTTTGAGAAAGTCTGAGTCAAGCTCGCTATCACCAGATGTGAAAAAACACTCAACGTGACATTGGATGTCAAAAAGACAGGACCTGCTAGATAAGCAAAGGTCCAGCAGAAAGGGTAATGGAGAAGAAAATCAGCTGATGTTGACACAAATTGACATCTGCTGTACCGGTTTGTAGAGTTTTATGAGGGAAAACCATTCTTTTGTTAATATGTACTGAAAGAAATGGTTTTTTGAGCCACAAAAATATTTTGCTTAGAAAAAAAGAAAAACAAACTAATAGTTTATCTGTGAGCAATTCTGCAACATGAAGAAGCCATGTTCAATATTCTGGTCAAATTTTACAGCTATCTACAGTTGGAAAGGGGGAAAAGACAGACTGTAAATTCCAAAAGATTGCTTTTTTTTTTTTTTTTTTTTTTTTTTTAAATATTTACATCCCAGTGGCACAAATTCAGTTTCACACCAGAAATTGCTCTGGTGTAAATGAGAGCAGGACTGGCCCAGTATGTGTGTGGTGGGGCATCATTTCTACTCTGCGCAGTCCCACCAACCCATCCCTCACTCCACGTCACCTATAGTTTTATGGCTAGATTTGGAGTTTGCCTACAAATCTTGTAGCTGTTCCTTGGGCTTCATCCTGTGCCATTGAAACTAGTGGGTGTCAAAAATATACACCGATACATCCATAAAACAAATACCATCCCGATCTGCAGATGATTATCAAGTTACTGGGACTCCAACAAACGCTGCCAACAATCTCAGGGTGACCCGGCAGGGGATGGAGCCCGATCATCAGAGCGCAGAACTGGGAAAGCCATGAAACCAATCCGGACAAGGAGCATTTTGAAAACACAAGTAGAATTTCATGCCTTCAAAGAGTATCAATTAATGAATGCATTTCCCCTGCCAGCCTAAATGTGGCTTAATTCACTCTCCAAAATAACTCACTCTCAATGTGATTTCAATGTGATCTTTCAAGGAACTTGGTCCACTTATCTCTCCCTGGTTTATAGTGGTTTCATGAATTATCAGAGCCTACTGCGTCAGCAGTTACTTCTGAACTTGAGCAGGAGCTGTTGACACGCTCTCCAGGGCAGGAACTTAAGTTCAGGCCTTTGCTCACAAGGGTCGATTTTAGACGTCCCTCTTTCTGGCAGCTGAATCATTATAGAGCACATAGTCCTTAGTACAGGGCTGTATGTCTGATGCCTAATGAGGCAACAAAACTAAATTTACTGTAAAGTTATGCCTCTAATGGATAGCTGAGCAGGGACGGTGTGCGAGCAACACTACCACGAGGTCAAAGGTCTGCTACAACAGCAAATTAAATGAATGATTACTGTTCTCTTTAAACTAAGCTGTGGGAATGCAAGATACAAAGGAGCAGAAGGTATAAGCCAGGCTGTGCTGTTCTCCCCTCCACACATCAAGCCCTTTTTCCTTACTCCTGGATGCTGCAGCCACAGCACACAGGAGGACAAAAGGACAAGGGGATCGTTTTTACATTTCTGAATGGGATACACACGAGTCACATCTGACTCTGTATTTTAAGGAGAAGACAGGAGCACGAAGTGTGGGAAAGTCCCTGCTGCAGCTTCACTTCCATCTAATTACTAATTTCTTGGCCTTTAGCAGCGATCTGCATCCACTATTCATACGTACCTTGTTGCTTTTTATGGGAGTCACGAAACAAACTGTTATTGTTAATGCAGCACGTGGAAGACAACGTGTACACCTGTGTAGTCAACCATGCTCTTTTTAATGGAATAATAAATACGGTTAAAGATTTGCAAGGGCTTAACAGATGTACCAAAGAGACAGCGTGTGGATGGGAGAAGGCAGTGAGCACAGGAGAGTGATTTCCCGGCTGGGAAGACAAAATACTGGCCCTGAGCTGCTGGAAATTGGTTTTGTTTTGCAGGCAGGCAGATTTATCTGAAAAGCACTTCCTAATAGTTCGGGGCAGAGAATCCCAGTCTGACCGGTCTGACCTCCCCGGAGTGGCCCTTTCTGAACACCTAGAAAAGGCCTAAGATGCTAATTTATGCCATCCAGATGAGATGATAACAGCTTCCAGCATCTATCGGACAGTGAGCAGTGAACACTGCACTTGTACCAATTCTAGTATTAATTGGTGAGGAAGGTCTTGCCTCAAATTCAAGAGGCTTTTGGGACTCATGCAAACGAACACCCGTAGTAAGACAGAGCTCGCGTGCCACGAGAACCCCCCCCAAAGCTCCGGCTGTGCCAAACCGCTCTTTCTACAAGTTGATAAAGTTTTTTTTACGGGAAAACGCCTTGCAAAGAGGCGCAGAAGGCCAAACCCGACGCAATCGCTCCAGGTTTTATAAAGTTTTGTAACTAAGACCGACTGCTCACACCGGCTCCGGAACGGACCGGGGGATCCTCTGGATCCCGGCGCACCGGGCACGGGCTGCTCCCCGTACCGGACCGGGGGATCCTCGGGCTCCGGGGCACCGGCCGCCCGGCCCCGCACGGCCCCGCCGGGCTCCGGCAGCGCTTCCCTCCGCGCCCCCGCTCCCGGGAACCACCGAGGGGTCACCGGCCGCGTCTCGCCGGGCACCCCCACCCCCGTGCCGGGCCCTCGGGGCGGCTGTGGGGGGACTCACCGTGCGGGCGGCTCCGCTGCTCCGCCGCAGGCCCCGGCGCTGCTCCCGCACGGCAGAGACGCCGCCGAGCCGGGGCCGCCGCCGCTGCTGCTGTCCGCGGCCGCCTTGGTGCTGAAGCGGCCCGGCCCGCCCCTCCCTCCGCCCCCGCCGGCCCTTGGAGCGTAAACCGGTGGCCATGGCAACGCGCGTCACACGGCCCGAGGTGGGGCCGCCGCCGCCGGGGCTCCCGCCAAGCGGCCGCCGCCCGCGCTCCCGCCCGCCGCCTCACGGGGGAGGCCGCGCGCCGCCGGGGGTGAGGCGGCCCCGCGGGGGTGAGGCGGCCCCGCGGGGGTGAGGCGGCCCCGCCAGGGGGGAGGCGGCCCCGCCGTGGGGGAGGCGGCCCCGCCGTGGGGGAGGCGGCCCCGCCAGGGGGGAGGCGGCCCCGCCGCGAGTGAGGCGGCGCGGCCCCGGGGACACGCAGAGCCCGGCGGAGCGGCCGCCCCCGCCCCTGCCCCGCTGCCCCGGGGCCCGAGACACGAACGTCGCACCAGGGAAGAGGGGCTGTTGTATTTAATGCGTTCCTGTGGGTGTCACGAGTGCGATGGGGAGCGGCTGAGGGAGCTGGGGGTTCAGCTGGAGAACAGGAGCTGAGGGGAGACCTTCTGATCTCTGACCTGCCTGAAAGGAGCTTGGAGCCGGGGGGGTCGGGCTCTGCTCCCCAGGAACAAGCGCCAGGACCAGAGGAAACGGCCTCAAGTTGCGCCAGGGGAGGCTGAGGTTGGATCTGGGGAACAATTTCTTCCCCAAAGGGCTGTGGGGCATTGGAACAGGCTGCCCAGGGCAGTGCTGGAGTCACCATCCCTGGAGGGGCTGGACAGACGGACATGAGGTTCTCAGGACATGAGGCAGTGCCAGGGTTGAGTTAATGGTTGGGCTCCATGATCCTAAGGGTCTCTTCCAACTGAAATGCTTCTGTGTTTCTATTGACCTTACGACTGGCTTTTCCTTCCCACGGCAGAGCAGGGTGCAGACCCCCCCGGCCCTGCCCTTCGCTGCTGCAAACCCCCCGTCCGTTGTCCATCTCCCCAACAGCGACGGGATGGGAAACTGTGTCCTGTCAGCCCAGCGCCCAGCGAGGGACGGTCCTTGTCACTTGGTAGCAGATGGTTTCAGCCTTTGGTGACCCATTTCTCGGCTCATTAACCCCGAGAAATGTCAGAACAAAACTTTTTTGGTTTCAAGATCCTTCCTGCATGAGAAGCTGGTGAGTTTGGCCTCATTATTTGTGATACAGATGCACTAGGAAGGCTCAGCTGAGGTCAGACCCTCACCTGGTTATACACTGGAGAAATATATATATATATATACTTTGCATACATATCCATGCATAGCAAGAGGACATAAAGTTGCCATGGGAATCTGAGCAAGGAAATCTGAAGTTTCAGGGTTACAAATAGAAGGGTTAAGGTGATTTAGCTAAACTCATGCAAAAGAATCAGTGATGTGAGCACCAGCAGCTGCACTTTGGTCGCTTGACCCCCCCAAATTCCGCCGTACCTGCGGCGCAGCCCTTCCCGCAGCGGAGCGGCCCCTGGGGTCTTCGGCTGTGGGACCAAGATCTCCCCCCGCCACGGCTTTGCCAGGAGACGGGTCCCTCTGTACACATTCCATATCCACATACTCCGTATGTGATGTCACTGACTCAGTTCTAGTTGTGAACAGCAGATTTAGGAAAGCAGGTTTTTCCCACTGGGGGCTTCTAAAATGGATTATCTTAGATCGATTAACTGGCTGGGTGGCATAAAACCCTACATGGGATGGGCTTATGGCATCTGTGCCTTTTTTGTTAATTTCCATTCCACCGTAATACTAAACACCTTATGTTTGCCATTGTACAGTGTGTAAGTTTGCTTTTTGCCACTACGCAGAACTAAAATGAGAGATAATTTACTGTTCTGAGAAACTATGCCGAATGGGTAAGCCATGATTACTTTTTGAAAAAGTGCAGATTTAGTACTACGGTGACTCACAACAATGAGCAGACCTTGGCAAAAAAAGGTTATTAAAGTATTTTAAGCTGCATTTTATCATAGGCGAATATATTTAATAACCTTACATAGCCATGTTTGGACTTAAACTTACAGAACCCAGATACTTCTAGGCTGGCTCTTGGGTATTACACCAAAGCAAGATTTTAACCTTTTATCTCAAAAGAATCTGCAGCAATGAAATATGACCCTTGTTAAATGTAAAACCCCCCAAACCAGCTGTTACTCTCTAGAGCCCTTAAAAACATCGTCAGTGTCTCTTTCTTCTTGCAAACAGCTTTATGACTCCAGTGATAAAGCAATTGCAGCAATTACAAAGCACTTTGTAATTAAAGAATCCTGCTTATGTGCTGACTTAATTTTATATCGTAAACACCAAGTTAGTTTAAATTCCTAGTTGTGAAAAGTATTTCTATTTAAATGAGTTGTTATTATATTAATTTATTATTTCTTTTCCTAGTTTATGATTTCTTTTCTTAGTTTATGATTTCTTTTCTTAGTTTATTATTTCTTTGTAACTTCCAGAACTCTCATAAACTCCAAACACAAACCAGTTCTCAGCTCCAACAACTGTCTTTTTTTCCAGTTGCCGTGTTCGGGCCCAGGACAGTCGAGCCGGAGGGATGAGCGGGATGAAACCCACAGCTCTGCCCAACCACTATATGTAGCTATGGAGTAATTAATTGGGCAAATTAATTAGTTAATGGTTCTACTTCACTTTGCACACAGTGAATTACTAAGTAAAAGCTACGTATCTTTATTTTTTTCCACTCTATATCACTAGGTAATTGCCAGCATCACAGCACGGCTGGGTAAGGGAATAGTGTTTAAAATACAGAGAAAAGCTTACGTTTGATGGCTGATAAACCTAATTTAATGTCAGGCAGGGAAAGCTGGATTTTCTTGGAACTGTGCCTTTGCCCCTTTGCGCATTTTGGAGGAGGCGGATGTAAATCTGTGCCATCGTGATGTCACCAGGCTGCTGTGACCGGCCACAGGCAGGCAGGCCAGGGACACGATCACAGCGCTGGCAGCGGTACATTTCTCAACAAGTCAAAAAGCAGCAGGAGGCCGAGTGAAGGAGAAGGACGTCTGTATGGTGACATCCTGGGGCCACTGAGGCTGCTGGCACTTTTGCTGCTGGGTTCGGTAAAGTAGGCATTTCACCCAGAGCATTTTGTTTGTTTTGGAAATGAGGGTTTTAAAGGTAACGTCTGAGGCCAGGTCTCTTCTGCAGATGTGATGTGCAAGAAATGCTCCCCAAAGCCTGGACTCTTGCTGCCTCCTCTGACTTTGGCCCTAATTCAAGAAAGCACTTAATATACACATAAATACATTTCTCATCAGCAAAGCTTTTGAGCAAACACCTCATTTAAAGATTTGCTTATCTCTTAATTCATTGGTTAAGAAGTAAGGTATTACTTAATAGGAGTCAAAAGTGGGATAACCTAGCTGTAAATCCTTACCATTTGTATCCTTTATAACCAGAGCTTAGTCATCTTTTGACTGGTGACGCACAGCACTCATTTCTTGCTGAATAAAATTTTAGAAGCACAGCCAATTTTTCACAGAAACTTGGAACTGTGCCCTTTCTCAGGTTTTATGAATGCAAAGCTCAAGGTCCGTAGCATGCAGTGATAACCTAATGCAAGGTCATGTTTTGTTAGAATAACAGCACCTAAATCTTCAACTGTGACAGTGGGGTCCAGCTCTGCTTTTAGATTTTATTGAATTTCATAAGGATTCTGATGTGCAGAACAAGTTCAAGCTGTGACAGCAATAAAGGCAGTTGCAAAATGCTGGAGATTACCAAGCTTGAAACTGTAAAGGTCAGATCCTGCTCTACACTTCCCAATTCTCGCGTGTATTTAGATCTGAGATATCCTGCGCATTTAGCTCCCCGCTCTGTGGTTCAGCGAGGTGGAAGAAAATCATCTTTACCTTTGGAAAATTCCACTGCAGGACTACGTTTTCCTCCCAAAACTCCAGAAATTCATGTCATGAATGATATATATTCTGTCTCAAAGGAAATCATCTGAGTGGGGAAAAAAGAAAATCCTCGTGGCCTTAATTTTAAGTGTGCGCTTCTGAGACAACATGTGCGGGAAGTGCTTGTCCAGATTTTGGAAGGAATTTGTACTGTCCCTGCCTGTTTGCTACCATTTAGTAGCCATAGCAGGATAATTGGATCTTACTGATTACTCTGTAATTTGAGTGTGGATCCTTGGACACTCAGCAAACTTCACTCCAGCTGTCCCATTTTGCAGAAGCCCACGTCAGCAGAGAATTTAAATGGAGATTTAATAGTTCAACAGGTGAGAACCTGCAGAAAATCCACTTGGTATCCTGACTATATAATGGAGTGAAGGAGAGGCTTCTAATTCAAGACACAGAGTGGTGAATGTCAGTTTATTGAGAAGCCAAGGGAAACAGGAGAATATGTGCCCTCAGAAATCTGGTTATACTTCCAAAAATATACTGCGGGAACATTAGATGCCACTGGGAACACACATAGTAGAGCTAAGTGCTCAGCAAAGCATGCTAACCTAATTTCATCAGTACATGAAAGAAGAAAATCCTGACTCATATTTTATGAAAATTGTTATGGTGAATCAGCAAATTACTTCTGTTCGTCTCCTCCAACGTCAGCACACTGAAGTCTGGAGCAACTTGAACTAATCTTGGGGCACTTGTAAATAGGATATATTCAGACCAGCCAAAGCTGGGCTAAATGGAAGCAATTTGTCATCGATGGACAGCTGGAAAGATCAGAAAAATGCTATTTCCTGACTGTTCTGTCAGAAGGAAAGACAGCGTCTGTGTGTGCCTTTCACCTCCGACCCCTTTATCAGATCCCAAATAAACGAAGGAATTTGTGGCCATTATAACAAGATCTCCCTGGATGGCAAATGCTGGTGTTTTTATGTATGTGCCCCTTCATACATATCCCTGCGGTGGCAGGGAAGAAAATAAAATTGCACAGAAATGTATAACCTGATCTGCCTTGTTCAGCTGCTAATCCGATCTTCTCTCCTAGTAAAGCTCAAATAATTTGATTGTGTGTGTAGGGCATTCTGGAGCACCTGAGGGATGAGAATGAAATCCTGCCGAAATACTGTAGACGAGTGGAGAAGCTACTGAAATGCCTCCCTGCATTGGTACTCAAACTACGTCATGAAATTCCTGCTGGTCACCCTCAAGCGCAGGTGATCTCCTGCTGCGGGGCTTTTCCAGCCAGCCTGGAGCCCTCGAGGGAGCACATGAAACACAACAGCACCATGTCCCTCTGTACAGGCTGCTTCTCCACCAGGGGCCCTTTTGCAACCTGGACCACACGCTTTGGCTACGGGCTGAAAGCTGGAAACGTCCCCAGATGCTGTCACACCTGGCTGCACATCCTGCTCTACCTTTCATAGCATCCTCTCCTTGTTTGTGCTCTTATAACAGCGTTAACTGGCTATAAATTCACATTATCCACTGAAACATTTCTCCCGAAAAAAAAAATAGATCCTTGGGCATCACAGGATGTCCTCCAGCACAAAGATTAGGAGCAAGACTAAAGGTCCTGTGAAACTACCTCAAGGACCGTGACTTCTGAAGCACTGATGGTGCCTTCACAGGAGCTGTGGGCTCATGGCTGCAGTCAAGCAGCCTCTTGAACTTTTCTTTCTACAAAAGGGACAGGGGAGGAGATCAGGATACGGCCCCAAAGGGTCCCTGCGCAAAGAGGCAGCAGTGGAAGCAGGCAGGGAGTACAGGAAGGCATGCGGAGAAATTCAAGGGAGAAAATGGCAAGGAAGAAATTATTTGCGCATTTCGAAGACGACTTGGAGCAAAATCTGCTCCTGCCTGAGTGTGTCCTGATTGCTGCTTTGTAGAGAAAGGGGGAAAGACTCAGGACAGTCAGACAGGAACACCTTTGGGAGCTTCCACATCCACAAAATGGGAAAAGCTCGGATCCCATTTTCATGGTATTTCAAATGGCTTAGGGAAGCAGCCAGGGCCTTTAGTAGTATTCATGTGCTACAAAGAATCGTTCCATGGGCTCTGTATGATAAGAGCTATATTGGAGCTTGATATTATCATTTACTGTCTTGTGCAATATTGTAGCAATCAGAAAGAATGAGAAATACAGAGCAAAAGCAATTCCTTTAGAGTATAGACCATTCAGACAAATACCGTATAGAGAATAATGATTTGTTTTGATCATCACTAGGAAAACATCTTTTAAATACTCAGTAAAGCACAGGCAGGCGTGGTAGCAAAACTTTATGGGGAGCTGGTGAGTTGATTTAGGATGTTGTTATTTGATTGATTGGTAAAGATTCATGCTGTTCATCAATCCCCACCGGTGGGGGTGTCAGAGGATGGACCAGACTCCTTTCAGTGGTGCCCAACAACAGGATGAGGGGCAATGGGTGCAAAGTTAAATACGGGAAGTTCCATCTGAATATGAGGAGAAACTTCTCCATTTTGAGGTGCCAGAGCCCTGGAACAGGCTGCCCAGAGACGTTGTGGAGTCTCCTCTGGAGACATTCAAACCCACCTGGAGGCGACCCTGTGTGATCTGCTCTGGTGAACCTGCTTTAGCAGGTGGGTTGGACTGGATGATCTCCAGAGATCCTTCCAACCCCAACCACCCTGCGATCCGGTGGGTCTGAAGAAGGCACTGACGGAGGTTTCTGAGGTTTCGTGGTCACAAGGAGTGAGGAAATCATCACCTTTGAAAGGCCAGGCCTGAAAGACCTTTGGGTCTTTTCCCAGTCTGCCCTCTGCCCTATCAGTCACATTTCTGCTACAATAAGCAAGGGCTTTTTTTTTCCCTCTGAGCAAATAATTACAGATTAAAAATGACTGAACCTTCAAAAAACTTTGGCTAATTTATTCAGCCTAGCTTTACAGTGTTGTTTGCCTTGCAGGGGAGACAGATAGTTGGGAAAACATCATTTCAGCTGTGAAAAAAGGGAAAAAACCCTAAAAGTATTGCATATTATTATTTCTCAAAAGTCGCCCAAAATAAAATGCAAAAATGTAGAGCAGTCTCCGTGATCCTTTGGAGGTTCTTGTCTTCCTCCAACGCAACAGCTGAATTTAACCACAGCTACACAACCTGTTAGGCTGGCAGGGCCATTCCTGGGCATTGTATTGATTTATTATTGAAAGCAACATTCATTTCTTTAAATAAATGATTTTGTCATTTTTATTTCTATGCAGGTTCTTTTTACTGCCCATCTCCTCTAGTCTTTCTTTTTTCCAGAAGAAAAATCACTTCCCTGCCATATTAACTGAGTTTAATTTTCTCCTTAATTCTGTCCCAGGCTTCTCATTTGTTCAGTGGTTGACAGAGTGTTTTCGAAGTCTAAATATTAATCTATTGAAAAAAAGAAATGAAACATTTTGGGGAATAAAAACAACTTTCAGATCATTTTCAGAACTAGCAGTCCATTTTGTTGCATCTGGTTTTGATGGGAGTGAAACCCCATGTCCTTATTTTAAATTGACTATCAACATCCCATTACAGAACATGACCACTAAAGCTCAGTAGATGGTTTTGTCAGTCCTACTGGCAGAGATAAGCTGGAAATGAAGCTTATTCAGTAAATTCATAGTAATAGAGCAGGGGCAAAATTTATTAAAAAAAAAATGACCCAGTGATGTAGGATCCTTTGGTTTTTCACTGTACATTTGCTTTCAGAAAGATCTAGCTTAGATTTACACCAGTTCTTCTGAAAACTACATGATCTGGGAGCAAGAAAAATCTTGACTGAAATTACCATAGCAGGAATACATATCACACATGCTGCATGTATGCACGGCTCATTTTATTATCCCAAAATATTTTGTGACCAATGAGCAAGTTCCTGGATCTGGAGCCCTAGAGGATCCTTCTCAAGTGTTAGCAGGAGGGTTGTGCCCCAATAAATCAATTTCCTGTTACATTTTACCTTATTTATACTTAAAAAGAGTGCCCTGTTTTCATTTTCAAATCAAGTGCATTGCTCTGGTGGACCTCAGAGGTAGAGAATCAGATAATTAATGCCGGTATTGGAGAGTTAAATGATTTTATTGAACTGATGCTTTTATGCCCTCTGGCTGCCTGCTTTTCACATCCTGGCATAAGAACAACCCCCATACTTAAAAAAATAAATTTAAAAAAATATATAAAAATAACAGGAAATAAGCTTTTTCTAAAGCATGAATTGTTGGACTCTCCCTGGAAAATTTCACAATTTCCAGTATTCACTCTAAATGAGAACAATTTTTGGTGAGTTTTCTGTGGAACTCTTAATTTTATCCATTTTCAATGGCATCTTTTGAATCAAAATATTACAGAAGGATCTCTGGGAAAGAAGAACCAGGACTTGGGCACTGGACGAAGCAACATTTAAATTCAGTCACCATTAGTGGCAACCTCATGGTCTCCTGTTGTTGCCTTATACCAATAGCGAGTGTATTGAATCATGGAAATGCTTATTTTGGGATTTATAAACACATAGTATGTTGTGCAAAATATTGCCTAGATTGACAAGTCTTTTTACGTCCACAGGTACGTGGTAAGAACACCCACGTTTACCCAAGTGGGCAGACCCATAGTTTGCCATCACCTCTTCACCCTTAGTGTTTGTGTCACACCTACATTTACTTCTTGTGTTCTATCCCCTGAATTTCTTTTTAACATTTACTTTCTTCTGTGCATCGAGCGTGACTGACATAAGGAATGACTAAGGGTACTGATCAATTATTGTGATTAAAATTGATCCTCACTGCAAGGCGCTCCTGGCGTCACAGTCCACAAACCAACGCAGACAAGCTCATTTGGTTTGGTCTTGCAACCGTCACATGTAGTGAGACTTTCATTGAGTAGAGCAGAATTATTGCTATCTCGAAATCACCGTGTTTGATCATCAGGAGAATAAAAAGCAAGCTGTGTTTATGTATTTTATACCTAGCAGAAAAGTTTGGTTTAAAAATATTTGGTTTCAAAACCATTTTAGAAATGAGTCATTTTATAACAAGATCCAATGTTTGGGGGTTTTATGCAATATGGGACCTCAGGTATCATGAAAATAAAATTTACCTTTGTTTCTTTTTACAAATAATGAAGAGTAACACCTATTTCTTTAGGCTTAGCTGAAAGACATCAACCAAATGCTATTTGTAACACTTTGCATTGATGAGTTTATCATAACCAACCAACCTGTGGCAACTACTATATTGGTCCAAACCTGCATATTAAAGGGCATAAGAAGGGGAAAAAGAAATAGGAAAGGGGAAAAAAAATATAGGAAAGGGAAAAAGAGACAGCAAAGGGGCGTGATGAAGGAAGAATAAGAGCAAGAGAAAGACTGGGCTGAAACCCCGTGGGCAGACAGGGAGAATTTTATTTGTGTAACAAATGTTTTAAACCTCGCTGCCTCATTCCAGTCCTAAAAGCCATCACCACCTGTAAGTGTGTGCATTAAAATGGCAAATCTATACAGCTCCATCGTGTTTGAAATTGAATTCTACTGTAGTTCCTCAGCACTCTTATTTAATAATTTTTTTTTTTCATATTTTCAGTTCACTTCTTTTCTAGCTCATCGTCTTGTGCAGCTTAGTTTGTCAGTTTTATTTCTCCAGAGTGCTATGGAGTCAGCAACACATAATTCACAACTCAATAAAATTTAAGGAAAAATAAATGTTTGCTGCATTGAAGATGAGATGGAGATTGTGGAGGAGGGAAGGTGAGGGGAGGAAGCAGGAGGTTGGCTTTAAATTGCTTCTTTTGGAAGAGGTTTGAGAATTGAGAGTAGGTAACTCAGGGTACGAAATGGCCGAGGCTCTAAAATGGACACATCGAGAATTCAAATGCAAAAAGCAGGAGGAAATAATTCAGAAACAGTGGCTGTGCAGGGCGATTTCAGCCAAATGAGAAGTGGGCGGTCAGTGCTGGAAATCCGTGACTCGTTTGAAGTAAGGTAAACCAATTTGTTTAACATTTTATTGGCTGGAAAAAGCCAACAACCGCATCTCTGTCTTTCGAAACCATGGGATACAGCAAACTCCTCATTCCACAGAGGCAGAAGGTCTGTGCCGATAGTTCAGAGATTAGTCAACAGCTTTATTCATTTCAAAGAGGAGGCCAAATAAGTGACTCAAACATCAAAATTCTCACTATTCCTTTTTTTCTAGATGAGACAGGCTGGAGGGTCTTAGCACCAAGTGATGTCTCATTCTGTCCCAAAATGCAGCTTCTGGCCAGCTGAGGAATTATGAAAATGGAGCAGAACTGGAAAATCCCAAAGGCAACAAGCTGCCAAGAACAGGTATTTTGTTTCAGCATGTTAAATACAAGGCATTTATAAACTAAAAGAATTTGCATTCACTGGATCTTTCAAGGGAGACCGGGCATGCAGGAAATAGGCAATTTAGATATTTTAATGTACTTTCAGTATGCTATTGTAATGAAAATGTTCACAAATATAAAAAAAAGACATAAGTTTCATTTCAATCTTTACTAACATGTTGGTGTGTCTCTACACCTGCACCCACAGTAGACAAGATATTTAACTCAGGTTGCTGAACATAAATGCTCAGTAATGTGTTTCTGCCAAGTTTCTTTCTGGGTTTTAATCACAAAAATTCCATGATATATGTCAGGAAAAAAACCCAATAAACTCTATTTCCCTAGTAATGCTGCTTGTCTCTTAATCACGGCAACACTGATAGGATTTGATAATAAACAGGTCAATAATCCTTGAAATCTGCTCTGCAGTTTAATCTTCTTAAAAGCGTCAGGACTCTATGGAGAATAAGCCATACCATGTGCAGACAAGATCAGAAATAACAGGTGGATGGAAGGGTGGAGACCACCCAAAGCATTCATTTTTGCAGGTAAATGCTGTGCTCTGGCATAGCTGTACTTCAATAACAGGGTGAAATCCGTCTCCCGTTGAGTCAACAGGAACCCTCGTACTTCACACGCTGTTCACTGACACGCAGCCGAGCAAAGAATCGCAAAGCAATAAAATCTATTTTCCTTGTGACATGACCACAGCTGCACTGTTGCCATGGCAATGATCGAGCTTCATTGGCAATATTTCATTTACAATCCTCCTGCCATTGAAAGGTTTTGGTTTGTTTGTTTGTTTGTTTTCCGAAACATGGAATAAACGATAGTGTGAGTCAAAAACCTGACAGGCTAGTTCCTCTAGACAAGTACTGTTTTCAAATTAGAAAGCAATAATTTGCAATTTTTCAGAGGTGTTATATCTGGTTAAGCTTATTCTTCAAACTGACCAGCCCTCTGAACTTTGTGACCTTAAATTTCACTTGAACTAACACTCAGCTTTTAAAGAACATCCTCTCTACTAGCAGCCTCATGGTACCAACATGGTTTTCAACCTGCGAGGATTTCATGGCTTGATTATATCTAAATTTAACCTGGCTCTTTAACAGGGGCATGATTCGTAGGGAGTTTGAGGAGGCAGTAAGGAAGTCAGAGGTAATCAGACTGATTTTGGGGAATGTCCTTAAAGTCCTGCTGCCTTTGTTTTTCCTTCTAATTCCCGCGCAGGACGTTAGACGAAGGGTATGAAATAGTGTCTGAGCATCTCTGCTGCTGTGTAAGAGAGAAGGAATGGATGCGCTTTCCGTGCGTCAGTTTGTAAATGCTCAGCTTTGCAGGAGGTTTGTGTTCCCGAGAAAAGGTGAAAGACAGAGAGAAGCCCATCACCAGTAGGATATTTCTTCAGCAGTCCAAAGGGAAGAGGGATTTAAACTGGAATTTGGCTCCATTAGCAGCGCTGAACCCAGTTGGCTCCCTCCTGTGTCAGCTGTGTGAAGCTGATTTTTAATTTTTCAGGTTTGATTGAGGGAAAACATGATATGCTCCTATTTCTGAGTAACTTGCCGCTTTGTTCTCTAACATTGTGGATAATCAGGTCAGTTTGACTTCTCTTTGACATCACTGAAATGAATCTATTTTTTTCAAAGTAGATGATCACTCTAATAGTTCCTATCTAATGTTGCTGCCGCCTCCAAATCATGTCCTAATTAATGAGTTCCAGTAATATTACAGAAAAAAAATGTGGCTATTCAATGATCTAGTGCCTGTTTCTGACCCTGGAAAACATTATTCATTTAGGTAACTATTACTCATGAGAATTAGCACGCAAGAAGGTTGATTTCAGTAGGGGTGTTCTGCTCACAGTTCTCTATTAAATATATTAAATCTCTGCTACATCTCTCCACAGATTTGCTTTTGAAACCACGGACAATAGTACTTGCTTCTGTGAGCCAGTGATATTGAGAATTATCTACTGATGTGGATCAGATCCAGAAAATCACAGCCCGTCATTGTGTTTTTTCCCATCTCTTGCAAAGGTTCTTCGCACAGACCTCTCCTGTTAAAACCCCGGCTCGTCACCGCACGCCTGTCACCGGTGGGTATTTCAAAGCTTTTACCGTCAGGATTCAGCAATCTGCATCATTATGAATTCAGACTAGAATAATTACTGTCACTAGCTTTGCTCTAAAGTGTCTTCTGCCACACTTAGTACAGTTCATTTGCTAGAAGTACTCCTACATTATTACCATATCTACAAGCTATTTGTATTCAAATTCCACACGGTGGGGGTGAATGAGGAAGCCTCAGTTGATACTTCACTTTATGGGCAGGGTTTTGCCTGAGGTGCTTCGGCAGAACACAATGTTCAAACTGTGCCTGTCCCAATCATCCTGATGCTGCCCACCCAGCAGCTCCCACCTCCACCCACCCAGACAAGTCCGGGAAGTCCCCTGGACTCCTTGATCCCATCTCAAACTTCGTGTGCTGGCCCCAACTCCAGAAATGAAAGGGTTTCAGTTATAAATGTTTCTATATGGTGTTTTCAGAAGTAACAAAATGAAGTTATTTATTCCTGCTGTCTTCCCTAAATAATGCTCATAAGCACATCTAAAAATCCTGTTCACTATATCAAGAATTTAAAAGGCCTACAGATGGATCCTAATGAATAAATACAGACTTGAATTATCATAAACCAGGATTAAATTTCCTGTTCCAATACATTTTCTGAAGACCCTATTTATGAAGATGCAGATACCCACATTTAGGACTGACAGATAAGTTCATTCTCATGAAGAAAAAATGTGATTTCATGTTTGAAAGCTTAGCTAGCTATGAAGTAATAAATCAGCATTTTTTTCCCGAAACATTCTGGTATCTGAAGAAAGCGTCTGCTGATGGAAGCCAAGTAGTGAAGGTCAAACCTTCTGAGCATTGTCCAATTTTCACCTCTTCTAACAGCTTCCATTGACCTGCCCTGAGACATTAGAAAACTCGACTCAGTTTAGAAGGAAAATCAGAATCTTAGTATCTATTTGTGTAACTAACAGATGACTTCACATTAACAAGGACTATTTGTACACTTTAAAGAATTTTATGCGTTCCATTTGAAAAATGCAGTTGCTTCCCCATTCTGAAGGCTAAAAGCACTCAGTGAATCAGTCAATAAACCAGCAAGAATGTTCTTGGGGTTTTAGCAGGATTAATCTAGTTATGTTAGTTAGAAAGAGTTGTTAAAGAAAAAGAGCCCCAGTCTGACAGTTTATTTCGTCTAAATTAAATGATGGATGAAACCTAATGTGCTCCATGAAGGCCAGGTCTTAAAGAGAAAAACATCTTGGCGTATGTCTAACTGTAGGCTACACTCCTCTAAAATATGGTGCATTTAGTCTGAGAACCATTGTTACATTTAACAAGTGAAGTCTGGTCATGAAAAAGTTTGGGTTTGAACTCGGGGAGCAGACCGTGTTTGGTATGAATAACAACACTTTCAGCTTTTAGAGTGAGGAGCTGTCATTTTTGAACAAGACAAGTGTTACCAGAAATTAAGCTCATGACACTTCTCAGACGTGGGATGCCAAGACTGTATCACTTTCCATCACCGAATAGCTGATTTTTTCCCCCATTTGCCGCTGCCAGACGAGATGAGAGTCACAGGAGCATCGGCAGCTCTGCTTCTGGGAGCACATTATTCCCTACTCCAGTGTTCCGCTGGGATAGCGACAGACACAGAGATATCCTTTATAGTTAGCTGCAAGTTAATAAATTATTGACTCAGGAGTTTTTTTTGTATCAAAAAAATAACATCTTAACACATATAATCTGTATTTTGTATCTAACTAGGATGGATAACATTTTACTAAAAGTATTCATTTTACCTCATCCTGTAAAAAAATACTTATTTCATGAAAAGCTTGAGGCAACCAGAAAAGCGTTCTCTTAAAGGGATTCGAAGGGTGAAAAAAGCCCTTCAGCTAATGATATGCTTGTGAACTTTATTTTTAGAAGTTCTGTTCCTATAATACAATTACGTTCTATCTCACAGTAAATTCAAAGGCAGAAGATCTTATTTTTTCTCTCTTTTTGAGGTGTTGAACAGTTTATTATATATGACGAACGCTGCTCTCGTGTTCTTTCTTTTTTGGAGAGGTGGCTTTTGGGTGGGTCTTTGTGCATAAAGATACACTGTCGTTAACATCTGATACAATAAATGAGGGAGAACTTAGTTTTTTTCCAAATTATTGGTTCAGACTCTTGATCTTTTAATAAGACAGCACAGCACTAGATTTAAAAACTTCTGTCTGAAAGATACAACATCAGGAAAAAATCTGCATCTCAAGTATCAGTGTGACTCAGAAGGTGACTCAAGGAAATAATTTAACTTGCTGGAGGAATTACCACTTATTAAAGGAAACTGTCATGAGCTCGTAAAATGTCATCCCCAGCAATTCGACAGTGAACACAACTCATGTGAGATCTTCGTGTTCTGAGTGACCCGGAGAGAAACGTCGCACGCCCAGAGCGGTATCTACTACCATGGTATGCTGAAAAACGGGCAATAAAATGCAGAAGTTTTCAATCATTTGATAAATATGATAAAAATACTGTTTGATTGGCATAAATTGCATATACTAAATGCTTTATATAGGTCATCCGTGGTGCTCTGGAGGAGATTAAGGTCTCTGCTCTTCAGAATATTAACCTTGGTCCTGTGAACACACTGACTGCAAATCAGAGTTCCAGTAACCCCAGTGAGTGTTAGATCAGCATTTTTTTTCCAGGTTATTTCTGTTTTTCTCAATGTATTAAAATTCTGTAACTTAGTCGAGTTCTAGTTTGTTTGGCCTCAAAGGGAAGAGCAGAGACGGCGCCATCCCGGCCAGCCCAAAGCTGCAGGTTGGACACAATGCAGCGGAAAACCACAAAATTTATAGAAATATTGTGTGGGGTTTATAGTTCATTTGATTAGCTTCATGGAACAATGCTCTGCTTCCCTTGAAAAGTAATTCCACCGGTTTCTTTTGCTATTGGAAGACAAGGAACAGAAACGGATATTACAGGTTTTCAAGACTTCAGAATTTTATTCGCTTGTCAAGTTTAACATTTGTTATTACTAAGAAAGCATCACAGTATATTACATTTCGTTCAATTACCATGCAGATGTACACGTCAGCTGTTTGAAGTTATATTTTATTTCTTGACTTCCCATCCAGAACTTCTTACATTCAGTATCTCCCCTCCAGAAGTCACCGGCATCCTTTGCATTTTGCCCCCAATGGCTGCTCAGCCTGTCTCCGAAGTGTGATAATAAATCGCTTAAGTTCCTACAGCTGCTCTAGATAAATATCGTGTCCCTCAAATAGTAAAAAAAGGAACATTTACTGTTCTTAACGCGCTTTTCCCCGCAGCCGGATCGCCCGCTCCTGAGGAGACCCCCTGCGCACGCGCGCCACGCCCCGGCGCGCCCGTACGTAACGGGGCGGGGCAGCCGGGAACCGGAAGCTGGAGCCGCGGCGGCGCTGAGGGAGAGGGGCCCAGCGGAGCCCGCAGTTCGAGCCCCCTCTGCCCCGCTCCGCTCCCCGCGCTGGGCCGCAGCGCCGCCATGTCCAACATGGAGAGTATCCTCGGGGCTCGGCTGTGCTGGGGGGCGGCGCCGTGTCGCCCTCGGTCTCCGGTAGCGGGGGTGGGGGCCGTGGTCTGGGGATGAGGCCGCGGGGCCGGGCTGAGCTGCGAGCCGGCGCTCTCGGGGCCTGTGGCTGCTGTGGGGGCGGCGTGCGGGGCCTCCCCGGCCGGGGCCGGGCTGCGGAGCGGGCTCCCGTTCCTCCCGCGGCGGGAGCGGGGCGGCGCCGCCGAGGCCTTTCCCGGAGGGTTCGCGCGACACCGGCGGGAGCTGCGCGGGGGGAACGGGGGGAGCGGGCGGGCAGGGAACGGCAGGTTCGGCTTCTCTTCCCGAGGCGAGATCAGCCAGGCTGAGCCGGGGGCGAGGGGCGCTGGCAGCGCTCCCGGGGCTTCGTGGAAGGACAGCCCGAGGCGAAAAATGCGATTTACAGTGTGGAATGGTGCCCAGGGACAGACGATGTGCTGTGTATAGACTGGAACGATGTTGGCAGCCAGCTCATCCCCCCGAACAAACCTGACTGGCCGCCCTGCTGTTGAGAACACATTGCGTGCAGGGAAAGCCCTTGTGGGAGAATTTGATGTTCTTGCTGTATAAAACAGAAGCAACAACAACAACAAAAAGCCTTAAAGATGACGGGTGTCGGTGTGGTTGATCTGGCACTGGCGGTTGTTGGGGGCTGGCGGGAGCGCTGGGGCGGGTGACGGTGACTCATGGTGAAGTTCAGCTGCACTTGGGTTGTGGGACATCGAAAAAGACGCTTCGAGGGAGGAGCGAGTGTGAGCTCGTCATGGGACATGGGACGGGAGAGCCCCGGGCTGTCGTAATGCCAAAGGTACGTGCCCGTGCCCCGAGTGAGTAACTGAGGAAGTGATTTCAAAACAAACTGCTCTGCAACGCCGGTTCAGCGCGAGCGGTGGCAATAGGCGATGTTGTGCTTTACGTGGTTGCTCTGGTCTCTGAGCTCAAGTGCACTTAAATGAGCAACCTCAAGGTGTTATCCTGTGGATCAGTGCAATACACTTGTTGCTGCTGAAAGGGATGCTGGCCTAGGTTTTAAAGCAAAGCAATAGAAATATAAGTGGCTATTTTAGTGTTACTGGTAGCTACCTAGATGTACAGGCAACCTAGATGTGCAGGTAACCTAGATGTACAGGCAAAACTGTTACCTCTTTGTAACCTGCCATGTAACATTTACAGGATAGGATAACAAATACATCAACAAACTTCCGAATGTCTTCAGGTCGCTGTCAGAGCTCTTAAGATCATGGCTGGACTTTAAAGGAAAGAAAGACAGTTCTGGAATAGTTTATGTACTTGAAATATTAAAGCTCAAGTACCTCATAGTGTTTAGTTTTATGTGCTTCCACTTAACTGTTAAATATCTTATTACGGGTTATCAAGAGATGTCATGAAAGAAGCTTATGAAGCTTTGTACTTCCATTTTGTTTGAGAAGGACTAATATTTGGAAGCTTTAATCAACAGTATTTTAATAGTATGGGGTTTTAAATTGTTATTTTTAGAGCACATGCTTTATTCTCTTTCAATAGCAGTTCTGTGCAATCATTCTAAGTCGCTACAAAGTCTTGTTCTGCTGTATTCTTAGAGCTTTCGGCTTAAGCAGGACTTGAATTTTTTGAAAAGAAAAGTTTCTCTTGCTGACTGCCGTATTCTTTCCCCAGAAGTCAGATGATGGAGCTGACCCCAGAATCGCTCACGTGGCCCAGGGCTGGGAGGCTGCTCTCCACAGAAAGGAGTTGCGTGAGCAATTTAATTTAAACCCCAGATCACGCTGCAGCTTGGAAGGGCAGCCCGGCCTCCTGGTTTATACCTGGGCGCAGTCAGCCAAGCCCTTTTGCTATTACACTGTTAATTTGTCTCATTCCTCAGTGGTTTTCTTTTTTTTTTTTTGGATGGGAGATTCCGGGCAGGCCAGTAAGCCGCGCTTGCATTTCACGCAGAGTTAAACATTCTGGGTGTGTGAGTGAAAGTATTTGGCAGAGTCAGACTTTCCTCTTGGGGAGGTTCGGTTTGTTGTATTTATCAGTCTGAAATAGGTTTGATGTTAAATGGAGCCAGTTTGGGATCTGAAATTATTTTTTGTGGCCTCACGTTTTAGAACCCGGTGGCATTATAAGTGTGAAGCGGCTTGGTAGGTCTTGTGTGAATTTCAAGGGCTTACTTAAATAACATTTTCCAGGTTTTATCATCATATCACTGACGGGGAAACACAATATATGCCAGGTTTGGTAGTGCTTTAAACAGGAGGGCAAAAATACTACAATGTAAGGATTGATCCTGTCCTTGGACCCTTAACTTGAGCTGCAGAACACCTGTTTAATTTGAAGTTTGCTGCAAAGGAGCTCAATAGGAACTCAAAAAAATGCGACAAAGAAGAAAAGGCCGAGAAAGCTAAAATTAAGAAGGTAAGCGGTGGGCCTGAAACCAGCTCTTTAGATCTGGTCTTTACATATTACAGCAGGAAAATATCCAGTGTTTTTACCATTTTCCTGGTATGCATGCTAGTAATATTGTGATAGATGCTTGTGATTCAAAACGTATGATTATAAATTTTCCCACACTTATTAATAAATGTGAGGATACATTCTTGTGAATCTTTTTGTACAGCTTTTGGCATTTGCTTTCTGAGAAAATTGTCTTGTATGTGTATTGTTAGAGACTTGTTTTCAAAGTTGAAAATATTTAATCTCAATGTCTATCATCTTGTGTTAAAAAGACTTATGAAGAGAAACTTCAAAGTAGTTTGAGTCCCTGAAGTAGTAAAAAGAGGCTAAATTTATTTGACTGTATTTTTGTCCATGAAATACAACCATACCAATTGTATCTGTGTTTGAGTCTTTATGCTGAAAATGTTTTTAGGAATGAGAGAATTCTGTTTCTGTAGCTCTGTAAAACCTTCTACTTGAAGTGCATGCTTGGGACCTTCTTGGGCAACAAGTCAGGGGTTCACATCTTGGAAAAAGTTTGAGAAGTATTGGGAGAGGAGGGTGGGGTTTATTTTCTCTTCTAATAGGGAAGATATTGTGATGCATTGATGCTTATTTCAATAATAGGCTATTCAGATACCACGTTTACAAGAGAAAGGAAGGTTAAAATGCTCTTTCTTTTTTTTTTGCTTTTTTTTTCCAACAGGCAATTCAGAAGGGTAACATGGAAGTCGCACGAATACACGCGGAAAACGCGATCCGCCAGAAGAACCAAGCCATCAATTTCTTGCGCATGAGCGCCAGGGTGGATGCTGTGGCAGCCAGAGTTCAGACCGCAGTGACCATGGGCAAAGTGAGTCTGTTTTCACAAATCTCTTGCAAGAATGAGACCTCTGATTCTCTTAGAAGTGACTTAATTCTATCTATAATGAGCTGAAAAGTTTCAGTTTTGGGTTTGGGTGTGGCCAATAGTAAATAAAGAGCTGGAATCCCCCTGGCAGCGGCTTTTTAGAAGCAGATTGCTGTCTGCTGTGTTTTGGAGGTGGTAACTCCTCTGAGCTGTTACTATTCTTGTTCCTCTGTGTTTTACTGGTTACACTTAAGATTATTTTGCAAAGATACTGCACCGCTTCCAAAAACATGAAATCATGATGTAGGATGTGTGATTCCAGAATTTTTTTTTAGCTCTTCAGCCAGAGAGCTTATTCTGCCGTGTGATCTGGATACCAAATATGTCCCTTCACAATTGACAGGTCTACACAAGTTAATGCCATCTGCACCTCAGTTTTTAGTGAATTTAAGCCCAGAACCTGTATTTCAACTGGTTAATTTATAGAATTTTAAATCGTGGGAGCTGTAAAAAAGCAGTGGTGTTCTAAATGGCGATAGGGTGTGCCCTACTATTTCATACTGCGGATAGAGATAAGAGAGCTTGGTAAGAAACTGCTTGTTTTAGTTGCTTTGTAATAATTTCCTTTACCTCATTCCAGGTAACGAAGTCGATGGCAGGGGTAGTTAAGTCTATGGATGCCACGCTGAAGAGCATGAACCTAGAAAAGGTAAATAGAAACTTATTCTTCTTGGAGGTGCACGTCAAAAGCAGAAAGGGACATGTGTTTTTAAAAGGGAAATTCCAACCAAGAGAAAAGGTTTTGCAGTGAGGTTGGTAGATCCTGGAACAGGTTCCCCAGTGTGGTTGTGAATTCCTCAGAAGTGGGGACGCTCAGAGCCTGACTGGAGAGAGCCCTGATCAACCTGCTTCAAAAGTTCCATCAGCTTCAAAGGGGGACAAGTTCTCATTTCCAGAAGCTTCTTGCAGCCTTCATTGTACTGTGATTCTATTTTTGCCAGTTCCGTTATCTCCAGATCACTGATTTCATTCATATTTTCAACAGATATCTGCACTAATGGATAGATTCGAGCATCAGTTTGAAACACTAGATGTTCAGACACAACAGATGGAAGACACGATGAGCAACACTACGACACTAACAACGCCACAAGTGAGAATAATATTTATTTTCAAGCGGTGATCTTAAATTATGTGTCTAAACTATGTGGAAATATCTGATTCTCTTCTTTCTACCAGCTTTGAGACATGGCAACAACTGAAGCCTTTTCACTTTTGCTTTGTGCTTCTTTGTGATGAAGAGACTTTGCCATTTTAGTCACAAGTACAGCGGATCACAAATACGTATTTTAGTCACTGCTATATAGGAGGCTTTATTGCAGATTGTCTTAAACTTTAACTCTTCTACTGAATAAGCTGCATTTTGATGAGTTCTTAATGAACTTCTGAACCATAAGACACTGCGGTGTTAATTATCAAAGCAGAACATGCTGTAAGGAAATAAATAGTTTGAACTCACTGATATTAACAAAATGACATTAGTCACCACCAAATTAGTAGTAGTATGTGCAATGGAATGGTTGTAATTACCTACTTGCAATTTATGGACATGTGTTTGCCAAAATAGATTCTTAAACAGTGCTTTACATAGTTAAGAGTCCCGAACACCGACCCCCTCGTGCTATTCCACAAGGGACTAAATGTGCTGTTCCAACAGACGTTTTCTCAGAGAGAAATTTACTGGATTTAGTGCTTTGTAAATAAAAGAAACCTAAATCCAAATCCAAAAACTAAATCTACTATAGATGGGCTTTTTTTCTTTGAGCAAAGCAATGTTTTAGTAGCTAATAATCAGCAGTTGATAACACGTAAAATATTCCAGTGTATGTTTGATCTTTTACAGATAAGTTTAATTCTTTAGAGGCATTGTTTTAGAAGCTGGAGTTCGATTAATGGGAATTTAGCCTCTGCTCCTGATTTTTGAGTTCACACAGGGCCCTCTGGTGGTGAAGCACAAAAATGTTCTGTGACAGACAAGTAGCTTTGAATCAGATTGGTTAAAATAATTTCTGTTCTCTCAAGATTTAACAGAAGAGCTTGTCAGAAATTACAAAATGCAGTAATCAGTTTTGTTCCCTTTACCCTAGAACCAAGTGGATATGCTTCTGCAGGAAATGGCAGATGAAGCAGGGTAGGTGAAATTTTGAGTGACTATTGAATAAATCTTGGTTCCAACAACCCTTCCTGGTTACCTTGAAGGTCACATACCCCTGTATTAGATGTGTTTGTCTCTTGGAAGCAGAGAAGAATCAGCATTTTCCTTTCACCTCTGGGCAACATTCTCACGATACTTTAGTTGCCAGTATTTTATTTTTTCACTCAAAGCTACTGTGGATATCAGGATGCAGGGGTGGTTGTGCAAAAGCCTAAAATCATGTGTCACTTGTCATGTCAGGATAGCGTTTTATTATTGACTTGGATTTGCTGTACAGTTAGCAATCCTTGCCATGGTTCTCCACACTTTTCCTCTTTTTTTTCTCCTCTTACAACATTAAAACTTCCTGTAGTTCTGCTCTCCCAATTAGATGTTGCAAAACGGGTTCTCATGACATATTTAAGCCTTTAGGGATATACTGAAATATTTCAGAGAATTTTACTTGCCTTTTTGGTGACACATAAGTTGGCTTGAGGAGAAATACTTTGGACAATTTTTTTAGTAAAACTTTTTTATGAGTGAGCTTTTTTGTTTGTATATGTGCCATGTCTGGTACACATCTGCTAAACAGAAATGTTGCTCAGTCCTGATTAAACTGAATTTATTTAGCTGTTGTTATTTATAATATATGACTTGTCTTCTTGGTAATGAGACAAATTTACTGATCAAGTTGTCTAATTAGCTGGAGTACAGCGTCCATGGGATGCTGATGGCCTCATGCTATCTCAGTATTCCTCTGCTTGTAAATTATTGTGCTGATTCCTTTAGCCGTGTATGCCTGACTTAGGTTTTTTTTGTCATGTTTTCTCCTGTTAGTCTTGATCTGAACATGGAGCTACCTCAAGGACAGACGGGTTCTGTTGGTACAAGCGTTGCCTCAGCAGAGCAGGTAAATGTTTGATTTAATTGAAATCGGCGTGACAGGAGAATTGATGTCCGGGTTGCACAGATCTTCTGCTGATTTGCTTTTCCCATTCTAGGGGAATATATTTGAGGGAATGGAAAGAGGACAGTTTATTTTTGTCATCCTGTCTTTGTAGAGGAGGCTTTAGGGAGCCTTATCTTAACCGACCGATCTTTGGGAAGCCCCGAGTATTCCCCATTCTTTTAAAGTTCCGTTTCACCTTATACACTCTAAAAGGTGATACATTAAAAAAACCCAACAACTAAACAAAAAAATCCACAACCCCCCCCCAAAACCAAACACAAATAAAAACAACCAAAAAACCCCACCAAAAAAACCCCAAACCAAACGAAACTGTCTCTACTTGATGCTTTCTAAAACTCCTTCCTAGATGTCTGCTGCTGGAGGTAACACAGTTGTACAGACCTCTGGTCTGGCCTTAAGCAAATCTTAAGATAATTTCAGATCGTCTGGACATGAAATTGCTTGACCATCCCAGAACTTTGCAAAGAATAATTCTGATGCTACTGATAGCTGGTTTCTTTTTCTCTCACAATTCTGCAGGATGAACTGTCACAGAGACTGGCCCGCCTACGTGATCAAGTTTAAGTGAAACGAAGCTGCGGTTCTTTGGATGTGCTTTCAAAAAATACCCTTTCTGTAACTAACCCTTCACTACACTAGAAAGGTGTCTCCGGTATGGCCTGGATGTTGAATATTTGTAATATAGGGTATTTCACTCCTAGCTTGCTGCACTTTCTAAATACATTAACCCAAAATATCAACTCTTTAATGTCCTTTTCTGTAAATTTTGAAGTTGATATATTTTTTGCAAGTTTTTTTTCACAAAATCAAGTTGATATTCTAGGTCAGTTAGTAATGTTGGTACATTCTAGCTAAAAAAAAAGCAGAGTGTCATTGATATATATTTTAAATTATGAAGTGATTTTTTTTTTTCTTTTTAAATTATGAGGACTGTTTGTGGTTGGAGAACTGACGTATTCAGTTCAGGTGATTGTTGTAGACAACTCTCATACACAGCCAAACTCCTGGAACGTGCAACAGCGTGGACTTCATGGAAAGTACACTTGGTAAAACAAGTCAGTGGACTTCAGTCTGGATTTTTTAGTCTTTTAAAGCCAGGGTAATTGTACTGAAATGAGTTGTTCAGTTAGAAAATGAGTTACCAAAAGCTGTTTTCACATAATTGAGAACTTATACGGTGTCATCACTTCAGTACAGGAGGAATAAAATCTATTTTTCAAGTGTCTGTCAGTTGTGTTGAATGCTGCAGCTCGCTTGCCAACGTTAATGCCAAGTGCTGCGGCTTCTCTGCTTTTCCCTTCTCAGTGTCCAGGGGGGCAGCCAGTTCTCCACTCACACCTCTGCTCTACCGACAAAACATCGAGTTCCTGGGAACAGAGAACTCACCCTACCCATTTTTTATAGATTCAAGCTGAGAAGCCTCATGTGAAGTAACTGAAGCCCCTTTTCTCCATTCCTTCCTCTGTCTTTGCTTTTAATCTGCTCGTTTTTTTATACATAAGGATGAGTCTTGTGATCGTATTCTACACTTCAGTGTTCTTCCATGTGTGAAAAAGGCTTTTGTAGTTTTTCCTCAGGCTCAGATCTCCCCAAAAAATGATTTGTAAATGATTTGTAGTATTCCAGTTGTACGGAGAAGCGGGTTGGTTTCAGTGATCCCTTGAACCCCTTTGTATTTCAGCAGCTTCCAGCTCTGGCTGCAGTTGTGAAGTAGAGAAATGATTGTAGAAATTGTAGCTGAGGCTACTTGTGATGAGTTGTGATAAGCAGTGCTGTTAAAAATCTCTCTCTGAATTTCTAGTCTTTTTGTTTGTTTGTTTCATCTTCATAGGGATGAGGGAAGGTGTGAAGCATTAGACTGAGTTCTTAATTTGCTGGTGTTCAGGATCACATGGGTTTTCCGGTGTTGGGGAAATATTTAGGACAAAAAAATGCTTTCTTAGTCAAGCAGGATTTTTCCAGTGAAAACATGCAAAAATGATGAAATGCTTCAGAGCAGTGTCAAACTATTCTTTGAATGTGTTATTCAAATCACTTTGAAGGTTTAACAGGATGTTACATACTGAAGCGTTCAAGGCTACTGTAAAAATAAGATATGGAAAATAAGATGCACGATTCCACAACATTTTAGGTTGTTTCGTCTATCTCACACTGGCAGCCTAAACCAAAACGGTTTGTTTAAAATGTGGTCCTTTCACTTGTATACATTGATTTTTGAAGGAGCTTTCTTTTAAACATCTTGCATGTTCCTCCTGTGAACAGGAGGAATTGGGAGGTGTTTAAAAACCTTGTACTCGCATCTGTAGTCTTGGTACAATCTTTTCAAATCATTAATAAAGCCTCTTAGGAAAGGGACTATATGCTACTTTTTCCCCGAGCTCCTTCTGAACAATATAACAGAACATTAGTGGTAAATCTATGCAACCAGGTTACCTGCAGTTGTGGTAGCCGCATGTTTGTGCATTTGCCTTATGGAACTTACTCTTTTATATTCGGTTACTTCATATCTGATGATTGGATTGGGAAGTTCCTGTCACGTCATAAATCCACCTCCGAGTTTACTGTGCGGTTGTTTGGTGGTGGGTTTGTACGGTGAGCTCACAGGGTGTTCAGTGTTTGACATCAGATGACTTCAGCTGGCCAATTTTAATGGTGATTATTCTGCTTTTAGACCATTCCTGGGCATTCCCAAACTATTGGAGGGGGTGGGCAGCAATTCTGGGATCTGTAGATTTGATTTTTGGATGATGTTGCTTTGCCGTGAGCCTTGGCCCTCTGGAGGAATTTAAAGGGAAACGAGGCTGATTAGATTGCTGCAAGGGAAATGTTAAGTAAACTTCATTATCTTCCTGGCTATGCACAGCCCGTCCTGTAGTTTTGATCTCATCGCAGGCTTGCTAACTCCAGTACCAGAAGCGATTCGTCTCATTTTTCTTTTAAAGGGTTTAACAAACAAACATAAAGGCTTGACTGCCATAATTAACGTCACCTCTGCGGGACTATGATGCAAAGAGCTAGGTGGGCTTGGGGAGAAATACGGGCTTGAAACATTGGATTTTTCCCCTTCCGACTTCACTCCCAGAGCCAGGATTTGGTACCAGCTGCTCCTGTGCACAGAGATCCCGGGGAAAAGTTTCTTTTCTCTTTGGAGGCACTCGCGTCTGCGAGCTGGCGTTCAGAACATTTCAGCAATTACGTTTGGAATGTATATATTTTTCTCCAGTCTTTTGGAAATGCTTATAACTGGAAGTTGCTCTTAGAGCAATAGTTGAGTTTCGTGTCCTTCCCCCATCCAGGCTCTCCAAACATTTGCTGTTTGCAGGTCAGCTCTGGCTCCTCACTCCACAGTAACTTATTTCTCTTGTCAGTTGCCCGTCTGTGTTTGCAGAAGTTCATTTCATGTTAAATAAATCGTATTTGATTTTATGTAACCTTATTACTAGATAGTATTTCAATATTTATGTTTATGAGCAGACACATCGAAAGTGAAACATTGCTTGAAATGTTGCAAGATGTTTTTTTTTTCTCTTGGTTAGTAAAACTGCTGGCGTATGGTAGCGTTAATCTTTATTCATTTTAATTCCAAAACTGAAAGCCATGAGGAGCTTCAGGTGAAAGGAGAGGGAAGGAAAGCAAGAGCAAGAACTTCAGCTTCTTTGGTTGCAATGGGATGAAATGATCAAGTTGCCTTTGTGGAGATCCTCAGAGCCAAAACAATAGTGAAATTTTATAAATATAGACAGCAACTGTGTACAGAAATAAACTCTGAAGCTGGTGACATGTATAGAAAAGAGAATAATTTTTGTAGCTCTGGTAGAGTTCATTTTGAAAACTGCTTTACTTGTTTGGGACGATTTGTAAATGTAACTGCAAGTGGTAAATAAAATTGTACAGACAAATGATTTCAGCTGCGTTCCTGGGTTACACGGCTGTTTGTTGGGGTGCGGTACAGGGAGAAACAAGCACATCATTGGTATTTTCCTGGGAGAGGATAATCAGAAAATTAAATCTTTATGGAGACAAAATAAGAAAGTAAAGTGGGAACTACTGAGAAAGATTTGGGGCAAGAGTTTGGGGGGTAATTGAGGTTAACAACATAACATAAAATTATTTAAAATTTTATTTTATTTTATTTTTTTTAATGTTTAGTCTGGTATGGAACGTATCCCTTGTGCTTAAACATCTGAGAGGGTTTTCTGTCCTTCCCATAGATAACAAGGGGTCACATGGAAACCTGGCAGGAGATGGTGAGGAGTTTGTCTCCCCTGGAGCCAGAAACCTCCCACTTTTTTTTTTTTTTCCTTCCCCTCCCATTGTTGTTGGGAACCAGCAGAGGGAGCCTCAAGCTTTGTTTTTGCGTAGGTCCTACATAAATTATTATTTTTTTAAATTCTTAAAGAGGACTTTTGCAGGTTCTTAACGAGCTGGTTTAAGGAACCTCTGCGGTGGAACCTCGGTCTCCGGGCAGGACCTGCCCAAAGCGGGGCTTTAATTCTTGCCTAAAAGCTGCTTTTTTTGCACAAAATACAACCTGGAAACCCATTGCAGCTCATTTGTGTCAACATCTCACCACCTTCACTAAACGCCCATCTAAATGTCTCTTTGCTGCCTTTAGCCGTTAATTCAGGACTTGGAGATCTACTGGTAGGAGCGCGATAGTGAATAACTTGGTGCCTAAAACTACCTGGAAATTGTTTAATTTTTAAGTCCTTTGGGGTTTCTTTAGCTGCTGTGTCATTGTTTTCATTTTGTTTTGGTTTTTTTTCCCTGTGATGATAATTCTATTTTGTATGGAAAGAAACACATACTGTGTGCTGATGGAAGATGTATTTTCATAGAGAATTTCTTATTGGAATTGTGGCCTACATTGAGATTTGATTTCATGAAGTCTTCACCTTCATTTTAAGATTCTGTCCATATAGTGCTTTGCATTTTTTGGCTTTGGTGTGAACAAAACTCAAGCTCTTACCCAGACAAAGGTGATTTCGGAAGGTAAAAGTACTAAAGCGTCGCGTATTTCTCACCTAAAAGCTGCGTTACTGTTGTGGTGACCTGCGCGTGTTGCTTAGGATTATTCTAAACTTGTGAAGTCTGAGTGAAACCTTCCTTTTTTGTTGAAGTCTAAAGCAATAAATGTCATGTGCCAACAAGTATTTGCATCTGACAAGATAATAATCAGCCTAATTTAATTTCCCTGCTATCTGTTTCGTAATTCTCTATTACAATCAATTTCTGTCAAAATGAACTGTCTGGGATAGTAAAACATTTAAAAACTTCATTTAAAGACATTCTTTATACACATTTTTTAAGCTTTTTTTTTTTTTAAGGTCAATTTAATATCCTCGCATCTCTAGATCAGACACTTTGCTTTGTTCTCGTCACAGTCAGGACTTTCTTCCTTGTCTCTGGCTGCAAAGCGGGTTGACGTTGGAGCCGTTGAGCTCTATTCCTGTAGCCGGTGATTCTTCAGGTCCCGGTCCGAAGCCCCAGCGTTTGGGTCTCGGTGCGGAGGAGAAGCAGCGAGTCCCGCTCAGAGCGTTGTAAATTAGTTCCAGGCTCCACGAGGTTGCTGGAACTAATGGCTGTGACCTGGAAGTGGATAAAGTCCGTAGCAGCAAGGTCAGCTTTTCCTCTAGTAATTTGACAAATAGAACCTTTTTTTTTAAAATTTATTTTAAAGGCTACATACCCCATTTGTTCTTTTGTGATGGGCATCGTTTCCGCATGGAAGTGATCATAATTTTCCAGATTTCTGCTGATTTCTATAGCAGGTGCCTTAATTTATTAATGCCAGAAGAAGGGAGAGGTTCAAAAGCAACAAAAAAAGGATTCCTGGCAGCAACTGTATATCAAAGTCATCGCTCATCCAGTTATGTTGCTGTAAGTATTTGGCCACTGCTTAAGAACTTGATGTCTCTATACAAAATGTGTATTTCTAACAACTTCTTCTGCAGAGATAATTGTGTTTGTAGATAGCAGGAGTATCAATATGTGTTGGTGCTAATTACTGCATTTAATGGCACTGCTTTTCATCCAAGTATTTAAAAAATACGCCGTACGGTAAAGATTAATACTTACCAAACCCCAGGTTGTCATGTGTGTAGCATGTTTAAAGCAGCAAATATAGAATATCCTGGGTTCTCTTTCAGCTGTAACGCTCTTGTTGAAGTTTTACAATTGTGGGTAGAGTATTAAACAGACCAGGGATTCCCAAGCTCTTCGTAAAGCTTTATGCTGATGTTTGGGAAATGGGGATGTTTCCTGAGGATACTACTCACCGAATCGCACAATTATCCCTCCTCCTGCTCGTAAAAGATGTGGATCTCACTTATTATTGGATATAAACTCAGCAGCAGCGACTGCGATTTATCTGTGCTCTAGCGGGAGGTGAACCTTGCTCCCCAAGGGCGAAAGGTTGAGGGATGCGTGTCTTGTTTACCTGCGCTTTTCAGATCATATTTTCCTGTAATCTATTGAGCAGACGCACCATTTTGTCCCTTGGCGTACAACAGGATTCCTAACGATGTGCGTAATTACTACCAAACTGCTCAGGAGTGACAGATGCCAGCAGAGAAGAAGAGTCAAAGCCGGGTTTGTTGGCCGCAGGAATTCAGCCAGGCTTCCCCTCCCATGGAAACGTCTCCCCCGTAAGAGCACAGCGATGTCTGTCTGATTTACACACAGCTCCGGCGGGGGGATAAAGTCCTATCGGATGGTTTTCGCATGGCTAAGGGGAAACTGGCTATTTATGAATAGGAATGAGCAGGTCTCAAACCATCAATGGATCTGAAAATCCAAATTTGGCTCTTTTGAAAGGTATTAAAAAAAAAAAACCCAAACACACATGCACAACTGTACCAAAACTATAGATGCATGGAATTAATTCAACCAGTGTAGCCACTGCTGCCTTTTGACACTTTTGAGGCTTTTTCTCTTCGCTGAAACTATTACATTCAGACATTTGCATGTCATTGCATACCGAAGTGGGCATTTGGACTTAATTGTTGGCCCTGCTGCAGAGCTGTTGTGTACATTAATCAGCCAAGGTATGTGCCTGGGTCACATGTGACGCCGGGGCTGGTTCACAGACACAATAGGATGGAGAAGATGCAGCAACACAGCTGCTAAACATATTTACCATCGCCTGGTTAGTCACACTCCTGGAGTTTTAATTGAATTACCTTTGACAGTGAACAGCCAAACCTGGTGGGTGATCTCCTAAATTTAACTGATGAATGGGCTCCCTAAAATCAATTAGTGTCCCGGGCTGTGAGCATGAACACATCCTGCGGCTCTGCAGGGACAGCGGAATGACAGCAGCAAATGTGAGCCGAAGCGAAAGCGCACATCTCCTGCGGCCGCTGACCCCTGCTCCCCGCGTGAAAGAAAAACAGGAGCCTAACAGGAGCTGAAAGAATCTGCCAGTAAATCACCGGAGCTCTGGTTTGCAGAACTGATACAGGATGCTTCTAAACCGCTTGATTGATGCCGGGCAGTATATTAAAAGCAAGACACAGCGGAGCTGCTGCCAAGGACCAGCTCTGCATCGATGCACCAAGCTGTAAGAAATACCAACTATTCACTTCATTATTTTTCAGTTAGTGGGTAGCCAAGAAGAATTAAGTGTCTTCTATTCATTTGCTACAGTGATGGGGTCCTGGCTGTAGCCACGGAGAAGCCCTCGGGCTTTTGGAGGGCTGGTTGTTATCTGAATAATCAACCGATGGCAAAACGCTGGAGGTTCCTCTGACCTTTGCCTCATCGCAACCCGATTCCGCGCACCCTTCAGCTGGAGCATGTAATGAGGTGCAGATGCGACAGATCCGATAATTGAATACACACAAACATTTAAGGGACTTTCAGGCTGGGACAAACTGATGAAGGTGGAGAAACTCTTGGGGCTCCTGGCTCTGGGTTTGGGGCTGGGTGGAAATTGGGAAGGAAAAGGAGTAAATAGGATTTCAGCTTTTGAGAATTTTTAGCAGGACCTCTTGCGACATGACAAGGTATGATGGTTGTAAACCAAAGGAGGGGAGATTCAGGCCGGACATAAGGAAGGAATTGTTGGCCCTGAGGGTGGTGAGAGCCTGGCCCAGGTTGGCCAGAGAGGCGGTGGCTGAACCATCCCTGGAGACATCCCAGGCCAGGCTGGACGGGGCTCTGAGCAACCTGAGCTGGTGCAGATGTCCCTGCCCATGGCAGGGGGGGCACTGGGGGAGCTGGGGAGGGCCCTCCAACCCAAACTGTTCTGTGATTTTGTTGGGTGTCCAAACCCCACGGCAGACGTTTGACTGCGGTATCCCACAGCTATGGGTGGCTTCTGGGGCTCTCCAGCTGAGCTGAAGATCTCCTGTGAGACTTGTCATACCTCGTATCTCCTGTAGCGCTGGGAGAAGATCACGGTGTTGGGGTCCGACCTGGAAAATCCTCAGCCAGGGAGATGGGGCGAGGACCATTGCGCTGCTCAGGTGTGAGTCCTGGAGAAGGGCCAGCTGATTCCGTGGGTTTCACAACTGCTTTGCAACCGCAACTATATTTTTTTTCCCTTTAAAGCACAGAAAAAAAATTAAAAGAGGATGAGATCCAACGTGCGCCTACGCTCTGGTCTGAAGTTCTATATAAATGATGTTGTACATAACACAAACATATTTGTTAATCGTTTATACAAAAGTGGCTACTGCCCATGCAGAAGTGCCCAGAATGTGCTGTGTCTGCAGAGCTTTCTGCCCTCCTGCTTTTCTTCCTCTCCTCCTTCCAGAGCTGCCCTGAGGTTTTTCCCCAGACAGCTGCTCCGTGCTGACAGCCCCGCCGCCCCGTTCCGCTCCAAACGCACCATTTTTGTGGCCTATCTGAGTATTTGGCTTCAAGACAAACACATGGGAACACAGCTCCGAACACCCAGATCAATCCCCGCAACATGATTTCATGCGTTTTCCAACGGTATCCGCCTTGATTTGGAAAACAAAAAGCGAGGAAAAGACAACAACAAAAAAACCCTTCCCAGTGCGCAAAGTGAGAAATGTGGCTTTAATTTAGACAACTAATCACTTCCAGCTGAACCAGCCATTAAAAACAGTTGAAGAATTACAATGTAAATAGATTAATGCAGACAAAGCAACATGTGCGCGATTCCATGTCTTCTTGTTACCTACAAAATACTTGGGCAGTGACACACTGTTAGTCTAAGCCACTTGTTAGGTTCTGTGCTAATCAGCTAAAATTAAATAAACATGACTGATAAAAATGACTGTTGTGTTTGAAAATTGATGCACCAACAGAATTTACTCCAGGAGATAATTACAGATGATTAAGTAACAAAGAAATAATTCCTACGGCAAAGGGGAAGAGCTGGCGGTGCAGGGAAGGGGCAACTTCGTGTGGGATGAGCCAGAGGTCTGGGGGGGGCAGAAACCCCAGAGGAGCCTTTTTACCCCAGGAATCTCCAGTGACAGACTCGAAAAGGGCTGGAAAATCAGGATTTTGCTGTTGGGAAAGCACATGCACAGCTTGGACCTCCAGCATCCCCCTCTTCCCACCCGAGCGATCAACCTGTTCATCCAGATTCATCCTTTTAAACATTGAGAATCACCTCAAAGTGCTCCCAGGGAAACCACGCAAGCAATGAAGATATTTCTAAATAACCATGTTCATTTAAATAATAAAGCAAATTTCCTTTCTCATCAAAATGAGAACAGATTAAGACTCATCTTCTAAAAGCGAAAACATTTTTCAGGTAGTCGTTTTAAAGTGTTCATTCTTAAAGCAGTTAATTATTAGAGTGATAATATTGACTGGAAGCCTAAGAAAGAGAGTATTTTCCAAAACGAAGAATAAATGCTCTTTTCCTTTTTTGCCCTCGATTTTTTACTTTTTATTTTCTTCTCTGTCCATCTGCGCAGGTTGAATGGGCACATTCAGCAAATCTCAATGTATTTGGTTTTTGTGAAGCCGAAGATCTTGGGAACAGCTGGGGCATCTTCCCAAGAGCTCCACCAAAGCGCTTACAGCCCTGCCTACGTACAAAAATACCCATTATTTGCTGTCGCAGGACCCTAATGTCTATGCAAGGAACATAAAATCATTGTCTACTGTTAGTTTTGCTGGTGTATTTTAAAAATCAGAAGAGATGCCACCGGGCCCGGAGCAGCGCAGGTGACGAGAGGCTTTAGTGGGACAATTGCAAACCCAAAAGCGTTTGCTCCGATACGAGAAAGTGATTCCTGCTCTCCTGAGTGCGGCAGACTGGAAATAAGTCATTTATCACGTTTTACTCCGATAAATGGAATATTTTGTCACAGTGAGCCGCATTATTCAGCTGATTCCTCTGCAAATCTCGACACAGGCATTTCTACGTAACTTTTTTCGCGTATTTTCTTTAGCACACTCTTATCCTCTAGTATCTCACCGAAACACATGTTCAAGTCGAGATTAGCCCCTATGAAATGAAAATCGCTTGGGGTGCGGAGGGGGAAGCGGAATATTATTCTTTATCCTGAATGGAAATATTAGAAGCTGACTCCTGAATTATCCTCTGGGTTAACCGAGCTCTAATTGAGATTGAAATTGGTCTGCTATTTCGGGTACGGCCTGGAAAGCTCCCAGTTTTATTCCCATTTGTGCCGGTGGAAATCCCCACCCATCAGCTCCAATTCTGCTCTGCCCGCGTCTTGGGGGTGACGGGTCCCTCCGCGGCTCCTTCCTCCCCAAAATCACATTAAATGACGGCTCGGCAAAATTAGAGCTGGCGGTTGCTCACGCCAAGGTGAGAGGAGGGCGAGAAGGGGCTTTTTCCCCCAAAAAAGAGCTGATTGACAGCTGGGGTCAGGGTGGGGAAAGCATTTGCTGGACCCTGTCAGCTCCCGGGGAGCTGCTGACAGCTCACACCGCAGCTCCCTTCGCTCGCCAGCGAGAGTTATGCTGCGATTCGGAGGGTGCCCAGGAAACCCTGCTTTGCTTAGAACAGCCTGGAAAAGAAACCCCACCTCCACGTTACAGCGTGCTCCTTTAAGTCTCATTTCTTGGTTCTATAGGTGCTATCTACAGGTGGTTGAGTTTCTCCGGAGGAACACGTAGCGATGCTGCCAAATGCTTGGAAATGTCAGAAAATCCTCTATGAAAATGTATTCATCTTGTATTAGAACTTACTTGGAAATATCAGAAAATCCTCTATGAAAATATATTAATCTTGTATTAAAACTTTTACTTATCCTCTATTAAAACTTATTAATCCTCTGTTAAAACTTATTAATCCTCTGTTAAAACTTATTAATCCTCTGTTAAAACTTATTAATCCTCTGTTAAAAATCAATGCTGTACGTTAAAAATCAATGAACTTTAACTTCAAGCCTGTCTTTCAAAACCAAAGGAAACTTCCTCTTGCTTAACCCTCTGAACAAACAGATCATTTTTTTTCTTTTTTGCTGGCACTGTGGATAATTATCTTTCAATATGACAAATGCAAACCAGTATCTTAATAAGAAGTTTTTTCCAGTACTTCAGCAAAGGGGTGTGTTGGCGCGATGGGATCGGGATGCTGGGAAGGGGAAAAAGAACTGAGAACCAAGGTGCACTAAATTGAGAAATAATAAATATTAACAAATTAATGTGGATTGGTTGATGGATTTAGTCATGGCAGTGAAGGCTGTTAATGAAGAAATGGCAAAGATGGGGAGGAAGCTGATCCAGCTTCTGCTCCAATCCTTCAGCATCAAAATGGAGCGAAACCAGGACGAAAGGAGACAAAAAGGACGCGAGGGGGGAGGGATTTCCCCGAGGAGCTCAAGCAAAATACAACGTGAGATTAAAAAAACAAGATGAATTAAAAGAAAAAAAAAAAAAAATAAAGCAAATGGTCTGTGATAACCCACATCTCATTGTTGAATGTTATCGGTGTCTACAGGTTACTGGAAAAACAAAGGGGCCAGATGGCAGCTCCTCGCTGGAGCAAAATTCCTCCTTAAATCTCAATTCCAGATTTGGGAGCTCCCCAGCAAGGTGTCCCGGCAGCTCCCGGAGCCGCGGAGCAGCTGCTCTGCTCCCCGCGGCTTTCTCTGGTTTGGGGGTTTGATGCTATTTTTTCTGATTTTTGGGTTTTAAACTAAAATTGCTGCTGCGAGCGCTGGAAGCCGAAGGGAGGGGAGGCGCCAGCCGGCCCCTCCTGGCCCAGCCGTCCTCGCTCTCACCTTCATGGCCATTCAAGATTATTATTTCTCTTGCAAAATGCCTCAAAATCCATAATGGTAAAACATGTAAATCAGAGAAATATTAATCTCTGGATTTCCGTGTCACAGAAGGTAAAAATCCTCTATTGAAAATCAATGTTGTAAGCTAAAAATCAATGAACTTTAAGTTCAAGCCTGTCTTTCAAAACCAAAGAAAACTTCCTCTTGCTTTAACCCTCCGAACAAACAGATCACTTTTTTTTTTTTTTTCTAGAACCGTGGATAATTATCTTTCAATACCATAAATGCGAAACAGTATCTTAACAACAAGTTTTTTGCAGTACTTCAGCAAAGGGGTGTGTTGGCACGATGGGATCGGGATGCTGGAAAAGGGGGGAAAGAGCTGCGAACAAAAGTGCATTAAATTGACAGATAATAAATGTGAACAAATTAACACGGATTGGTTGATAGATTTAGCCGTGCCAGTGAAGGCTGTTAATGAAGAAATGACATTATTGTGAAACTGAAGTGACCGGCAGAGCTGACCTGGTCCAAGATAAGATGCTGAATTAATTTTTTTCCATCATCTCAGAGGAGAACAGCACTCGCTGCGTCACACAGGACACGAAATGCTGCCAAGGGCACCAAAGTGCTTTTTACATAATAAATTTAAAATATCGGAGCACGGAAGCTGTACCCCAGGAGCGGGACAGCGAGATGGGCACCCAGGGAGCAGCACGGGGCAAAAATCACAGTTGGGATCGCACCCCAATTAATTAATGCCGTTTCTTAACACTTTTGATGCCCTAACACGGTGCTCAGGCTGCACCATGGGGCCGTGGAGGGACACAGGAAATAAATTACCAAATTGCGGCTCTTGTTCCTCGGAGGGTCTCTGTGTCCTGGGGACGGATTCGCAGCCACGTCAGCGCGTTGCAGCTCCGGCATCGCCCCGGCAAAGCAAACACGGGGCAGGTGCACGTGCTGGGGACGGAGCCCTCCCGAATTCACAACCTGGAAGAATTAGATTCAGCTCCATTTATCGATTCATGCGAACAAGCAAAAAGTGCATTGGGTTGAGACGATTAAATGTGATTTTTAAAAATTTTTATTTTTTTTTCTTTTTTAGGCAGTAAAAAAATACCAAAGCCACAACTGAGGAGTTAATACGCAGCTTATAAACACGCTACGGGTAAAAGCCAAGGGGAAGCAAGCAAGACCCAAACTAGATTTATCTCCAAAAGTCCCATGAAGCCAAAGAATCCGCTGCTATAAACACAGGAATTGCAACCGGCCACATGAAACAAAGCTCCACTCTCCGTGGCACCTGGGGGTGGCGAGATGGAAGCAATTCTTCTTTAATGAAGATATCGATGTGCGGCGGAGGCTCTCGGAGCAGCAATCTCCGCTGCCTGGAACAAAAAAGGGGGATTAAGTTACAGAGCGGTTCTGCGGGAGGAGAAACCCCCGTTTGAAGAGAAACCTTCGCTCGCGTTATCTGTTTAATGTGTTGCACGCCATTCGCAGCATAAACATTTCCAGTTCATTTTAATTTCATATCGGAGGGGAATAATAAAGACAGCGGGGTTATTGGTCGCAGCTGCAGGAATGTGGCAAATGTAACTTGAAGAATTATTCTGTCAAAGAGACAGAGCCAGATATTATTGGGTTTTTTCCCTTACAGTCTTGCCAGCAGTTAAATAGGGGATTTTATTAAAAGTATTCATACAATTAAAATCTACAGCCTTGAAAGCCTTTATAGGAACTGGAGTTAAACCAAAATAACACATTTGCGTTCAAATGTTGTAGGTTTGCAACAATATGGAGCTGCCTTCAGTTTATAAAGCAGAAAAATAAGGTCATTTTTAACGTCTGTCTTACATTTTAAAGTTTAGGTAGCTCTGAAACGTGCAGTGATTGATGGAGCTTAGGAGGACAACCTTTCTAGGAAACATTAAATTTGGCTATAGAAATTCCTTACAGTTATGATCAGGGGGATTGGCGTGTCCTGAGAGGGAGAAATGAGTTTTATTCGGCACACGTGGGGTTTTAACAACCAATGCCCGGGTTTTCAGCCGTTGTCCATCAGCGTGATGGATCGTCCTTCCCAAACCCCAACCCCAGCTGGAACGGCGAATTTTCCCAAAGTGAAGGAAATACCCCTGGTGAAACGCAGCCTCAACAGCCACCCAGAGCCACTTTCTTTTTTCTGCCTTTGTTTTTTTTCTTTTTCTCAAAGCTTTGTCCAGTAATAAACAACTGTTTCAATCTGCTGCGCTGATCAAAAGAAATGTTTTAATCAGTCCCAGGCAAAATATCATGCTATTATGTTATCACTGGAGCAAATCATCAAAAATACAAACCAAAAATATCAGTTTAATACGCTCCAGATCAGGAATGTCTTTAAGAAACTTGCCTTCCTCACAGGTGTGTCCTATTTTAAGAAAAATAGAAGAATTAAAGCGCAGGGGCTGGCGCTGGGGTGAGCGTGGCTGTCAGGGCAGAAATGCCAAGATCAAACCTGACTAAGCCCAATTACTGCAAATAAACCACTCAAAATGCTTTCCTCTCTCCCAGGGATGTTTTGATTTTTTTTTATTTTTTTAAACTGACAGATTATGTGTCAATCACTCATCTGTGTTTTCACCTGCTGCAAAGCAAATCCACAGGGGCAGCTGTGGGGACACCGACCCGGTCCCACCTCCACCTCCACCCCTGGCTCCGCCGGGTCAGGGATCCATCCCCAGGGAGACGCAGAAGCTTCCCAATTTTGGAAACAATTTTCCCACCGGGAGCCGGAACAGGGTCTGGTGATGGGAACCATCAGGGATGCAGGAGCATCCCTGCCCCGCCAGCCCGATGCGTGACCACTTGCAGAGGTACCCGACAACTCCTCCCAAAATTTTTGGCTCAGGCAGAGCTGGATCTCATTTCCATCCTCTGCTCTGTTCTGTGTCCAAGAGACCTACCCAGTGAAATTCCTCCTTTTTACGGCCCATGGCTCCAGCTGCACAAACGAGACACGAAAACAATTTAAAAATAAGTGATCTTTTGGTCATTTGGGAAGCTCAATTTGGAGCAGGGTGCTGGGGCTGTCCCACCAGCCAGACCTGGCAACTGTGTTCCTCAGATCTTAGAACAGAACCATCAAACCATTTTGGCTGGAAAAGATCCTCAAGATCATCCAGTACAAACATTAACCCCGCACTGGCACTAAACCATGTCCCCGAGAACCTCATCTACATGGTCAGATGTGTCCTTAGATGGACCTTCCACACTTGTTGAAGAAATCCTGACTCTCCACAGGGTCTTCAGAGCCAGAAAGTGGGGGTGTCAGCGTGGGAAGGAGGAACAGCATGGGGGATGGAGCACCTGGACCTGGCCAGATCCAGACGAGCTCTTCCCCGTCCTCTCCTTGACATCCCTTCCCTCGAGAGCTTCTCGCCTGCGATTCCGATGTCCAACCCCGTCAAAGCACAAAGGCTTTGGAAATGTTGGGTTTCATTTCAGTTGGAAGCGAAGTTTGAGTCTTCGCTTTGATTTGGTTTCACCTCAAAAATCTCCAGGAAATAAAGTTACATTTATTCTACCAGTCTAAATGCTTAAATTCTGGTAGTATTGAGAAAAAGAGGGAGTTGATGTTATCCGTTAGAATAGCCCAGATAGAGACATTATCCTGCTTTTATGAAAACCAAAGGCCAAATTCATATTTATTTGAGATGCAGCAGAATCTGGCTTATATCCTGGATATTACAACATATTGTTTCAATCTATATTTTTATTAGCAATATTGATAACGTTAGAAGAAATATGATACAGGAAATAGCTTATCAACTTCAATTAATTTTAGAGTATGGCTTTTTAATTAAGATAAAAGAAGAATTCGGTAAAGAGCTGAAGCTAAAAACATTGCTGGTAAATGGAGACGTGTGGTACCTGCACGGGGCAGCTGGAGAGTCAGTGGGATTTTTACTCCATGGAAGAATAATAGTTGATAATACATTTTTTTAAAGACCATTACTTCTCCACTTCAAGGTTATTAACACTTTCATACATGATGATTCACTGCAAAAATGAAGAAATGGAGATATTTGTGTAAAGCTAAATTAAATCTGTTGGTTGTGCACAGGGAGGGGCGCCTGTGGCTCACGCTTCTGCTTTTAAAGCCCCAGTAAATGTTTATAGGGAAAGACATGTGAAATGCTCTCATTGCAGGGAGAAAACCCCTAATTCCAGCCCCCAAAATCTCAAGTCCTGTGAGAGGATCAGCTCTTACCTGACTCACTTGAAGCTGCTTTTGGGATGGGGAGGTTTTGCCTCCAAGTGGTTTTGGGGTGTGCAGGAGCTTTCTGATCTGCCAGCTGTTCCTCCTTGTGCTCTGTAATCTGGATTTATGCCTTTTTTTCTTTAATTTATTGTTTAGGTTTAAAATGATGGTCTATGTAGTTGGCATCATGGTGCAAGTTGAAGATAAACCACTCCAGCCTCCTGGATCACTCCGTTTTCTCCTGCTGTTGAAGACACCCATGAAACAATCCCACCCTACAAAATTTACTAAACTGCCTTAAATATACAGGGCTTTTTTGACAGTGCATTTAGCATCCCATCAAAAGCAGAATCTCCTAAGCGTTTAAAGTAATGTGTGATGGAAGATGATGTTGCTTGGGGTGAGGTGGGCACCGCCAGGGCAGCATCCAGCTGTGCAAACAGATATCACAGGATGGTTTGGGTTGGAGGGCCCTCCCCAGCTCCCCCAGTGCCCCCCCTGCCATGAGCAGGGACATCTGCACCAGCTCAGGTTGCTCAGAGCCCCGTCCAGCCTGGCCCGGGATGTCTCCAGGGATGGTTCAGCCACCACCTCTCCGGAAAGCCTATTCCACTGCCTCATCACCCTCAGTGTAAACAATTCCTTCCTCATGTCCAGCCTGAATCTCCTTCCTTTAGTTTAAAACCATCGCCTCTTGTCCTGTCGCAACAGACCCTGCTGAAAAGTTCCTCCTCATCTTTCTTATCAGCCCCTTTTAAGTACCATCGTCCTTCCCACGGCTACACCAACTGGCTTTTAGCATCACCTATTTGAAACCTTTCCAGGAAGCACAACAGCAATGAGTATCTTTTCCCAAACCTGAATAAAAAAAGGTATTTCTGCTGGTTTCAGGTCCACGCTGAAGAGATGCAGCAGCTCTCTCCAGTGGACCAGCACCCAGAGCAGAAGGCAGCATCCGTCCCCGGAGCATCATCTGAGTGACAGCAGGAGTAACCCTAAGTAACCACACAAGCCCGTTTCTCTTTTCTTCCCGGTTTTATTTGCAGGCTGACTGGAAGCAGATGGACCTGTGGGGCTGGGGCAGGTGAGCCCAGCGGGCGGACGAGCTGCTAAGTGCTCCCAGCTGCTGGGCAGGGCCCGGAGGAAATTGTTGGAGCCAGGACCCAGTTCCGAGATGAGATCTGGAGCCAGCGCCAAGAAGGAAAAAAGTGAATTTCTCAAAAAAACCAATATCTGAAAACCCAAAAGAGCGAGGCTTTTAAAATAAGAGAAAAATATCTGAAAACCTCAGTAGTGCATCTAAGATACCTTTAGAGGGCTAGAAGCCATCCTGAGCCCTGCCCTTCTCTCTGGGTTTGTTCAGGATCTGCCTCCTTACACAGCAAATATGACTTTTCCTGGAGGTCCCCCCTTATCGCTGCTGTTTTCCTCTCCAGAAAGGTCTTGAATTTTACTTGCTGGTTTGTGTAATTTGATTTATAAGCTCAAGGGGTCCTTCACAAAACCTGGACTACTTCTTATGCTTAATTGCTACAATAAACTTAAAACTTGGTGCTTTAAGACCAGCAATCTGGGAGGAAATTGTTTGATGTATGGCAGCAGAGGGCAGGTCCTTCTTGCGAACGTCACCAAAGGGACACAGAGGAGAAGTGGGTTTATAAATAATGATAAAACTCAGAAACGACGTGAGCTCAGGGAGACCAGCGCTCTGTTAAGCATGAACAGCTTGCAGTGCAATTCCCAACATCTGCAAAAGTCCTTGCAGCCGGTTTAATTCCCGACAGCCCAGATTGCTGCGCCCAGGCTGTCTGACACCAGATTTCAATCCCTGGGGCTGCAGGCTGCGATTTGCACAGAAAGGGGCGCCCGGAGCTCGAATCCTAAACTGCAAATCAACGGGTGAAAGAAAAACTGATTAACAAGTCCCAAGCTTTTATTCATATGGCATGGAAAGTGTCTTTTGCTTTTCCTTTTCAAAATTACTTTATAAAATATAACACTTAGTGTTTTAAAAGCTGTTGGAATTGGGGGACGCATCCCCCTGCACCCGGTGACCAAAATACCTCCGGGGCTGGAGATCCGCCGCGGCGCCGGTGACCTTACAATTCTGCCTTCAGATGCTGTCCCTCTTATTTAGCTTTCTGAGCCACGATTTAAAAGAATCACCGCATATTTTGCGTATTCTAGGAGACAAATAGACACACAAAACTAAGAAGAAAGGCCACGTCAATATTGCAGAGTCATCTGTTCCCAATCGTGTGTGTTTACATATTAATGTGCAATACAAATTTGTAAACATGAGCATTTGAAACTTTTGTAGGAACCGATACCGGCCTTTTCCCTTTCTGCAGCTTTATTGGAACAGCATGTCCCTCCTGGCCCCAGCCACACATGTACATCGTTTTATAATATACACTGGATGCATTTCAAATGTGCTGGGTGCTTATTTGTTCTGGTGTATCTTGCTATCCAATCCCCGTTTGTTTTGCATAATTGTGATACAAATTATCATCTAATTACAGACCAAACCGCAGCAGATCAAATGTAAACCGAGGTACTTCGATCAGAAAAAGCTACATCCGATGGTGCCTCTACACATTTGGCTTCTCCAATAGATGTATTAAATTTGGGAGAAATTGGATAGTAAACTGTGCCTTAATTTAAAACATTATTACTTGGGGCTTTTTTGTCTCCTTGGTTTTTAAATCAACCTCCTGGTGTCTGAGCACCGAGCTCATCCCCTGTCCCAGTGTTGAGTACGAGTGCGGAGCCCTTGGTACCGACAGTTTTATTTGCCGAATGCTCTAAATGGGATCAAATATTCCTGAGGAACTTCAAAGTACTCGTGGGAAAGCTCAAGTGTCTAATTGCTGAGATCATTCAGCAAGTTTAATCTTAAAAAAAAAAAAAAAAAGAAAAAAAAAAAGATTGTTTTGTCCCGGTTTAAAACCAGCACCATAATAGTGGGTTTATGTTTGTATTCACCCACTAAGTCTAAAGAACTGTGACTTTTGCAATTGCCACGGGTTTTCAAATAATTTTAATAGGAGGACGTGCAAAGCAGCGTGTAACCTGTTTGTATTGACAGCCGCGTGGTCCTGCTTGAAATATCGACCTCGATTCCCTTGGTTTCGTATTTAATAAATAATGATTTATTGTACTGACTTACTCTCTCGAGTTCTGCTACTCCCATCCCACCAGCAGCCGTTTCGAAAGCACCACTAGAAAGTTGCGTGCCGGTTGTCCAGTGATTTGGCCACAGTTTTTCTTATATAAGCAGAAAAATCTATGTTATAGTGTGAGCAATTCAGCTGAATTTCCATTGCGAGTATGGAAAAATCTTCCATACTGGGATGGTCAGGGATCCTTGGCCGGATCTGAGGTGACAACGTGGCCATCGGGACAGAGCTACGGCTGCTGCAGATACTGATTTCTTTCAAAAAGAACCACCAACATCCTTCTGATTCAATACAGTGATTTTTTGAAGGATAGTAAAGGAGATAAACGTGCCCGTTTGCAAACAAGTAGGAAGGAGGTGGGTCTCGTCAAAGTGAGCATTTGCTCAGCTGTAGCAGATGGAATTTATCTGATCTCAATTTAAATATCAATTGCTGTAAAATTTTCTGTGCTGAAAATCTCTATTCTAGTCATTATTGGTCACTTCTTTAACTAGACATACACTGATTTGCTGGATCACCAGCTCGTGGCCAGCAATTCTGGAATATCTTATGCAACGGCAAATGTTCCGAAAATTGGAAGTTACCCATCGCATCCACCCATGAATTCGCGACTGATCTGAAGAGCCATCCAGCTCCTAAAAAATGTAACCACATGCGGGGGCCGGTCCTGGGTCACTCGTCCCACCACCAACGATGAGGGATGGCTTGGAAATAAGGACTCCCAGATGAAAAAAAAAAAAGAATGTTTTTAAGAAAATAAAAACAGCGATATAAGCTGCTAAGAAACAGCATAAGAAAGCAGGTTTGTTCGTTTTTAGAGTTGTACAGACCATTTAGCAAGGCAAACATGGCCCACCATTTCATACTGGTATCACTGGGGGCTCCGTGAGCACTCAAAAGGAAATCAGTGTTGGTTGATTTTTAGCAAAGTCTCATGAAAGTAAAAGGGTGACTTTTTGCTGTTTTAATAGCTTTTCATATTGCTTGCTCTGTTCTTAATTTGTTGTCCATTATAGAAGAAAACGAAACCAAAACCCTGATACCAATTTTGATTCTTAAACTTACACTTAATCCCTGTAACATGCCATTTATGTCTGTAAATAGAGAATTCTCTTATCTTAGTCCCAAAACGCAGACAGTCCCAGTCAAGCATTATTTTCAAATCTCTGTTGTCCATCAAGTAATAAAATTCACTTCAGGTAGGGACTGAGCATCGATCAAATAAAGAACAAAATCTGTGCCCCAATTTATTGCCAGTTACATTGTGCCCTTGGGAGCTAGAGATTATTTACAGGAATAACAAGAATATCCACAAGTTATAGTAAAACAAACAGGACTTTTGGGAGGAATTGAAAATCTCGTGTTTCAGGGCCGGTATAGTTGTCATTCTCTGGAAAGAATCTACGTTTTCCACGATACCGAGCCAGGAGCATCCCTGGGGCACAGGCTGGCGGGTGGGATTCCGGGTGGACCTTCTGTGTCCCCTGGGTGGGAGGAGTGTCCTGCAGAGCTCCCACTGGTGTTTCGTCCCACACAGCTCTCTGAGATGCATCCACCGTGTCCCCCAGCATGGATTTGGCTGTCATGGGGGAGACGGGTGACCCTCCATCCCCTGTTCCCTCCCACCAGACACCACCACCTCCTGGAGATCTCCGGAGCAGGAGCGCGCAGAGGGGGGCTCTTGGGGCATCCCTGCATCAGTCTCCACTGTCTCATCCCCGCAAGGTAGGAACACATCCATCTTTTATCCCATCTCTCTTTACCTTGGCAGCAGATGCTTGCATTTACACCCTAGTTCTGATAACCGAGTCATCTGGGTCCTGGAGAAACAGGGCACTTTCATGTCATTGATTAGGACCCATTAAAGCCAAGGGAACTTGAGAACATGCTCGAGCATTTGGACAAATACAGCTCCTTTGCTGACTCAAGGTCTCAGATAGTACCTTTCAAATCAGTGGAAGGACTCAAGTAGGGTGAGCAGAAGCTCAGCAGGGCTCTGAGCTGACTAAAGGCAAGCTAGATAGAGAGTTTCAGGAAAACATATTTGTAGAAATGTATACGTCTACGTTTCCACTTCAGAGTGCAAATATGAAAAAGGCGACTGTACAGTTTGCTTTCAACATACAACCACAACATAAACATTACTAGAAGGCATCATCTTGCTGTGGATCATCTCAGACCCTCCACGCTCCCAGACCCTCCACCCTTCCAAAAACACGACGTTTGCCCACCAAAAAAAAGTTAAATGCCTAAAGATACTGCTCCTGTACCATGCAGTATTTCATAGTCAATAACTAGCAAGCCCTTGGGTATGAAGGAAGGAGAGACTTGCTTTACATATCAATGCTTAGAAACATTATATAATTCCACTAAAGGCAATGGTTAATTGTCGGGTGCCAGTTAGAGTGATTACATCTGCCATCTCTCAAAGAAGCGGGAATGCTGTCACTCACTTTGAAATGGCTTGCTGCATTCATCAGTCTGGATGGCACTGAGAAGTTATAACCGTACAAGCCATATGGAGGATGTAAAGAACAATTAAGTGCTTCCCGAGCAATGGGACTTGATGGGAAAATGTTTCCAGATGCATGTAATCCATACAGCACTTGACTAGCAGAATTGGGGACTTGTAGACATTGCCCGTTTAAGTCTTCGGCTTTAGCGTTTTTCAGATTGGTTACACCAAGGGAAGATAGTTTTGGCATATCCACCACCAAGTGGGGTAAAAGATGCGGGTTGGTGCTTCCCAGTTTTTCGTGGCTTGGCAAGACGAGAGGCTGTTGTCTTAAGAAGCTCGTAGGACAAATCTTGTAGTAGAGGGGCACGCTGAAGTTGTGTAGGTAGGTCTCGGGGCAGGGCACGCCGATGTTGCTCGCTGACAAGTGGAACGTAGGAGGTGAGCAGGACGGAGAAAGCAGGGGGTTGAGAGGAGAGGGTGTCCCACCGCTGGAGGTCACCGGCGAAGAACTGGAGCTCCCACCTGAAAACAAGAACAGAAATGGTCCAGGCTGGGCTGGCTGATGTTCACAGCCGAGGAACCCTTGAAGAACTCTTGCTCCCACTCCACATCTCCTGCTGCTGGTGTCCGTCCAAGCACAAACCTACTCCAAAAAAGAGCTCCTGGAAAATTGGAAGTTCTGTCCATAAATTATTTGTAAAAACATTCATGTATGTTTAATCTCAGTCATTTAACCAGGACAACTGTGAGGTTCAGCTTCACACAGACGGGTACCTGCCGGGTCTATGCCTCGCTATATGTCAAATAACCTTCTTCTGTTATACATATGCCATTGCTATTTTAGGTCCCCTACTTTTTGTGCAAATTACAGGCAGCTTTTCTCCTTGTATATGAGAACAAAAAAATGTATTCAGACTGATGGAGAATATTTTTTTACCTTCCTGCTCACAGGAATTGCCTAATTTTACTTGGCTTCCCATGCAATTTGAAACATACCCTTGAATACTATAGGTGTCTCCAGAAACTTTAAATGCACATGTCATTTTAACATTCTCCTTTCTGAAACGAATCAATGAACACTTTCATAATTTGGAAGAAAAACCATACCGGCTCACTTTGCACGGGTGTATAACATCTCTGTTCAGCACCGGCTCACTGATCCTCTTCCAGAGCAACATCCAGAGCAAAAGCGAAGAGGTGACGGCTGCTCTGGTGTGGGAATGGGCTCTGGAGCAGCCGCCCTGGTGCTAAACAGATGCTGTTTTCATCCAACGCTGTTTAAGAGCCGTATGTCTCTGCTGCACATTCATTACCGCATTCTTCCAGAGACTGGTTGGGTTTTTTACCCCTTTTATTTTTATTTCTTACCAAAGTCGCTGGAAAAGGAAGGAAGGGAATGTGAATCCGTTTTTGCTTGGAGTTTTTCTGTATTTATATTTAATTCCAAGCGATATGCTGCCTGGCTGTGATGTGGTCAGACTTTATATGCAACCAGCAACACAGAATCAACCGTACAACCCAGCCACATCTGCTAGTACATCCAGCCTACAGAAAAACAAAGATTTTTGGACACGGCACAAATTAATTTTGCAAACAGAGTACCTTACAGGACTCAGGGACTTCTGGTCATGTCAAATGATGTGATTGAGCTGATAAATGTGAGTGTGAGGCAGTGAACGAACCCCTGTGCAGAGCAAACGAGTGTTATTAGTAGTATTTGCTTCAAGGTATCCTAAGAAATATCAGCCCATGACTTCCAGTACAAATTTGGGATCAGGGTTCCTGGTGAGAGGACAGAACAGCTCAAAGAGCAGCTTCTTTCTACCATTTCTATTAGGCTTAAAAATACCAAGTTTGTGGCCAGTCCTTTCTTCAGCATATTGTTCACGCTTTCTTTTAATTTACCCTCTGGTTTGGGGGCTTTGGGATTCCTGTTTTTCAGCTTCTCTTCAGAAATACACTTTTATTATTAGTGGAATGGGAGAATATTTTATATTTATATCACTCCAGGAAATTAATTCTGAAGAAAAATACCAGTTACATAAAGACTAGCAAAAAAAAAAAATTCCCATGAAGCCATAATATTTTAGCATCTGTACAGCAACCAAAGCAGTTGCTGTTCTCTCATTCCTGCTGCAGCACCACCAGCTCCTCGCAGCCTGCAAAATGGGTTCAAAAGGCTTTTTTTGCATAAACTCTTTTCAAAATTAAAAAAAATCTAGTTCTCTTTACAACCAAATAAACCTCTTAATTTCTCCCGAATCTGATTTTTTTTTAAATATGTATCTGTATTTCTACGCCTGTACGGCATGGAATTTTCATGTTGTTTTTTTTTTTTTTTTCTTTTTCCAGTATTTCCCTGCAGAGACAGGAATGATTTGGTGCGTCCCAATACTTCGAAGAGTTCCTAACATAAATGAGACTTAAACTGATGACTTTAAACCCGAACTGGAGCGCTTCAGCGCTCAAATGCTCTCTTAGTTTTTTTCCTTCGGCATTGTGAACCATCGGTTTTCAAATACTATTTCCAAAACCGTTTTTCTAGAAAAGGGCTGCAAGAAACTGATACACGCTTGTCAAGTGGAGGGAGATCGTTTTCTCTGAAAAACTTTTCCCTCTTCCCTGCGGAGTTAATGGACCGTGGGACTACTACACTCTAAATAGCAGCTAATTTTATTTTCTGTCTCATAATGCATTTGCTCGCAGTCGGCTGCAGAAGACACCGGTGGTCACTATTATCACATTTTTAGCTAATATTCTCAAACGGCTTGGAAACAATTAGTGTAACAGGATCAAAGCCGTAACAATCCGACTCTAAACCAGCCTCCTGCATACTCGATTTTTTTTTTTCTAAGCATTTAAATCTGATTTTTCCCCGGGGATGAAGCCAGACCGCGCCGGTACCCTTCCCCGCCCGGGGCGAGCGATCTGCTCCTCAAATCGATTTTAACGGGAGTTTTGGCCGAAAACACGTGGAACTGGCTTCCCGAACCGTTCCGCTGGCCGCCGGTTCGTTTTGTGGACCCACCTCATTATCTTAACGGTGTAAAACTCCCAAACGCGCCCCCGCCGTGAGCTCCAGGCGTGCGGCCGTGGCGCAGCCCCGACGCCGCGGGGAGAGGCGGGTGGGCAACAGGCAGAGGACGGGACTTACCCTGGTTGTCTGCGCCGAAAGCCTTGAAATCCAGAGCGAGGGGCGGCCGCCACGGGTAGGTCTCCAGGAGCCCATCCAGGACCCCCCTGCCGGGGGAGAACGGGCTGAGCGCCGCGGCGGGGCCGGCAGCGCGGCGGGGAGGGCGGCGGGGCGGCCCCGGCCCTTACCTGTTCCTCCCGGGATCCCGAAATCCTTTGGCGAAGGGATTCCTGTCGATCTTCAGCTTCGTGATCTGAGGCAGGTGGGAGCGAAAAGGGGTGATGGGGTGAGGGGCAGGCGAGGACCGGCCACCGCGGCCGTCGGGGCTTCCGTCCCCCCGGCTCCCCGGTACCGTCGGGGCTCTCCGTCCCCCCGGCTCCCCGGTACCTGCTGGTTTTGATACGCCGTCACGGTGGTGAATTCGGTCTCCTGGAAGGAGAAGCTCTGCACCCCCTCGGCCGGCAGCGACTGGATTTGCGCCAGGTCGAAGCGGGAATCCTGGGCGATAACGTGGACGCGGGGCTTGTACTTGTGCATGGACTGCAGGATGATCTGTGCGGGGGGAGAGGCCGGCTGAGCCCCCCCGAGAGGGAGAAGGGCAGGAAGAAAAGCCGATACAAGACGCGGGTGGGATCCAGCCCTCAGCCCGGGGGCAAGGGGCACCGACCCGCCGCGGTTTTGGCGCTGCCCCCCGGGACGATGCTCTGCCCCCTCCCCCGGTCACCCCGGCGGGGCTACCCCACACCTACGTGTCCCTTGTCGTCCATCTCGTTGTTGGTGAGCTTCACTCGGTCGAAGCTGATGATTTGCCTCATCCAGGTCTCCCCCGAGCAGGGGGAGTCGGGGTGGATGTAGAGCCGGGGGGTGATGCAGGAGTGATCCGTGTTCCCCGCCACCATCCACTGCGAGCTGTGATACACGTACCTGGCCCGGGCCGGGCATCGGTCAAGCCGCGGGCAGCCCTTCTCCGACACCCTCCCCATAGATTCTATACATGTATGCGAGCCCGGTAGTGCCCACCCGCCTCACGCCTGTGCAATCCTTATTTCACATCGGGGCGCTAAATGCAGATGGGGCACGTTGCAAACACCCAGAAGGATCCGCGTGGGTGTGGGGTGTGTGGGAGCCCCGCCGGTGTGTCCCCCCCACCTCGTACCTGTATCTTTTGGAGTCCACCGGCACGACATCGATGGCGATGTAATAGTGCTTGAGCGGCTCCAGCCCCTTCACCTTCACCCTGACCGACGGGAACATTCTCCTGCGGGCAGAGGGGAAGAGCGGCCGGTTAAACGGCGAAAAAGGGTTGGGAAAAAAAAAAAAAAGAACTCAACGGGCATGGGGAAAAAAATATTTTCAAACTCAACAAAAATAGGGAAAAAACGGAAGTAAAAATACTCAGCAGAAAAGAAGAAGAAAAAAAAAAAGGAAAAAAATGGTAACGAAAAAGAGACAAAGGAAAAAAGAAGCGCGGTGCAGAGGAGCAGCCGGAGCGGGGAAGGGGCAGCGGGGAAGGGGCAGCGGAGCGGCGGTGCCGCCGGTACCTGCCGGCCTTGGTGATGATCATCTCGGTGCCGATCTCATGGAACCTCCTCCAGAGCTCGGCTCCCTGCAGCTCCACCTGCACCCCGGCCCCCGCCTCCCGACTCTCCGCGCCGCCCTTGGGCCGCTTTTCTGCGGGGAAGAGAGACGGGAGGGGGCGGCTCGGGAGGCTCCGGGGGTCCCGCCGCCACCCCGGGAGTCCCCGCCGCTACCAACCCGGCTCCGGGGCTCTGCGGTTCTGCCTGGCGCCGGCCCCGTTGTCCTCGTCGGGACCATCCGGCACCTTCCTCTTGGCCGAACGTCCCACCAGAGCTTCCACCGAGAAGGCGTGAGCCCGGGAGCTGAGCGCCATCCTCCCCCCCGGGCCGGGGTCCCCCCCGGGCGGCTGCGGGACTCAGGCGGGCGGCGGCGGCTCCATCCCGGCCGGCACCCAGCGACCCTCGCCCGGTCACCGCCCGGCTCCCGTCGGGGGGCAGCGGCCACGGCGAGATCCTCTTGCATCCAACTGAGTCAATAGACGGCTGCGGGCTCCACTGTTTGTTTTGGAAACTGGTGGGAGCATAAGAAACATTGAGTGACATTTCATAGGAGTAACGAGGGGGGGGTCTGGGGGGAAAGGGGGAGGGAGGGGAGAGTGGGCAGTGGAGGGGAAGAGGAGCCGGCCCCGTCTAGGATCAATAAAAGAGTTACTGTTCTCCATTAAATTGTAAAACTCAAAGAAATTTGACATAATTGCACACTAGGGGCCACTTTTCCAACAAAAGTGCAAATAACGTTTAACCAGAACCAGCACAAAAAGAAAAAAAAAAAAGGGAATAAAGACAAGGGAGAGCCATGGCCGTGTGTATCAGGCTCCAGGCCCCGATGCACTGGGGCTTTGCTGGATCTGGGCTGGTCACATGCGGCCCCTCCGGTATCCCCGGCACGACAGACCATGGTGTCACCCCCAGACTGTGTGACAGTGCTGGACAGGCATCCCGGCTTGTCCCCATTTTCGGTTTGTTTTTTGTTTGGTTGGCTGTTTTTTTGGTTGTTTTGTCTGTGTGTGTTGCCCCTTTTTTTTGTGTGTGTGTGTGTGTTTGTGTTTTTATAATTAATATTATTATTTTTTAAAGGTAGCACCCACCTGCCTGCTCTGGCATCACCCCCGGGATGGTTCCATGGCTCCACTTCAAGGCAAACCCCGCAGTGGCAACTGAGCTGAATTAGGGGCAGAAATTCCAGTTTTCCACTTGGGCTGGGGCTGAGGGGGCTCCAGGCCGAGGCGGGGTCTGGCTGGGACCCGCAGGTGTGCAGGCAATGGGCTGCGATGAATTTGCACAGCGATTTTTGGGCCCCTATTGGGGACCTCCCCACCCTGCAAAAGCTTGAATGCACTGCACTGATTTATTTTCCATCCAGGCGCCCTTCCCAGAGCTGGCACTAAAAGAGATTCTGGGGTTTGGTCTTTATTTGGGTTGGGGCGGGTAAAGCAGTGGTAATCATGCTAAAGAGGGTGGGTGTCTGCCTTCCACATCCCCTGCGCATCCCTTGCCCCGCTGCCTCCCCCTGCATCGGGGTCAGCCGGGACCGATGAGCCTTAACGGGAAAAAAATGTGGAAAGGGATAAAATTCACAGGCCAGCTGAGAAAGCAGGTGAGGGGCATGAGGGAGCTGCGGCTTCAGGACGGGCAGGGGATGGGGTGCAGAGCTCCCTGTCCCACTTCCAGACTCTCCTAGGGGCTGAGGGGGAGCACTGGTTTATTAAAATATTTCACTTTTCAGGATTTCTTGCTGAATTTGTTAAGGTCTGTGTTCTGGTGCACGCATTTCTTCCAAGCCTTGGGCTGGCAGCGGAGTAAAAACTGCTTTTTCTTCATGGAGACAACCAAACCCAAATGCCAGACAGGGACTATCTGGCAAGATTGTTGTCAAATGTACAGTTTTAAAGCCCCAGACTCAGGCTGTTTTCCTCAAATCCCTGTTCCCAGGGATTCCATTACTCAGCTTACGTTGGGTTTGCGCGCTGATACTCATTTATACATTTGTACATACAGATACTGATTTATACTTTTTTTTTTTAACACACATTTATGCATTGAACTCCTGGGCTATGTCGCTCAGACAGGAGTTTGTCTAAAGAAAAAAATCTTGGAGGAAGCAAATGGGTGCAGATATGGGTGCTGAACGCTGGAGACTCCTGGAGCAGCCGGTTGAAAGCTGCTCACTTTTCTGGCTGCCGAATTTTCTCTGTGCGCATGGTCCTGGTACCAGCTCTCGTTCAAACCATGGCAACTGGGACAGATGCACGTAAGCTGTAAAATCAATATATGGAAGGATGTTTCTTGCATTTGCTTCCCCAGGCTTTTGGGGAGTGGTGTGTACCTGGGGTTACATGGGAGAAGAGCTGGCCCAGACTTCGGCAGGAGTGTGTGCCCTTCAGAGAGGCTGATTAAATTCAGATTTCACTTTTATCGAGGATAATGGTGCTTCTCTTCTTTTGCAAAGTGTCTCAAAATCCGGGGACCAGCAATGTTGTGTCATAATCTGCACCACATGGTGGTTTTGTCCCCATGTTACTCCACCAAAGTCCATCAGCGAAAACCCTGCAAAGCACTAAAAAAGTGGTTTTCCTCCACACAAGGCACGTTTGGATGGTCCTGGGACATTATCCCGCAGGTGTCCCCATCCATCGGGGTGAGAAATGGATAGATGGCAGCGGCAGAGATTTTGGGGAGGTTATCTTGCTCTGCCCCTGCCCTGGCAGGATCAGCTCCACCGACACAAATCTTTATTTCTTCTTACAAAGAGAAACGAAGCAAATTTCATAGACGTGTTCATAATTATAAGAGTGTAAGCTCATGATTTAGAAGCAAGGTGAAGCACGGGTCCTGCCCAGCGCTGATAGAAGCCAGCTGAGGGCACGATGTGTGAACCTTTATCTCTGCTGACATGACATATTATTAAAAAGTATTTCGAGTAATCTTTTATTTCCTTAGCATTGCAACACATTTCAAGAACTTGGCCGGGGATCAACCGAGCCTTTTTTTAATTTCCTACAATGAAAAAATAAAACAAAAATAAAGCCCAATTGAGATGATATAATCAGGAACATTTTGAGGGTTTAGGTTAAATCAATATGTCAGAGAAGGGTTTTCAGGGGACTTGGAGAGCTTTAATCTGTCAAAGACTGACTCAGATCCTTCTTGGGCTTTGTAATCTTATTGTCTTTACCAAATGGTGTGATGCTATGTCATGTATTACCGTCATCAGAAAATCAAGCAAATAATTATCTGGCACAAAGTTCAGAATAACTAACTTAATTTTAAAGCAAGTGCTATACAATATGCCAGAAGTGTTTGCTTAACTTGAAAATGATCTTTTAATACTGTCCATTAGGCTGTTAAAGCAGACAGGTAAATTCCAAACACGGACTTTCCTGACCACGTTCTGGGCAGACTTTAGAATATTTAATTGTGTTCAAGCTGCGCTTGGTTTTGCCAAGATTTACTTTGCATTTGCCAAAACAAAACAAAAAAACCTAAAGCAAACTAAGCCTGACTTGTGGCTTAGAGGTAATATTTTAATATGACCTGCACTCAATTGTGCATCTAATACTTTTATCTTTCTTATCTCCAGCTGACATGTCACAGATTTATATAAAGCTGCAATTATACATCTGGTGCTGGGACATTTTCACCTCCAGCTTGTTTCCCAACCTTATTGTTACTAAGAAATAAATAATCTTTTTTTTCAGATCCCAGCCTATTTGCTTGTCATGTTGTAAATATAAACGAATGTGCTGCCTCGAATCCAGTAGAGATAAACCTGACACTGAAGAAATGCAAGCTAATAACTAATATTCCAATGTGCAAATAATATCATTAAAAAATAATAAACTTACGGGTGGTACAGTGTGCTGCAAACAGCCACGACTATCAGCACAGTTAAGGGGCAGCAGGTTTGTTGTGGGGTAAAATTAAAGCTGTAATAGAACAATTTCTAAATGCTCTGGCTGATGCACGGGCTGCAACGGGAGTGGATGTGCCCGTCAGCTGAATAACCTTCTGTGGGCTGAAATTACACTGGTTTGGATTCTAAGGGAACTGGAATTTGCAGTATTCAACTTTCATTTTTCTAAATGTAACTCCCACTTCATATGAGCCATTAACTAATTACTTATTAGCGGATTAACAAATACTTATTTTTTCCTAAAATACAATTTTTTTAAACAGAAACGCCTGAAGACTAAGTAAATCTTGGCAGAAAACCTCCAAAGTAGCTCATAACAGCACTTAGGAGATCATTTTCCCTGGTGTTCTCAAATGGCCGGTCCCACAGCAAAGCTTTAATTTCATTCTCCACCTTATTTTCCCCATAATGAACTTTGGAAAACCTCTGCTGTTGTGTCCCAGCGCTGTGCGATAGTGTGACCTCTCCATCCCCCCGAGGGCTGTGTCACCTGCGCTGGCCGGAGCAGGAGGTGACGGGACGGTCCAGCCCGTCCTCGCCCTCAGGAACGTCCTGAACTAATTTAATGGCAAAAAAATGACAGGTCTGGGCAAGAAATGGCCAGATTTTAGTGGTGGACAGTGGGTGCTGAAGTCGCTTGGTCAGGCAAGGTCCTAAGGAGGCTCTTCACCACGTGAGCTGCGTTAGGTAAAGGTAGATTAAAATAAATCTCTGTTACTTTATTTTGTTTTATACATAAGCCACCCCTTCAAAAGGCTGCACAGGGAATAGGATTAAACTTTAGGGAAATGAGTCAGTGAAGTAAAAACAATATATAGAGCATTTGGGGAGAGTTCAATCAAATTAGGGGACTCTGATCACTTCATGATGAGAGAAGAGTTGGTGGTGATCCCGCCACAGCCAGGGAAGGGTCAGCGACGTCCACTTGCTGGTGGGGTAAGGGTGAAACCACCATCTGCATCTCATGCGGATGAGACCACCACGTGCATCTCTACTATGAAGATGTGACGTGTCACCACGAGAACTTTGATCCAGCAGCTCTGGCTGCGGTCGTGTGTCCTGTTGAGATCTTTCCTGGGACCACCAAGGTGGCTGGGGTGGCTCAACAAGGGCTTCTGTCTGATATCTCACTGCAACCTCAACATATTCCCTGGAAAAGCAAGATTTCTGGGCTGTGAGGAACATTTTCAAGGTGACCTTTCCCAACCCAGCTCCCGTTTCTTGGCTGGTGGTTGCGTGCGAGGTGTGAGAGCGAAGAGAAGCTGCTCCATCCCTTCCTCAAGCATCTCCACCTGAGAAGCCCCTGCCAGCCCGGCCATCCCACCCAGCACCACCTTTCCTCCATCACCATTTCTCCAGAGCAGAGACATAAGACCAAGACGTGGACCCTTCCCCCCTCTAAGTCAAGGGAAAAATTCCTGCTGTGTTGAACTTTTCTCATAATACTTAAAGAAAATACTTAAAGAATGTGTAATAATAGGGGATTTAGAGAGAGCAAAATTACCACATGGATGGAGTAGAAAGCCTTCAGAATGGCACCAAAATGTGTCCCGTCCAGCTTTATGGCAAGGAATTGCTCAGGGGGAGGATGAGGTGACCCTGCATGAGCCCCAGGAGCTGTGGGACCCCCTGTCCCCAAGGCCACCCCCAACTCTCATCACCCCTGCAGCACAGGGAGGGAAAGGCAGAGTTCTTGGTTTAGCTGCCAGGGAAACCACACAGGAGAAGTGAAATTAAAAATAGTTATGGGGAAGCTGATACTGAGTTATTCTATATTCCCGGGCAGACCTGGGGCCACGTTCAACCCTTGGCGCTGGGGCCGGGCAGGATCCGGCCATGAAGCATCTCGGGGTCTTGGGAACCCCCCCTGGGGCCTGACCAGCAGTCAGACCTTTCACAGTAGGACTCTGAAGGCAAAAAGTCTTTTTAGAGAAGAAAGTGGTATTATTTTTACAAATTTCAGCCTATATTCTGGTTTGCTTCACATTAAATAGTAACTAGATACTTTGAGACACCTCCTTGGTGTTGGGGCATACGGGGAAGGTCCTTTGGTGGCCTTGAGCTCATCATCTGCTCTGAAAGCAAAAACGGGCCAAAGTCTCCTGCGGTGGCCAAGACTTGGGGCCAGGGAGGGTGGCTTGCTTTGTTACTCAGCAAGGGAGTATCTCACCAAATCCCGATGTCTGCACTAAGCTTTGCTCCCTCCTTCCCTGGGCTTGGAGAAGGTGGGTCCTCGCAAGACGTGATGATTTATCCCCAGTCCTGCTGGTTTTGGTGCAGAGTGCTTTTCCAACTGTTTGCTTTCGACTGATTCCTTCCCACCGCCACCATCTCTTTGCTGGAGCACTCAGCCCCAAAATGGGTTTGAGACTTTTCCCTCCCTGTCTGGAAAGATAAACTCAAACTCTGGCCTTAAACCGAGCCCACACCTGGGAGAGATTGACCGGCTGCGGAGAAACTCAGCTTTGTTTTGTTATTCTGTCCTTGGATATTACAGATAATTATTGCTGTAAATGCAAATATAAAGGGATGAGAATAAAAGCTTGAAGGGGTGATACATCAAGGAGAAGGACAATAAATCAAAAGTTTTGCAAGGAAGCTTTCACTCAGCTTCCAAGCACTGAAATGGTTTTGAATTGTTAGCTCGCATTTTGATTAGGAAGTGACTTTTGAAATTAAACAGAAAAGATACAATCTTAGTATTTCATAAGTTCTGCCAATACAAATATCTGTCAGCAAATATGTAAAAGAATAGCTTTAAAAACAAGAAAAAGAATCACATGAAATTTTCTAAGGAGAGTGATGTCACCCCCAACCAAGCTATCTATTCTTTGTGTTTGAAATTAAAACCGCATGAACTCTCCATGCAAAGCTGGGTGAAACTGCTTTTTCAAGTATCCCCTTAGGGATGGTGGATATTATTTTCTGGTTTTAATTTTAAAGTAATAAATAAATGTGATTGACTTGCTGCCCAATCGTACCGAGCTGTGCAAAATAAGTAAATGTAATCCGTGTATGTTAATGTGCAGGTAGTTGCTATATAAAGTCTGTCAAAGAAATGTGTCTATGGCTAGTATTGCTGGAGCAGAAGAAAATCAGCATTAACTGGTCGACAGCCTCCAGCTTCATGAGGAATTTCAGCTCAGAGAAGAGGAAAATCTGTCTCCACGGTATTATCTCCCTTTCCAAAGTTTCCTTCTGGCTCAACTGGGTCACAGGCTGCAGACTGTAAATTATGCAGCCAAAAATCAGACAATCTTTTTCAATAAGGGAAGAAGAAAACCATGCAATGATTTAATATAAGGAACAGTTCAGCTTATGACTTTCTCTTGTTTGCAAATGTGGATGGTTCTGTTGAGATCCAAAAACCACTCCAAACCATTCAAATTAACAAATAACCATCTGGCCTGGTGGCTCAACACCTCCCATGGCCATAAATTCAAATCCCAGCAACATTAGCAGGGGATTTGCTCTGGAAAACCAGCTCTGTCCTCAAGTAATGTAAAAACAAGGTGAGATGGGGAAGGCTCCTGGAAGAGCTGCAGCTCGGAGTGAGCCAGCTCCAGCTGAGCATCCCTTGGCTTTTGGAGAGGAACGGGGCTCTTGGCTTGTGAGGAGCATCCCCTCCTCAACTCGTGGTGCCCCATCCCATGGTTGGGCTCCCCGAGCCCTTCCCGGGGTCTGCCACCTCTAGCCAGCACCGTCCCCGTGGTGTTTCTCCATCAACCTGCTCTGTCCCAGCTCTAAGACTCCATGCACACTCTAGGGGTTCACCAGAGCCATCGTGGACATGGACCAGTGCTCACCAGCTGGAGTTTTCTTCCTAAGGTCTCCAGAACCAAAGCAAGTCAAGCCCATAGGTGCTAGAGGAAAGATCTTCTTATCCAAAATGTAAAATCCTTCTCTCTGGCCAGGGTTGCTATGATCTGCAAAGAGTTTTTCCATCCTTGATTGGACACCATGCTGCAAAATAGGAAGATTTGGAGGGAACAAAATAGGTTCCTTTGTTATGTGCAATATATTGACATCAGCTCCTTTCCTTGCATATTTTTTCCTAGATAAACTGCAGTTTAAATTTAGGAGAATGGAGGTAATGTCCCTGAGAAGCCCTGTCAGCAGTGAGAAGAGCCCTGAAATCCTCATAACCACCATGAGTCTGGGCACCACGGCCCTGGGAGCCCCAACTGAGCCCTCGATCTACCGCATCTGCCTGAATTAACACCCTGCCCTGCCACTCTTGGCCAGAAGGCTGAGTTATTATTATAGCTCACGTACGAAAGATTTACCTCTTCCTAACCTTCAAGACTTGGAACTAGCAGCTGAGTCTGATTTTGGCTCCGCAGCAGGTTTTATCCATCGAGAAGTTGTGTACCTTCTGCACATCTGGTTGTGTTTGGGGCTGATATTGCCTTTCTGAGCTGCTCACGTCTGTCTGTGCTCATTAGTTACTGGAGTCAATAGCCCCTCACTGTGGAGAACCTGGTGGACATCTTACATTGAAATATAATTGGTAATTCATTAGCAATCCCATGTTTGAAGGCTTAGGACTGAGCAATGACATTAAACCAAGCGACAGGGCAGGTTTTGCTCCTTCCACAATATGGCTACCAAAGGCAGAAGGCTGGGCAGCTCCTGCACTGCCAGAAGAAATAGTTTGGGTTGAAAAAAAAACCCTTTGAAAAATGTATTTTAGCCCAGAACATAAATCGTGTCCTGTGCCACTAATGATGAGTTGGCTTGAAATTTCTTCTATTTTTGTCAGAGCACCCAAGCCCCACAGACATTCCCCAGAACCAACAACCACAGGAGATGATGCTCCGGCATGGCAGGAGCTGCACCAGCCCCGGCCAAAAGCCACGGCCCCTCGGGGGTCACCCCACGGGCTCCCACACACTTTGGCTTCGTTTTTTCCATCCCTCATGGGACCATCAGACCCCACAGCAGGTAGCACATGTAGGGGCAGGGGAGTTTCGATAAGCTGTAGGGAGAAGGATTTATTTTTTTCTGGATTTCTGCCTACCTTCATGCATCTGCTCGCTTTTATTGTCCCACATTCCACAAACTCAAAGCACTTCCATACATAACAGAGTTAATCCAGTTCACTGAAAAACATGACAAAGTTCAGCATCGATAATACCAAATGCTTCTGCTCTACACATCCTCCAACTCCACATCCTGATCTATTCCAGAAACAGCAAATTCAGTTAATTTAATGCAATTTCACCAGGGTTTTTTTTAGCATCACTTGGGCAGAGCAGGGATGCAGGTGGGGACCAGCGGGGACCTGCACAAGAGGTTCTGCCACCCTCCCAGCATCTCGGGGGATGCTCAGAGCAGGAACATCCCATCGGAGACGGGCTCGGAAGATGCCGATGGAGAAAATCGTCGGACAAGAACCCTCCTGCTCACCAGGCAGCTCCCGCCAGGGCTCAATTAGCTGTGGCTGATGAATCCCAGTTGCCTCGGAGAGATCATTTCCCCGTCTGAAAGAGCAGCCATGGCTTTGAGGCCGCTCACAGACACGCAGAAATCCCTTCCCTGGCATCAATGTGGTTTGTATTACCCCGTCCCGGCAGCTGGAGCTTGGAGGTAAGAGGACTGAAAAAGGTGTTATCCTCTAGTAGCTATAAGGCAGGATATAGCCATGAGATAAGGACTGAATCCGTACTCCACCGAATCGCAGGGAATAAATATTTAAAAGACAGCACTGGGATTTTTTTTTTCCCCTGTAATTTTTATCAACAATAAAATGCACATAGGAGGATTAGTAAAAAATTAATTAAAAAGAAAATCTTGTCTCCATGGCTGGAAAATACAGCTGACTGATAGAAAAGGGGGAATGAGATGTGTGGCTGGGGGTCTGGGCTCAGCTGTGGGGCTGCGGGGTTTAGTGCCTGTTCTGTCCCAAACCAGCCTGCAAATTTCTGCCGGTTATCGTATATGCAAACAACCCCGGGTTTGAAAAGTATCTCCATTTGTTTACTTTTGCAAAAATCAGAAACACATTTGGAATAATTTGCAAGACAAAAAGAGAAGCCTTCATTTCTCAAGGACTCCATTCAACAAATAATGTTAAATAGCTTCTGTTACTGGGAATCCTGCAGACCTCACGCTGGGATTTTGCCTGTTCCAGAGATGCTGCAGGGACCTCTCGGACAGTTTCTCAGTCATAAAGATAGGTAAAGTTTTAAGTTTAAAGGAAGAAAGTTAAATTAAAAACCTGTAATGCTTTCTGGCTTGGCCTGTGTGCCTACAACTGCCTGTCAGGTCACTGTAATCAACTGAGGTTGAAGGAAAATAAAATTTTTTTACTTTCAGCAGTTTATTTCCCTTCTCTTGCAGCTCGGCTTTTCTTCTGCGTCTGTCAGCCAGGTCCTTCTCCCCTCTTGCTGGAGGTTTAAAAGCAAGGAGGAGAAAATATAATTTTTATTTATTTTTAAAGGCAAAACAAACTGGAAAAACAAAACCCAAAACCCCAAAATTAACAGCGAGAGGGAAAGATAATGACTGCAGTATTTTCAATTAAATTTGTATATGTATTAATTTCTAAAATCAAAGCAAGTGGAACTGAATTAAGCCTGCCTGTGAGTCTACCGCCTCATGTCATTAGAACAGTTCCACGCACAGCTTATGAAAACAAACACCAAAATATACAATATTTCACGATAGTCTCACTATTGATCAGTCGTTCCATTATTTGCCTTTGGTTTGTTCTGGTCTGTTTGCAGTTTGTGCAAAATCGCGCTGGTGCAACCCTCGTGCCCATCGATTTGTCCAGCTCCAGCAAGACGCGGATGGCAAAACCAATTACCAGTTGCAGTGATTATGTGTCATTAAGGGAGGGGGTTTCCCTGAGCTCTGCAAGGGAAAGTCGCGGCTCCCATCACCCAGCCATCTCCTGTCTGGCCTTGAATGTTTCTGCAAATAATTCCGAGAAAAGATTAAAACCAGTGACTTGTACAAAATAACCTCACTGCTGGGGAAAAGGGAAAAAAAGCTTTCTTTTCTCTCGTATTGAATTAGCAAATAGTTTTGCAAAGGGCTGGTGGGTGGGGAGGAAAGTCGATGTTGTTCAGCATCAGCCCTGACGGCGGTACCTGACCCGGCGCTGCCTGCCATGAGGCTGGGGAATATTTTCGGACTTCCGAAGTACTTTTTCTCACTTAAAAGCACGAATCTCTGGCCACTGCATGGCCTGACCAGAGCAGGGAGATTTCAGAAAGATTTGACGGGGGTAATACAGGATATTTGGACTTTACGGTGTGGGATGCGCAATTTGGCTGAAGCATCCGCTGAATCCAGCCGCTGTTTCTGGAGCTGCTGAAAGCGAGGAGGTGGACTTGGCCAGATTTAAACAGCAAAAAACATCGGAAAAACTAGCAAATCCAGTGCTCGTCATACTATACTATGCATTATATCATATTGCATTATATCGAACATATTTATCACAGCATCATGAACAGATTCTGATGACAACTCCTGCCTCTTTGACTCGTGCCAGGTGAAAAGTTTCTCCTCTGAAATCCAGGGATTACTCCAGAAGCAAATCTAAATTATCCCTAATGCACCATTGAAATCAATGGGAGCTCTGGCACTGATTTCTGGGTAGTCGCAATTTTGCGTTGCATGAACAAAGGCAGCTAAACCTGGCTCGTGTGCAGAACACAAAGCACAAATGAGCCAGCGGTAATTTGTTTGAGGATGAAATATTTCTTACCCCACTTGAAAAAAAGCCCTACAGCAACAAAACAGGAGGAAGAAACCTTCGCAATTAACCCCAGCTCAAAAAGCCCGCTGCAAACGAAGAAGTATTTTGAATTCCATTTATATATATATTTTTTAAAAAAGGCATATCATTTTACATTTATAAAGTTGGTATCATCCAGCACTTTAAATCAAATTATAGCTGTATCAGGCTGCTTAACAATGTTTCTTTTTAATTAAGTTTACTAGTCCCACATGCACTTTTAAAAAAAATAAATTAAACAAACTTAATTAAATTACATGACGCGGGTTAGGTAAAACAGCAAAAAGCCCAGCAAGAGCACAAGAATTGAGAAATCCTTTTGGATATATTCACATTTTGCGCTTTTCCTGCATCCCGTAGCCTCCCAGCCAGCCCGCCGGAGGCGGCATCCCCTGCCCGTGCCCCGCAGCGCTGGACCCTCTCACTCTGGCATTTACCCTTATATGTATATTAATAATATATTTTTATCTATATAATATGTATAATTAATAATATATATTTTGAAATCCTGCTTTCACAATTTAAAGAGCTCGGGAAGCTCCTCAGAAAGCTCAGCACCAATGAATTTCCATTGATTTCCCTGCATTGCATGAGCACCATCAGGCTTAGGCGGGGACCTGCCGGACTCGGGGACACTCTTGCCGGTCAAGTCCCAGTGGTGGCAACTCCTGGGGGTCCCCAGGCCATCGTGTGTCCCCCCAGCCTCCGGCACCAACCACGGCACAAGGATTGAGGACTTTAGCCTCCTTCCCTGGGGGTCAGCATCCCTCCCCGCAGGGTTTCGGTTTTATTTGGTTGCAGAAATACCACCAAAATCAGGGGGTTTCGTGGAGTTTTTCACTTCACCGAAGCTCCTTATTTTCACGGAAAGCAAACGCGTTTGTGCTCTGGAGCAACTACCAAGAATGCGTTGCATTTTTACCGAGAAAATGTTAATAAAGGCATACAGGATGAAGGGAAAGGAAGTGAAATAGGGTAGGCAGCAGACCGCATGTGCAGACCTGGAGGGATTTCTGCTTTTCTCAGCTCCCCCGAGCGCACACTCGAGAGATGCTCCGTGAGCTGGGACGAGCTCCTGCGAGGGCACTGGCAGCCAGAGCATCCCGTTGTGTGTATTTTCCTGGTGGAAATAGCACAAAAATATCCAGAGTGCCTATCTTTTGAAAAGACAAAACAATTGCTGTGATGACGGCAGCTGGGGAAAGCCCCTGTGCTTGCACAGCACCTCTCCAAGGAAGCAGGAGATGCAGCCGATAGCATCGGGCTGAATTTGCACCCTGAATAACCCGTGGTCACGGTAAGATTACCGGGGATTTTTATGGGGGGTTAAAATTGAATAATCTCATCAAGGGAGAGAGCAAAGCAGCAAATCCCCTTGTCTCCAGCCCTGCGGGAAGCAGATGAGCGTAACACTGCGAATGGCCGCTGAAAGTCTGCGGGGTCCGGATCGTCCCTAAGAATAATTTGACATCCCCATGAAGACAGACAGCCGTCACCATGAGCAGCAAATGGCTTTTCGGTCCTCTCCATAATTCCCCCGGCTCTGAGGGCTCTGCATCTGGGGCTGCAAGGATGAAGTCAGCCCCGGAGCCGCTACGGGCTGGAAATGATTTCACCGAGCTGCAATGCAGATGGATTAATTCCAGTACTGTAAAGTCAACATGGTCGAACACTGGCTACATCACAGTCTTCATTACTGTGGTCTGGATCAGGTTTTGATGAAGTAATTTCCCTTGGGTTTAGCACTTAGAAAACATATAGGGCGTCCTTCTTGGATTTGCCTGGAGAGCGGTGACCCCCCCGCTCCCATCCGTCCCAAATTGGCCTTTATCAGTTGCACATGGACCCTGCGATTGGAAGGGGGTTCAAACGAGGCCCATATGGTCCGTGGCACACGACGCCCAAACGGTCAGACGCATGAAACGAGAGGCGGTTTGGGAGCATACGATGGATGTTATTAATAACAAATGATATAACACTCCGAGGCTGAATCTTCAAATGCGAGGAGACGGGAGATGAGGGTGGATCAGCAGCTCCTCCAGCCTCCATCACCAAATCCGCTCCCAAAGATTTCAGCGTGCCCGACGCCAGGAAGCCAACGCTCATCATCCTGCTCGTCCTCCCGTTTCCAAGATTCGAAGAGAGCCCTTCATGTGGAGTAGATGTTTATTTTGTCATTTTTTTCTTTGCTATAAACCGTAATTGAATCCTCGTCATGTGCGATTTGCTTCCTGGGGAAGTAGCTCTGCAGATGTGACAGAGTTTTGCCCGGTCACCCAGCTCTGCTCCCGGCAGTGGCATCCTTGAGACACCCCAAAACACCAGGGCCTGAGCGAAAAAGATGCTTTTAAGGGCTAGTAATGGGGTCCCCTGGATCCAATATTAATTAATTCACTTCCAAAGACCTGGTTTTATGTTGGACACCAGCACCCAGGTCCTGGTTTCCTGACAGAGGGCAGAAAATGCTCATGGTTCAGTGAAACTAAAGCTGCACTTCAGTGTTTTAAACCATAAAAAACACAGAAAAAATGCTGAAATGCTGATGTAAAGAGCCGTGCACATGTCCACATGCCATCACCTTTCTGTGGGTGGCATTGCAGGGGCACAAACTGGGGCGGAAACTTGCTTTTTGATTATAAAAATCTAAAGCACATACGGTTAAATGGAAGGAAAAACCGGCAATTTGTGTGTAGACAAACTTAAGCAGTCTGAATAACTCAACATCATTTTTCCTAACTGAGTATTTTCCTGCACAAATAACATTCTGGCGGGGGGAGGGTGGGTGGCAGACAGGTAAGTGGGAAGAGACCTGCTCTCATTTGGGCTGAAATCAGTGTCTTTTGGTAATCTTTTGAACCAGGAATTCAATCCTGTATATTACTCCACTAAATAAGCTCATCCTAATACTTCTCTTGATACAAATAAATCTTGGATGCTAACCCTGGGGCTTGGGGGTGTTAACACAGGGGTTTGGGGATGCTGGATCTGGAGTTTGGGGGTGCAAACTCTGGAGTTTGGGGATGTTAACCCTGGAATTTGGGGATGTTAACCCTGGAATTTGGGGCGGGGGACACAGCAGGCTGTCGGGTGACACCAGCCCCATGCACACCTGGGGACAGTGGAGGTTTTGTCACCCTGAGATCCGAGTCTCCCGTCTGCCATCTCGAGGCAAGATCGCGCTTTTCCTCAGCCCCCAAATCCTGCAGAAAGACCATTTTCCTGCAGCATCGTGTATGTTCTTCTGGATCGGAAACTTGGTCTGTGGCCGTATTTTCTTTTCATGCTTATCGCTTGTGAAGTTTAACATGAGCGCTCCCCGGCACAGGGGACTGGAGGCACAGCACAGTGGATGTAAATAGAAAATGCTTTATTTTACTGTTTTCTACTAAATTCTCTTTCCCGGTGAATCCCAACGACGGCACGTGCCAGAGGAAGCAGCACCACAGCCAGATTATTTTTAATGATCGGAAAAAAAAAAAAAAAGATTTATTTCTCCCTGTTTTCTTTTGCGGGTGCTCTCTAGAGTGATAACGTGGAATTTCCTCTGAAACTCGAGCAGAGTGAAGGAAATTAATTTTCTCTCTCTTTTTTTTTTTCCCCCATGTAGAAATTACTTCATATGCCCAAGACAATATGCACTAATGAGTAGATCTGCAAGTCTTAAATTTGAACAAAATGATTCTCGGCAGTGCCATTGCTGGCACAGGGTTAGGATGCGATTGCTGCCATCGATTTGGTTTTGCTGAAAAAGAGCTGTCTTCCCAGTGATGGGCAGCAGAGACAGACATTGGGCTGGGTTTGCTTCTTTGCAGCTTCTGTGCTGAAAAGTTTTAATGGAAAATATAGATAATTAATTAATGTTGCTGAAGTAGAAATGTGAAATGGTTACCTCTAAGATCTGGTGGCTTATTTAGCTCCAGTTATAATTTAATTTACATTTTAGAAAACAAGCAATAATAGGATACATCTCTCTAATTTTATTTGAAACCCCGTAATAGCAAAACACAGGGAAAAGCAAATATTCTCGATCTAATTTCCAAAGTGAGCAATTTAGTACTTTTCCAAGCAAAGGGAGGTAGGTGCATCAAAAGAATGATGATAATGGGACAACGAGCTAAAACCTCTGGCCTCAGCTCTTCGGGCTGGATTTACACCACAGCTCCTGCTGGACATTAAAATATTCAAATACAGTGTTTCACATCCAGTACTATTTACATTATTTGATTTAATATAAAACAGAAGGAGGGAGCATTGGGTCAGTGACAGAGGTCCTGATCTGGAACAAGCGAAGGGATTTTGGATGGGGCTCCTTCCTCCCCCCTCAATCAAAATTTAGCAAAATGTTTGGTTTTTAATTGCCTGCTCTGTTTTTAAACATCAGCAACTTTTCTCATTTTTCATGTTAAGCTGCAATACTTTGATAAACTGACGTGTTCATCAAACTATATTAACAAGAAGTGCTTGGAGCATCAAGGGATAAAAACGGTTATCAATACTTCCCACATTTTTCCTAAAATGCATTCATGTTGCAGGAACCTTTTTGGCCAATTCTTCTCTTTTTTTAATTAAAGTTATTCCTCTTTTCTTCCTCCTCTCATCCTTATTTTATGTGTTTTTCTTCCTGATTTTGGACTTACGGGTGTAAAGTAGAATTAACTCCGTTAAATTTAATCACTCAAAAATTACCAGGAAAGCAGCGTAGGACCAGCCTGGACTTTCTCTACCTTCTCCCCTAAAGCTGCATTAATTATTGCAATAAGCTGGAGCAGCTGAAGCCACATCAGCTTTGGGCGATATTTACCCCAGATCAGTCACTCATGCTAATATTACATTTTGAGGCTCCATTGGAGGTGGCGAACCCCATCGCTTGCTCCTTGCTTTTTTAATTCAGTGCATTTCTATGATTTCCCTTAGGCTGCAGCCCATTCTGCCCCGGCAGGACTGGCTTAACCCACTGCAAAAACTCCTCAAAGCCGAAGCGAGCTGCGCAGACAAAGGCGATACGAGGAACGCAGGTTTGTAAATGTAGAGTTTCCTTTTTTTTTTTTTTTGTTTCCTTTGTCAATCCAAGTCAAAATTCGACCTCTCACTTTTCCTTGTTTTCCTTCATAAAATGGCCACTCCCAAGTAAATTTAAATAATTTACATTTTCTTCTATACTTAAAAAAAAAATTAAACTACTAGAAAGTGTTGCCATTTATCAAACCCCTGACATGACCCAGCCTGATCTGGAGGAATTTGTGTTATTATTTATTTACCAGGTGCTCAACACCCCATCCCGACAGACGGCACCGGCCAGGGATGCTTCGCCAGCATCTCCCCAGGGTTCACATTGTGGCAAAAAATCCCAGTGGGACTATTGCGAGATTTTCCCTGGGTTTTAATCATCACCTCTTCAAAGCTTCAGGCTTTTCACTACCACGTTTGCATCTCCGGAGCTGCAGGGAAGGAATGGTCGGGGCAAAGGCAGCTTAATAGCTTAAGTACATAGAAAATTGTCAGGATGTGCAAGATGCAGAGCCTGCTAAGTTCCCTTGGCTTTCTGCCCCGGTAAAAAGGTTTTTCCTTTCATGGCCTTTCACCATACCACAATTTTTTTTCTACTGAATTGAGCCCTGAAAGGAGTAATTCTAGACAGAGCGAAATTTTCCAATCCCGGAGCCCTTGGCCTGCCCTTTAACAGCTTCCCTGTTATTTTTAACCTATGATGAAATATTTTGAACTGATGAGAATAGAAGACCCACTTCTGCCAAGATCTGAAAAATACGGTTTCTGAAAGTGAGGCAGACCCTGGTGTTTGAGTTATGGACCCAAAACCTGCAGAGGTACATGAGCATTTGGCTTCCTGATAAACGGTGATAAAAATCCATCTTCTGCAAGAGCAAGGATCACGGTGGGGTCTGCTGATTAAAAAAAAAAAGTTTTTCACTAATTTCTGGGCAGAAACAATTGTTTCAAATTTTTTGGCATGTGAATTATTTTATTCTTTGCCAACGTGTGTTTTTGGCAACAGGAAAACAGGAAACCAGCTCAGAAAATATTAAGGGAATGGAAACCGAGATCGTAAAGTATTTCGGCTTGGAGAGCTGTCGGTTTTCCAATATGCAAACGCGGCAGAAGCAGAACTGTAAAGCAATTAAAGACAATTTAATTGCAGAGACTTCTCACAGAGGGAAGAGATCTGGCACGTACTTGGGGGTGCGGTAAGCGGCGAAGACACCACAACCCCCAGCACCTGCAGAGGTTCTGCTGGCGGAGACGGGGATTCGATACAGATGTGCCCCGGCATCCGCTCCCTCCCTCCAGCTGCAGATACAAAAGGTGGGCCTGTCGTGTCATGTTGTCCCTTAATTATTTGAGAATTTGAGGCAGGTTTTTAATTGCACTGGTAGGTATTTTGGAAAGGTTTGAGTTTGAGGCCAGCGGATTGGGATGAGACGGGAATTTTATGCCATGTGCGGTCACCGCACCAGCTCCCGGCAGCATCCAGCCAGGCACGGAGGAATACGGGGCCAGAATATTAAAAAAAGGAAAAAAAAATAAAATAAATAATAAAATAAAGAATAATAATACAATAATTTTTAAAAAAGGCAAACAAACAAAACAAAACCCACCAAAACAATAAAAGGTACAAAGCAGAGAAATAAAGTGAATTTTCGGGTTTGGCACTGGTGAGTCTCCACGGCACAAACCACCGGGGCTGGACGCTGCTCCCCAGCAAACGAGCAGCCCTGGAAGTTGTTCCTCATGGTTAAAGCAAAATAAACTGCCGTTCTCTGCCTCTGCTCTCCCTTGGCACGCAGAGGGATGCAGATGGGCTGCCTTCGCTCCCGTTTCTGCTCGGCTTCTCGGCAATTTGATTTCCGTGCTGTCTCCTGCATGTCTGCAACACGGAAGGGTCACGTTGGGTGATTTACTGCTTGTCCCACACCCTGAGAACCTTCCCAAGACACAAACCCCCTTTAGTCAGGATTTTGCCCATTTTCTTAGAAATTCTTTGGGCTGCAACCACTCCCAACATGAAACATCTCGCTCCCAAGCATTTTTTCCTACTAAGAGTCCTTGTAGAGACTGGTTTTTCCCCCTCGACACACAACCTGGTGAGCACTTACAGCCCACTTTGCATCCCGAGAACTCACCAACAAATTGCTTCCACACTACACCCCGACTTCAAAAATTGTGCAGTACAAGGGTTAACCAACTTAAATGTTTAAAGAGTCATGAAATGGACTGTTTCCGCTTTCCATCTGGCTTTTATCAATTTTAAGTCGGTTTCAGAAGTACTGCTACACAATCAAAACACACAATCTCCCTAGTCAGATAATTCAATTTTATAAATGAATTACTTATGTGCCTATAAGTAAATACATTCCTAGGTGGGGAGATATTGACGGCTGTCAATGAAATAATGAAGTCCAGGAGAAGTGGCCATGGCTGGAGCACCAACCCCTCGAAGATGTCCTTTGGGGGTGCAGTGGGACCGGGGGATCCCCCAGAGTGGTGGGAGACAGTTGGAAAGGAGGGGACACCTTGACCCACCATGGTGTGGACCATGACCACCGTCGTGGACGTGAAGGGGAATCAACTTGACTATGTGATTTGTGGTATTTGGGGGAAATATGTTGAAAGAGAAGGTTGAAAGGGAGACACAGAGCTCCTGCAGAAAGGGTCTAGCAAGTCCCAGCTTTCCCATGCAGACATGTCCCCTTCACCTGTGCTGTTTTAACCCAACCTTGCTCAACGGCGTGCTAAGGAAGAGCAAAAAACTACACTCAAATGTATCAAACCTCATGCAAGGAGACCTGACGCTGCAGGAAATTGCTTCTCAGATATTGCATTTTGGTGCATAGGGTCTTCATCCAACATGGGCCTTGTCCCACAGGAAACAAGCCCAACACAGTGGGATGCAAGGTGTAGAGGAGGAGGATGAGCTGGACAATGGGAACTGCCAGGGGTGGGCAGGAGGTGGGTTTTCTCTTGTCTTTTCAACATCTGTTCAATAGGAACCAGGTCATTGCCTTGGGTTGCTCGTGGAAGGGCTACTGATGCTGCCAAGACCTCGTATAGTGTTTCCATCTCTGGATATTTACCTCCTTGGACTAATCCTTCATTTTTTTCTGTTATTTTGCTTTTCTGCGCAGCGATTTGACACCCTCTGAGCAACCTCTGGGGTTGTTTTATGAGGAGCTTTGTGTGGTTTTCTGCTGGTGCTTCACCCACATCAGAGGCAGCGCACGGGCTTTTTCAAACTCTTCTCAAGCCCTGCATCTAAAAGCTGGGTTGTGCTGGGAAGATCCATACCATAAGCTGTAACACCCTCTTGAGAAAGGTGGGGTTCTGTTGAGCAACAGGACACAAGCACATCTCCTGGGAAGCAATGGCAGGCAATGACCTGGCAACAAAATTCACATCCCACCCAAACCAGGCCAAATTAGATTGGATACTAGGAAAAAATGTGTTCGTGAAAGGGTTAGTAGGCACTGGAATGGGCTGCCCAGGGCAGTGGTGGACTCACCATCCCTGGAGGGGTTGAACGGATGCGGAGATGATGTTCTTAAGGACACAGGTTAGTGCCAGAGTTGGGTTAACAGTTGGACTCGATGACCTTGAGGGTCTCTTCCAACCAAAATGATTCTATGGTTTTATGATTCTATGATTCTATGAAAACGAGCCCAAACCACTGGTCTAGCCAGGCTCTGGAGCATGTGGGGTATCAGGTTTTACATGGATACTCACTCCCAGTAACAATTCCCGCTGTGGAAGTGGGTTCCAGTTGCTTTGCACATGCCTTTCTCCATCGTTTTGTTCTGGTCTCCAAAGCAGCTGGAAGGAGGAGAAGCAACAGGGTCCTGCAGCAAAATCCACATGGAGACACACAGAGGTCTCTGCAAAAACAGCTCTCAAAGAGGTGGAGTAATTCGCTGGTTTAATTACCCCGGCTTGGGAAGGATCCCTGGGCTCGTGGAGGAGAGCAGCCGCTGCTTCACCGTGTCCTCAGGTCCTCTCGGTGGGTCCGTCCCCAATCCCAGGGCAAAGTGACCTTGGGGCTGCTCCAGCTGGGCACATCCCAGCAAATCCGGCACATTTCTGCATAATAATGCAATAAATCTGCTTTGCTGAGGGGGATTGGGAGCAAGGGTGAGGTTTGCTCTCTTATGCCGCGAGTCAATTGCTGAATAAATAGAGTGTTGAAAGCCTGGAGAAATTGGGAGACGAGTCTTCAAAAGGACAATTTGAGGGGATACAAATTGCAACCACAAAATCTGCATTCACGTTCTGCATCTGCAGATAATTGTAAGCATCTGTGGTGCCAAGTGGGTGGGGACGAGGTAGGTAAGGGGAAAAGTACAGACGCTCACTCCTCTGGATCGTTGTCTGCGATGTAAAAGTTTGGACACTGCAGGGACCAGGGACAAACCATTGTCATATGTACTCTGTAAAGTGCCGGACAAAGGAGTGCTTCGAAGGATATAGTACCACCGCTTAATTAAAGAAGGTAATGAAAATAAATAGAATAAAATATAAAATAAAGTAATAAAATAAAATAAACAGTTTGGTTTTAAATGCAAACTCCAGCTGTGCCTAAACGCCTATGAAGCAGACTTGTAGCATTTCCTATCCCAATCTTTTCTTACCTTAAAGGGAATTGATTTCTGTAGAAAACACAGAAATCTGTACTACACTGAACTTTTGAAAAAGACTTTTGCCTCCTCAGCTTAAAAATGCCAAATAAACAGGTTCTGTTTCTTCTTCTGCTCCTTCGGTTGGTGCTGGTGAAAAAAATCAGTGATGCTCAAGTCCTATATTTTCATTTGAGAGACTCAATGGGCGCTGACAGGCATTTTTCCAGCCATTATGCATTTGGAGGATAATATGCATATTTTGGCACTTTCCCTTAGAAAGGAACTGTAGCAAGGTCTTGCCAATAGCCCACTAAATTACACCTCTAAAGGTTGGTTGTTCTTTTTTTATTTTGTCTTGCGATGGCTGGATTCTTTTATTTTAATGTCGTTGGAAAAACTGTGGCAGAAGTACAGTTTGACATTGCCTGAAGAGCGGCTTCCGAGCAATCAGCTCTCTGCAAAGTTCAGGAGGTCCTTATTTTCAGGGGGGAAGTGCTTTAATCAAGATTAATTTTTTCCAGTTTTCAGTAATCGGAGCTCTTCCTGAGTTTTCCTCAACTCTCCGTTAGGATGAAATTATCAAATTTCCATGGCAATTAGCAGAGCAAGTTTGAGCATAAGGATCGTTCTGTACAATGGATGGCGGGGAGCAAGTGACACGAGGTTGGAAGGTCTGTGTGAAGGATGTCTACGTGATGTTGTCCCATCAAATGTGTCACTTTGCAACGTGTAACATCTACCCGAGGTGTTGCTGACCCCCTGATGCTCATGACAATCCAAATCCTGCTCTCAGGCTCTGCGGTCCTTAAATAAGACAGAAAAGGATTAGCAGAAGAAAGCAACTTTGACCTGGATTTAGGCTTTAGCTAAATATCCACCAAATCTGCATCTTTTTTTTCTTGTCTTGAAGGAAATGGTGTCCCCTGCAGCAGAAGCCACCTGCAGACGCAGCCCCAGCCCGTGGGATCATGTTACCCTGTAATAATTCCCTTACAGTTACCAAACGATAAATCCTTGCGCAGTTGGTTGAGAAACCTAGGCTAAGAAGGTATGGAAGTGTATTATTAAATCCAAATGGCTCGGCAGCCCAAGCCTGTCTTACTCACTTCTTAGCAAAATTAACAATATTATGGGGGGTGATAAAGTGCAGCACTAATAATAGCTGTTCCCCAAGTGCACCTTAAATAAAGTGATCGCTTTTTCAGGGAGTTTGTAGCCTGATGCTAGCTGAATGTTAGAAGAAATGAAATCTTTAGTATTTTTCTTCCTTTTCCATGCAATTCCTTTAAGTCTGTCCTTTTGGGTTAAGGATGGCTGGTGGCAGGACGGTAGCTTCGGAGTGAACCTGGGGCTGCCCCTGACACCAGTACGAATCAGAACTTTGAGGAGCAATTTGGAGAAGGCAGCTGCAATCTCTGTTGCAAAATAAATCATTTAAAAAGTGAATTTCAGACAACAGCACCAGCTTTAAGACACGCTCAACAGGCATCACGCAGGTGGGACCGCGGGTCCCTGCGTGTCCAGGTGCAGGATGCTCAGAGGTGTCACCTCCCTTTCCCACAGCCAGGAAGAAAAGTGTCGCCTGTCCCATGGTGGGTGGGTTCCTCTCAGCCTCCGTCACGCTCAAGTCAGCTGCTGCCATCGGTGAGTTATAATACAGAGGGGAAAAGCACACAAAGCCACTAAATCCTGACATTTGCCCCTTATTATCAGACATTTGCGCTGGCTTATGGCTTTCTGTTTATCTCCCAGCTGAGCTGCCGGCTGTATCACTAAACTGTAACATTATCTGTTCAGCTTTTCCAAAAATAGCCTGGGTTCAGCTCAGCACAAAGACAGGAATATTTTGGCTTTTGCTTTGGGGAGAGATGAAGACTCAAGGATGAAAACTCAGGGACTGCGTTACTGACAACTTGCAGTGAAAACAAATTATTTAGCTAATGTATTCGTCCTCGTCTATGCCCACATTTTATTCATAAGAGTATAATCTGTTCCCTCAACCTGGATGACTTTAGAAGCTGAGGGTCTACCAGGAGCCCAGTGCAGCCCCCCAAAAAGCATCAGAGCTCCTCACAGGGCACCACCAACTCAGACCTGGAGCTCAGCATCCCTGGGGGGGCTTAAATGATGCCCAGCACCTGAGATGTGCCAGCTTTCATCTGCCTCTCCCTTCTTAGGGCTCCCTATTTATTTCATTGAAACTTGAATTAAACAATGGAAAATCTGACAGTGCTTCTTTATAGAAGACAATATTTTTTTTTTTTTTAATTAGCACTTTGGGTGCTGCTGTGTCATTGTGGTGAATGTAGGATTCCCTCCACAGGACAGCGGTGCTTTGGCCCCCAAAAAAGGAAGAAAACACCAGTTGGAGTTTCTCAAAGGTGCAAAGACAAACGAGGAGGATGGAGGCAACACTGGGAAGCTGCTGTACAGCGGGTAGAACCTGTACAGGGACAACCGGATTTGTTTACCCTCTTGCTTGGAGTTTCTTTTGCCAATGTGAATATCACACGCAGAAAATCAGGTTTTGGTTAAGGGAAACCTGTGTTGCACAGCGCTGGCCTCTCCCGTGGCAAAACCTGAGAATTTCCATTGTCCCGGTCCCAGGCCAACGCTTATGTTGGGAACAGGTCTGGTGAGGACACGGGGCATGGGACACTGGCTTTGTGTTTCTGCATTAGCACGGAGGGAATGGTGACAACTCCAGGTAACAGAATGCACTGAGGAACTTCATTAAATGCATTCAGCAGGAGTGTTAAGGAACAGAAGTTCCCTAACAAGGATACAGGTCTCAGATTCGTTATCTACCTAATTACTGCAGAAAGAGAGCATGTGTCAGGCATGGATCTGACTGCCCCCCCCACAGAAACTTTATCCACAGTTTTAATGAAGAGTGGGACACGGAGAGGAGTGACTTGCCCAGAGTGTTTCTCTACAACATTGGAGAGAAAGGAAAGAAAAAGTATGAACTGGCTCTTTGCTTCTATATTTTCATGAAATATTCCAGGCGCATTGGCATGTAATGAATGAAGCATATGAATCAAGGAGGTCAGCCCTGTAAAACACCAACTTTCTGCTCACACCTGGCCAGGGCCCTGAGCACTGAGTTATTTCAAACATATGGTACAGTCCATCTCTGATCAGCAAAGCACTTAAACACATGTTTAATTTTCAGTTTAGACTCATGAGGCTATATCTTAAATCAATGGAACCTTCAATCAATGGGATTCTTTCCTTTTTAAGGTCTGCAGGGCCAGAATTTAATATGGAAAGTCACGGATTTTTTTTTCTAAAGACTAAGTTTATAAAAATGAATATTATAACATTGTTTTCAAACTTATTAACTGTGTCATACTGTTATTGCCTCCAGTCATTTTTTTAGAAAGCAAATAAACAGCAAGTGTTTGTCAATCCCAGCAATAAACTATAGTGGCAGCAAACTTAATCTGCTGTTAATTAGGCTTGTGGAAAACTAAATCAAGCATCAGAAACCACAGATTATTTTAGGCTTCCTCCAGCATAAACACAAAGGCTTGAGGATCCATAACATATTATTTTTGTTGACAGTTTTCCACTTTTCCCCCAATTTATTTCATGTACCTGATAGGCTGGTCCTTGATTGCTTTTAGCTCTGTCTTCTTTTGGCCTCAGTGTGGCAGTTTGTTAATCCTTCCTATTTTTGTGTATTTAAGCAGGATTACAAACTTCAAATACATTGTAAAAGGAACCTGTATACAAACTTTCAAAATCACTTAAGTGGGCCAATGACAGAAGTACCAGCCTTGCAAGCAAATACAGAACATTTCGGAAATCATTTCCAGTGTTTATTTATAAGCCATTTTTAATTACTCCGCAGGACTGAATGAAAGAACCAGAAAATGGGAAGCGACAGAGGGTTTTGCATTAAGTTACAGCTCACGGAGAACAAGTGAGTGATCGCCGTGCTTTCAAGTCTGGATGATTTTGGTGTATAATTACGTTCTGCTGGTTTATTGACAATGTAATAAAATTAAATTGCCAACTATCCCAGGGCCAAAGTGATGGGGGAGGCACATGAAGCGTGGGTGTGTGTAACCCCTGCCGCTGCGCCCCTGGAACCCCCATCGCTGCAGTGAAAAAAACCACATGGTACATGGCGTCATGAGAGTTCGGGGATCAGTAAATGGGCAAAATGTGTGTAAAATTCCATTTTACATAATAGTGATGAGTTATTAATTGGTAACGAATAAAAGGAAAAAGAAAGTGAAGGAAACTCAATCTCATACCTAAAATACCTGACTCAGGAGATAAAGTACAGCACATTCCCACCAAGCCCTCCAAGACTCGTCCTGCCCATTAAGGCACAAGGATGGGAAATCCCTCACAGATGACAGTGGTTTCCTCAACAGCTCGAACACATTCCTTGTCTCGTTATTCAGCAGTGAAGCTGGAGGTCAACCTGTCTCAGATGAGCCAACGTGTTGCGGAGACAAAAAGAGCAAAGTTCTCCGCGAGCCACCGCAACCAGCTGGGAGATCACGCTGGCTGGAGAATTCAACGTTTGCTGTCCTTACACGATTCCTATAATCGTGTTTAACCGCATGGTTTACTGACCATTTACAAGTCAGGCATTTACAAATAGGTGTACGGTAAAAAAGTCATTGCAGATCACTTCTAAGCATTTTTTATGGCAATCCCTGCTCCTGCACATTTGACTTAGGGTTACTAAGGTGTTTGGCTAAATAAACTGAGATCTGAAAAAAAAAAAAAAAATGCAAAGAAAGTAATAGAAAATTGTGCAAGCTTTTCTAACATTGTTTAGCCGTGATGTCACCCCCACTCCCTGGGCCACATGGTTTCAAAGGTTTGCAAGGGGTAGAAATTTCTGGCCTAACAAAATCCTATTCCTTGGGCCTCTGTGGCACATGAAGAGGCTGTATCACATAGCAATATAAATATATGTATTACGCATACACCTTCATGTGGGCATGCTTTTCTTCGCAATTCAGTCCGTAAGAAATTTGGGTGAAGCAACTGAGGTAATAACAAGTGATGAGGCAGTTCTTTCACCTTAAGCAATATTCAATTTATGAGGCTGCTGCTTCCGTGGTTGCTTAAAAGACTCAGGGATATTAAACCCGGGCACTGTACTAAGAATAAAATTTTGCACAAATAGCTGTTTCTCTTTTCTCAGTGCCAAGATCCCAGTTCCAGAATAGCTGCATGGATATCTCTACAATACCCGTATGTATGCTATACATTAACACTGTATGCTGTATTAACAATGTATGCTATACATTCAGACACTGCCAGCAGCACCACGACAGACTCGTTTTCCCCACTGTTTATTCTTCCTTGAGTTTCTACTCCCATAAAAGTCAGTATTAAATTGCCTGAGAAAGAGCGGAGTGTTCATTTATCGGGACAAGATGATTTTCAAGCTGATTTGTGTTAATTTTGAAAGTCGGATTTCTTTTGTTCCTGTTTCTTTCCAGGAAAAACTGAAGTCATACGAGAACAAACCCCGTCTTGCCTGGTTTTGATCACTTGGCATACTTAGAACTAAACTCCTCAGAGTTTAGATATTTCCTATGAAGATCATTAAGGGTGCGACCAACATGTAAGGAACAGCAACAGGAAAACGCTGCTTTAAACCTAATACCACACCACGTTGCATTCATTAGTTACTTGACATTGTAGCTAGAACAGGAAAAAATACAAAGGCGTGGAGCAGAATGATATTTCGGTTTGGTAAAAAATTCTGAATCAGCACAATTATCCCCGCTCCGTCCAAATTGCAATATTTAGGGGAAAAAAAAAAAATGATGCACACCCATGGGGTTCTGGAGGAAGGAAGATAAGAAAAGGCAGCGGTTCTCCTCCCTCCACACCATCTGATAGGACGTCCACGTTTTATCTGGCCGAGGCAGAACTGCCCAGCTGCAGGCGAGGGACACGGCACTGGGGACGGGGTTTTTAAGTGAAAATGCAGCAGTTTTACAGCAGAGAGAGTGGCCAAATGGCCCCGGGTGCGAGGGGCGATGCCCGCCCTGGCCGGGCTGCAGCGCTTTGCTGGCGGTCACACCTTCCTGCTTGTAAACCGGGTTTTTATGACAATCAGAATTCCTGCTAACTGATCAAAAATCCTTCATAGTAATAAAAATAATAATAATAATAATTTCTGCTAACTGCCCAAAAATCATTCATAGCAATAGTAATGACCATTTTGCCATGCCTTGCGCAGTTGATGCAAATCTAAATGAAGGACTTAACAAGGCTAGAGAAGAGATGCCAGCCAAAATTGCATACTAAATCCTACATTTTTGCAAGAGATTTTTCATATAAATGCACTGAAGCACAATGATATTGTACACAAATACTCAGGAGGTCAGGATACTCGGACATCTTACAACTATCGCAGCTCTATCAACTGCTCTAGGCATTCAAAGGCATTAAATCAAATTTATCCTGTACGGGAGTGAGCAGCTCCCTTCATCGTCCTTGATTATGGGACATGCATATGTGCCTGATGTAAATACACAGATTTAATATTAATAAAATAACCAGAAACAGATTCCCTCTGCCCGGCACCACCTGCCCTTCTGCTCCTGCTTGCGTTCGGCTCGATGCGCCTGTCTGCAGCGTTACAGCATCGTGAGGTTATTACAGAAGAACCAGAGGAAATTAAGAAAAGGCAAACATTAATTTCACAATAAGTGTTTTTGCTTTACTTTGCCACAAGGTGGAGCCTTGAGATTAAACCATTTGTTTGAGGTTTGATCGTTATTTCAGAAAATCAAGCTACATTTAAAGATGGGTGTCTAATTTTCTCAGATGATTATCTGTGTTTTTTTAGTGAATCATATTTTTCATCATCTCTTATTAGTCAGATATGAGGAAACACTAACTCTGCCAAAACAGGTGCCACTCTGGCACAACTCAGTAGAGGAATATGTGGAACAATGTGGCTTTTCTTCTTCAGCAAGCGATCCTACTCCAATACAACGCAATATTCTCAGAGGACGAGAAGGTAGAAGAAAGAAAACATTGTGGAAAAGCTGAGGCAGGAATGAGGGATAAAAGGAAGATGTTTGGAAGTAGACTTGTTATTTTTTTTCCCTCATTTACCTTCTGGTTCAATTTTACTTCTGCAAAATCCCCTAGTTACAGGGCCCACAGTTATTTCTGAAGGAAAACAGACAATTTTCAATCCAAATAATTTACTGAGCTCCAGCGTTTGATATTAGCAGCAGAGTTTAAGAGGGAAGCCATCCCAGCAGCATCTTCCTCCCTGACCTTCATCAACAGGCACTTCCTCAAAATATAAAGCCTGTGTATTTAAGTTTCATTTCTCTTTTGATTTCACTTCCCTTCAGCCTGGAGGGACTGAACCTTTTGGTTTGTGCAGTGCTTTTCAGGTGGATTGTTTTCTTTTTTTCTAGTTGAAGTTATTGCAGAAAAGCTGGGAAAATAAGCGCGGTTTAGATTTTTCTCTGAGGGCACTTGAGCTCTAGAAAAGTCTCCAAAGTGGGTTTTACAGGGGAAAAAAAAAAAAATCTTCTGTATTTGGGTGTCACTCCTGAGAGTGGTTCGCACCCCTACATGGACTTGGGCCAGCAAGGAGAAGAGTTGGAGGAGAAAGAGCCAAATTTTGACTCCAACTCACAGTTCAGCAGAAGGCGAGGGGCCGATAAGGATCCTGGTGCTCTCTGTGTGTCGTTTCATGTTGAGAAGTGAGAAGGAAATGTCTAAATTCAGTGAGAGGAAGGCAGATTGGCAAATGTTTTTGAGTAGATCTCTGGTTTATCTACCAGGCGACAGGCGATAGTAAATGATATTGAAGTGTCTGGGAACATCTTTGTTATCCTCACACTTGTCCCTGGTGTCCCATCTCCTCCTACGCATGGATCCCAAAGGAATGGGATGGATCAATGGTTTCTCTCTTGAATTCCACCCTTAGCATCACATTATCTGTGAATTATTATAGTAGCTTGACCCCTACAAATCGATGTGCCCTGACAACACCCACATGAGAGTGCTGAGAGAGCTGGCTGACATCATTGCAAGGCTGCTCTCCTTAAACTCTGAGAAGCCGTGGAGATTGGGGGATGTCCCAGAAGACTGGAAGAAGGCCACAAAGATGGTCCAAGGACTGGGAAACGAGGAAAAGCTGAGAGAAATGGGCTTGTTCAGCCTTAGGGGAGACCTCATCTCCTTGTTGTGGTATTTAAAGGGTGGCTACAAAGAAGATGGAGATGCCCTTTTTACAAGGAGTCACACAGAAAGGACAAGGGGCAAGGAGTACAAGTTATTCCCAAGGAGATTCTGATGGGTCACAACAGGGAATCTTTTAACAATGAGAACAATCAGCCATTGGGATAATCTCCCCAGGGAAGTGGCGGCTTCCCCAAGATTGGACAGTTTTAAGATTCAGCTGGACAGGGTGCTGGAACATCTGGTCTAGACTGTGCTTTTGCCAAGAAAGGTTGGGCCAGATGATCCTAGTGGTCCCTTCCAAGCCGGTGTTCCACGTTTCCATGATTATCTCTGGGTCAGAGCAGAGCAGCAAAGGCCTGAACCCCGGCTGGGAAGGGAATGGGCACCCGGCCGCAGCCGCTGTGCAGCTCCCGGCCCTGCCCAGCGGCAGGTCCAGGCATTGGGCAATCCCTCTCCTAGGAACTACAGCATCATACAGGTCTTTGTCTTTTTTAGATAAAAAGCCAACACCCTTTTGGGTGGTTTCTTGCACCAGCTTCTTTTTATAAAAACACCCAGTCGTAAATAATGACTCAGTTGTACCTCTACCCAAACCACCGTTTTCAGGCATTGTAAATAGTGTGACCAGCAGGTCGAGGGAGGTGATTCTGCTCCTCTGCTCCACTCTGGTGAGACCCCACCTGAGCTCTGGAGCCCTCAGCACAGGACACACACGGCCCTGCTGCAGAGGGGCCAGAGGAGCCACAGGCTGGGAGAGTTGGGGTGTTCAGCCTGGAAAAGAGAAGCTCCGGGGAGACCTTATTGCGGCCTTTCTGTACTTAAAAGAGGCTGATAAGAAAGATGGGGACAGACATTTTAGCCAGACCTATTACAACGAGGCAAGGGGTGATGGTTTTAAACTAAAGGAGAGAGATTCAGGCTGGACATGAGGGAGAAATTTTTGACGCTGAGAGTGGTGAGAGCCTGGCCCAGGCTGGCCAGAGAGGTGGTGGCTGAACCATCCCTGGAGACATCCCAGGCCAGGCTGGACGGGGCTCTGAGCAACCTGAGCTGGTGCAGATGTCCCTGCTCGTGGCAGGGGGGGCACTGGGGGAGCTGGGGAGGGCCCTTCAACCCAGACTATTCTGTGATTCTATGATCTGTTTTCTAATTGCAAATGTCAGTGCTTCCTCAGTAAGAGGAGGACTCAAGGATACAGTGACATGCTCAACCACACTGAGGACACTTAGTGTAAACAGCGCTCCGAAACCACCCTCAGCCCAAGGCTGCCTGGTGGCTGCGAGAATTTGCACAAAGGATCAGAACTGAGATCTGAAGGGCAGAATATTTTTAAAGAACACCGGATTTTACATTATGTTAATAGCAATACTTCCTTCCATTTCCGCCTTTCCCCTGGTGCCGCCCTGCACCACTTTCCCTCTTGTACCCCTCGTTTTTCTGCCACCTCGGCTCTTTCATGGAATCACAGAATCATGGAATCAAAGAATCACAGAATCATGCCCAGTCCTTTCCCAGCCCCTCCTCTCTTGCTTTTCAGACTAACGAAAACATGTTAAGCACCTGTGTTATGGAAACAACAACCTGTGCAATATCTTCAGTGGAATGACCATTTTCAGTGTCTGCATGATGGAAACCAGGGCTGAGGCTGCGCCTGATCCTCTTGCTACTGTAATTGAACAGAAAGTGGCCTAAGTTAATATTAATTTTCAGTAAGTCTTGAAACGAACCAGGCACAGTTTTGCTAATTAAGGTGAAAAAGCAGCTTATCCAAGAAACTGAAGCAATGCTCTCAGCAAGCAATTCCAGAAATATATCTATTTGTTATGTTCTGTGTATTTATTATTCCCAGTAGGATATACAGGATATAAGTGGGAGAATTTCTAATGTCATTAATTTCAGTGACATCTTTTCACGTCAACAAACACCATCCAACTCTGCTGAATAAAAGCAGCCAAAAGTCAGGAAAGTGGTGATGTACACTTGCCACCGGGTTAAATTTGGATTCAAGGCGGCATCATCTCCAGCATATGACACAGAGTAAGGGGAACATAGCAGGGAGATCATGTCCTTCACTAATGAGAATATTCACTTGGGAAGAAGCAGAAGAAAATAACTTAGAAATAAGGTCATCCTTCTCCTGACAGCCCCACGGGAAACTCAAGTAGTGCTGAGACTGAACTAATTTTCCTGCTGAGCATGACAGGCATGTGGATGCCACTTCACATGACAGCAAGAGCAGCAGGTTGTGAACAGTGGAAGCAGCTCTTATTTCTTTAGAAAATATTTAAAATCCCAAGAGAAGAGTCTGTGAGGAGTCTTCAACCCTTTGGCCAATAGGTCCTGTGTGAATTCCCAACATTTGGATTTTGAGATTATCATTGTGTGAAGCTGGGGCATACTTTGGTTCCTAGTTTATCTGAGCATTACCAAAAGAGGAAAGTTGCACCATAACTGTCGAGAACTCAATTTCTGCATGATGCAATCCTTAGAGAAGTGGAAGTAAACACCCTGAGACTTTGGCACGGTTCTTCCTCTAAGGTGACTGCATTGCCACTACCAAGAAATGGGTCTGAGCACTAAAACGACTGAGAGTTAGAAAGAGCTGCTAAAATTTTAAGATATTCCAAAATTGTAGAAAAACAGAAATTTGTTTACTTGAACAAAAGGGTCACGTTCCTGGAAACTCTTCATCCTAGACGCTGAGTTGCACAGCAAAGGAACAGCTGACAGTTGGAACTGGGGCAGTGGGAACATGACCTGCTCCACACCATTGGATTTAAGAGACATGAAGGTACAAAAGGAGTGGAAATGGTGTCGAGGTTTCGAGGTTCAGTGACACAAAACCTGATCTCATGTTGGTGATAACCCTTTGAGTGGGAGGTTGGACTAAAGAACCAGCAGAATTCCTTTCCAACAAACATCTCCATGTTTCTATGATCTTAAATTCAGGCCAGTGCACATGTCCTTAACATGAACTTGGTGAGATCTCAATATATTCTGAACCACTTTCCTTAAAAATACCCTCTCTCTGGAATGAATGGCTTTCATACAAAAGTGCAATAGAAGAAAACGACCATTTTATAGGGTTTCTTAATGCTACTCCTTCAAAACACAGATGCTATTCACTGTGCTGTCTGCTGGAGAGCCAACATGTTCACAAATAGTATCGCATGGGCTCCCATCAAAGTCTTCTAACATCACCAGGTGTCTCCTCGGTATGATTTCTTGGAACAGGAGAATAAAGTACCGCAAGATGTTTCCCGTATCATTATGTGGTATCTATCATATGAACAGAAAACACCTTCTGCAGTAAAACCTGTAGTCTGTAAAAACGATGTAGACAGTAGGTTTGTTTTCCCCTAAAATCAAAAGCCAACTTCTCAAAACTAATACATAACAAAAAAATTAACAATTTTTTTAGGATCTGTTTTGAGAACGTAACATTTGATATATATGGTTTAAACTTTGTGTAAGTATGTGCTTGTGTCTGCATGCGAGTGTCTCTGTGCGATGATGTTTCTTCCTCTCAGCGCCGTAAAGAGGAAACTCGTGCATGTGTTTTTGTTTTTCCTCTCTGCACTGCAAAAAGGAAACACGAGCTGGGCTCGGCTGCCTCCGTCTTACAGACCGGCTTCCATCTTCATCCCGGAGCAGACACCGCAGCTTTGGTGAGGTTTTGCCTCTCGGAGCTGTGGGTCCCTTTGCTCACAGATAAATCCCCTCACAGGACACCACAATCACCTGCTCTGCTCTGCGGCAGCAAATCTTGTTGCACGACTTCTCTGACAGTCTGCAGGGAAAAAAAAAAAACAAACCACCAAAACACTACAAATCTCTTTAACTGACAATATTTGTACTCCAAGCTGCTGTTAGCACAGGTGTTCTGTGGTATTTCTATTTTTGACAATATAGACTTCACGCAGATGAAAAGGGACACCTGTATTCTAAAGAAAAGGCTATAGGAGTAGATGAGGCTGAAGGCAGCTTCATTTGCCATAAGTGCTTCTTTTTTGAAAGGTCATATTATTATATCATTAGGTAAAAGAAAGCAAAAGGGCAGTGCAACTGGCTGCAAAAAATGCTAGTGGGTTCTTACTCAAAGGCAACTACAAGGTTGATTTCTGTTAGGGTTAATGGACTGAAGTAGGTAATGTCATATAATAAAATTGGTTTTTGAAGTCCTTATAAATTAGTTACCTTGTTATGATATCTAAAATATATACTGATAGGAAGTAGGGTGCTATTTGCAGGAAAGGTGTCTCTATAATTATATTATAGCTTTTTGACTAACTAGATACTATCAGTACCAATTCTGTTGTAGCTCTGCGTGGGTAACAAAAGTCTGCTAAAGCCCTTGAAAAATTCACCTGTGATTTTTTTTTGAATGCTGTAGAGCTATAAATCCTTTATTAATGCCATATTAACAGTTACATCTACTCAATACGCAACTGCTGTGCATGCAACACACATGAATGTAAATAATCAAACCAAACCAGAGCTCCTGTTTCTTTGGCTTTTTTCAGAACCGCATCTTCACTGGAAGACTTAACTGACATTAAACTGAGGAGGTGCCAACCCAGCAAACATTTGTGCAGCTCAGGACAACCGTGTCTATAGGCACTGTGTGCATTAAGCCAGAAAGGAGCTGCCCTTGCGTGCACAGCAGCATCAACACGTTGCAAAGTACACCCACACGTAGCAAGTCAAACAAGCTGCACCAGTCAGTGCCCAGTTTTGACAGCATGTCAGGGATCTCTGCCAACACGGCTCTGTTGATCTGGGAACATCTTCACACAGCCACAGCATGTGCACAGCTCCAGCTGAGCAGCGTTTGGAGGCAAGAACGGACTGAGTTCAGCACAGTTTGGGACAGCGTAGCCAAACAAGATCTATTTCACTGTTAAACTAAGTTTAAATTGTGACGAGCATGGTCAGCACAGGTTGTTTTGCTGCCATTGGGAAGAGCCCGGCCGGGGCGGCGATGCTGCAGAGGGTTGGGGTAGGTGTGGGCGCTGCTGCATTCCCGCTGCCGGCTCGGGCACCACAACACAACTCCTACCAGTGAGTAGAGATTAGGACACAGAGTAAATACGGAGGATCATAGAATTGCAGAATAGTTTGGGTTGGAGGGCCCTCCCCAGCTCCCCCAGTGCCCCCCCTGCCATGAGCAGGGACATCTGCACCAGCTCCGGTTGCTCAGAGCCCCGTCCAGCCTGGCCTGGGATGTCTCCAGGGATGGTTCAGCCACCACCTCTCTGGGAACCTGGGACACGCTCTCACCACCCTCAGGGCCAACAATTTCTTCCTCATGTCTGGCCTGAATCTCCCCTCCTTTAGTTTAGAACCATCACCCCTTGTCGTGTCGCAACAGGCCCTGCTCAAAAGTCTGTCCCCATCTTTCTTATCCGTCCCTTTTAAGTCTGAAAAGGTCACACTGAGGCTTCCCTGGAGCTTCTCTTCTCCAGCTGAACACCCCAGCTCTCCCAGCCTGTCCTCCCAGCAGAGCTGCTCCAGCCTCGGATCATTTCTGTGGCTCCTTGGCCCCTCTCCAGCAGGTCCAGGTCTGTCCTGTGCTGAGGATCCCAGAACTGGAGTGACCAGGCTGGTGGGATGGGGTTGCCCCCAGAATTTTCCCATTTAGGGTATCTAACAAGTAACAGTCCCTGAGCAGCCCGTGGTCCTTGTTCTATCCTGGGTTCCTCGCCTGCAGCAGCCCCGGGCCGCTGAACCCCCAGCGTGGTGCCGCGACGGGACCCTTGGCCAGCCCACCTTGCCAGAGGGAGAACTGTGGGGCATGGTGTCCACAAGGGTCGTTCTCGGGGGAAATGTGCCTGAAAGGAAAAAGGCGAACCCGACCTGACACCCCTGAATGCCAAGGTAAACATTCATCTGTGTCCAAAAATGCACATTGGGTCAGTTCAGTAGAAGACACTTTGAGCTTTGAGTGTTTATTGTTCCTTCTCTAATAGCAGTGTTTAGCAATGCTTTTTCAGACCTGCCAAGGCTCTGGGTTCCTTATATATCTCTGGTGTACTTCTGTTTGCCTTCCTGCAGTTACACCAGAGCTGAATTTGGCCCTTTAATCGTTTGGGGTTGCTGATCACTCTGGGCGTGCTGCTTGCTCAGCAGATTTTCTGGAGGACTGGAATTTCTTGTGGAATTCTGTCCGGTGAGGCAATGGCTGTGTGGGCAACGAGTCCTCTTCAACACTGGTCCGAGCACACCCATTAGAATATCTGCCCTTGACATTGTTGCTCAATCGGTAAATCACTTTACAGCTTCAGCTCTGTCTCCTGCTCATCAGTTTGTCAGAAAATGGACTCATGGCTTTCCCCTGAACAGAAATAAGATATTTTCCATGTAATATTCCTGCTACAGTATTTTGTAACAAGGCAGTCAGTAGAAGGGATTAACGTATGATTCTTTTTTTTTTTTTTTTTGCCACAGATATTAATCTGCAGCAAAGCAAAGCGTGCCAGGCAGTCGGGGAAGTCAGCGGAGCAAACACAGCTCTGCTGTCCAGAAACAGAGATCCTCAGTCAAGGACCCACATTCATCTCAACTCAGTGGGAAAATTTCATTTACAAACATTTCTATTAGCAGCTCACAGTACAACAGTCTCGTAGACTGAAATACAGATTCCTTATCGACAGCCCTATAAACAAGAGTGAGGTAGAAATGCAGAAGAGGTCTGAGGGTCACTGATTAGTGAAGGAACAGAGACAGCGAATATCAGAGCTCGAGAGGGAGGGAAAACGGGCGGGGGGGTGACGAAGGAGGAATTCTCAGCTGGAAAAGGACCGGAAGCAAAAAGCAGAACTTCAGACATCTGGATAAACATAGACCGTCAAACTTGGAGGAGGTTTCCTTCCATAGAGGAGCAAGTCTGCACTTTCTCTTTCATTTTTAACAGCCCTACGTGACGTACTTATTGTTTAACTTGTGTTGTCCTTCTTCCAGTAATTGTGCTACTCACAACAAATTTCAACTGATAGATACGGTGTAAAGTTAAAACTATTACTAATGACATATTAATGATTGATTCTGGGCTGGGGTTCACCTGAACAATGCTTTGCGTGCGTATAATGCTCTGCATAGGGGCAGCCCTGGTTACCCTTGTACTTGGGCGCTGTACGAATATGAAGTTCATGGTCAGTGAATACGCACTTCAGTGCTCAACTATATACTTGGATTTAGGTCTAATAAAAAACTTAAATAGACGCTTAACTTGAAGCTGTGAGTGGCCATTGAAATGTGAAGCGTGTGCTCACATGTCTTGCCAGCTCTGTCTGAACTAGAACAATAGATGTTATGCACATGGGTAGTGCCTTCTGCTTCAAAGCCTGAGAAAACTTTACAAACTAGGACAAATATAATATCACATCATTCCTAAAAGGGAAGGAAGTATTCTCCTGGCACCCATGAGAATGAGATAGAATAAATGTGAATGTCTTTTAAAATTTGTGGTTTTTTAAAAGTATATTAGAATACTTTAAAAATTCCTATGCAGCAAAAATTAGTTTTAGTGCTATGGAGGATTGCTCAGAAAGATGCTTCAAGTGGCGTTAGCTGCTGAACCAATGATCAGTCCAATAAAAGATACTACCTCACCTTACAAACCTTATTCTTTAATATTCTTAGTCTGTCTGAGCCACTTACATCACATTACTGCTACAAAGGGAGGTGTCAGTGCTTAATGTCTCTCTTAAGAAATACAGGTCGCTGGTCTTTATAAGATAAAGCCAACAGAACCACAGCTGCTATGGCATACCAGTTCAACCTTCTTTTTGGCCAAATTCCTCCAGCCTCTAAGATAATTTAGTCTGTATATTTGTTAAATTTTTAAGCAGTGTTGCTTTAACATTAGAAACACCAGAAGGATTAAAAGGATAATTAAGGATAAGGGGATAATCTCTTGCCTTTCCAGGTGATAAAGATGATCTCAGAATAAATACCAGTAAACTAAACCCAGGGTATTTCAGTGGAAAGGAAATATGATGGAATTCAGAAGAATAAGTGATGTTACTTGTTTAGATGTCTTGGGATTTCCAGGCCTGCAGCCAATATATGGCAAAAGTCTGAAAGGAAACTGGGCCAGTACCAAGAGGCTGATGCAAAAGCATTTTAGAGGTGAAGTGGTGGAGTCACCAGTGAGATCTCTAATATTTATTCAGTCGAACAGCCTGATGATTTCAGGATGGTAAAAAAAAATTATGAACTTTCTTACATCGACACATCTCAGGATGCAATTTGTCTTCCCAGAGCTGGTACTTCAGATTGCAACTGCTCTACAAAATACAGTCAGACTATCGTAGGAGGAGCTTTATTTGGAAGGAGTAGTTACTGACTGAATTGGCAGTTACTATCAGGCGTGTAAGGATAGGAAACATTGTTTGAGGATACTGGAATTACCTTCTGGACACTGCACAATTTAGTTAAGTTTTGAACATGACAAGATAAATAATTGTTGCAGATGCAACAAATGGAAATGCACACACACAAAAAATCTTCTGAGCATTCCAGTTTTGCAAATTCAGCAAGTGCAGCCAAATGTCCAAAGAAATTATATTTTTAAATTTTATACGAGCACAATATTTCAAGGTGGGTCCATCCCTTGCAGCAGATCACAGAACACAAGCCGGGATGTACAGACACCAATCTTGATAAATAGCAAGGGGCCATTTCAGTTTTATTTCTGCGTGCCTTCTCAAGTAAAGGTGTCGGGTAACTGGAAGATAGAGTAAATTGGTTTAAGCATGAAGTAATTATACAAGATTAAGATACTGAAAATTATTAATATAATTTATAAACTACCGTGTTGTAGAGAACAGCTATTGCATTGACTATACAGGAAACTGACCTTATCTGGTTTAAAATCTGTGTTTCAGGGACTTTGATGGGAGTATGGCTTAACTTGCTCCTAATGTGCTAAAGCTAGAAAGTACGAAAATTAATTTTTTGCTAGTTTCTTCGTAACATGAGGTAAAAGTACTTTCTGTTACTAGACAAAGTCAGGTTAACTAGACATAAAAGACTTTGTTGTCTGACTGAAGTCAGAGTCAAAATTCTTATGAACATGAAAGGCAGCAATATCAAACCTATGATCTTGAATGGAAACAACAGCGGTGCTCCATCTGCAGAATAACAAGCACATGCTTTGAATGCTGGAATACATGCTGCATTTTGTTTATGCTTAGAAGAATTACTTATTGCAATATTTGCATAGTGTTCAGTTCTGTTTAATTACAGCTGTCTGCGAGGAAGAGTTCAGTGGTGGAGGCACCAGATTCAAACCAGATTTCTTTCTGGAGCTGTAAAGTCAAACTCCAGTGAGACAGACACAGATTTTCATCCTTGTGAAGGTGAAGATTGCTTCAGACAGTCTGATGCATGAAGCCTTTTCTTCTTCTCCCCCTTTGGAGACATTAAATGAATGGTGAAGCCTCGTCTTGGCTGTTAAAGATCCCTTGGGATGTATTTGACAAGAGAAGGGAGGGAGCTTGACTAAACCATCCCCATCCCTGCGCCATGCTGAGTGCAGCCCAGAGACGCCTCCTTTTCCCCAGTGATGTGCTCCTGGTGTAAAATAGAGAATTAGACGTGTGTATGATTGTCTGCACGAACGGTGCACAAAGCTAGGAGGAGATAAAATGACTGGTGTGAAGACAGACTTGAGAAGCACGAAACAAATGCGCTCCTGCTGTCCCCTCAGCGCCTCGTCCTCCCCGCACCACAGCCAGGATCTCCCTGATTTTAGGGTGCAGGTCTTTTAAGGCAGGACTTTGGTCTCTGCCCTTGCTTGTGAAGCTCCGTGCAGCCACGGAGCTGCAGAATCCCTGTCAGGGAGAGCCACGGTGCTTCTAGAACGCTCCGTGAAAATAAAGGTCGCACCGGCAGTGCCTGGCACGGCGGGCTGGGCCTCAGCGCCATTTTGGGAGAGGAGTATTGGGGTGCGTTAGCTTGACATGTCTTTTCAAATTAAATTTATATATGCGTGTGTGTGTGTATATATATATATATGTAATTTTTTTTCCTCCAGAAGGACTCACATCAAAAGATAGCATGTTGATTTTGTAAGAATTAGACCTATTGGTTGCCCTTAAAATGACCGTTCAAATAAACACTGGAACACTGAACAGGTTGCTCAGAAAGGTGGTGGCTGAACCATCCCTGGAGACACCCCAGGCCAGGCTGGACGGGGCTCTGAGCAACCTGAGCTGGTGCAGATGTCCCTGCTGTTGTAAATAATGACTCAGTTGTACCTCTACTCAAACCACCATTTTCAGGCATTGCAAAGAGCGTGACCAGCAGGTCGAGGGAGGTGATTCTGCTCCTCTGCTCCACTCTGGTGAGACCCCACCTGAGCTCTGGAGCCCTCAGCACAGGACACACATGGAGCTGCTGGAGAGGGGCCAAGGAGCCCCAGAAATGACCCGAGGCTGGAGCAGCTCTGCTGGGAGGACAGGCTGGGAGAGCTGGGGGTTCAGCTGGAGAAGAGAAGCTCCGGGGAGGCCTTAGTGCGGCCTTTCTGGACTGAAAAGGGGCCGATAAGAAAGATGAGGACAGACTTTTGAGCAGGGCTTGTTGCGATACGTCAAGGGGTGATGGTTTTAAACTAAAGGAGAGGAGATTCAGGCTGGACATGAGGGAGAAATTTTTGACTCTGAGGGTGGTGAGAGCCTGGCCCAGGCTGGCCAGAGAGGTGGTGGCTGAACCATCCCTGGAGACACCCCAGGCCAGGCTGGACGGGGCTCTGAGCAACCTGAGCTGGTGCAGATGTCCCTGCCCATGGCAGGGGGGGCACTGGGGGAGCTGGGAAGGGCCCTTCAACCCAAACTATTCTATAATATGCTTATGTGAAGCGCCCGGCCTGCAGGGGGCACTGTGCAGACGGCGGCGGGGCGGGGCGCGGCGTGCCGGCCACGCCCCCCACGCCCCTCACGGGGCGTGGGGGGCGTGGCCGGCACGCCGCGCCCCGCCCCGCCGCCCGGAGTGTCTTCAGCGGGGAGGCCGGCGGTGCGCAGCGACAGCGCCATGGTGAAGATCGCCTTTAATTCCCCCTTCGCCCAGAAGGATGAGCCGAAGAAGGAGGCGGCCGAGGCGCTGGTGGCCGACAAGGTGCGGAGAGTGGGGGGTCTCTCCGCTTGGCGGGAGGAGCGGGGCCGAGGGGCGGCCATGAGGGGGGGTTTGGCAGGAGGAGGTGGAAGCAGCCGCCGCCATTTTCTCGCGGAGGCAGCGGGCCGGGGGAAGGCAGGCGGGTGTCCGCGGGGTCCCCGGTTCTCCTCAGCGCTCCCTTCGGTGCTCCCCGGCGCTGGGGACCAGGGGAGTGTGTGTGTGTGTGTGTGTGTGTAAGGGGGGGCTCGCTCCCCTGAGGGAGTGCGGGGCTGTGAGGGCCCCAGCGCGTCGCGCTGCGCAGCGGTTCGCGGTTCCCTCAGTGACCCGCGGCCGTTTTCCGCTCGGGAGGGCCCGGGGCGGTGCCGAGCTCCGGGCTGCACTGACACCCCCGGGACGGGCCCGGGCTGTTTATCTCGCAGCTGGGCCTGTGCCAGGGCCCTGTTCCCTGACGGGGTTTTAAACCTTCCGAGCTGGAGTCCTGCTGCGCTCTGCGGTTCAGCTCCGTCCCCAACCCCGCGGAATTCACAGAATGTCAGGGGTTGGAGGGGACCTCGAAAGCTCATCCAGTCCAACCCCCCTGCCAGGTCAGGGACACCCAGATGAGGTTACACAGGAAGGCGTCCAGGCGGGTTTGAATGTCTGCAGAGAAGGAGACTCCACAACCCCCCTGTTCCAGTGTCTGTCACCCTCACTGTGAAGGAGTTTCTTCTCAAATTTAAATGGAACCTCCTATGTTCCAGTTTATATCCATTGCCCCTTGTCTTATCCTTGGTTGTCACCGAGAAAAGCCTGGCTCCATCCTTGTGACACCCTTTACATATTGATAAACATTAATGAGGCCACCCCTCAGTCTCCTGGTGGCTGCAGCCTGGACCCCACAGGAAAACGCTGGTTTGCAGCAACGTTTTCCGAGCACACCAAGTGAGTTCGGGCTCGTGCTCTGCTCGCTGCTGCTCTGAAAGCCTCGTAGGCAGCGGGTTGGAGCGCGATGCTGCGGTGAGGTGTCCGGGTTTCTGCTGTGTCCAGCTTAAATTAAGAAACCTGCCATAAAGGGTTTTAAATAGAAACCCGGACAAGTACTCTGTGGTTGGCTTTTCCTTCCCAGCGAGTTGCTGTGTCGCTGGCTGGAACTGAACTTTCCGAATCTGCGGCAGACTTTATTTTGAAGATGTTCTGCTTAGCTGCTGATTTTTTTTTTTTTTTTTTTTAGCCAGGTGAAGAAGATCAACATCTAGGTAAATAAATCAGTAGCTTCAGAAGAGGAATATGGGATGCACAGAGTTTATTTGTAAACACAAAAAGCAAACACCCATGGACTTGGACTCCAGTGCCTTTATTTTTTTTTCCCCTTCTAAGCTGTAATCAGGAAAGCAGCTTGTCTGCCAGCCTGCAGAGCCTCTTCCTCTCCTGAAATAGCCTCCCATGGAAAGGGGAAGCAGTGGTGTTATTGCTCTTCTGGGCTGTAGGAGTTGTATGTGTGCATGGTTAATACAGTACCACCCAATTACTAGATCAAGAGGAGGGTAAAAAAGCAGTGAAACAGTGTAGATAAAGGCTTAATTTAAATTTTGAAGATGTCATTAGTCTGGCCACTTTCTTGTGGGACAGACTCATCAGCTACTTCTGAGGCAACTTGTACATATTTTACTGGCTCTGTATCATGCTGGTTCTGAATATAATACTTGCAATATACACTTCCAGCCTTTCTTCGCTTGATAGCTGCTCTTAGCAGTTTAGAAGCTACTCGTGCTATTTTGTTATACCTGTCACGATATTCTCCGTGCTTGCAAATGTGTACGTGGTTTTTTAACAACTCTTCACTCTGATTTCAGGGCTTAGAGTTGCATGTAAACATCAAGTTCACCATTTTATTCCAAGACAAACTTGTTCTAGTGCTTGTTAATGTCTCCTTATGCTGGAATATTTGTGCAGAGCAAACAAACTTAACGGCTAACATTGATTGAAACAGCACAATAAAAGTCCCCTAGAATATCTGTGCAAAACCCTTGAGCTTGCAGAATACTCTCCCTGCAGATACTTTGGAGCTGATAGTGTCAACAGTATCTCTTGAACTAGCTGTAGGTGTTAACACAAGTGCTTTTTCTTCTTTCCTCTTACTCCTAGTTTGCTTTGCTTGTTACTGCACAGCTTAAAACTGCATTTTCTTTGCAGGTTTTTAATGACTTCTATTATTTTTGAGCAGAGGCTTTGTAACCTACTGGAGCAAAGTCTTGGTATTGTGTTCTCTTATCAGCTCCGTCAACTCTTCTCTCAGATTCAGGCTGCCTACATTGCTTCTGAAATGATAAATACCTTTGCTTTGTTTGAAATGCATGTCGAGCAATCATAGCTAATTACATGTCGACATCATCCAAGCACTAGGACGGCTGTGGTGCCAAAACCTCCTGCAGACTGTTGTGTTCAAGTAATGATAGACTAGATGAGTAATATACTGAAAGGTGGAGATGAAGGTGGCAGAATATAAAGAGAACAGAATTAGTCTTGATCTTAAAAGCCAGTTAACTCTGAAAGATGGTTTTCACATAATGGCGTATAAATGTGACATAATTCTGACTTGAAACTAGTTGGGGGTTTTTTTGACAAAATGCTTAACTAGCCAATTGTGGCAGCTTATGTCTTGCTGAACCAACATTTTTCTGTTCGGAGGATGCGAGAGAGGAATGTAGGAGTATTGACTTTCGCAAAACAGCTTGTTATTTGTTTCAGTAATTGCATAGCTGATGTGTTCAACTTTTATACTGCTATATCTTGCCGAGCATGGAAATATGTGCAGGCTTTGTAATAATACTGTGGCTTGTTGTGATCACAGGTCACTTAAATACATTCTACAAGAATGCAAATAGTGGGACCCAAATAATGAAAGGCAATGGAAGCTGCTGTGCTAAATCCAGCTACTGACCCTAGGAACAACATGAAGGAAAAGGTCTTTTGCTGTGAAATCCAGTTTTTTCTTCCTGACCAGTAGAAAGAACAGATCTTGAAAGTGAGCTCCTAAATACCTGAGTCATGAATCATTAAAGGGACATACTTGACCAAACTATAGATTATCTCAACATTTGGGGGTTGTGTTGCTGGTGGCGGGGGTTTTTTGTTTGTTTGTGGGTTTCGTTGTTGTTTTGTTTTTGAAGACCCAAAATGCTGTGTATTTGCCCAAAGGGAATGTCACTTCTGATTGTTTAGTATTTGACAGTACTGTTGCTGCTCTCTTCTCAACTTGGCTTGTGTGAATCTTTCACCTGGAAGTCCAGAAAGGCACGGAAAGAACTCTGGAGCATTACAACTTGCTGTTCAGACACCAATCAGTATCACACAAATCATCACTATGTTATGTGATGGTGGTAGTAATTTCCTTTGGATCCAGTTGTCTTCTCTTTGAGAGAACACTGGGAGGAAAAAACAAGTCATTGACCTAAAGAGCTTAGTTTCAGGCTGCTAGAAATAAAGCTTTGCTGGGACTTGAGTGGAAAAAAAAGAGTATTTTTGAAGCTGTAAGGTAAAATGTGCCACAGGGACTTATTTTTATTTGGCACAATTTGAAGCTGCATTTAAGATGATGAGTGGTTCTCTTTCTTAGCAGACCTCACTGGTGCATGTTGCAAGTTCTAAAACCTGAATGTTTCACTTGAGTGTCAGATGTTCCCCAGCTAATAGACAAAGTTGCATCTTAGTTTTTTCTGTTAGTCCAGCTTTGTAAGGAAAAGTAATGTTATCTTATTCCATCTGATAGCAAGAGGAGGATACGAAATAGGCCTTTGGGAATAGGCCCGAAAACACTGTGTGCCTTAAAATTACCTTGCTCTACAAATCTTGCTTTCCTTGTGCTATATTGCAGCTGCAGCACTGTATCTTTTGTTACAGTTTTCTAAATTTCTCACACCTCAAATAGTTTCCTGATAAAGGTTTGTCTAGAAAGCATTCTCTAACTAAGAAAATATCCCTTTCTACTGTTTGAAAGCTGATCTTAATATCATGCAGTACTATTTTATGTGTTTTCTTATTATATGGTGCTTGACTTACAATTCTTACTGCACATCTAGAAGAAACAGGAGATAATGGGTCAAAGTGAAGAGCAGACACCAGCTGACTTCAGGTTCAAAGTGGCTGTGCTTTCTAAGTTCTCATCCCTTTTTATGTAAAGGATCCAGAGATTGCCACACACGGAGGTGGAGGCTCATCTGGAAGATGTCTGCTGACTCTGCTGGGTCTGGCGTTCATCTTGGCAGGAGTCGTCGTCGGTGGAGCCTGCATCTACAAGTACTTCATGCCTAAGGTGATGTGAAAGTTCTTGTTTCCATAAGCATCACTGAATAAAAAAAGTGTAATTATAAACGGATTACTACTAAGTGTTAGAAATACAGTTTTAAAGCAACGTTTGCTGTAAAAATAACTAGACTTGCTCTTATTTCCAGCACAAGGTGTACCGTGGTGAAATGTGTTACTTCGAAAATGAAAATCGTGATCGTGCGGTGGAACCTTATTTCCTCCCGATTGCTGAAGAAGCTGACATTCGAGAAGATGATAACATAGCCATCATTGATGTGCCCGTTCCAAAGTTCTCGGACAGTGACCCAGCAGCGATCGTTCATGACTTTGATAGAGTGAGTATACGGGAAGTGATAAGAAGCAGCCGGTCTTGTTGCTCACTGGGAAATCGGAGTGGATGGTAATCATAAAAACTTTAGGATTTTCATTCTGGAGGCTTTCAAAGTTTCCTGTCAATGGAAGTCTCTCTTTGGAGATGGGTTCAAGTGTGGGAGATCTGACCCTTTTAACTCTGTAATAGACTAGACTAGACTTAACTTCTGCAAGGGGGGAGCATTACAAGAATGTTAGGGGAGTTTATGCCCACAATGACTCTAACTCAGAACAACGTGTGTCGGTGCTCTACAGCTTTAAATATTGTTACCCATAGGATGTCTGGAAGTGACGCTTGCTATTTGGTCAAGATTCGTATGTAAATGAAATTGAGGATAGGAGAACATTGTAAATGTGAGTTAAGAAACAAGGAAACTGAGGATTTGGTCTGAGATTCTGCCAAACTGCGCTACAGCAAAATGTAGAATTCCAGAGAAACGTGGGTTGTTTCTCCTTGGATAAGTGAACTGAAAAGTCACTTCAAGTGGCTGAAACCTGTAACTTGAAAAATCTGTGTTAGTCGCATGTAGTTTCTGTAAAGCAAAGATGAGAGGATGGTTTTAATTTGACTTTTTAATTAAAAAGTCGCATTGATAGGACTCATAGTTATCCTTAGTTGTAAAAGCTCTCGCAGGTTGTCTGCAAATCAAACCTTGGCAACGCAGGTATAATCACAATAAACCCACTAGAACTGACCTGTGCACGTGCTGCCTTTAAAGGTAGCAGAGGATGGATGCGGCCAAGCTGCGCTACCTGTGTCCGCAGTATTCGCAGCTTTTATCTGTGGTGTCTTGACAGAATCTTGGCTATAACTTAAAGGATTCAGGTGACTTAAGAACTTCAGTTGATTCTGGCGAAGTGCTATGCAAAATAATAATAAAACAAGTAGATGTGTTGATAATTTTAGTTTGTGCAGTTGTTGCACTCAGTGGTGCTCCTGATGTGACTTTCTCAAGACTTAATACTTTTTCTGAATAACGATTTATGGGGAATGGTTGCTTATCAGCAGCCAGATGCCTTTTGTTTGCGCTGTGCTTAATTGGACCTCTTCAGTTACGAAAGCGTACTCCCAAATACTTTCTCTGTATTAATACAAACTATAGTCATTTAGAATTATGACGTAAAAAGCTTTTATAGTCAGCTCTGACTTCTGCACTGAAGTCCTGTTGGAAACCTCTTTGCGAAAGTGGCGATAACCAAGTTCTTAAACTAGACAGTCCTGGAATGCATCACTTTGATACTTGCTGGGTGTGATCTCCAGCTTTTTAAGCTTCCTCTTCAGTCCTTGTAGAACTGTGTTCTAACAATCAAAGGCCATGCTTAATCAATTGAAAACCTGTTTTCAAAATAGCTCCTGACGGCGTATCTTGACTTGCAACTGGGTAACTGCTACGTGATTCCGCTGAACACATCCATAGTTATGCCACCAAGAAATCTGATGGATCTCTTTGCAAAACTGGCGGTACGTGGAGACTTTATTGTTCAGTTATGCTGAGCAGATCCCTTTGGATACGAACGCTGGGTGTTGCTCCTGAGCTACAGTCTCTTGCTAGAACAGTCCTCTTGCCATCAAAGTACATAATCCCCTGGCTCAGTCAGTGTGCTGAAGTTAAGGCCAGCTGTCAGTGTATATTATGTTGAGTAGATTCATGCTTAATGCTCTTATTAATACCTAGCTTTATGAAAGCTGAAAGCAGCTAGCGAATAAAGTTAAATTTAGCAGTTATAAAGGAATTTGATAAAGCTTCAAATATCATTGGAAGCCTCAACCTGAAAGTTACTACTGGAAAGCTCACCTGCGCCACAAGAGTTTGAATGAAAAGCACAATGCTCACTTGTTCTTCTGTTCTATTGGCACTGCTGTTCTATTGGCACTGGAGTTAGGAGCTCACCATGAACATTTTGACTCTTCAGTAGCTAAAACTTTTTTTTTTTCTTTCTTTCCCAAGATGACTTATAGGTCAAGTTGATAGTTTGCTGCTACTTCCAAATTAAATGTGCTACCGAGTTATCTTGTGTCAAATATACTTTTCAAAAAAAGTAGACTCCTCTACATCTAGTGCTAGAGGCCACCTGATCTGGCTTAGCTTGTTTTATTTATTTATTTATTTATTTATTTTTAGCTTCATGTAGACAAACTCTTAAGTGTGTCTGCTTGTCCCTATCTTTAAGAGTTGTTCAGGAGGGGTGAGAAGTAATTTCCAAGTGCTCTGATCTTCTGATGAAGACTTAACTTTTGTAGGTCACACTACCTTCTTTTATCGGAAATATATTGCCTCAAACATGGAAACTTTCATGATACTTTGTTTCTACTTTAACTGTAAACTTTCCCAGGTTCTGTTTATGTTTGCTTCGGGTGAGGTAATGTTAAGGTTAACTGTGCTTTGTTTGGGTGAAACTGCAACTGTTTGAAAGAGCCTTTGTCAGTTTTTGACTTCTGTGCTATGCAGCTGTCCAAGACCAGCATATCTTAGTATTAAAAAGAAGGAAAGCTGAAATCTACTGCTTGAAGCCCTTCCAAAGCAAAGAATAAAATGTAGTGGTTTGCCCCATTGTTAGCAGAATACCGTTTCTCAAGTTTTTTTTCTGTTTTAGACTGGCTCTTACTTGCCCCAGACCTACCTAGTCCGTGAGGAAATGGTGGTTACAGAGGAGATAGATAATGTGTCTGACCTGGGTATCTTCATTTACCAACTCTGTGTTGGAAAAGAGACATTCAGACTTCAGCGCAGAGACCAGATAACGGGTAAGTTCCCTTCAGTAAAAAAATAAATCTATTGTTTAAGTAGGGAAAGGGTAAATACTTAAACCTTCGGAGTTTTTAGACTTGGAAATCTGTGAGTGTTCAACGTGAGCTGAGTCTACTCAGAGAGCTGGTGGGTATTTTCCTGTACTTTCAAGCATGTATCTGAAGTTTCATTTTGACGTGGTGAGAGAGAATTTCGGTTATGGAATTAGAGGTTACATGCACAAACCAAATTTGAACTCATGCCTGTTTCTGTTCCAACTTTTGGTTGAAGTTGTAAGTTAGTTTGCCCCCAAAATTCATATAATCCATCTGATAATGTGAGTCTCTGTAGGTGCAGCTTAGTCTGTCACTGTCCTGTCCTGTCTAATGCTGGCTTACAGGAGAACCAAGTAAATGCATTATCTTCTGGTTCACTTGCTCTGAAAACCAAAAAATAATTGAACAACGAGCTCTGGATATCCCAGACTTCTCTCTAAAAGAGGAACAACACCTCATGGGAACTTCTGAGCTCTGTTTCTGTACTGCCATGTTTGGTTTGTCAGCACTCACTGCTCTGGTTTTCCTGCCAAGCTCTTAGGCACGAGTTTCCTCAGCCCAGTCCCAGTTTACAGCCCCAGGAGCCACATCCGCTGTTTGCTGGGGCCTGCAGCCTGATACTAGATGGAGGACTCTGCATGTGGGAGCATAAAACTGGTCCAAGAGTGTAGGACATGTGAAGAAACAGTAAATGTGGCTTTAAGGGAGGGAGAGGCTTGTGTCCCTTAGCTATTGTGAAGATGCTTTTGTGAACAAGTCTAAATTGGCTGCTGCTGTGACTGACTGTAGTCTACAGGCAAAACTGCAAAGAGTGTTCATAGCGTTTCTGTAAATCATCTTGCTATAGCATGTTGTTGACATCTTTGCTGCATAGTAAAAGACTTCTACAGAATATGTGCACAGAAGGATTCTAGTGGATGAGTAATGCTTCGTGGTACGGTTTCTGTTCTGTAACCACCTTGTTTGCCCTTGGGGAGGAGGAGGGCAGGGGATCTAGTCAAATGGAAAGCTGCCGCTGAGGAGAAAATTGTGCAGGGACAAGGCTTGTCTTGTGCAGATCAAACTTCTGGCATGCCTTTCTTCTAGTGTGTACAGGCCATGCACACGTAAATCATTAGACTAAAATGGTTAAACTCCTGTAATTTGCGTGGAGTCTTCTCCTTTAGCTGGTGCTGCCTTGGCTCTTAGGTTTGTGGAGTTCATGGGTTCACCTATTAGATCAATCTGACCTTGGGTTCTGTGGCAGCTCCCGGGAATTGTACCTGAAGGTGTGGAAGGAACTGGACAGGTTATCCTCACCGTTCAGTTCTGTATTCAGGTAGTTTTAGCTTGTACAGGCATTAAGATTGAGATTAATTGAAGGCCAGCCTTACCTAGGAAGTGTTTATAAACTAAAGTGGCACTTCGCTGGCTTGGATTTAAGAGCTAGTGCTTCTAGACTTCGGGTAGTGTCTCTTGCTTACTCTGAACACTTCTCTGCTTATTAAACGAGTTACAAATCTTTTGTAATTGTTGTATATTGAAGTGCTTTAGTTGGGCAGCTTGGTTTTGATGGCAGGACTATAATATTCTTGTCTCCTAGTAAAGATTCACAACTGATAGCTGGTAAACTGCCTGTGTGAGATCTGACGCTGGCATGCCCCAAAATAGAGAAAATCACTTTAATAATGTTAGGAAAAACTTCAGTAAGATGATCAGCCAAGTGGCAAATCCTCCCAGGGCTCTCATCAGAGCGCGGACTGCTCTAGAGCAGCAGGCTCTGTGTTCATACATACTGGGTGGGAGGAAGTGCTGATAAAGAACTGGGTTTTTTTCTGCACCCTGAGTTTTTAGACTCTTTCTGTGTAATTTTAGTCTGCTTTGCTTTTTCTTTGTGCTTACTTTGCCATAAACTATCTGTTTAGTGACAGAAGTGTCAACACTAAAATGGTGGTGGGGATACTAGGAAAAAAAAAGTGCTTACGTTGTCCCCTGTGTGGTGTATGTCCCCCTTTTTTTATTGTGAGCATTCTGAAAATGAGGAAGGCTTTTCTGGTAGAAAACAAACTGGTACCAAGCTCTGGTGGCAACTAATGGCTGCAGAAACACCACACACTGAATGATTGTATCTTGCTGCAGTTCGTAACGATACCAAACCTGTAAATACTTGCTGCTGGTTTCTAGATCTGCTTTACTTAGGCTCTTGTCTTCTCTCGTCCTCAGGTCTGCAGAAACGTTCAGTGGAGAACTGTCACTCAATCAGACACTTTGAAAACTCTTTCGTTGTTGAAACAAAGATCTGTCAGCAGTGAAGGGTGTTGGATGGGAGGTGACTAGTTCACACCTTCAGTGAGAAGTCCGAGCATTAGACGTCGACTTCTTAAATTAAAGCGTGCAGTGATAATCAAAAGCCTTATGCATTTTCTGTGTATTGCTTGTATTTCAAAAGACAAAGTCACCATTTCAGCTTTCTTTGATCCTTGATATAACTTTTTAGTTGTCTCATGTAAAACTTAAATTTGAGTAAGGTTTTTGTTTAGAAGGTTAATATCAGTTTATCTGTTGAATGTGTTTGATTTAGTGTAATCTGGGAATGGCAGAAAAAAAAATATATATAAAAATGTTAACCAATTCCTTGGCTGGAACCAGTTCTGTTCACCTTAACTTTCACAGAATGATTAATAGTAATAATCTGTGGTTTGCACATCTTGTGTAGTTCTGTAGAATAGCTCTGCACTAGGCATCCTGGCTAAGAAACCCTTCTGATGCGTATCATTAAAGGTTTATTTTAACTGCCATGTGTGAAGCATGTAAAATCCAACCTCAGTAATCATAAACCTCTAACACTACCCTCTTTCATTTTGTGCAATTACTGTATTGAATTCGTATGTATATTTGGAACCTTCCCCGAGCTTACGTTTAATTCTTCTACCTTTATTTGATTTTGTGGTATTTAGTTGTTAGATTCAGATAGAGTTGCTCTTAAAGCTTGTCAGTATTTTTGGTTATGAATTGGTTTATCCTGTAACTTCCTATTTCAAGAATCTGTTCTGGTGTAGGTCACTTGTGAACGTGACTGTAGTTGTAAACTTAAACTACTCTGGCTTATATGAACTTTTTAGATCAACTTTTTATGAGCAAGTAGCATTACTACTGCAGTCAGAGCATCGTTCCTTTTTTTTGAAAGCTGCAGTATTAAGGTAATGAAGAGTTAAGTGTCCTGCAGTTGATGAACCTGAGAGTTTTATTAAGGGACTTTATATTGGCATAAATTCTGCAACCCTATAATAAATGTTTCTCTAAAACTTTGGCGTTTGTGTGACTTCATGGCGCTCAGAGGCGAGAGCGCAGCACGTGATATGTGGGGGACACGATGGTTAGGGGCCTGGGGCAGCATGCAGCGCTCTTCCCCCTCACCATCCTCTCTTTTTCAGCTTGTGAAGCCCAATTTCTTCTTCCTGTTGCTGTGGAAGTGCTTCGTGGTGCAAAAACAAACTTGGGCAACAGGGAGAAGACTGTCAGTTGTGGTACAGCAAAGGAGGGCTGCATTCTGTAATTAATCCCTTTGAATGTTGGTGTAGATGAGGCTGGTGATTAAAGGTATGCTTGTCTTTATGTGTCAATGAGAATTCTTCTTAGCGTATCATAATAGACCAAGACAGCAGAGGGTTAATCAACAGCTTATAACACTTTTCAGCATTTACTCATGAGCTTTGCTGTGCTTTAAGCTCAGAGCTACAGGAGCACTGCGGTGAGATTTCTGGTTGCTCAGAGCTAAAGTGTGTTTTGAACCCTTCTGGCTCTCTAGGAAAGTAACTGGGATTACACAGCTGGAAGTCACACAGCAAGCAGGCTTTCTGCACCAAGAACTAGGGAGTAAGTGACGATAGGCGTAGCTGCTCTCAGTTGCTGTTTACAAAGCTGTGCGGAGGAAAGGAGCGGGGTGCGACTCCTGAGAGTAGGGAATTCTGCCTTGGCTTCTGACGTGTGTGCTGACGTGATGCAGAGGACATCCCAAAACTAGAGCTTTGGTTTGCTTATCTCTGAAACAGTAAGTGTAGGAAAGTATTTCATTGTGTACTGTACTTGACTGCAATAGGATGCTGCAGAAAGCTGAAGTTACTGTCACTGCGGGTCAGATGTGCTTTACTGAAACGGGTGTGTGGTACTGTGGGACGTGGCTGCACAGACAAGTTTCTGCTGCAGACTTGCTGGGTGCTTGGGCAAGTCACTGTTGGGATCTCCTCCTCTGGATTGTCCGAGAGGATAATGAGGGCAGGTTGGGTGTCTCGTTTGTTTTGGTAGTCTTGAGCAGAAGTGTTTGAAAATGTGTCGGTTGTAGAGAGCAAGAAGCATCTTCTTGCAGCTTTGAGGTTTGACATTGTTGAAAACAAACAAAAAAAGTTCTCCCATCTTTGAGCATCGATGCAGCAGAAGGCTCGTGCTAGACGAAGCTTTAACCTGCTGTCTACCTCCAGACATGGAACAGGAATGCCAGAAATGCTTCCAGATGGGCTGAAACAGTTTCTCTTGGTAAAGATTTTTAAAAGACATGAAGTCAGTTCCATAAGAGTTATTAAATGTTCTAGGCAATAAGCCAGCGTGCTCGAAGGAACAGATTGTTCTTACCTGCTCTTGCGCTGAGGAAGCAGCTGAAGTTCAGGTTGTACATCTGGTGTCCTGGGATTATTATCTGCCCATCAGCATTTTGTGCTGGGGGTGGGCCTTGAAATCCAAGGGCTGCAGATTTAAGGATGCTTCTCTGAAAACAGTTGCTACTCTTGGGATCTTCTAATGCTGTTTTTCAGTTGGAGGAGCTCTGTGTCTTTGGCACCAGTAGATGGCACAGTCGGCAAGCACTTGGGCATAAAGTGTGCGGAACTGGTTAAGAACTTGGTGTATTTATTCCAATATGAAGGTGTTCAGGTATTTTGCCAAAATTACACCTAAAAACGGCTTGATAAAAGCTTCCTCTAGGTGGTGTTTGTTGTCTTTGCTTAGTTTGTATCTATAGTAAAGAACATGTTTATAATCCAACTGTAACCTGGGTAAAACCCTATTAAATATCTGAGTAAGACTGTGCTTCACGTGTGGGTGTGGTATCTGCAGGGATAACATTACTGAGATGCAAATGCAAACTTACTTACTGTGATAGCCTCTGTTTACAGGTGTGTTTACTGACAAAGCAACCGGTGTACACAGGACAATCACCAGCACCTGTGCGCTCACTTATTGCAAGTTATCTTTAGCTTGCACGTTATTTTTCTGACGCAGTATATTTAGATATGTTTTAAATACCTTTATGAATGCTATGCTGACAATGCAGTGCTTTGCGTGGTTCTTCTTCCAGCATCACTTGTGAGGTTTTTTTTCAAGTTTAAGTACTCTAATCGAAGAAAACCCTCACAATTAAGAACAAACTTGACTTTGTTAATTGGAGGAGGTGCTGTTGACCTTTGCAGAAGCCCGATGACTCTGAGTGGTAAAATGGGGTGGCTGCTGGTGGTGTGTGGGATGGACATTCCCATTATAGTAGGTGGCTGTCTATAGCAGAACTGCAGAGTTTCCTCCAGCCTGACTTTGTAAAAATTGATAGGAATTAAACTAGTATTTGTATATATAAATACCTTGAGATGAATATCTGGGGAATTAAAAATGAGGACAGCATGGAGACCTTTGAAAGACATACCGAGGCCTCAACCTGTATGAAATAGAGCTTTAGCACCTCAGACTTGATAAACTTGGCTAAATGTGAGACATTTTCCCAATAAGCGCAGCTCTGTACTGTGGGCTGTTGTGGCACAGCCGTGCTTAGGGTAGCAGTGAAAAGCTCTGAGCAAACACCCACAGCAAAAGTCACAGTGTGTCTGTCTGGAGGATGAGGAGGCTGCCGGGACTTGAGCAGGACCAGACTGACCTATGGACTTCAGTAGTTCTTGGCATCGCAGGGAAAGTTACAAAAAATTAAGGCGTGCTCAGCAGAGGTTATGGTGAATGACAGCAGAGGTATCAGAGAGCTGAAATCAGCTCTGAATTTCTCAGCAAAAAATTCTGGTTTATTATTTTAAAATCATCCTCCTGTGTCTGGGATTCTGTCTTCCCCAAGTGCTGCAGCTCTGCCTACACCAGGGTGGGCTGAATTGGATGGTTCCCTTATTGATGATGGAGCAGCTGCCAGCTTTAGATTCTGTACATTGATCCTTTTGTTGAGGCTGAGCTGGAGGTCGGGCTCAGAAGGATTAAAGCTGCTGTGACTGTCCTAATTTTGAGCCGTGGGGGTTGGCTTGGCTGCCAGCTACGGCACAGGGCCCGAATGCTGGCACTGATCGACGCTTCTGGGCTGCAGCTAAAGTAATTATATATACTGATAATTGCGGTCACATTATTCCATTAAAATTATTTCTTCATTATGTGTATATTTGTGATACTGCCTAGGCAATATAAATGGGTGTCTTTCCTCTCTGGAGAATAATTAAATACTCTCCACCTAGCATTCCACCTCCAAAGGAAATTATTTCTTATAGTGCAACTATTTTGTTTACCTGAGTATTTTCTCTGTTTTTGTACTGCGTCACCTGCAAATTCCACATTAACAAATGTGAATGTGAATTTATTGTCCTAAAAGGCCTTTTGACTGCGGCTGGAGACATAGTGTGTCTGCTCCAGGATGTCCAGGTTCTCATGAGCTGCTCCATTTTAGGCCCTGTTGATGTTTGAAGCTGTTGTGGGTGAAGCCCGTGTGTGGACACCCGATTCTGGACCAAGGACATTCTTCCTACAGGCAGTAATCTCTTGTTGGAGTGGAACCAGGTGCATTTATTCTGGAGCGAGAGCGCTGGTGTGTGGGGTTTGTCAGGAGCAGATCCATAGAGAGAAAAATCCTCTGGTTTCCAGTTAATGATCAGAAATCCCTTGTGGGAGAAGAGCGTGTATAGGGATTTTTGTTTTGTGGGGTGGTGATATCAGTGGTGACCATGCGCTCTCACTTGATAAATAATTTGGTACTTTGGTTTCTCTGCAGTCAGTGGCTGTAGCTTCTTTGTCATCTCTTGTTCTCAGCCCCTTGCACTAATTAATCCTTAATGCTTAGAAAAATGAGAGAGGTGTGGGGCTACTCACCCCTTCCCAGTGTGCCATATCACCCCATGTAGAGCTGGAAGCGCTTACGGCTTTGCCTCCTCAACTAATGTGTGTAGTTTTTTTGATTTTGTTTGGTTTGGGGGGGTTTGTTTGCTTTGTGTGGTGTTTTTATTGGTTTGTTTGGTTTCAATGGGGGGTGGGTGTGATCAGACTTTCTCACAAAGCAAACGGTAACGCTTCTGTGTCTGTGAGCTGAGCTATAACTGCTGGGGTTTTCTCTTAAGGTTCTAGTCTGAAAAGAACTGAAAGCATTTCTGCTTATCTTGTACACCTGTGCTGCAGCATCAGCTGCTTTTCCTTGATGCCCAAGTTCTTCCTGCTCTTGCCAAAGCTTCTGTGTTAACCGTTCTTGCCAGTTCACAAACCGCTACTGCCTCGGATGGGTGTGTGGATGGCTGAGAAGTAGGAACAGCACCCCAAAGACACCGTCTCCTGTTACCGACTGCCTCAAAAGTGTTTTATACGGCAAACGTTTGCAGGGTGGCGGTGGCAGGGATGTGCGTAGGGGCCGGGCTGAGTTGTGCCCAGAATTGCTGACCACTGCTTCTTGCTGAGGCTCTGTTTGCACCGCACATCAAGAGCCTGGATTTTCAACAGGGAAATGACTCACACCAGCTGGAGAGAAAACAAAGTTCTTGGCTCAGTGCCGTGAGCATAAGAGAAAGGAGTGAGTTCCAGATCTCGACAGCTTTTGTAGTTCTTCTATAAATACTCTATTCACAGATATGTTGGGGATCTGCAGTACCTATTTGCAGACTCACAATATTAGTTGGTTTATTTAGTGGAGCTAATGGTTTCCCTGTACAAAACTCTTATTTTTTTCATTTACATTAAAAAAACCACAACCAACCAACCAACCAAAAACACCAAAACACAAACCAAAACAAAAACCAAACCAAACATGAAATGACACTGAGAAAGCAAAAAGAAGAGTTTTGTAGGTTTGGGGCTGTCTTGGGTCTTGGGGAGTACTGGGAATATTTGCCCCACACCAAACTGTTCTGGTTCCCCATCCGTGGGAGACACCTGGGATGGGTCAGTCGGGGCAAATGAACCCAGAGGGAGAAATCTGGGGTGAAGGAACTTGCAGGAACGGCACTGCACTGGTGCCTCTGGGCTTGTGCTGGTGCTGCTCTGGGCTTTACAGACTGCAAACCAAGAGGAACATGCTGGGATGTGGGGCTTTGGTTGGCGTTAACTCACTTAAAGAAGAAACCTCTCATTAAACTCCAAACTCAAAGCTGTATGTGTTTTAGCTTCTGTTTTACATAGGTCCCTTGGGAACTTTCTCTTGAGCTGCACAGCCCTCGGTCTGACCACAAGGAGTTACCATTTCTTTAAATATCGACTATGTCATATAATAGTGGAGTTTGTGCAGGATAATGGTGCTGAATCACAGGGCTGATAAACAGGCTGAGGGCAGATTAGAGAAACCAGTCCACCAAGGCAAGTTTGGGTGGATTAAAAGTTTTAAAATATGTTTTTAAATTTTTTTCCTCCCCCCTTGGGAGTGCTGGAGCAGCGAGCAGGGAGGTGAAGCTGGACATGGGGTGCTTGGAGCCGACATTGCGGTTGGTAAAAGCCGTGACCTTCACTTAGCTGGAACCCCACCAAAATATTCCTTTCTTACATCCCTGTTGAGCCCACTGGGAAAACGGATGGGCAGATGAGTCAAGAGATCTGTTGATTCTCACAATCTGTTACGAAAATTGGTTACGTCACTTCTGTTCATTCCACCTTTGGTGGTGGTTCTGGTTTTTCTTTTGATTGTAGCTCAGCCACTTTCTGACCATGGAGGCACCTGACCTCTGAGCGGCTTCGTTTCTTCTTTCCCTGTAGCTTTGTTGGCACCTGTGTCGGTGCCCAGAGCTGTGCACTGGCTCTGACTGGGATAAGGATTTTTTTTTTTTTTTTTAGGTCTAACTGATGCTGAAATGGGTTCTGGGGACATCTGGGTATGTTGCTGGATTGGCTTGCTTAGAGGTGGCCATTGCTCAGTTGTCACCTCCACAAAGGATGGAGATCCCTTACCATGGAGCCCCGACTGCCACCAAACCCCACCTGAGCCCCCAGCAGCCGGGATGTTTACGGAGCGTGTCCCGTGTTGCTCTGACGTAGGATCCAGAAATAGAGCTGGGAGCAGGAACAAGCACCCAGGTCTTCCCCTTTGAGGAGACGGCACCAACCACCACAAGTCGTGTTTGTGTCTGTTCCCTGTGCCCAGGACCAGCTCACTGGGCTGCGATATTTCTTTTTTTTTTTTTTTTCCTTCCTCCCACTTTGATGGAGTAGCAGAGACTGTCCTCCTAGCAAGCAGAATCAGGCATTCAAACCTTCTCTTAAATTGAGGAATTTTAACCGTTTTCCTTCCTTCTTAGGCCAGGACTGTACGTAGAGGGAGGGGCAGTGACAGCCTTACCCCTTCCCTGTGTTTTAAAACCAGGGTACATTCCCCCCAGAGAAATTTAGGTGATGCTGAATTGTCAGAAACCCCAATCCTACATTAAATCTGGTCCTTAGTGTGTCAGAAGGATGCACCTGACCCTGGATCAGGAACTCTCTGAGGAAGAGGATGATGATAATAATAATAATAATCCTGAAAGATGATCTCTTGATGTCCACAAGCAATCTCTGTTACAGCTGGAGATAATTCCTAAATTAATTCCCCTTGTTGCTACTGGAACTGTGATGAGAAAGGACATTGCTGCTGCTTCTCTGCTGTGGTTGCCCTGGCTCTGGTGGAGCAGAGCCTTGGACAGGGGCTGAGCCATCAGGAGACTGAACCGAAGTCACCTCACATCCAAAAATACAATCGCGTCTGTCCCCGTTTCCTCCTGGGAAGGTCAGTGTTTTCCTTAATGGAAATTAATGGGCCTGCTGGCGTCAGCAGAGGCTTTGCGTGGAGTTCAGTTGCAGGAAATAAGGAACGATATAAAAAGTATGAAACGTTTTTTTTGGGGTAATTTGTCTCTCAATGCTGACTATGGATGAGTCTTTAATAGAGCAGAAAGCGTTTAAGAACCACTGGAGGAAAGAGCTGGTGAGAAGCAAAACAGAGATCCCTGTACCTCAGACTGTGTGTTTCAACTGGAATGTCGTGTTTTCACCCCGAGTTTCCCAAATTCTCTCCTTTGTGGCAAGTTTTTCTTCTAATTTCGAGAAGTTCGTAGAGTCTTCCTCTATTTCAGCTGTGTTACCCGTGCAGGGACGTTCTGAAGTGCAAATCGCTGCGTTAGAGAGAAGGGGAGGGAACCAGGTAAATGGTTCTTGCTGGTCCCATCAAACTCATTACAGCGGCGAGTGGTGGTACCAAAACAGCTGTTGCAGATGTGTTCTGGCTTTTTATTACTCTTATTTTGTTCTTGATGACTTTAAGTAACTGGATTTTTTTTTCAAAAGCAGGTTTTTTTGACCGCTAAGCATATCATATGCATCATATTTACGCAGAGCTCAGTTTATCAGCCCGAATGCCGGAGCTTCTGGCAGTGTGAACCGAGCTCTGTCCACACGGCTCCGGCTTATCTGTTCTCTCTTTCTTTGGGTATTTATCAAACCATCTCTAACCAGATTTTATCTTCTTTGTTTGTTTTTGGACTGGATGGAATTGACTTGTATCTGGGTCAACTCACTGTGGTTTTAATTTTAGTTATTAAGGTTTGAGGAGGGGTGTTTTATGCTCTTTGTGCCTTTATGGCCAACAAGCTGGTTTTGTGATGCTGGTGAAAATATTAATTTTTAGCCTCTAACAGCAAAGTGGAAAAAAAAGGAAGTAAACAGCAAAGTAAAAAGTGTCAAAGTTTGCTGCTGATGCAGCGTTAACCAGAGCAGGAAAATCTAACAGTGGCTACGGAGAAACGGGGAGTCTTCTCAGAAAATTGAGCAACCAGATAACAAGACAGCAAATAAAGTCTAGTGCTGATAAAATAAAAGATGCGTACGGGGAAACGAAAACTCTGCTTGGGTAAGAGGAGCTGGAAGTCGGCATTTTCATGGAGAAAGGAGATCTTTTGAGTTACAAGGTAGCTCCTGGGCAGTGGCTGGTGTGGAGGGATGAAGAGGACGTTGGAAATGTCTGTGCCGTGGCCACCAGCACGTGGCCGCGCTGCCACCCCGGAGGTGGCCGGGGGCCCCGAGCGCGGCCGAGACCTCGCCGAGGCACCAGGAGCTGAAAAGGGAGGGGGCACCAAAAACCAGCTCAAAGCAACAGCGCTACGCTTCCAAACAACATATGGATAACTAAAATAGAGAATGAACTGCCGCCGCGATTAAGAGATCAGATGTATGTTGCTCAAGCAGGTTGGAAAAGAGCTTTTCGTGGCCGCCAGCAGCAAGTGACCCGCTTCGGTGGCGGCTCAACTCAACCCTCTCGAGAAGGCACAAAGAGGAGAACAAGAAGAGCTGCGGGCGCGCTCCCCCGCTTCCGCAGCAGCCCGCGCTTGTAAGTACAGCTTGAAGTCTCAACGTGCAACAAAAAAAAAAACCAAACCACCCGTCATGTCTCTTCTCATGATGCCAGTGACCCGGAGGAAGCCATGAGGGTGATGAAACCCTCGGCAGCTGTTGCAGGAGGTGTTGGCGCTTTCCGCGGCGGGGGGTTCAGAGCGGCTGCGTGGGAGGCCGTGGAAAGGGGGGGCTGCGATGTGCAGCTTTCGGAAACACCCCCAGAGCTCTGCTCCCACCCAGAACTGTCATCCTCATTCGCCTTGCTTTGGTTATAAATAGGACTTCCCAAAAAAACCCCTGTCTTGGTGCTGCTTCTGTGCAGCTTAAGGTCCCCAAGCATCCCCCAGGATGTCTGTGCTGTTGCCACAATACCTTTTTTCATATATTTTTTTTTTTTGGGCCCAGCACAAATTAAACTGAACTCTGTGTCAAAAAGCCACTTGTCACTTCAGCACCAAGTCACCCTGGCGAGGCGGTTGTAGGGGCCTTGGTGCTTCACTTCTCAGCAATAACAACCCCCTCGGGGCAGAGGCGCTTCTTGAGCGGCCAGAGGGACCGCTTCATGCAGAATAAAGGGGATGTTTGGGGGTTTTTTGCTTTCAGTTACATTCTCATTCAGATTCCCGGTCCAGTGCCGCAGACCAGATTTTTTTAAAAGATTTCCGTGGGAATATCAGCTTCTGGGTTTCTGGAGAAAATATTTCCATGGGAATATCAGCTTCTGCTGGGTTTGAGCAGGGTAAGGGAGAACTGCAGCCAGGGCTGAGCGGAGTCCAGCTGAAGAATCAGGTCTTGCCCAGGACAGAGCTCAAAGCTGGGCAGAAAAGCGATTAAACAGCACTTGCTTGTTGCTGCTGCAGTGGCTGAGCATTACTTGTCCTCTCCAAACCCCGCGTCACCACTTAAAGCTTTTTCGAGTGGCAGAAGCGCAGTGGAACATCTCTCCGGTAGCGTGTGATTGCTCCAGGGCTCAACAGGGGCTGGTATCGTGGACCTGAGGCATCGACAGGGCATGAAAATACACTTTCCGTTAGTCTAATTAACATCTTGATGCTCCAGATGGCTGCGGCAACATCAGCCAAGGGCTTGTGAGACCGCGGCGCTGGAGAGCGCGGCCCAGGCCACGCAGGGGAGCGCGGGGCGCTCCGTCCCGAATTCAGCTCACGTGAGCCACCGCGGCTCCTACACCCACCTTCCTGTAACGAGAGACCGTTAAAATTCGTATGAATAAACCCCGTTGCTATGGCAGCGGGGGAAACAGCTCATGTCGTGCCCGACGTGTTTTCTACGTGGGAAAACTGCAGCTTATTGAGGTCTTTCTCGCTGAACAATTTCTGAACTTCTGTCACCGCTTTGTGTAACATCTTTTTTTTTTTTTTTTTTTTCCCCCGCTTCGGAAGCTCAAAGTAGCTGGGGGGGGGGTTGGACGGGACCATCCTGCATCCAACCCAACGGCCGCCGCACGCTGGTCCACGGCAGCCTGGGCTGATGCAGGTGATGAGAGAGGGGATGGTGGGCAAGAATTACATTTAAAATTTAAAAAAAAAAAAAGGACTTTTTTTTTTTTTTTAATTACATACCACAAGAAATCAAAAAATAAATATTTTTTTCATTGCTGTGAACAAATTACAATATATTCATCGGTTTCCATGAATTAACAGCGCGTCCTCAGCCGACACACTCGGGTACAGACACGCTGGCTCGGACTCCTGGAGGGATGAGGTGGTGGAGTTCGGGTTTATTATATGGAAGGGTTTTTTAAAAGAAAAAAAAGTCTTTCCACGTTCCAGCAGTCTCTAGGGTTCTCACAGTTTTTCTACAAAATAGATATGTTTTTATAAATTAAATCTATAAAACAACATTTGCATTAAATAAAACCCAATAGCATCACAGTATTTTTACATTTCAAAATGTAACGTTTCAAATGTTCACAGGAAAATAAATTTTACAAGAAGGTGCAAATGAAATACCAGTCAAGCCCAAAGCTTCTGTTGTTTGATTTTAAAGAAACTACTCTTAAAAATAAATCCACAGTTGACCTTTTCTTAAAAATCTGTCGAGTGGCACCTTTGACTCTGCTGGTAGTGAGTTCCCTTTACAATAAACTTCAGAAAGGTTTGGTTCCTCTGATGGGGTTTTATTTACGCTGCTGTTAACAAAGAGTAGATGTGATGGCACAGGGTCAGTTATCAATGAAAGGGAAATAATTTGCCCCATCTCTGGTGAGAAGAGGACCTGGAAGGTTTGACAAATAAAAAAGCTTATCCAGGGCAGCGATGTGGCCCCAAACCATCTGGCTTTCGAGCCAGAAATGGGGACTGGTGGCACAGAAATAGTGTCTGGACACTTCAATGACTTTGTGATGTGTGGATGTGTCGTTTGCTACACCCCAAATGGAGGCTTGGTAATTATTTAAATGACAAGTCCCTTGGGGCCACCTCACTCCATGGTCAGTGTGGCCCAGGGTGTAGAAATTTGTCACCGCTGTATTGTCTTTCCCTTCACAAAAATATAATCCTGTGTCACCTACTAATTTTTAGGACCAAATTCTTTCCACGTAGCCAGACCCCCCAAACCTTTGCAGCCTCTTGCTGCAGCCAGGGTACGTGACGGGACACGGGAACTACACGCTGTTATCTATATTCAGAGAATATTTGCAACCAAAGTATTAAATCAATGTATTTTCTATCAGGTTTGGCTTTTTGGTTGGTTTTCTTTCTCCAGGCCTCACTCATATCAGCAGAAGTTTGTCTCGAGTCATTGTCCTCAGCGTCCCAGGGAAGAAAATTGAGCCAAACCCCAAAATATAGTGAACGCGGGAAGTCCTGGCACCGTTTTGGGGAAGGCCGGCGCTAGCAGTCCATGGTGTCCTTCCTGAGGATATTTCTGGAGCTCCTCCTCACGTAACCGAGGTCGTGCAGCTGAATGCTGTCCTGCAGATCGTACCTGGACAGGCGTCTCCGGAACTCATTTGTAGTAAAGTAGTAAATGACGGGGTCCAGACAGCAGTTGAAGCTGGCGAGACACAAAGCGACAACGTGAAACACCGAAATCACCCTCCGGACACACACGTTCTTGATCTTTTGTGTTTTGACAAGGAAATCTAGTGGAAAGCTGACGTGATAAGGCGCGAAGCAGATCAGAAATACCACAGCGCAGGTGAGAATCATCTTTAAAGCCTTTTTTTTCTCTCCGAGGTCACGCAAAGCAGAGTTTTTTTCTTTCAGCGATAAGATCGTCTTCCACGAGCAGTAGAGGATGATGAGCAGGGGAGTGATGAACCCCACCAGTTCACCGATGGTCATCATCGCTATGGAGATGGGAAGGCTGAGTTGCTTCACGGGGAGGTCCACAAAACACTTGTTCTTAGCACTCTTGTCCAGTCTGAGGAGCGGGAAGGGCAAACAGCCGATGCAGACCACGACCCAGCCCACGATGCTGATGTACACGTCGTAGATGCGCCTGCAGTCGCTGAATCGGAAGGGGTACATCACAAACAAATACCGTCGGACGCTGATGCAAACCAAGAAGTAGATGCTCGCGTACATGTTGACGTACTTCAGGTAGAAGCAGAACATGCAGAGGCCTTCTCCAAATTGCCACATCCCCGTCAAGTAGTAGAAAATCCGCAGGGGCAAGGACAAAACCTGCGATAAGTCGGCAATGGCTAAATTGATCATAAATATTATGGCCCTTTTAGTCTCCTTCATGTACTCGTAAAAGACCCACAAAGCTAATGTGTTTCCTATTAGCCCAGGGACCAGGATTAAAGTGTACGTAACGGCATAGTAGAGTTTAAGGTCTGTTTCGATGTAGGTGGAGTAGTTGTTCATGGTTGTCCTCCGGCTCCGTGCTCAGCCCCGGCATGGTAACATCTTCACTACGGTAACGCGGTAACCGTGTTCTGCAGCCAGGTTCTCGGGGCTTAAATAAAAACCTTCAGCCTTGGAATCAGTGTGTGAGGCTTCGGTTACCAGCTCATCGTGTCCACTCTGGGGAGGAGCTTCGTTATGGGGTGAGTGAGCTAAGTAAAGTCTTGCTCGCGCGCTTTGCTCGTGCTCTGCGTCAGAAGTCGCTGTAGCCGCTTGCAGGATTGACCGGGGGGATCCACGCCGAGAAATGCATCGCCCTGTGCCGAAGCTGTCGGCAGTTCATCAGCGGAGCTGCGCCGCTGTCACCTTTCGGGTGGCATTTCTCTCTACGTGGGATTTTGACAGCTGCAAGACAGAAAGGTGTGGTTACAACCCTGTGGAGACGCGGGGCTTGGGAAGCTCGCGGGAGCATCTCTAGCAGAAACCCGCTGCTGGTGGCATCTGCGGCGCTCGCTCCTCCCGCCTCACACGCGCCATGCCTCGCCCGGCGAAGGGAGGCGGAAAAAACACTCAGGAATAAATAGGAAATGTGTTCAATTGCCACTACAAACCAGCCTGCCGTGCTGTACCGCCGAGCAGAAGTCACCCCGATCGCGGGGCACATTTCACTTGCTGCCAGGTTGCTGCAGCCACGTCTTTCCCAGCTCCAGCTTTTCCAGAATATAAACCGTACTTGCGTACAAGCAGGGAACACTGGCCCACGTCCTAAACACCTTTTGCTGCAGAACTACCTGCATTATGTTTAATTTGACTCGCTCACAACTGCTTTTTCTAAGCCTTTCCTTTACCCATCCTGTGCATGTGACTGCTGTGGCTGTTGGAAATACCAGATATCGTCACTAAAGCGACTGTAGGTGGATTTTATTTTAAAACTGTTTGCATGGTAAGCAGCTGATATTATCTGTAGCTGTCAGACAAAAAAAAAAAAGTGGTAAATATAGAGGAAATTCTCTGTCCAAACTCTCTCAGGTTTGCCTTTTGCTTCAGCGTGAAGAACTAACCTACAGGTCTAAATGGGAGAAGCTTGTAGGTACTAACCAAAACACAGAAAGCACTTTTATAAAGGCAAAATTATATCCTTCTGCAATCCCCGATGGTTTTCCCTGTGTTGTCAGGTATAGGAATTAAAACGTGAACGTTTATTAAAGAAGCCGATGTTCAACACTTGCCAGAGTGATTGCACCGAACTTTGCAGTAGCTTTGGGTGGAAACAAAAAATCTTCTACAAAAGCAGCTGGTCAGGGGCAGCTTTTCTGTGTCTGCTCGTGTAGTTTCTCTTGCAAATCATTGAGTAACGAGTCCAAGGAGACTGGGATGTCTTCCTTTCTTCGAGGGACCCAGCATCTAACATCATCAGTAGCGCAAAATGGCTCGTGAAATAATCCCATTAAACTTCAGAAGCAATGATTAATAAGCTGTAGAGTCAATTAGCCTTCTGTGCAAACACTTTCCAATTCTTGTATTAATTCTCCGCCCAGCCTCTGATGCACAAACCTCCATGACTAATTCTAGAAATGTAATTTCTTCATCATGCAGAAAAACCAATTGGCGCTCACCTACTCATTAGGTTTTGTCCACCACTGATGGGTAACTTGGGTCAAGGGCTTTGGTTTCCATTTGCTGGAGCTTGACTGGCACCAGTAACCGGGAGGGGGTTGTGGAGGTGGCTGGTTTTGGTGGAACCTGTCGTGCCCTGGGGCTCCCTGGGGCTTCCTCAGCAGCTGGTTGACCCCTTCGGGCAGGTTCTTCGCTTCTCTGTACTGGGATTGAGCCAAACCAGTTGGCCAAAACCATTACATCCTCTCTGAGTGGCCAGAAATTCATAGAACCACAGAATGGTTTGGGCTGAAGGGCCCTCCCCAGCTCCCCCAGTGCCCCCCTGCCATGAGCAGGGACATCTGCACCAGCTCGGGTTGCTCAGAGCCCCGTCCAGCCTGGCCTGGGATGCTCCAGGGATGGGGCAATTGCCTTGCCAGGCTTGAGAAAATGCAGAATATAAGGAACAGGCAGAGTGGGCTGCAGTGGAAACGCATCCAGAGCTGCTTATGGGGACTGGTAGCTACAGCGGGTGGGAGGGATGCGCTTTCCTCTTGGTTTTCCAGGGCGATACTGAGGCCTTGTGAAGACCTGCTTGTCCGTATTGTAAACACCTCAGCACGATGTGGCCGGGTTTCCCACCCAGGTCCTGGTCCTGCCAGCGTGTCCGAGCAAAACAGCCGCATTGTGGGTCCCTGAGCTGTGCCCGGGCACCGCGACGGGGACATCGGGGACCGGCTGCGTTCTCTTGCTCCTGTCTCTGCAGGGACATTTGTGAGATGGAGCCCTAAACCCACATCACCCAGCTCTTTCTCCCAGTGATTTTTTTAAATTTCATTTTAAAACAAGCTTGTCTTTCATCTCTTGCTCAGCGGCTCCATTCACCCAGCCAGGCAGGCTGAACTCTGCTCCTTTCCCTCTGGCTGCATTCCCGGGTGGGCAAATCCACTGGACCCGAGACACGCAAAGAGAAGGACGGCGCGGAGTCCCAGTCCTCTCTCTGTCCCCAGACACACTCACATTTTTCCTGCTGCCCCCCCAGTTCCTGCCTTTCCCCATCCCTCTGCACAGCGACTTCCCTGCGACACAGCCCTCCCAGCCCGGCGCTGGGGCAGGGATGCGCTGGCAGCTGCTTCTGCCTCTCCCTGGGGCTGCATCCAACAGCACGAGGGGTCCCCAAAAGCCGGGAAGCAGCCGGGGCGCTCGGGCACCCAGAAACACCCCGGCTGCCCCGGGGGGGTGGGGTAAAAACACGGTGATGTAAGAAACGGCGCTTCGGAAATCCCGAGCAGTAACATTGCAAAGTTCAGCCCTATGTAAAGAAAAAAAAAAAAAAAAAAAGGAAAAAAAAAAAAAGCAGGATGCTAAAAAAAGCTCCAGAAAGAGGAAATTTAGTTTCACATGCTCTGTGCTCGCTTCCCCTCGGCGCAGGGGGTGCCGCACTCCCCCGGGCACAGATCCTTCTCCTGCCGAATGGTTTTTTTCCCCCCATTATTTTGCCAAGGAAACCCCCCGTTGGCCACCTCAGGGCACTGGGTGAGGATTTCTCATTTGTACTTAACGAGTCAGAAACACCGGGTCAGATTTGTAGCCAGGCTTTAAGGCCAGGGCTTGTTAGAGCTGGGCGTATATTGTGTCAAACATTTTCTGTATGCTCCATATAAACCAGTGCGGGAGCCGGGGGAGCAGCCACAACACCTGGGGGGCTCCACCCAACATCAGAGCCCATCACACCTGCGGGTGGTTATAGTTATAATTACCCAGGTCAACCCAAGACCCTCGTTAGCAAATCCTGAGGGTTTTACCCCAGGAAGCAAAGCCACAGCAGCTCTTAAAACCCAGCTCAGGGGAGGAGAGGCTCTTAGACCGGGCTGGGGCTGGAGTGTTGTGCTTGGTCCCCTCTTGGAGCTCAGGTCCTTGGGGATCCCAGGATGGTCCCTGACACCTCCCGTCCTATCCCAGAACCAGGGGCAGACCCAGCCTGGGCAGACCCTGCTGCTGAGCACCCTTTGTGCTGGTGCAAGTGAGTAGGGGGTTCATGGGCACCTGCATTTGGTGTGGGGCTGGTGTTTGTGCTGTGGAAACACATAAAGCCCCAGGCAGAGGTGACGCAAGTGCATGTGACACCCTGGTGCCACCCGCTGACTTACCCTTTTGGGGGAGCTCGGGGTGTGCCGCAGCCTGGGACCCCTCTTCTGATTTTTCCTCTTTCTCCTCTACAGCCTAAACCAAAAAGAGAACATCACAGGGGTAAATTTAAATAGCAGTTGAGTTTCCTGCTGAAGCAGCACAAGTGGAGATGCTGGGACTGGTGGTGGCGGTGGGGACATGGGAGGTGGCCCAGGGACCAGAGCAGGGCTGTGGGGTCCTGTGCTGGGCTTCTCCCAGTAACCACTGGTTTTCTACGTCACCTGAAGTGCTGGTGTCCTGCAGGGTGTTTCAAAAAGATGGACTCAATTTGAAATCACCATATCTTTGAAACCGGGTTCACCTTTTTGAAAGACCCTGTGTTTTTGCAGAGGTAACTACTGGTAGTACTAGTAATTAGTAGGTATTAGCTGGAAACAGAAATCACAGAAATAGAAACTGATTGTCGCTTAGGATTGCTTTTTAGTTCTTTTTAAAAATGTCTGTGGAGGATAAAAGCTTTTCTCCCTTAAAGCACTTTTCTGGTAGATATTTGGGCTTTATATCTTCTTTAAATACTAATGTTGCCTCTTTCTGTGTGAACTGTGGAGATTTCACTCTTTCATTTCCCCCCAGTAGCATCACACCCCCAATATAATCTCAATTGTCGGAATATATTTGCCAATGCTGCATTTGCAAAGCAATACGGATGAGAGCTGGGTTTTCGTTTTGACTGGGTTGCAGGGTACGCGAGCAGGTGATGTTCATCCCATCCCCTTTTCGGGGTTACCCGAAACGTGGGTCGCTAAAGGTGCTGAATGTTTGTTCCAGTGGAAAAAAAAAAAAGCAGCGAAACAGCCAAGATTTTACAGCTTAGGACTGTGGGGCATTGGCACAGTGAAATGAAAAGGTTTATTTATATGCTTAATTTCTCGTTATTGAGGTAACGAGTGTTCCCGTGGTGTGCTGACCCTCTGCCTTCCTGTGCCCCTGCTTTTCCTCCCAGTTAGATACTGGGAGGCGCCAGAGACCCCCCGTCCGGCACGGAGGCTTTGGGAAGGGGCCGTGGGGCTGGAGCCCGGGGGTGTCGCTGGGCCACGGGGGGACAGTGACTCAGGCAGCTGGGGACACCAGGGGGAATTCGGTTGGTAGATTCCAAGAATATGCAGGAAAAAACCGCAAACTCCGTTTTAATGCGGTGTCAAATACACTGCTCCTGCCTCTTAATCTTTTGCAAAAGCTCTTATCCTCTCTCGTTTATTTTTATCCTGGTTAAAAAAGGAAAATAAACCCGGAACAGTGGCGTTGTGCGTTAGCTTAATCCCCCACCCCTCTCCTTCCTTCCTTGCACACCCTGGTGTCCATGGTAAATGTGCGCGGCAACGAGCACCAAAACCTGGAGTTTTCCACCCAAACCACCAGTGCACACCCTGGGACCGGAGCAGCGGTGGTGGCACCGATAACCCCGTGTCCTCCCCACCCCGCTTTTTGTAAGCAAGTGGAAAGCTGCCAGCGGAAAGTCACTGTACTGCTGCCTGTGAGGAATGGGCCATTTTGCAGGATCCGTGGGATGAATCCAGTGAGACAAAGCCAAGCGAGACCTGGAGCAGCAAGTAACTGGGACCGGTTATCCCTGAACTTGTGGCGATGGGGCTGCGTGGCCTCCATAAGTCCATTTAGAGACAAGTCCCCTCACAAGCAGCTGTGGGTTTTGCAGAGGTTAAGAGTCATGACAGTTGGTGTTGCTCTTAAGCACGGCTTTGTGATATTCGTGCAACAGCAATAGAAAATACGGTTTGCAACTTTGCGGCTGGTTATTTTGGCTGAAGCCGTTCCCCTCCTTTCCCTCGGATACGTGGAGCATCTCGTGAGCGCTTACAGGAGCTCAGTCTTCTGAAAAATCGAGATATTGGCTCCTTGCCTATGCTTGAGCTTAGCCCGTGGCTCCTTGCTTCTGCTCATTTACTTTCGAAGGTTCAGGGGGGTCGGTGGTTGACACCGCACCCCCCGCCCCTCTCTCTGGGGTGTCCCCGTCCCTTCTAGCATGAGTAAGAAGAAGGACTGAGTCTACGTAGCAATAATTGAAAATATTACAATTTAATTGAAGAAAACGAGAGAGAAAGGCCGGTGGGTCCTACCTTGGCTGTGCCGGCGGGCTGCGACTCGGCGGGTGCCGCGGTCCCCACCCCTCGGCGTGCAAAGCAAAAGTGCAACTGCCGGAGCAGCCGCGGCGCCCACGCGGGGGGAGCGGGGCTGGCGCTGTCTGTCCCTTTCCGTCCCCTGCTCCTGCCACGGGGCCCAGGGACCCAACCCTTATTGTTTCTCCTTTTTTTCGTGGTTATATATGTGTGTATATAGATACAGGCGCTGTTGGTTCGGGGGTGTTTTGGCAATGGCAGCCGCTGTTTGCTGCGAGGATGCTGTTGCCCCAGCAGCCTGTCCCGGTGCTGGGGTGAGAGTTTTTTGGGGTTCAACACCCCCCAGCACCTGGCTGACAAAGCTCAGGCTCCCACTGACGAGCACCTGCCCATCGAGTCCCCTTCTGCTCAGGACACGGGACTAACAAGGCTGATGAAGCGAGATGCTTCATCAATTCTCTTCCTCTCCCTTCCCCAGCTTTCCGGGAAGGTCCCTTTGCTCTCATCCAGATGTTTTTGCTCCCTCACCTGGTGAATTGGGGGCTTCAGATCGTCACACTGGAGCCCATCGTGGTGTGCTTTGTGCTTCCCCAAAAGCAAGAGGTTCTCCGTGGTCGTTATTTTATTATTCAGTGGATTTTTGCAGCTGAGTGCTGGTGTCACCCGCGGGCTCTGGCGTCTGCAGAGGGCAGTGCCGTCCCCATTTCCACTGCCATCAGTCTGAAAAGTAGCACTTCTGCAGCCATCCATCTGGGGTCTCTAGCTCAAGAAGTATTTTAAAAAAAAAGAAATATATATATATAATTTAAAAGCAAGAGGGATCAAGGATTCTTGATTCGATCAGTTATTTTGAAAAAGTGTTTGGTTTTCGTTTTTTTTTTTTTTTTTTCAAAAATGATTTGCAACTTTTTAATTTAATATTTTTTTCTTGCCTGTCTGCTGAGAAAACAGGGCTTATTTGGCAGCATGGTTGATGGAGCGGGTTGCAGCTCTGCAGAGCTGTCACGCAGGGGCCTGGCAGTGCCACCCTCTGCGGTGTCCCCAGTCACCACTGTCCCCGCTGTGGCCTTGCACATCTGCAGCAGGTACTAGGAGCGCAGTGACTTCTACTCCTTTAAAGCATTATTGATTTACTTGTATAACAATTCCAGCTTATAGCAGGGGTTTGTAGCTCTGCATACTTCTTTTTATTGTGGTTTATAGGACTTTAATCTCTTGGGCACCTCGTGGGCTTTTCTAGCCTTGCAATGTGCCGGGTTTGTCACCCCTGTGGTGTCACAGCTCCTTGTGCCTCCCAAAACACACAGGCTAATATTCAGCAGCTAATGTTCCTACTAGTTAAAGCTTCTAGCTTTTTTTTTTTTAAGCCTGGTGATTACTTACTGTCCCTTAATTAATCTTGTGCAGGAGCCAGAGCTTTCAGCGCTGTGGGATCTTTGCCGCAGAGTTGCGCCCTTGGGTGCCGGCGTGGATTAATCTGCTGATGCTTTTGGACTAGAAGCGGTGGAGTTTTCAGGGTTTATTGCTTGAAAGGGGCTTGTTTCTGCTGTGGAGTCTCCTGGGAGATGTGTGGAGACCTCGCTGGAGGATGCTGCCTTGGTTCATGTTAATTCTGGAACATTTCTGTAATTTCAGTAGGATCTGGGGTGCGAAACTTTCCCCGTGTTTGCCCCTTTCCAGCAGCTGCCTCTGCCGTGCGCTCTCACGCTTTGCAAAGTGTTTTCACCGTAGTGGTTTAAAGAAAAACCTTTTATTTCCTTCCCTCCCAAGCCGAACGTGATGTGATGTGAAGCCTGGCAGTGCCCACGCGCTGCCAGCCTTTCTCTGTGTGACCCTGGCAAATCCCTGCCCCCAAAAAGGGGCTGTGGGGCTGAGGGGAACAGTTCGGACACCAGTTTAATTGACAGCAAAGCTGAGAGCAGTCCCAAAAATAACAGCAGCACCAGCCCCCTGTGGCTGAACAGCACCTGGGCTCTGAAGATTCTCTTGTCTCTTTCTTTTCCTGATCAAACGTTTGCTGGATGCTCAGTTTTGCACTTTCATTTCCGCAGAAACCAGCCTATTTATAGGAAAGCGCAGCCTGCGCCTGGGGCAGCGTGTGTATTTACTGTACAGGCAGACTTTTTGTTTCAAAAACACCTTTCAGAGCGGAACCATATCCTGTTTTCGGTGCCCGGCTCTGTGCGCAGCCGCTGTGCGTCCCCACCAGCATCCGTCCCACTTCCCGTCATTCCAGGAGCTTCTCGGGGTGCGGGAGCCCCAGGTCACCTTTATTGTGCCGGTGTCCGTGCTGTCCCCTGGCATGGAACACAAGTGACAGCGCTGGCCAGACCCCCTCCCCAAACCTGCCATAGTTGAGGCCACCAAAAATCAGGAGAACTTAGAGCTGGGCACCACAAAGTAACTATTTTACAGTATAAGATAAAAATTTTATCTAATACTTTTTTCTTATATTTTTATCTTATAAAAATTTGAAATTTTGAGTTCATCTAAGCTGGTACTTTGTGACCTTGTTGGAGATCCTCAGACAAACAGCTAAAGGTCTTTATGATCTGTGCTGGTGGTCTTTAATAGAAATCATTCCTGAGAACAGGTTGCATGTCTGTCTTCACGTGGCTGGGGATGTTTTGCTCGGGGAAGGACCCGCAGCAGAGAACAGCGTGTCTGCAAAGGGGGAGCTCCCAGCATCGCAGGGATGCAGCCGTGGGGCTGAAACGCTTTGGGTTTTCCTCCCCAGCCCCAATGCCTGCCCCATCCACCTACAGCATGGAAATGTAAAAAAAAAAAAAAAAATCCACTGTAAAGAGGAGTAGGATTGAGTGATCTGCATGGCAATTCCTGCTGGAAAGGGCTTGGTGGCTGCTGCAAAGTTGAGATTTTGGCTGTTTCTCAGAGGAAAGTGAACCCTGACAGTGCCGAATGATGCTGAGTCCCCAAAAATTTGTTTCCTTCTGCCGTGAAAGGGACCGGGCAGAGCAGGAGGGACCGACGGACAGCCCCGCATCTCTGAAATGGTGACTTGTGAGCTCTTAATGCGCACAAGAGGTTAATTTCCTATAAACCACAAACGGTGACCAGTGACTCGGGCTTTGCAGCATGTTACTGGCTGAGCCCGTAAATCAAAAAATTGGACTTGGGTCTGATGAAATCATGACTGGAAAACGGCTCCCTGGCTTGGATTAGTTTAAAGCAGCAAAATTTGCTTTCTGTGCGTTTAGGTTACACTGGTGTTGGTGTGTTTGTTGCTTTGCCAGGCTCAATGTGTTCCCTGCTCCTTGCTGTGGGGTGGGTGGATGGCGCAGCAGTTCCTGCCGGCCCCGGTCACCATTAGCCCCATCCCAAAAACCATCCCCGTCTGGGTCTGGCTGCTGGGGAGGGAGTGCGAGCTCTGCCCAGAGCTGAGCCTGAGTGGTTTTCCAGAGGCAAAGTCACTCTGCTGGGGCTGGGCTGGAAGCATGAGGTCATGGAAGGAGGAAAAAAGGTATTTTTAGCAAAAGGAAAAGCAATCTTCCCTCCTTTTTTGTGGTGCCCCTGAAAGCTTTGTGCACAGGAGACAGCCGCTTGGCTATTCCAAAGTACTCCATAATTTTAGGTATATGCAATTATAGTATGTGTGCAGGGGTGTCTGTGTATATAGATGGACATGCATATATAAAAGCAATTAAGCAGTTCCAGTCAAAGCCAGTTGTAAAGGATTAAGCTGTATAGAATAATTAATTGCACGTGTAAAGCTCAGGATGCGTGGATGTTGTTGGTGCCAGCAAAGCTCAGCTCAGCCACCGGCTTTACAGCTTTCCTGCTGCTGCCGGGGGTGTTTCTGTCCCACTTGCCTTGCTGGGGGGAAAAGTGTCACAGCCAAAATTGTCACCAGTGGCTGATGGGTCTGAGCTGTCGGGACGGCTGAGGCCACTGGTGCCCCGATCCCAGAGCATCGTGCCGGGGATGTGTGCGGGGAGCTGAGGATGGTACGTGGGGACCAGAGTGCCCTGGATAAGGGACGTGCCCTGGGTGCTGGTGTCACTCAGGAGAGCGTGGCCAGGATCTGTAATCACCTGGAAATCTCCCTTATCTGAAGATTAATGTGGCTAAAGCACAGCACCAGGGTTATTACTGGATGACTTTTTGCCATGTGAATAAAAGGTTTAATGCTCAAAGGTAATGGCTTTGAGAAAGAATTCCTGAATAAGCTCTTAATTCCTTCTGCCCTCTCCCCCCACACCTCAGCCCCATCCCCCTGTTCTCCCTCCTTGAGATTTTCCCCGTAAGAAATTAGTTCCCACCTTGGCCTCGGCAAAGCAAATCCTCAACGTGGCAGTTTTTCACCCAAATTTTCTTGATGACACAGAGCCAGACACCCCCAGCCCACTCCAACCCCCACAACCCCCCTCATGGCTTCTGAAGGGCAGAACCCCCGATCTGCACTGGCGTTTAGTTTGCCTTAAAACCAGTAAAAATCCTCATTATCCAGCCCCCGAGGGGCGGCAGGAGCCGCTGCTGCGTCTCCGTGTGACAGATCAGTGAGAGTTTTTGTTTTGCTTTCTTTTTCCTGTTTTCTCTTCGGAAGGGGGAAGCCGAGCTGCAGAAACTTCAGAAAAGCTGTGCAATCTCAAAACACGCTGGTGAAGTCCCAGCGGTAACTGGAGCTATCGGGAAAGCTGGAACTGGGGTGGCCAGTAAGGTCGGAGCCGCAATACGGGCGTTGTGGTCAGTCAGCAGGACTTGTGTAATACAAATATCTAACTGTGGTTATCCTTGGGTGTCCTGTTTGCCTGTGCACACTGCTGGGTTTGTGCCATTAAAAAATGGCTTTTTTTCAGCCCTGAAAACTCTTTCCCCCCGCAAGCAAACAAGGAAAATGTGTCCTTTTGTTATTCCTTTTTTTTTTTTTTTCTTTTTTGTGAGGGGAGGAGGAGATTTGGGACAGAACGAGCTGCAGGGCAGCATGTTTTCTGCCGTCTCTGCGTGCTCTAAGTCCCAAAGCAAATCCCTCCAGCTTCCCTGGATCTCCCTCCTCTTTCTACGACCGGCTTTGGCAATACAAGGATAAACCACCACCCGCTCAGCACTTCCCAGGAACGCTGCACGGGTTGGAAATGTGCTTCCAATCACTGGCAAAGCTGTTTTCTGTCAAACCCCTCTGCTGATGTTTACTCATATGGTTTCCCGAGGGGTTTCTGGCATCACAGCCACCAATGCTGTAGCCCACGGGGAGGAAACCTCAGGACCAGAGTGGCCCCAAACTGGGGTCTCCTCTTCTGCAGATTGTGCCGTTGCTTTGAGAGCAGCCGTGGTGCATAAGGAGACAATTTACAGGCCCTTAAAATAACATTCACGATGCCAAAATAGGTGTTGAGATCATTTTATTTCCTCCTGAGTCTGAAGCCTTAAGGGTGCACTCATGTCACCTTTGTAAACTTTTCTCGGTACCCAGTGAGCATTGGGACTTTTTCTGGTTTTTAAGGCAGAACTGAGAGGTTTGGGTAACATCTTATCTATGACCACAGGCTTTAGCAAGATGCCAAATAACACAAGACTTGTAATAACACAAGAAATGGCAATGCCAGCTACTAGTCTTCACTTCTGCAGCTCGGTCCGGGTCCCTGTGAGCAAACGTGCCCTGGGAGGCATCCTTCGTATTCCTCTTTGCTCGTGGCATGTCCATGCACAGTTTACCTTCTACATATTCGTCCCCACGTAATCCGTTGAGCATCCCATAGCTCCTGGGAGCCAAGCAGGTTCCCTTGCTCAGCTCTGGATGCCTTTTTCAATAGCATGAGCTGACCCCAGTTCACTTAAACTCCTTTTAACACTGATGTGTATATAAGTTAATAATCTTTGCTTGGTATATGTTGGTAAAGTTATAGTCTTGCAGTCTGGTTTAGGCTAGATTAGCCCAGATAATTGTGGTTTTTTGTTTTTTGGGGTTTTTTTTAAATGTAAATAGGTTCAGTTTATGTGGAAATAATTAACTATCCTGACCTAGAGCCTCAGGGGATGATGCTGCAAGTTATCACGGTCTGCAGGTCCACACAGCTGGGGCTAAAACCCCCATGGTGCTCCGAGCTGTGCTGAGGCTGAGCCAATGGCTTATAGCTCAGGATTCAGGAGGGTTTTCAAAAATAACAAATATGTAGGAGCACTGAAACAACAGCAATGAGGGGGACCCAGAAATGCTGGCATCAGCGATGGCTGTGTCAGATATTTTAACAGTAACGTGATGGAGAACACTGTAAGGTGAACAGTCCCCAGCAGCAACAATGCAGCCAGCAAGTCTTTTGACACCAAAATGTCCTCCTAGGTCAGATCCTAGCAGCTGTTGCACCCAGGGGTAATTCAAGATGTATTTGGAGACATAACGTGATCTTCACTCAAGCGATGAGAAGCACGTACACGGAGATAAATGGTTTATGTCTCAAGAGATGGACTCCAGCAGAAGCTCGTCGGGTGGCATTGCAGGGATTTCCATGCTGTTTATTTGGCCAAAGAACTTGGGAAGAGACCAAAACCGAAAGCGTGGAAGGTTTCTCCTTTTCATCCGGATGTTGTGGCTGGTTTCGGTGATGGAGACGCTGCTCCGGCGGCGCATGAAGCGAGTCCGCAGGGCGACACAGCCGTGGTGCAGCAGCTGGTCCTGGAACTCAGAGGTCATGAAGTAGTAGAGGACGGGATCCAGGCAGCAGTTGAGGCTCGCGAGGCAGAGGGAGATGGGGTGGAAGCGGAGGGTGCTCCTGTGGATGGCACAGTCCTGGATGATGTTCTCAATCACCATCATGAAGAATGGGAAGTTGATGTGGTAGGGGGTGAAGCAGATGAAGAAGACAGCTGCGCACATCAAGACCATGCGCAAAGCCTTCTGCTTCTCGCCGGCGTTCTGCAGCGGCGTGGGACACTCCCGCAGGGACTGCCACATCTTCCAAGTGCAGCAGGCGATGATGCCGAAGGGGATGACGAACCCAAACAGCTCCGCCACTGTCACCAGTGCGATGGAGTCTCTCGGGCTCAGCTGCTTCACCCCCAGGTCTGAGAAGCAGGTGTTGGTGCTGTTGGACAAGGCTGGGCTCCTCACCACCAGCAGGGGTAAACACGCCGCCCCCACGAAGAGCCAGATGGCAGCGCTGATGGCCGCGTCGTACCGGCGCTTCCAGTCCTTGGCCTTGAAGGGGTGGAGGAGGAAGAGGTACCGCTGGATGCTGATGCAGGTGAGGAAGCAAATGCTGGCGTACATGTTGAGATACTTCAGGTAGAAGCACACCTGGCAAAGGAAAGTTCCAAAGGGCCAAGTGTGGTTGATGTAGTAATACATCCGTAAGGGCAGCGAGAGGACGTGAGCCAGGTCGGCCACGGCCAGGTTGATCATGAAGATGACAGCTTTGCTCTTCTTGCTGATGAAGCGGCACAAGACCCACAGGGCAGCGCTGTTGGCCAGGAGGCCGGGGATGAAGATGAGGGTGTAGGTGGCTGCGTACAGGGTGGACTGGAAGGACATCTGGGGGTCAGTGCAGTTCCCGGAGGATGCGTTGTTCTCCATCTTGGCTGAGTCTCTTCGCTCATGAGGCGATTAAGGTGGATGGAGATTTTCTGTAGGGAGTAAAAATGGATGCTGTAAAGCCAAGAACTCCCCTGTGTTTCCCCACATGGAGTAAATCCCCCTGTTCCCCCTGGACTGGGCACTGGGGAGGCCAGACACTGAATCCTGGAGTCAGTTTTGCGCCCTCATGCCAAGAAAGCCCTTGAGGTGCTGGAGCGAGTTGAGAGCAGGGAACGGAGCTGGTGAGGGGCTGGAGCACAAGGGTGATGGGAGCGGCTGAGGGAGCTGGGGGTTCAGCTGGAGAACAGGAGCTGAGGGGAGACCTTCTGATCTCTGACCTGCCTGAAAGGAGCTTGGAGCCAGGGGGGGTCGGGCTCTGCTCCCCAGGAACAAGCGCCAGGAGCAGAGGAAACGGCCTCAAGTTGTGCCAGGGGAGGTTGAGGTTGGATGTGGGGAACAATTTCTTCCCCAAAGGGCTGTGGGGCATTGGAACAGGCTGCCCAGGGCAGTGCTGGAGTCACCATCCCTGGAGGGGCTGGACAGACGGAGATGAGGTTCTCAGGACAGGGGGCAGTGCCAGGGCTGGGGTGGCAGTTGGACTTGACGATCTTGAGGGTCTTTTCCAACCAAAATGATTCTGCGATTGTAAATGTGCTTCAGTGCAGAAGAATAAGTTGTGTAGGTGTATGTACAGTGTGTGTAGGTATGTATACAGGACCGTGCGTGTTTTGGGAAGGGTGCAGAGCCAGACCTGCTTCCAGGCAGTGATCCTGGCACCGTCCAGGCAGCTCAGCAGGATTCCACCCCCTGCCGCCCCCCCGGGCAATGCCGCAATGACAGTGACATTGCAATTGAGCTCCGTAGCGTTAGTCTCTTCATTGCTAATGCCAGAGAGCTGCTTCAGCTGCCTGGGGTTTCTCAGGACCACTTTTCTTGCTTATAGTTTTCTCTCAAACTGTCATCAAACTGGTGCTCTCTACGTCTACAAGCGATTTTGGCGGGACTATAAATAAATAGCGACTCTAAATGGAGCTACACATTGTCTTTTCAGATCCATGCAGTGGTCTGATGTGAATGGGCAGCAAGGACAATAATTAGCATCAGCGAACGATGGTGCTGGCAGGCAGAGGTGCAGACGGATCCATCAGGGCTCTGGCTCCAGATTTAAGGCTGGATTTATAAGCTGATCGCTGGCCGAACACACGCCAGCCGCTCGGCTGGTCCCGCTAACTCAATTCCAGCACTGATGGCACATTGTGCAGGCATTGTGTTGTAGCAACAGGAATCGTCCTCCAGCAACAGTTCAGGACGCGAAGGAAGATAAATAGATCTGCCTTGTAGTTAGAGCAGAAATTCTTTTCATCCGTTTACCCATTTCACCTCATCCAGACAGCGCTGGGGGTATTAGGGGGTCAGGGGAGTTCACAGGTACCCGGGCAACTCTCCAGGGAGCTGATGGATTTTAACATTTGTGAGCAGAACCCAGGGAGGAAACCATCTGCTTTTTTCGGGATGAGGTGATTTGGCAGCAGCAGGTTACAAACCAAGGGCCTGTAGCATCATCTGCAATAGAACAGTGTAATTTTCCTCCTGGAAACAGAGCCCCGAGGTGCCAGGCAGCCTGTCTTTCCCTTCCAGGAGAGCAGAGCCTCACCCGGCAGAGCCCTGAGCTCCTCTTCCTGCTGCCACCCAGCCCTTAATCAGTGGTATTTAATTAAAAAGCACCCAGTGGTGCCATTTCCCACAGCCCTGGGTCCGGTGTTTGCCACAGGAGTGGGTTTGTAGAAGCAAATTGCCCTCAGTGGGGAGTGGGCTTCTGCTTCGAGGCGCTGGGTGAAGGCTCCTCTACCCTCATCCTCCTCCCCTGGGCTGTAATTTGGAGGGCTTGCCATGTTTACATTTTTCAGGATGAGGGTTATGTATTTTTAAATAAATATGTATGAAATACAGCCAGCATCCTCTCTGCTGGCTGCTCACTGCCCGCACCTCTAATATGAGAAGGTCTGGTGCATTTCCCCCCGCTTCTGTGCTGGCGCCCTGAGCTCTGAACCGAGCCCTGACCAAGCTGCTGCCTTCTGCTTTGTGGCGGGATTTTTTTGTTGGTTTGTGTTTTTTCGTCAGGGTTAGGCTGCAAAAAAGCGAGGCTGCAGTGAAACCCTGGCTGCTGGGCTGATGCTGATGGTGCATGAGCCACAGCCCTGGGTTGGAAGTTTCTGATTTTTAATTTTTTTTTTTTTTTCCTACCAAGCCAGGACAAGGCAGGGAAGTGGGGACATCCGTCACGAGGGAACAGCGGGATGCAAACCCCTTCGGTCCCTGCAGCATCCCCATATGCTCGTGCTCTTTGCACCGAGTCTGTACCCTGGAAAAGTGGGGGCAGGACACCTTGTCTTCATATCCCTGCAGAAAATAGGGAGGGAAAACTGCCGGGGAGCCTGGGGAATGCAGCCATTCCCTGCTCTTGTCACAACGTCCAAGTGACAGAGGTGACACTTGCTGGTCTGTGCACGTGACAAGGATTGAGTGCCCGGTGTCCCTGTCCCACCATCTCCTCCCTGCCATGTGTCTCAGCCCAAACCCTAAACCTTGTCCCTGTAGATGTGACCATGAGGAGCCTCTTTGCCAGTTTTTCTCCATTTTTTGGCTTTCCCTGGGAGAGCAGCAGCACCTGTTTCTCGGTGGGAGGGCCAGATGTCACTCCTGGTACCCAGCGCTTTCTGGTTTTAGGTGACAGCACCAGGGAGCTCCCTCTGGGCTGGGCTCAGGCCAGCGCTCCTTCACTGCAATGCTTCCCAAAAGGGTGCGTTTCTTTCTATATTGCTGTTTTTCAGTTTTGACCTTCCCTCCTGGCTGTGCCTTGCCCCAAACCGCTCCATCCCGCCGTGTTCTGCTGCCGGTGACACCGGTGTTGGGGCAGAGATCCTTCCATGGGCTTGGACAGGGGTTTTGTTCAGCAGGTTCATAAAGCTTGTACAAAATCCCCCCTGCCACTCCTTAATTATTTTCCTATTTCATCCACACGTGGGCAGGACCTGCGGGGGCTTTAAGTGGCAAAGCTGAGTTTTATCCAGCTACACGCTGAAGTTACAGACGGGAGACCGGTATTGCTGCCGGAGGGGCGAGACTACGGGTTGTGGATGTAGCACTGCAATTCATTAAATGCCAAGTAACTTTGCAATTAATTAGGAGGTTAAGGCAGCTCTTAAAACACCCTTGTTGATGTGTGGTGGGGTGGTTTTTTTTCCTTTTCTCCTGAGTATGTTAACAGTATCTGCTCCTGGAAGTGTCTGTGGCCGTCATTATTGGAAATAGCCCGGCTACTCTGAATCACCCTGCGCCCCACCCAGCCCTACGTTGCTGTGGGATTGCATTTGCTGTTCCCAAATTCACTGCCGAATTCACCCTCATCTTTTCCATGGGTTGGCTGGACAAACCTGGTGAAAACTGCGCCCCAGGTGCGGTTGGGGGAGCCGGGGGCTGGGGCAGAGCTGCCTCCCTTACGCCTGGGATGCTGGGGGGAAGAACAGGCTAGGAAAAATAAAAATAATCAACTTTTGGCTTGAAATAAGCGCTGGGTTTGAAGTAGCGGAGGCTTTCTGGCGCTTGTTTTAAGCAATGATTTTGTTTGTTTAATCTAGGCACTAATAGGAAAAGCACAAACAGAGGTGGTCAGTTAGGGCAGCTTCTGTCGGTAATGACAAAATTGAAATATTTGGGGTAAAACGGGCTTTTCCTGGGCACAGCTGCACACAGCAGCCAGCTGGATGCACCGAGCTCTGCTCATCCACCCCGGCTGAGATACAAATACATGGGCACAGGCAGAAGCCGCTCAGGATGTTGTACCATAGATACACATCTCTTGAAGAACAACTACAAAAAAAAAAAAAAAATACTGATAACATTGCTCAAAACTGCAGTGGCTTCGACCTACAGAAGAAAACACGCAGCAGAAACAGCACTTACCTTCCCGCGGCTCCCATCCTCCGGGGGGGTCGCACCCATGCTAGAGAGCCGGAGCGACGAGCGTCCCGCTCGCGTTTCCCACCGATTTTCGCAGCGGTCCCGTCCCCGCCGGCTCCTCGTTCAACTCCCACATGGTTTTTTTCGGAGCACTGGAATCCTGCCGGCATCTGCAGCCCGGCACAGTGGCTGCAGAACAGGAAATCCTGTATTTTGTTTCTCTTCGCCACACAACGTGTACGGCTTAATGACGTTAAAATGACCGGGAAGGCGATGACATCATTTGATCCAACGGCCACCTCAGATGTGGATTTTTTTTCCCTGCTTTTCGCACAGAAATTGTGTTGGGTGACCGTGTCTTTCAGTCAAGCTGCTTCTGCTTTTATCCGCTGTCACTTGGCGTTGGCTTGCTAAAAACCTATAAAACACAGAAGGAAATATCTCCCAATAAGTGCTTGCTAAAGGAAAACTGATTGCTGCGCCAGTGCGAGTTACTGGAAGGCAGTAATTTCCCTTCATTTTCTTGGAAGTTTGGTTAGCCTCAGACTATCAAGGCTACAGGCTAAAACTAGGAGTTTGGGCTTCATTTCCAAAATAATATGATGGTTTAAGGTGGAGATACTGTTGTTTAAAAAAAAAACCAAACAACCAAACAAAATAACACCCAAAAAAACCAAACCCAAACCGCAATGTGCATCATTCCCAATTTTTTTTCTCCTTTAATTCCTTTCCCATATATATAATTTTTTTCCAGTTCTTTTGTGTCTGCTAAGCGTGGCCGCCTCCTTTCTGAACTGCTGAAAACTGGCAGGCATATATTGTAGTGCAGCTGCTTATGAGCTCTCTCATCTCTAGCTGAACAGTTTTACTTGATATATAGTGTCACATCTTACAGCCCAGGGCTTGCAAAGACAACATGGCTGTAGGTAATGTAGAAATAGAACTATTTGTGCTCTATTAATCTATTTTCTGTAGTGCTCCCTGCAAAATTAACAGGAACAGAACCGTGGAAGAGAAATGAAAGAAGGAAGTGATTGTAGCTGTTAATTGTAGAATAAGTCGCCAGCTCGAGGTCTGGGATGGAGGGTCCATCTCCTCCCACCACAGCGGTGCCAGTGCTGGGGTTTCGGGGTTTCTCCGTGCTGGCAGCGATGCTGCCCATGGGGAAACTGAGTCACTCCCGTGTTGTGACATGGTGCTTCATGACAGTGGCCCAGGAAATGGAGAAGAGGATCCTTGACCTGTGGAGTCCTGTGATGGGTGGAGATGCCATTGCTTGCAGCTGTTGGTCAACATCCTCATGAAGGCAAAGGCAAGACCAGCATATATACAGTTTATATACCAGCCTTTATCGACATATTTATGGGCTGCTTAATTACTCGTTGCTTATCCATTGTGTAAATGTAGCTTGCTAGCAAACAATGACCTGTGAACCCCTGTGCTTCTTATCTCAGCTGAGAGCAAAGGTGCAAGAGCTGCTTATGATTCCAGGTTTTCCTCTTGTGCATCTTTTTCAGCAGCTGATGCTGAGCCTTGGGAGCAAGAACAGCGCTCGTGTGTTTGCAAAACCTTTGCAGAAGGGAGGCTGGCACCGTGCCACTCCCCTCGCCAGGGGTTAGAGGTTTATCCCAAAGTGAAGCGGCTGTTTCATCAGGATATCCTGCCTGGGACATCCTACGCCTGTGTCCAAAACACCCATCCAGCGCCATACCCAGCCGGCTCCCAGCCCAATTTTTAGGTGGGTGTTCACTGCGGGGCTGCTGGGGAAGGAGAGGTCACGCTCCCACCTCGGGCTTCATAACCACGTCGAGTCCTTCCTCTGCTTGTCAGCTTTTTGGAATATTCTGCAGAAGCTCGCAACCTTCCTGATGGATTGACAAGCCCCAAGCTTTTTCCTTCAACATACGCTGATCAACGTCTCAATTCTTCTTTCAGCTCCACGCCTATTTTTGTGTAGCATTTCTGATCTTCTGGCTCATTACTGATACTAAACATGTGTTTTACACCATGCAATGGTATATTTTCCAAAGGCAGAAGACAATATTTTTAAAATAACTGTGAGGCTTAATCTAAGGCCTCCAGATAAAGGCTGTCTTTGCCTTTAGCCTGGCATCCTGTGGGCAGGCAGCCAGATGCATATGATCAGCATCTCTTTCAGTGCTCAGTGTTCAGAAATATCTGACAGGATGCACCTGAAGGATGTCTGAAAAACAGCAGGAGGAGGAGGTCTTGTTCTCACAAAGCATCTCACCCACATGCTTTCTGTCAAGCATGGGATGGCCCTTTCTCAAGCAGGAGAGGAATTACGGGGATTACCAGACCTCTGATCCCAGTTAAGATGGGGTGGCCGTTTGTCGGCACTGCAATAAAACATCTTTTCTGTTGCTAACAGGTGAATGCTCATGTGCTCGAGCAGGAGGATTTGTCACGCCGTGGTTTTGCCCAGGGCTGTGCCATCAGGGGACGCCCACTGTCAGCGGCGGCTTGGAGACCTCGCCATGTGTCCACCCTGAGCAGTTCCCTTTGGCATGAGGCTTGACACAGGGTTGCTCCAGCACCAGGTGCTAGCGAAGCCCTTCAGATCCCTCCTTCCCAAACATGCACCCAGCCTCCCCTCTTGGTAAACCTCTGCTTTTCTGTGGCATCTCTTAAAGATGTTTTTTTGTGTGTGTTTGCCCAAGAAGGGTGAAGATGTCTTCTCGTTATAGCTGAGTCTGGACAGTGGGACCAGCACAAGAGACAATCCAGGAGCAACACCAAGAAATTCTATTTCCTCTTGTCAAAATAACAAACATGTTTCATGGTCACAGGAAAAGGGGTAGATTATAGAAACTGGAGCTGGGCATGTTGTGCCTTTGGACATGTGAGAACACCGGCAGCAAAGCCAAAACCTGCAGCCCCAGGTCTGGGGTCAGGTCCACAAGGGCAGCCCAAATACCGTCCTCCTCAACAGCATCGCTGGGCTTACCTGTCCTTCTCTTGAGACGCACTGCTGAGGTTTTGCACTTGAACTGAAAGCTTTGAGTTTCACACATGGGTTTGTGGAGACCAGACTGGCTTTTGACTTTCTGTATGCTTTTAGAATATCATGAATTTTCCTTGATCTCTTTTTGCTTTGAATCATTGCTGTCTAGGCTGGCTCACCATCACCTTGGCCAACCTTCTGTCGTGGTTTAACCCCATCTACCAGCTAAGCACCACACAGCCCCTCGAGGGGCTGTCACTCTGTCCCAGCCAAAACCAGTATGCTTTCCCACAAACCAGAAGACACCATTAGACCATGTCTAACCTGCACATCAAAGTAATTCGACTTCTAGTTGAAGTGTTTCATTGTAGGGGGGTTGGACTAGAAGACCTTTGAAGGTCCCTTCCAGCCCGAACTAGTCTATGACTTGAAAGGCTGAGAGTGTTGAGTGTGTGACTGTTCCTCACAGGTTGGGGCTGCGGGATGTAAAATGGGCAGTTTTGGGGGCGTCTAAGGGAGTTCAGAGGGCAAGTGAGGTAGAAACAGGGGAGGAGGTGATGGGGATGCCGTCACAGTGGTGGGGAACATTGTCTGTCATGGAACCACCAAATTCCTTGTTGAGGGTGGAAGAGCCACCATCACCCTTTGGACACTCAGCTGCAGGAGCAGATATTCCCTGCTGAGTTCACGTTATAACTGTCAGTGCACAGGGGGCTGTAGTTAGCAATTTCTGCTTTGTCTTAGCACCAATCTTGTTGTCCATGCTGTGAGTGCTTTTTTAAGCTGTGTAGCTTTAGATCTGCAAAATGATTGTTGAATGAGAAAGAGGTGGTTTCTGCAGTCCTGCCTGCGTGTAAGGGTGGTAGCAGTCGCTCCTCTTCCCCCAGTCACGCACAGTTATTCCCAGGGAGAACCCTTCTCTCCCCAAAATACCTCTAAATTCAATGTAAGTGTTGTAGATTAACAAAAAAACACCCCACACCAGTCTTATTAGAGTGGAGTGAAAACCTTTCTGCAGACAAGCATGCAATCTCTTTAAGATTAATAAAAGTTGATGCACTCCATTGCTTGAACTCTTTGATTCAGAGAGGAGCTGATCCCATTCAGTTTTCTGGGTATAAGTGATAACTAGGAAACTCAGTTTACGTTTGCAAAACTGCATTTATTTTTTAAGCATCAGGTTTTTGGAAAGAAGAATGTAGGACAAGCTACATGGTTGCCATAACAGTGCCTGCAACTTGTTCTCACCTGAAAAATGGAGAATTGCATGAGGAAAAAAAAAATCACAGCAAACAGCTTCCAGTCATATGCCAGCTGATCAAGGTCCATAAAAATCCTCAAAACAAGCACTGAAACTCAATTCTCCTTCACTGACAATATTATACAGTGTCTAGCTTATGAGAAAACTGCTAAATTGACCAAAAAAATCGTTGTATATTCTTAACTGTGTGCCTGAGCATCGACCTCTGCTCATATTTTCAAAGGAACACTTGCAGTGCATAAATGTGTATGTGTGTCATTGGCATAACGAACCACCTGTTCAGTTAGAGAAAATATTTCCATTGACTTCAGAGGGTGATGGATTTTGCCTGTTCTGTAGCTTTCTCACCAAAATCCTGCAATACTACCCTCTCTGTGAAAGTTACTTCCTTCAGATAGGCATATTTTGGTATTCTCGCTTATCTACCCATAAGATTAAGTTCATCATTATGTAGCCCATAATCATCTTCTCACAAATGGGAGGAGCACTCTGAGAGCTCGTTGTATTTAATCAGGACGTCTTCGCTGCCTTTTAGAGGAACTCCAGTGTTACGGTTATTTAAACCTGGCTATTGTTTGCTTTTCCCTGCTTTATTGTAAAACACTCAAGTGGGAAAACATAATATGCAGAAAAATTTTGGCCGAATTAAAATGTAATTAAGTGGCATTGTGTAGTTAAATTTAAAATATAGTTAGCAAGTGTTTCTGGTATTTCTTCTGTTTTTGTAACAACATGTAAGATGCTGGCGCTGGTGCTTACTGAGAATTGTACACACCCCTTTTGAAAAAAACACAGGTTTTCAAACGCAATAAATCAGTGCCCGTGCTCAGCCAAAACAATTGCCAGGTAGCACGAACCCTTGAAGTTACAGAAAGGGGGTGAACTTGGCTGAAAAGCTGTTGCTAATTTAAAAGAAGGGGTAAATGGCATCCTTTCTTGTCACCGCTTTCCGTATCATTACAGTGGATGAAGTTATAAAAATGTAAATGTTAAGATCACGAGAGGAGCTTGTGGAAAAAATCACAATGAATAATTTACTTAAGAAACCAGCCTTTGCTCTGTTACTGAAATCACCTGAAAGGACACCTTTCTTTTTTAAACGATGTGTCAATTGAACCCCTCGAACAGAGATTTCACAGGGTGGATCCATCGCAGGTACCTCTGGGCTGAAGAACATCAAAACTGCCGTTTATTGTTTCTGTCCACTTCCAGGTTCTCATATGTGTTTTCAGCAGAGATGATGCCAGTGTATGCATGTGGGATTGTCTTTGGCTTGATCACAGAGCCACGGAGTTGGGAAAATAGAAGAGCTCCTGGGACGTTTCCACCATTTCCTAGCAAAAGCTTTGCCGCTCCCTTCTGTACAGCAGCAGGTGTAGTCAAGCCACTTGGGTTGTTCATCAGCTTCCAACGCATCGGTCTTAAACAGTTTTATCTTCTATCTATTGAAATGTTTCCACTGCCACAAAACTCCCCTGAATAAATTTGCATGATCTTCTACAAGAGAGTTGGTAATTGAGTGTCACAGAACAGTCCCAGATTTCATACGAAATATCTTAATTATTTTCAGCCGGCTTTCTTGTTATTCCTTAATTGATGAGGCACTCTCTTTGCTCATCAGCCGACTCCTGATGACAGTGCTGCTGTGCCTTGATATCTGGTCCTGAAATTCTGAAGTCATAAAGAAATACAGGATCGGATCCAAGCAGCAGTCCAGGCTTGCAAGGCTTAGGCAAAAGGGTTGGATGTAGAGTGTGATGGTGCTCAGGAAACAGTCTGTAATGACATTTTCTTTCACCAACATGTAGAAAAAGAAGTTAATGTGGTACGGCGCAAAACACACGCAGAACACGATGGCACACATGGAAACCATCCTCGAAGCCTTCCTCTTCTCACTGCTGTTTTGCAGCGATATCTGGAAGCCCCGGAGAGAGTCTTTTGTTTTCCAAGTGCAGAACAAAATAATGGCGAGCGGGCCGATGAAGCCGAAGAGCTCTGCTGCTCCCATCATCAGCACGGTGGCCACCTTGCTGTCGATCGGCCGGACCTGAAGGTCCGCGAAGCAAGTGTTGGTGTTGTTGGCCAGACCGTAGCTGCGCATGATGGGGAAGGGCAAGCATGCCACCCCAACGAGGAGCCACACCACGGCGCTGATGGCCGCGTCATATCGCCGCTTCCAGTCCTTGGCCTTGAACGGCTGGTAGAGGAAGAAATACCTCTGGATGCTGATGCAGGTGAGGAAACAAATGCTGGCGTACATGTTGAGGTACTTCAGGTAGAAACACAATAAGCAAAGGAATCTCCCAAAAGGCCACGTGGAGTTAATATAATAATATATTCGCAGCGGCAGCGAGAGGACGTGAGCCAGGTCAGCCACGGCCAGGTTGATCATGAAGATGACAGCTTTGCTCTTCTTGCTGATGAAGCGGCACAAGACCCACAGGGCAGCGCTGTTGGCCAGGAGGCCGGGGATGAAGATGATGGTGTAGGTGGCTGCGTACAGGCTGTTTTTGAAGGTTAGATGGTGACTGGAGCAGGACTGGTTGCTCTGCGTCATGGTTGGGCCGCTGGAAACATCTGCTGTGCTGTAGGGCGGGTGGGTCATTCCTGTAGAGAACAAAAAACAGGGGCTGTAAAGGCAAAGGCACCGCAAGAGTTGCTGATATTCACATTCGCATTTCGTAATGGACTTTTTAGTACAAAGTAGAGGTTTGGAAATGCCTTCTGTATGAAACATCCTGCTATTTTCTTCAAAGCTGCCCTTTCAGAAGCCTCCCGCTATTCACGCAGAGGCAGGGGACCATTCCTCTTGTGTCAGTCCCCTTGCTGGGCTGTCCGAGTGCCACAAGCAGGGGTGAAGTTGTTCCACGCTGCCAACAGAGGAGCAGGAGAAGCTACCTATGCTTTTGGCAGCTCAAGGTCACCTGTGGTTTGGTCTCTGACTAGCAGAGGAGGAAAAGATGGAAGAATGATGTACCACAGCCCTGCGTGTGAGCAACCACATGGCTCAACGGTCAAATCGTGGGTGCCAACCACTGTATTGCGCCTGCTGTTAAGTTGGACGTTGGACGTTGCATGAGTGACACCATCCGTGGACCTCATGGACCCACCTTCTCCGGCGTGATGGGGACAGGCCGTGGGGAAAAGGGTTTGAAACCTCTGAGTGTTGTAAATGCAGCCTATGCTGCCGTGTACTGAAGCTGATGTAACGAGCAGAGGCCTAATCAGATCACCAGCTCCCATTTCTCATCACCCCCACAACCTCAGTAACACTTTTTTTCCATCAGATAATTTTATTTTTAGATACTTCCAGCTTCTGTCTCTCCTTCGATTCAGATGAGTAGGGATGGCAAAATGTCGCGTGTTGAACCGTTGAGCCATCTTTCTTTTGTCAGCTTTTGTAACTGGGACTTGTCTGCAATAAAGCAACACATGCAGGAGGAGGTTGGTTTTATCAGGTATTTCCCCAGAGGGTTATAATTCTCATTACATTGATTCCCTCCTGTGTCCAATATAATGGTTAAAAATGGAATATCAGCTCCCTATTTCATGTGGCACTGCAGACACTGATTCACTCCTTCTGACTCATTTCCTGCACTGCTGGCAACAGGCATTTGCCAAAAAAAGTGTCTCTGTAGGTAGATATTAGTAACTCTTACCCTGTTACTAATATTTTTTCCTTCATGTTACCAAAAAAAAAAAAAAAAAAAAGAAGTAGCGTTTAGAGCTCTCAAGGTTTAGAGCGCTCAAGTGACAAACACAAATAGCCAGTTTTTTAGCTTGTTAATTGTTGCAGTACTTGGACTTGGCAGCTCGTCCAGACTCTGTTCAAGGCTGCTGCGGAAGCCTTGTGTTATGTGATAATTCAGGCCCCAGAAATGCCCAGATGTGGCAAAGTCCCAGCATGGGACAGAGGCCACCCTCACATGGGTGCGGTGGCTGATGGTGACGGTGAGCGGGGCCACCCACCCGCTCCCTCAGCAGATGTTCCTGCCAACTTTTTCGCTTTTCCTTTTAAACCGGTCTTTCGTTTTCTCACCATCTTCAAAAAGCAAGGTCTGCGTGTTTATCTCCTGCAGCACCCTCAGCTTTAGCAGCTGAGCTACATCCTTCAGCTGCGCCCAACACCAAAGGAACGCTGCAGACCAGAAACCTCTGTCTGATCCCCTTCTGCCACCATGACAGCGTGGGGACATGGGGGCCAGGCCCCTCAGAGCTGGTTTTGTCCCTCCAGTCTGCAGTTTGCTCCCAGTGACCTGTCCCCCAAGGCAGCTCTGGGATGAGATGCTCTGCTCCATGGTGGGGTGGCCCCAGCTGCCTCCATCCCAGGACACCACAACCTTGTCCCTATCACGAGGCCGTAACGTGCCTGTGAAGAGGGAAGAGGGCTCAAAGGGCGCTGGAAATGAGGGATAAAAATGCATCTGGCCCATGGCCTGATCACCACCCGTCTGAGAAGCAACGATGGAGGCCTCGCATTGTCCTTTCTGGTGTTCCTCAGGAGCTGTGGCCAGGGTATGGAGCAGAGCACTGGGGTGTTCACTCAGAATGTTGCTTCTCAGAGCGGTAAATTGGGCTTCCATCCCATTTCTGGAGACCGCTGTGAATTTCTGGTGCGCTGGAGGTCTGCGATCCCTTTTCCACCGCCCGCAGCTCTAGCTTGACATGCCAGCTGCTGCCCTTATCTCACTACAACCAATTTCTATCCCTTCAGGTGACCTCTCACTTTGCCAAGAAGCCATTAAAGAGCCACTTCCAAAGTCGGTAGCTGCCTGGGTTCCCTTGGATGTCAAGGTTAGGCTGACTGGCTGGTGCTCCTCCAAAACACAAGGGCCAGAAGGCAACTGAAACCACAAAGAATTAGGTACGTTTGCAAAATATTCTATTTTAAGGGCACGCTCATATTTAAACGCTGGCCGGTGGATGCGTGTTCTTCAGCTGAAATGAGTCATAACAGCCAGTTTGCTTGCTTATTGAGGTCCCTAGATGCAGTTGGCCCTTATTTACATTTCATGTGACAGCGAAGAACCAGGCTGCAATGTCAGCAATCAGAATAATCAAGTTCAGTCTGCTGACTCAAACTGGCCTCTGAATTGAGCCATTTAGGGCAAACCGACATGTCCGGGATGTGTCTGTTGTACTGCGAGGGTGATGCTGAGTGCACGCGCTTGGTATCAGGATTCACTTCGTTTTTGGTCGCAGCAAACGGTGCCCGGGCAGGGGCACGCGTACCGGGCTGGGCTGCGAGGGCTGCAGCGTGCCCGAGCCCAGGGTGGAGAGGAGGTTCCCCCTTGCCCTTCGTCTTCATCTGCTAGTTGTCCACAAGGTGTCAGAGTTAATCAAGCTTCCCTGTCCTTGCCCTCCTGAAGGCAGTTTTCTAACCCCAAGGGCCCGGGCTGAGCGGTGGGAGGCAGAGGCGGTGGTGTGACCGTGTTCTTGTGAGTTCGTGGTGCTGTCTTCTAGAGCGATCCCAGATTGGAAAAATCTTGTGTTGCTGAATAACTGATGTTGGGGAAGAAATGCTCCCAGGAGTCCTCGTATTGCTGATATTTACATCCTGAAGAGATTAGGGAGCTGCTTAGAACCTTGGAACCAAAAGGTAAGAAAACCCAACCTGTGGAGATGCAGGAGATGTTCCATCCCCACCACCCTGAGCACATCTAACACCGTGAGTGATGAACAGGAGACGTGGGGCCCGTGGAGTCAGAAAAAGGCTGAACTCAGCGTCAGGCCGTTTACAGGGATGTGGACAGAGCAGGATGAGCTGGCTGGCAGTGCAGAAGCATTAAAACAATTAGTATAATATGTACATGGGCGATGGCTGCTGGCTCGTCAGCGAAGGGCACTTTCTGAGAATGAATGACTTCATTACAAAGTCATAAAAATATAATGAAATTAAACCATCTCTTTAGAAAAACTGCACCCAAGCATCAGCACAGGGGACTATGAAACAATTGTATTTCTGCCCTTCCACCCACTTCTCTGCTTCAGATTGAAGCTTAATGCCCCCTGTCCTCTTATCTTCCACCTGTGCACAAACGCAGACACACAGACATCCCACAGAATGTCTGTCTGGAATTAGGAGTCCAGAGTGTAAAGAAAGAAAAGTCGTTTGCTGCGTGGTGTGTGTCCAACAAAGGCTGAAAAGCTCCATCAGGTTTTATCGATGCTTATTTACACATTACAGAGAGAGAGCTGATACTGCATCATTGTTTTCAGAATATGAATTTTTTAAAAATGGTAATAAATACGAGGTTATCTAACTACTGCTTTTTACATTTTAATTTGAGTCTGTGTTTGTGAGGCTGTAGCATTAGGGACATAATTGTGCGTGTTACTTGTGGCTGGAGGTTTGGAAACCAAACGTTCATGTTCATCTTGATAGGACTGAGAAGCACAGGAATGTTATTCCAGAGTCCTGGATCTCTCTGGCATGCCCATGAGCAGACAGGTTAATTGCTTTGATGAAGACACAAATGTCTGCGCACTCTGCCCTCATTGCCCGCCTGTGAACGTCTCATGCCTTTGAACTTGCACTTCGGTGTGAAACCTCCACAGTCAGAAGTGGAAAGTTCTACAGTTAAGGGTACTTTTTTCTGGTTTTCTTCTTCCACAAAGAAAAACAAAACCAAAAAGTAGATCTGGGTTGCCTGATCTGTTGCGATGAGATATTTTCATTTTGCAACACGAGCCTAATTCTCATTTCTGCAGCTTGGGTGGCTGAAGAGGTCGGGTATGAACATGAGGATGGGTTGGATCAGGATCCTGGAGAGGACGGGCTTGCATCAGGGATGCGGTTCCCATGGCTGGTGATGTTTGCGTCAGTCCCAGCACTTTCACTTGGCACCAGAAAACATGCCCTTGAGCAAAATCACCCTCTGACTCCACACACCCTCCTGCTCCAGCCCACTGCTCAAGTCCTCCCCTACCAAAATCCGCAGCAAGCCAGGTCTGACAAACTGACTTACCTTCAGTGCAATTTCCCTTTGATTTACTTTAAGAAATTTCACATTCGGGGGCCACCCGCTATGAATCCTGCCCGTAATCGCCAAACTGCGTCCGCGGTGTTTCGCTGTGCTCCCAGCAGAGCTGAGCTGCTGGTGCAAGTGGATGCAAGCCCAGCGCAAACTGCCTTGTACAAAGTACGGTTTAAAAGCTTCGGTCCATGAAGTAAGTTAAGTTTTAATCCAGACCAGTGACTGCAGTCTGAATTATAAATTAAAACTGCATCATGATTCTCATTAACAAAAACAAGTGGAAGCAATCTTACTATTTTTGTCATATTGTGTCCGCCTGACTAATATTAATTTCCTAATGTTGCAACTCGATCAAAGAGCATTGGATGGCATAAAGGCAGCGTGTAGATTTTTTTTTTATGGTAATATAAACCACTGTTAGAAAAAACCAGATTTGCAAGTTTCCCTTCCCTGATTTCAAACTAAAATATATTCCCAGAGAAATCAGGCAAAAGAAGGAAATTGTGCCTCGTAATGACACTGTAGAGCAGTTGGAGAACTGCTGATTGCCCACGCTGTAGCATTTTGCTTTCTCTAGCAACAGCGATTTCATGCAGCCGCTGTTGCGACCCCTCCGTGTGTTCAGATTGGAGCGCCAGGAGGGCTGCTGTTTTTTTCAAGACTCAAAAGTGCCACAAATCTTCTCCTGGCACGAGCCAACCCCTAAGAAAAAAAGCCCGAGGAGAGTAACGTTTTTGTAGGAAGCGCTGGTTCCAGATCACGAAGAGGGAGCAGAAGAGCAGCCTTACCTTCGCGGCAGCGCCCGGCGCCGTGCAGCCCGGCCGGCGGGAGGAAGTGGAGTGTCCCGGCTGCACCCACCGGCGTGTTTACATGTGCACAGGGACCCGCCTGACATCACAGGCGCTGCAAGGTGCTGCTTTGCCTGCAGCTCCGCTTCACAACCCCAAGCTGCAGCTGTGGGACCTGCTCGCTCGGCTCCCGGCCATGCCGACCTCAGTCCCAGTCACCCATATGTATAATTGTCCCCAAATCGGGGTCACGTTCCTTTGTCCTCGGTGTTTTCTCTGCTCAGCGCTGCTTGGGCTGCTGCTGGAGAAGGTGCCAAGTGGCACTGGGTGCCGAGCCCTTCCTCCGCTCCCACTCCTCCTCCTCTCCAAGCCCAGCTCTGACCTGACCATGGAAACACTACCAAGGTTCCTGTTCACCCTGGGAAGTTCAGCTTTGCTGTCACCTCCCGGTCGCGGGGCTGCAGACGGTCATCGCTGTGTGTGAGTCCGGTCTGCTTGCTCTGCTTCACCTAAAGCCTCTTGCTGCTGAAGTCCGACTTCCCAATGGCTTTTCATAGCGCCCGTGTGGGCCCGGTTTCTGGCTTGACATTTCTCTTGAACCAAATAAGCAGTTAACACTTGCTGGAGCTCGCTGCCAGCAATGTCAGGTGGTGGCTCTTCTTTAATTGTTTCAAGCAATGGGGTGAAATCCAGCCTCACCCTTATCCCGGGAGGTAAATGCATGAGTGAGGTTAGGGCTTTGCCCACTTAGAGAATCCAATTGTTTGGATTTTCAGAAAGGTGCTGGGAATCCGACCTGTTTGGCCCCTCCAGGATCGGCCTCTGGCTTGTGGCACAACTGTCCCTGCAGCTCAGCAGTTAAACTCGGCTCTGCTGTGGTTTAAGTGTGAAGCAGAACATCACTACACCCACTGACTGACTTGGGGACAATATAGATGTTGATGTCCGGCTGCTCAGCAGCCCAAAACTAATGGTTCTGGTTCAAATAAGAACACTCCGCAATGAAGACCCTCTAAAATGCAGCACTGTGCTGTAACAGACTGCCCTGTTCCCATGAATTGTCAAAGGAGGTTGGTAGAAGTTGGGAGACTATCAGATGTTTATTTCAAAATTATTTACATTGGCCTCATGAAAAGCGATAGTGAGCTTTTGGCTGATGTTGTGGTGTTTATCAGTATATCCTGTTTAGCTGATTTTTTTCAAGTTGTTCATCAGCAATGGGAACATATTCACTGGAATTTATCCAATCACAGAGTTGTCTCTAGCGCTAAATCACTGCACTATACTCCTCAGCCCGGCAAGTTAAGCAGAGCCTCAGCTGGGACCAGCAATTCAGAAACACTTTGTTGATTGACCTGACTGGCATGTGTGGAAAACAAACATTTCCTGTTCTTCTGCAGATGCTCTCTTGTCTGCATGAACTTCCATCCCTATCGCTTTCATCCCTTGCTCAGTTCTTCCTCATAAACCTGCATGATTTGAGCAAAAGCCATGATCTTTGTAGAAAGGAGAGACGAAGTTAAGTGTAGCTGCACTTGTACGTGTTGGTATGTGAAATATTGCAGTCACAAAAGTAAATTACAACAATAAAATAGGTGCTTGTGTAAATACATCGCATACTTAAGAACAGGTCTACTTACAGATGAGCTGCAGCTACTCATGCACAGCCATTGTCCCAGCAGCCTGGTTTAGGGCAGATTGTTATACAAGAAATGTTGGACCAAGACAGAGATTTAGATGCACGAGTCATGTAAAACCTGCAGAATAGTTCTGCTGAATTTCTTTGCCCTTAAATCTCCCTGGTTGCAAAGTGGGGAAAACATTTTCCTGTGTGTAACTGAAGGGCATTTGCTGTCTGGACTTTTGTAAAACTCAGCTAGAAGATTATATGCATTCAAAAAACTTGTGGGTGACATGTCCAGTGCCATGCACACTTGGTACTGGAAGAGGACCATGGTCTGGCCAGCCTGGAGGATTGGAAGCTTGATTGCCAGTGTTGCTTATCAGTTATCCTACAGGCGGGGAGTGAGGAAGTGGCTTTTTCTGCTGGTAAAACTGAACTTTCTTGAGGGATTTTGCAGACAGTGATACTGGTTACAGATGTGCTTTCCCAATAGATTTATTTGCATAAATTAGGTAGGTAAAGCTTTGATTTGCATAGCATGTCAAAGTCTGTTCCTGCTCTTGGTTAGCGCTTACCATAATGAGCTTGCCAGAAATATTCGCTACCATAATTACCTATGGTAGAGGAGACCTCGGCTCCTGCAAAACACCATGGGCAATATTTCCTGGAGTTCAGACGAGGGCCTTGACCTCTGCTGTATTTGTGCTGCTCGGGGTTGGTTGCTCATGGACCTTCCATGGGCTGGTCTTCATGGAAAGGGCTGTGGGGCATTGGAACAGGCTGCCCAGGGCAGTGGTGGAGTCACCATCCCTGGAGGGGTTGAACAGACGGAGATGAGGTTCTCAGGACACGGGTTAGAGGTGGACTTGGCAGTGGTGGGTTAATGGTTGGACTCGATGTTCTTAAAGGTCTTTTCCAACCAAAATAGTTCTGTGATTCGATGATGCTGTGTCCTCCACTTTAGAATGGAGAAGCCCGTGTAGATGCACCTCCCTGGGAAGGGGCTGCCCTGGGAGCTTGGGGGGTCCAACCGCAGCAGGTGTTGGACCATGTGGGCCCCGCCACCCTTACTTCGTGAATAACTGAGCAATACACGCTCAGTTGGCTTAAATGCAAAAAAGTAGCTGCAAATTTGCCTGTTTGTCAGTTGGGGGGCTTGTTCGAGCATGCAGGAATGACCACATGTAGAACCATGTTCCTGTGCCTTTTTCATGCTTCTGTTTCCTTTTGGAGCTCTTTTCCAAAATCCAAAATTAGATTGTTACTATGTCTCTTACCAGGCAATAACAGCATCAATGCATTTTAGTTCCTAGAATGTTTGAAGCAGGTTGTTACAGATATGCATGTTTTCCACATGTACAAGGGAAGAAGTCCCGTGAGGAAAAAAATCAGTCTCCAACAAAACAAATTACAGCCCTTTAGTGGGAACCAGGGCAAAAAAACCTGCATGTCTAAACTATTATTAGTATCACTAATATTATATAATTATTAACATTTGCCTGAAATAAAGATCTAGAGTTAGATTTCATGTCGTAGCACAGATAGCAAATTGATTTTGCTGTCAATTCAAGTCTTTGTAGTGAAGAAAAGCAGATATTCAGTGTAAGATATTGTCAAGAAGTTATTGTCAAAAGTTCTGCTATGAAAAACAGGAAGTAAACATTTGTATCTTGATTACCTTTCTTCTTATGGAGAATTAGGGTTTTTTTAAGGAGTACAATCACTTATATAAGAGAAAGTGAAAAACATACATGCAGACTAAAGTACAGAAAGGTAATAATGTGTTGTTTATTCTGAAATCCTCTTGCATGCCCTAAGTCAGATAACAAAAAGAGGAACACAGAATGGCAAACATTTCAAAATTCTGTGCTCTTATCTATGTATTTTGGCCCCCAGATGGTAAGCAGTTTTTCCCTTGGGGGAAAAAAACAAAACAAAAAACCAAAACACATTGAAAAGGTAAAAGCTGTGTGTACGGTGAGAAATAATTTCTAATTACTTGCCTGTATTTTTGTGGCAACTGAAATATCATTGCTCATTAGTGATCCTTTTGCTGATGCAGAGCTAAAATGACATAGCATAGTTAAATCATGTTGTTAATAATTTCCTCCAGTCCTAGCACAGACGTACATGTTACTTTTGTCCAAGAGAGAGGCGGATTCTGTTTGAAATAGATAGGTTTTTAATTCAAAACAGGAGCATTTCCTAATAGAGAAGCCTGGTAGTTCTTAGTTCATCCCTGACGACATCCACCAACACTCACTCCCTTCCGTGGGCTCTTGAAACAGTGGAGAGATAATGAACCAAAAATGTTCATATCCTACTGTTTCTACAGTAACAGAAACATTCCGACAGCAGAAAGAGAAAGGAAATCTTAGAACGGTTTGGAATTTGGAGTACCCAAAACCTTGGAAGCTCACCCCAGATTTTATTCAGACCAGCTGAGCACCTTGAGCCTCTGGAACTGGATGAAACTCTGAGATTTTTCTCATGGGAGATTCAGGACTTGCCAGTACCAGCCGCAAGGACTTACCCATCAGAACCATTGCCCTTTTATTATTGTTATTTACTTCCGAAGTTCTGTTTTTCAGCAGAAACTAAAAAGGAGGAAATATGTTTTCTACTCTAGCACACCAGAGCCTCTGAGAAGTATTTTCCATGCAACTGACACTAAAAATAGCTTCGTCGGTTGTCTTTGCTAGAACGTCTTTGCCACCCTTTCCAGTTCAGAATCACAACACGCAGAATCCAGTAACCTGTGGCCTTTCGGAGGGGATAAAAGAAAATTTTGTGGGAGAAGGACCTGGGGGGAACACGTGCTTATCTTTGTCAGTGGTGATTTTAATTTCTTTGCCCAGTTAGGCCAAAACGCTTGCAAAGTTCTGTTTCCAAGGGAGTCTATATAGCGGTGAGTAACCCTGTAGCACCTACTACGAGCATGCACATGCGATTCCTTTTTCTTACCTGCACAGCGTATTGAACACACCCTTTATGTGCCCTTAGGAGCTTTATGCTGCCCTTGCACACTGCCCAGCAACGTTCCTGGAGGAGAAAGACTGGCACAATCTGCGGAGATCCAACTAAACCAGGCTTTAGAGCTCTCTGCATAAGGATCTTCCAGTACCAGATCATCGCACTAAGGGAACCAAAATCAGCTCAGAAGTTACCTGCTGGAGTTATGCCTGCTGGTGACTAACCCCACTTGGATTGGCAAACTATTTATGAGTAGCGGTAATGAAAGTCTGCGGTAGTGGTGTGAACTCATACATCCTTGGGTTGCTGCCATTGGGAACCTACCTGAAATGTAACAGCTGGCTTTCAGAAAATGAGATTTTTCAACCTGTTTTGGAACCATTGGGACATCCCCATGCCCGCAGCTCACCCTCCCGCCTAAGCTGCTACGATAAGTAAAGCGCGGCAGTGCCTGGGTCAGCGGGGAAAAGTTTGTGAAACTGGGGTGGGAAGATCCACGGCTCTGAGTTCAGTTATTTGCATGTTTGTGGTACCTCCTCGCAGCAGACCAAAGGAGTTCCCATCCGTTACACGACATTGGTTACCAGCAGAGGAGTGCACATCATGATTTAACATGTGTGGAGAGGCAGAGGAATGGGGATCGGGAAGAATGGAAGGAAAATGAAGCTGCTTCAAAAGCCATGGGTGTGCCAGTGCCCCAGATAATGTCTGTGACATTGCAGGCTGCTGCAAAGTGAAGAACAAGCATTTTCATGCAAACTGGAACACAGAAAGTAATGAACTCCACAGGGGATTCCCGAGACTGGAAAATACCCTCCTAACAAATATGAGCAACCTCCACTCATGTTCTTCATCACGTTTGCTTCAAAAGGCTGTTGCTTCCCCTTTCACTTCATCTGGGTAGACAGCAGCAAAGGTTCCAGCAAACAGAGCTCTTAATTACATTTAAAAGCTAGGAATAGCTTGACGAGAATGAGGTCAGACTGCTAACGTACACCATCGAGACTGGTGCACCGATCAAACCCTACAAGAGCAAAAGTCAACTAAACTCAATATATTTAAGTACTGATTGGGGCTTGGCACTAAAGATAATCTGGCGTAAACCCCTTTAATGTCTTCTGCCCTCAACCAAAGCCAACTGCAGCTGAAGGAAGATGAAATCCTTCTCAACTTCCCTGGCCATCCTTCAAAGTAATAATCCAGTGTGTACAGCCAGCAAAGCATGGGCTAAGGCCCGAGGGCTAATATAATAGCACAAGTCAGATTTGAAGGTCTACTTTGGGGAGCTCCTGTCTGGTAAAGGACTCCAAGGAGAATGATACATAGCAGAAAACAGGCTCATGAAACAATCATTTTATCATTTCATTAAGATGAGGAACAGGGCTGGCAGTCCCTACAAGTCCAAGCATCCACGACAAGGATTTTGCTGGTTGATTGGAATAATGAAAAGACATGAGAAGGTTTTGCCCCTATCACTACTTTCCATGATTCTGACAGAGCAGGATAAAGTCTTGAGAGGTGGTTTAATTTCCCTGCCCAAAGGCAGAGGTGCAGGGATGTATGTACATGGAGATAGTGCAGCTTTACCTCAGCCCTTCCTGAGAATCACTAGCCAAGGATAATCTCGTTTGGGATTTTTTTCTTATAAAGATATTTTGTAAGTGATCATCTGCACCTCTTTTAAACACCTCCAGGAAAGTGGTGGAGTCACCATCCCTGGAGGGGTTTAAAAGATGGGGTTCTCAGGGACATGGTTTAGAGGTGGACTGGGCAGTGCTGGGTTAATGGTTGGACTTGATGATCTTAAAGGTCTTGCCCAACCAAAATAATTCTATGATTCTTGCACCAAGTGCCCAGCTGTGCTTGGCCTCCCCTGAAGTTGAGCACCACCAGTTGTGAACACCAAGTTTGTGCCTCCCTGTGGGTACAGACAGAGCTGCACTGAAGACCTACAGCCCAGCAAGTTGTAGGCAAATAGGCAAAGGAGAGCTGAGAAGAGGCTTGGAAAGGAGCTGTGGCATCCCACGAGAAGGTGGATTTGGTCTCTGGCACCGGTGGGAGGGAGCAGAGCAGCAGCCAACAGGACCGCGTGTCCAACCTGGGGCCTGCTTTCCATTTTGGAGAACATTGTCCTTTGCTGGCATCCCACAGGGACTGTTAAATCCAGCTGTGGGTTGGAAGGAATGAGTAAGGCTTTAGTATTACAGGCAGTTCATTTGGATAGAGGAGTCAAGATTTCCTTGGCAATGATAATTCACTGGCCCTGTTGATTTCTTCAGTCACTACTTCTCCTTTTGACAGTTTCTCCAATATCTCTGTATTTAGTTGTCTCTTTTTTTCCTATTTTCTCTTTCAAATTAGTCTTTCAGTCATCAATCACTGTTATTCTCTGACACCTGGGGAGGAAATGCAACACAACAATATCTTAATTATGTCTGCAGCATTCTGCAGTTTCGCCATGTTTCAAGCAGAAAGCATCCTTCAAATTCTGGCATAACACAATGGTTAAGCTACATCCTACTTTTCTTACTTTTTTCCTTATTTTCTCACTTTTTTTGCTTCTTACCTACTTCATTTTCTACCCATAATGTGGATTATATCAAACTACCTCTTCCTTAAGTAGTATTTCTGAAGCTGGATTATCTGTTGCCTTAAGGGTTTTGACTCTAAGTTGGTGTTTCTAACCATATATGATCAAACATAGGATTAATGAGCTTGGAGAAGGAACATTCATTGCTTTTTTTGTCATTCTAAATTTATTTCTCCCCCCGTTACAGTTGCACTTGAAGAGGGAAAGTGCAACTACCAGTTGCACTGCCCTTCAGCCAGTACCACAACTCCTATCTGTTCATTCGGGCTTACATCTGAGCTTGAACTGACAAAATCCCATGCAAACATTCCACATCATTTCTGGGGCTATTCAAGTGTTTTGCACAGAAATCAGGACCGCTTGACGTGCATTGGAGCCGTGTGCGCAAGCATTGCGGGCATTTACCACAAACACGTCTTGCAGACGACTTCCCACACACACAGAGCGCAGGTTTTGCTGAGATACCCAATTAAGAAGCCAGATCGCAACGGTCCCACCCGCCCTTGAGGAAACAAGTATCCCGCAAGCTGCTAACGGGCTTTTAATTTGATAACTTTCAATTTCTGGTGCTTTGAAAGGAAAACCTTTGCAAATCTGTTCAGGAGATTGAGAAGAAAGCTTTTGAGATGGAGATGTGCCTCTGGCTTTAAAACCTGCTGAGAAACTGAAGAGTGTGGTATGGGGGGTTTCACACATGGAACATCCCACCAAGTTGTCAAAGAGAGAAACAGTTGAGGCTTCTTAAAAAGTCTAATTTCAGACTAAAAGCAAAGTTTCTTATGACTTTTCCTCCGTGAAATCAGTGGAAGGATGCACAACAGTCCTACGACCCTCTGTCAGTTCAGCCCTATCTAATCCCAGTTTGTGTTGGGCTTTGACTGAGAAATTATAATTGCCTTTGAACTAGAACTGGACTCCATGCTTTCTCATTTCAGGCTGGGTTATTTGGTTTGGGGATTTTTTTTTTCTTGCTGAGCTTTCATAAAACACTTTGAGAGTGTTCTTGTTTGGGTTTTTTTGTTGTTTGGTTTTTTGTTTGTTTGGTTTTTGTTCGTTTTTCTGTTTACTTTTAATTACCAAAACACAGATGTTTCCCAGATCTGTTGGTAATCCTCAGGTTCCTCTTCCACATCAATATCTGTACTATTCCCAGGACATCACAACATTTTTGCACCTAGATTAAAACATTTTTAGCCTCAGTAAGCGACAAAATACATTGTCTTGGATAACTGCATCTCATAAATACATGGTACACTCATTTTTTTTCCTGAGAACTATTGTACTAAAAAAAAAAAAAAAAAGAAACCACTGGTTTGCGGTCAAGACATGCACAGTGATGTGCAAGTTTTACTCAATTGAATAATGGTGTCAGGGAGCAAAGATCAGCCATGGTGATTCCTTTTCCTTTCTTTCTTCCCAACTGGAAAGAGAACTAAGATTTAGAAGCAGCTCAGAACAGTCGCTGTATCAGGGATTTCAAGTTAGCTCTATTAACATGTATTTATTAGATTGCTGTAGAGCACCAGACATCAGGCTTCATCAAAACCATATCCTGCCTTTTGTCAGTGGTCTCAACAGATGCTCCGGAGGAAGGAAAGATTTACCTTCCCCAGCGTGTGTTAGAGCAGGAGGGAAATTCCAGCCCGAGCACGTGAGGATACGGCCAGGGCTGAGCAGTTGAACGGCTTGTACCCACGGCAGCTCGGCTGTGCCTCTGCGTGTTGGGACAGTTCAGACAAGGAAGAAGTGCCGTTGCCCCCAAAAATGGTGCCGTGTAGGAAAAAGAAAGGAAAATGTATATCGTGAGCGGTCCGTGGAGCAGCTTGCAGGAGGAGGCAGGAACAGGGACCACGGACAGTCTGAGCCGGTGTCGGGCACAGACAAATCTGAACCATAGAACAGAAGCTGCAGAGAAGTGAGAGAGAAACAGGAGGGATTTCTGGTGAAGTCAGGCCAAATCTGGCAGCAGGAAACGGTCGTTATTTGCTGGCAGTGTGGTTTCTTGTCAAACGTGGCAAAAGTAATCAATCCTGTTCTGGTGGGAGTGAATGAGCAATGACAACAAAATTTATTTTTGCTTCCTAAAGCACAGATTAAAGCGGTTGCAGAAGTGAGAGGAGCTCTGCAGCTGAGGGACTCATTTTCTGTCCTCGTTCAATCCTCTGTTAAGAAAAGATGATCAAAAGATGGAGGGGGGGCATTTAAATCCTATGATGGTGCTGTTTAAATATGACCCTTTTCACATGAAGATGTGAACTCATCACACATAGCTTAGCAGCCTCTTCCATCACAGCTGTATTTTTAAAATGACACGTTTAAGCCCAAGTAGCTATTTCTTCAGGCAAGGCTTTATACAACCTCCATCTGAAACTGGCTTAGAGCAGCACATGGCTGCTTTCTGCTCATATAAAGAGGAGCCTGGTCCTGCCAGTGTACATGTGCCCCGAACACAGGGGGACCTGAGTTGTCCAAGAGGCTTGAAGGAATAAAGAGCTCTTTCCTGGATTCCCGATGGATTGGGACAGGAGTTTGGTGTCAGTTCCAGGCACTTTCTGTAGCACAAGTGGAAATGCAAAGTGTCTAAAATACCTGAGCACACCCAGAGCAGTGGTGGCTGCCTGTGGCAGCAGTTTTGGTACCTCTGTCTTGCCAAAACCACTTGTGAGAATCCCAAATCCTTCGTCCAACCTCAGCTGGAGCATTTAGGAGGGTTCTTGCTGATGGAAAACTGATGACCACAAATCCCCGTGTCTCCCTGCGCTGCAGAATGCTTTACCCCCAGCCCACGTTGCTCCAGCCCTGAGCAGTCTGGCTGTCACCACACAGGTCCTCGCACGATATTTCTGCAGCTTTGCGGGCAGGCTTCGCAGCCCACACTGTTTTGTGCAGCTGTGGCCAGACTGTTATTAGTTCCCCAGGTCTGAAGGCCCCCAAGCTGTGAAATGATGCATAGACAAATGTCTGGATATTTATATAACTTCCCTGATTAATTATTTGACCACCTCATGGTCTTTAATGTGCTTGGCCTACTAGGAAAGGCAGTGGTATTAGCGTTGTTTCACAGAGAGGACCAAGAAACAGGAAGGGCTAAGATAACAACTTCTGATTTCTGGTGTTGGTATCAGTCCCTTTATGCACAGTGTTTATTTGGCTCTGCCTTTCTATCTGTCCTAATGAGAGCTCTCCATGTGCAGAGGTTCATTGTCGCTGCAGCTCTGCTGATGGATGCCACCGTGCCAAACCAGCTGGCCAGCCCGCAGCCCTCCAAAAAGATCCTTGCAGGTTTGAGGGCCTTATAGCCTTCCTAAAGACCAGAATGTGTCCAGCAGACCACGGCAGTTTCAAATCACTCCCTTCTGAAACAGCAGTTGGTTCTAGATCCATTCATTGCTCCGTCTAGACAGGGAGGCAGCCGCCGTACTGTTAGCACATGCATCTGGCGTCGCAGGACAGAGAGCTCCCCTCATTTCTGTGCTTGCTAACCTGAACTTCACAGTCACTGGGGCTGGCTGCCAGGCTGGGCCATCCTTTCTCCTTACTTGCTGGTGTGGCACTTTGTCTAGACCTTTATTTCTAAGCAGCCCTGGAAAAGATGCTGAAAAGGGTAACGCAGGCGAAGGCAGTTGCATATAGAATCATAGAATTGCAAGGAGCGCAGCAGGAGGCTGTTCCTCACACAGACCTCGCCACTCTTTCAGAAGCTGTTTGGGCCTTTGCTCTTGGGTTTTGCCTCTGCCAAAGCCACAGCTGATGGTTTCTGCAGGGGAAATTCATGCTCCTTGCAGCCTTATGGGTCTACACCAGCATGCAGACGCGATGGAGCGCAGGAGGGACGGGAGGTGAAGACCATCACCAGGCACATGCTGGTTTTGGGCTGCGAGGAGGCCAGCAGAGATCTGCCGAGGGGAAAAGATCGATCCTGGATGCACGAGAGCACATCCCCACGCTGTGCTGAGCAGCTGCGGTGGTGAGGAGAGGAAAGAGGCCTCTCCTGCGCAGGCAGGACATGGGTTTACTGGAAAAGGAAGAAGGTTTCTTAGGGGGGCTGCTGAAAGGAAGCCAGTGTGAGAGTGACTCAGTGTCTTATTGTGGAAAATTCTGGAAGGCTGCAGGGCTCCCCAGGCAGCAATCTCATTGCAGTGATGTTTGGCAGCTGTTACATCCACTTACTAAATTTTTGGAAAGGTCAATACCCCTTAATGACCCTGGCCAATCTCACCTGGGGCTCCCCACACCCGCCCACAGCTCCATTTAAGCTCAGCTTGGGGCCATCAGCCTCTTTCTTGCCTTGGTGGGGACGTGCTTGTCTGCGATCTACCTCCAGCACGGACCTCAGTGTGCAGGTAACTGGTCTCTGGGGTGGACCCTTAGATGCGTGTTATAGTTTGTTTCCAGCATGGGCTTCCAGGGCTCCTGTCTTTAGGGAGCAGCTGCCCTCCTGCTCCCTGGCTGCCTCCTGTTCAGCCTGAGGTTGTATTATACATAATAATACATAATACACAACCTCCTGAGAAAGCCTGAATAGCTGCTTCCTTGCAAATAAAAGTGCTAGAGCAAATAAAGTACTTGCAGGTCAGTGTTTGAGTGGCTAATTTTAGGTTTTTGGAGGGGATGCGGAACTTGATAAGGTGCTGTTTTTTTCCACGTGTTCTCAGGGAAAAGTAAAGTATCTTAAAATGGGATCTGGAGCAGCCAGCATCCCATGCAGATGTAGCAGCCAGAGCTGACCTCATGGGAGCACTGAGGCCAGGGGCCACTTTTTACTTTTGTTTTATTTAACAACAACAATAACAACAAAAAAAAAGCTGCCTGTGTTGGGGATCTGATTGCTCTTGCCATCAGGAGGGTATAAATAAGGATGTCTGTTGGGTTCGGCCTCTCCAGAGGGTCTGTAAGGACCTCGTTGGGGCACAAATGTGCACTTTGCTGTGAACCACTTGTGCTGGGCTCCTCCTTTAGTTACCAGGAGGAAATGGGTATGGTTTAGGGTGTGATTGTTTTATATACCTATTCTAGGAGAAGAAAAACTTCGCTATTGTAAGTGCCTATTTTTCTCCAGTGACTAAAGGGAAGTCAAGATGACTGATTAGCATCTGAGATTATGCAAGTTGTGTCCCATGCCCACTGTCTAGAGCCACGAAAAGGTTGAGATCAGATATGCCTATAGAGTTCAGACAGAAGCGAAATTTTAAGTTACCAGCTTGGGATTTAAGCTTCTAAATTTCACTTGGGTGAGCTGCTAAAATCCTGGCACAGCTGGCGATAAAGGTCAAAGCAGGAGCTGGGTCCCCTTCTCCTTCAACCTGGTGCCCTTCCAGCTGCTGAGCTGCTTTTTCTTCCTTTCGACTATGAAACGGCTGGCAAAGGGGCCGTTTAGTCCCTTTCTTCCCTGCCAGCCTCTGTGACCTGTTTCTTGCTCTCTGGCAGACCTGGCTATGGAATTAATTTCAATTTCACGCAATTGTATTTAAAGAGTAAATTATTTTTATAACTATATTTCATAATTATGACTTATTAGCTTCTTGGGCTTAGTTGCTATTTTAAGCTTATTTTTCAACTTCAAGCTCTGGCTAAATGGACTTTCCCTTGCTGAAAATGTGCCTTCAGAGCAGGAAGGAACTTGACTTTGTGAAGATTTATGTCCCTTTTAACCTAATTATGTGACTATTTGTAACAATAAGCTTCAGTTCCACTTCAGATAGTAAAGTTTCTGTAAGCAATTATTTGCTCCAGGCTATACGGTAGCTACCAATGAAATGAAGGAATCCATATGTATAAAACACTGGAAATGTGTTATTAATTTTGGACCTTGTCTCGAATTGTTTGTGCAGAAGTCTAAGGATGTGGAGTTGGAAATACAACGTATATGGACCAACATAAGAAAACGTTAATTTCTAACCAAAACAAACAAACCTAAACAAACAAAAAAACCCACAGAAAACCACAAACAAACAAAAAAACCCAAACCAAACCAAAAGACACTTAAAATCATTTAAAATGAGTTCTAAACATTTTCTGGCTGAAATGAAAACAAGAGTGAAAAAATATTGATGAGCAGGCAAAGCAGAAGGTTATTTCACTGTTATTGAGAAAATATGAAATGAGGAAAAGGTGTTTCTTAGAAACAAAGAACCTTACAAAGTTTTGAGACAAAGCACTTTAACCACTTGGTCTGACAGACATTTCCATCCAACTGAACTTTATTTTAGCAGTAAATACGTGGCTGAAGGTTTTGAGCAAAGATTCACCCCAGCAAGTGTTTCATCTCCCTGTTGCAGAGAACAGTAATGGGGGAATGAAGCAACTGCTGGTTTTTTTTTTTCTTTAATTAAAAATATATCTAGATGGACAGCACTAATGAGATGTCCCCTGCTGCTGAGGCAGCACAGGGCCTCCATGTTCCCCGGGCCCCTTGTCCCTGGGGATGCCCCCTTAGGAAATGGCGGCCAAGGGGGGCTGAGGAAACAGCAATGGGAGACGAGTCACCATCTTGTGCACAGCCAGATGCTGTGGCAGGATGGTTCGCCCTCAGACACCCCTTGGCCCCAGGAGCCATGGCAGGGCTGTGAGGGCAGCACGGCGTGCGAGGAACCTGCAGGGTGGGTGCTGCGGCAAGTGCTCGTTCTTCATCAGATATCCTCCTCGGGGTGTTTCCACCCTCGTTATTTTTTTCTTTTGTCGGTGTGCGTTTCTTTCATGTGTAGGATGGACCAAAAGAAGTGAGAACAGGAAAGCGCAGAGCTGTATCGCTCGCCCTCCCTCAGGTGCAAGGGGGACGAGCGGGCAGCCCCAGTCGGCCATGTTTCCTCACAGCTGCTATAAGCACCAGGGCAGAGCGTGTCGGCTTCATGCTGGCAGCAGCCCTGCTCCCCCGAGGGCAGCTGTGTTGGGGCGGAATGTGCCGAAAGGGCCTGGCAGCCGTTTTGGCAGTGCCATGTTGGCGGAGGAGCAGCAGCCGGGCGCCTGTTGTGAGGGCGGCGGGGGAGTCCCCGCCCCTGCTGGCACCATCGCTGCTCAGTGATGGTTTCTGAGGGAATGTGCCAGTTTCTGTTAACTGAACCCAGAAATACTTCCAATTTTTGTCTGTCTGCATAAGCATAACATGAGCATGATGGTTGGACTCGATGATCCTGAGGGTCTCTTCCAACTGAAATGACTCTGTGATTCTGTTCTTCACAGAAAATAACAGCCCTGCGCATTGCTTCTGCCCTCCGTTCTCCCTCCATGCACCTCTCCTGACAGTAAAGATGTCCTGATCTTCTGCTTTCCTCCTCTCACATGGCTTTTTTTCCCCTATCCTCCTTCCCTTGACCCTCATAAAATCCCCTCTCTGTTCTGATTTCTTTCTCTTTGTCACCAGTACTTTTGTCTCCTTGTCCTCCTCTGTTCTGGAGACTTTTTTTTCTCATGCAGGCAGATCACCTTCTTCACATCTCCCACGCTTGTTTCCACTACTGTTTCTGCTCTTATTCAATTCATTTCCTGCACCTCTCCCCTACCTTTTCTGCCTCTAGAAAAGTCTCCATCCCTCACAGCCTCCTCAGATGTCGGTCCTCTGGGCCCTGCTCGCGCCTTTGACAATGTCCATTTTCACCTCCCTTCCTTCTCCTTCACGCACCTCTGAGCACCCCACACCCTTTGTCCTCCACCCTCTGGTTGTTGATGGGGATCTTCACTCAGCCAGCTTCTCCAATGCTGGCTCATGTGTCTTTGTCTTCTCTTTGCAGTCTCCTCCTCTTGCCTTCCATGATTCATCTTGCATTTTTTGCTCCTTCCTTGTGTTGCGTCATCCAACCTGACAATTCCAGGCTCTGCCTTTTCTCACACCCTTTTTCTGGTTGCATGTCTACCTGGCAAGAATGCGTTGCCTTTCTCCAATGCACACGTGATTTCTTTCTCAGAAATTATGGTGTTGTACTCAGCAATTCTGTTCCTCTGGGTTAATGAAGTCTTCCTCTCTGATGTTTTTAGTTTTCCTAGAGGACTCGCACTTCATTCTCTTTTATTCTCCCTCTACACCTCACCTCTGGATCATCTCACAAGTAGAAAATCTTTGCCTATGCTGTGCGATGTACAGAGTGAACCTCTTGGGTGCTTCTGGCCCATGTCCCCTTGCCCAAGTTACAATCTCAGGACAGCCAGGTCCTCACTCCAGTTCAGCGTGGTCCTTACTCGACCTTTCCAAACTTACGCCTAGATCCTTTTTAACCCCAAGAGACGGCAGAGGAATTGTATCTATCCTCTGATATTACTATAGCTATTGCATCACTTAGCAAACTTATTGGAAATTCATGACTCAACCTAATGTGTATGAGATGCAGCAAACAATGGCCATCTCTTCATCAGGATTTTCACATGCTTCAGCTTTTTTGTGTTGTTCGTTTAAGGAATGGAGACACCTTCTCAAAAGATTCCTTAACAGTTAGTCGATGCTAAAAAATAATTGACCTCTCTCCAAACAGCGCTGACACAAGTTATCTTCCAGATTTCTACCTTGGTCATCCAATTTTGTTACCAGAAAGGATTTTGGTTGCTGACATTTAGCTCCTGCTTCCCTGGAAAGAACTGTGCCAGCTGATCTCCTCCTTTAAGTTTCCAGTAAATTGCATAAGCACCTGAACACGTGCCTGAGTAGAGGAACAGGATGGAAGTGAGCTGGGCTGGTGCTCAGGACTGTGTCTGTGCTTCGTTAGAAAAGGAAAGAGAAAAACCTGCCATCTGGCAGAGTGGCATTCTGGTGGGTCCAAGCAAAGCACCAGAGCTTTCAATTTAGAATTAAATAACTTTCTGAGAGGTGTGAAAGTGGGGAGCAAAAAGAGCTTTTGTTCTTGTAAACCTCAAAGGAGAAATAACTTGGCTTAGGGTTACAATTCAACAGGGTTTTTTTGTTGTTTTTTGGGGGTTTTGGGGTGTTTTTTTTTTTGTTTGGGTTTTTTTTTTTTGGTTGGTTGGTTTTTTGTTTTGGTTTGGTTTTTTTCTTAGTTTTAACTACTTCATCTGTGTCTGCTTTGAAGGTCAGACAGTTTCACATCAGCTTTTCATGGGGAGCTGAGGGTCTTTCAGATTGTCTCTGCCAGTCACATTCCTGATCAACTGTGCAATTATGAGGACATCAGTAGTTCCGCTTCCTTAGGTAATAGTCACTGTTGTCCATCCTGTTGCAATAAACCTTTTATAATTGTGTGGAAAATCCCCGATAATGACCAAGGTCCTTTGAGGGCAATGAGTCTCTGGATCGGGGGTTAATATAGAAAGTCACCAAAAATCATACTAATTCCCATCATTTGCATATTGCGGAATTGTTGCTCTGCAATCACCTTGTTTCTACAGGGGTATTTTAGAGTTTAGTTGGGAAGATGAGCTGAACTGCTTGGAGCAGTAGATTGGAACCAAATCCTAATGCCTGAGAGTAGCTGATATTATAGGACGGCCTGAAGATCTCACAAAGCGGAGGTGTTCTCATCCACCCACTGAGCTGCTCAGGGCAGTTCCTTCTCTTGTGTTTTTCCTTCTGAACACATGATGGCAGTACACACTTTAAGCACCCGTTAAAATATTTAATTTTCAAAGTAACTGAAACGCAAACTTCTAAACCTTTTCTTTACAGTAGCTTGCAAAAAAAGGAAAAAAGTATTCATTCTCCCATGCCTAAATATGTCATCTTCCTTTCCTCTATAAAAATGCAATCCATTCCTCATTCTTCCCCTCTAATTCAGTTCTTATTCCTAAAATTCCTGGAATTTTCTGGTGCTGTCCTCTATTGCAGTGTGTTTTGTGCAAGCTGGTGCTTCCCTTGAGTAGATAACACAGGTCTGGGGGTTCCACAGGTCAGTCTGTAGCTCGGGGTGGTGCAACAGCAAAAGCAATTTCTGGCATTGGAGTAGAAAAAGTTTAATCAAAGGATTTTGCCAATGGCAGAATAAAGAAGGCAGCTCAGAGGAATAAGACCTTCAGAAGCAGTTGTAGGGGGAGAAACTCTTGCTATGAGTATGTGGCATGAGGATCTGGAGTATCTTGGGCTCGCTTGGATAAGAAGCTTTCAGACTAACTGAGTTTTAAAAAAACGTATGAATGTCCTTTTTCCTTATTTTTACTTAAGGGCTTATGTGGGAGGCAACAATGTTTTCCCTTCAAAGATACCCTCAATTTTCTCTGTCAGTAGATGCACTTATGGAAGGCAACTCTATTTTGATGTATTTCACGGATTCCAGTGAGGTTCTGTGCTCTTCGGCGTCCCACGGCTGCCCTCTGGTGCTGCTGGGGCTCTGGAGCAGACCTGGCCCTTCTCCAGGTTTCTGGTTGTCATTAAGCAGATTTGCACACAAACTTCGTAGCCTTAAGTAACTGCGCGTTTTGTTTCACATTGCTGATCTTTTGCCATTACCCCTACTTGAGCGTGTCATTGTAGGACTACATTTAAATTAACAACATCTAATACAGACACCGTTTTGTTATAGCACACCTTTTTTCTGTAAAAGTTAACTTCTTACAGCTATCTGGGTATTTCACTAGATGCTTTGTAGTTTCTGCACCTCTTTCTTTGATGCACCCTTTGATTTGATCTCTCATTATGCTTGTATATAATTGTTTCATCTGAGATGTAATGAGACCTTCACACAGCAAAAACCACACAAAATGGTGCTCTTGTCTATTTTTGCAGCAGTATAAACGATCTGTCCATATTCCTTTGTCTTCTGAAAATAAAAGAAAAGAAAAAGGATCTGCTATCTGGAACATAGATGGCTTAAATTGTGAATTAGTCTGTGTGGCACCAGTGGAGAACAGGGAAAAGAAAATTCTGAGAAACTTGCTGTTTCCTCAGGCCCTCGCTGTCTTTAGTAGCTTCATTAGTCTCTTAATTAACTTGAGAAGATATAAATGCATAAGCCAGGTGTGGAACTAGAAATTATGACAGGCAAAAGGCAGCAGGCATGTGAAATTCAGGGTTTAAAGTGAGCATTTTCTCACTGGATGCATGCACGTACCTAACTATCTGAATAAAAAATGCTTTCTAGCAGAAGTGTGAAAAAAGAGCAGAAGTTCCTACTGCTTTTGGGAGAGGCCGCCCAAGTCCTGAAGACTCAGGGATGCTGGAAGCAAGTCTCAGCAAAGCACTTTCAACCCCGAAGAGGTTAACTGAAGAATCCCTAGTCCTAAATGACAATTAGTGCAAAACTCCACGTCATTCCCAGACGGTTCCTGTGGAGTGGATTGACACGGCGTTCCTGCCGCGGGATGATGGGCAGAGGAGGCAAAAATCGCTTGTGCGTTCTGGGAATTAAGACAAAGAAAGCATCAGTGCTCCCACGTAGCTTGGGCCAACTTGTTGGTGGGAAAGAGGATTAATTCAAATTTGCCAAAAACTTCTTGCTAGCATTGCCAAAAGGGGTGTCAGAAACAGCACTCCTCCTGATTTCTAAGACTTGATATTAATTTTTCCTCTAACTGTATAATCTGCAGATTAAATGTGACAGTGGACACATCTTAAAGAGTACAGGCTTATGTGATTTGTAGTAAAGCACAAGACAAATCCCTGAAAATCCCAATTTGCCCAAATCAGGGATTTCCAAGGGCATGTAGAGAGCTGTAAAGCTGGTACCAGGACTGATCTTACCTTCAAAAGTGGCATAAACCTCCATGAGCAGGACCTGCCAAAGAGTGGGTGACATCCGTGTGCTTGAAATGTGGCAGGTGCACAAACGCAGGCTGCTCATGAATATTTTCCTTTTCAGGGTCCCCTCCAGATGACAGGCAGAAGTGTTGGGATGAACCTTGTCCCTGATCCTGCCTCATCAGTCCTGCACTGTGCAAGGAGCAGCACCTGCCCGCAGACACCAGCCAGCATCACCCCGGGATTCCATCCTGCTTCTGGCTGAGCATCGTGCCTTGGGATCAGAGGTGAGGAGTCGGTGCCCGGCTGCTGGCTGTGCAAATCGCCTTTTTGGGTGTATCATGGGTTTTATTGTTCGTGAAAGCTGCAAGGAAAAGATGTTTCATGTTCTAGAGTCTTACTGTGAGATGTGATGCTTTTCACTTTTGTCACGGTGTCTAACGAGCCATCCCGGTGACACTTAAGAAATGGCCCTGGGTCCTGTACCAGTTGGGTATCCTAATCTTAGCTCTCCCCACAAATGTGCACCAGAGCTTCAATGACCAAAGAGAAACACTGACATCGCCTGTGAACTAAATTATTGATATTTTGAAATAATGGCACAGCTGTTGTCTTGAGTTCTAATGTGAAATCACGTGTGTCAGCAGTGGTTTAGCATCCCATGGCCGGGCACATCGGTGGCCATACAAGGATGGATGACCGGCCACCTGAGGTGAAACCCAGCCTGCCTGATGGTCAGAGCCAAGTAACACCCGGCTGCCTCCTTCCCGCTGCTGGGTTTGACTTCAGCGCTGGGTTTGTGGAGGAAAAGCAATGTTGTCAGCGTTCAGGTCTGAGGGCGGAGGCCGTGGAAACACTCGTGCCCGTGCTGGTGCAGGCAGAGCTTTGCTGCTTCAGGTGTCCAAACTGCGGGAGTCTGCAGACTCTGGACGTTATGGCTTGTTTTGTTGGTTTGACTGTATAATTAGGTGTCTGAAGTTTTTGTTGTTGTGTTTTTTAAGGCAAAACTGCCTGTGTCATTTCCATGGTTAGAGAGAAACCCTCTATGCAAACAGCTCCAATTCTGATACAGAAGCACAGTTACGTGGGGAACAGGCATCTGGGCACGGCGCCTGAGCCAGGGCTCACTTCTCCCAAGTCTGTAACAGCTCGGGGCCAGCTCAGCAGAAAGCTCTCCAAGGCTGATTTTTTTCCACTTTGATTTTGGGGGATGTCTTTGGGAAAAGAAATTGAAGGTGTACAGCAGGCTGGGTGGCTTTTCTTTTCTGTCTATATCTAAATAAATAGTATAAATGCCAATCCTTCAGCTAATGGAGGAAATCGAGACTGTTTAAAGGGAGTTCAGCTTTCATGTCAGCAATCTGTCCTGCCTCTTCCTCTGTTGATCAGTGTGGCTATAGAAGAGAGCTGCTTCAACATTAGGGGCTACAGCAGAGAAAACAAACTGCAAATGTTTCTGCACAATATACACCCCTAAAAATGAAGCCTCCTTTGCTTTCTTCTCCTACACCTTCACCAGCAAGCTTGCCTCTTCCATCAGGAAACAGTGGTTTGAGTGACGTATGGATATATAGGCCACACAGAACAAACCAAGAATTTGCAGATCCTAAAATGAAGGATTTTCACGTTGGAGGAGTTTTTACTTTTAAATAGATCCAACTTAAAAATAAGCCCAGTTGTTCTTGTATGCTTGGCATTAAATTTCCTGTGGAAGTAACAGTAATAAGTGATTTAAATAATGACCTTTCCCCTTTGCCAGCTTTCTCTGCTGTCCTGAAACAAGCTTAAAAAGAGTTGCTATGGAAATTCAAACTTGCCAGGCCATATGCATAGGATTAGTGTTTGACTGTGAATCAAGAAACAAAAGGAACTGGATGAGAAGTCTTTCTATCTGAATACACATCTTCAGCAGTGATCACTTGTAATCAAAATTCCTTCCCCAAGCCTGGCCACGGTGCAAGAGGAGCTGACACAAACCTATTTTTCGTCGCTATGGTGCTAGGAATAAATAGCCTCTTTTAGGATGGTCTCCAAAATACCACTGGAGCTCACTAGCTAACACATGGTCATTTGAGTTCTAATAATCTGCATCTATTTGTATTTCAATTTATCCTGTGTTTCCTTAGTTAAAACATTGTTTTCCATATGGGGATGTAGCCTCCTTCCTCACTTTGTGTTCCCAGTATGAGCAGGGGAGCATGAATCAGAAACCTGCTGCCGCCACCAGCTGCTTTCCTGACAAGATAAGTAGCAATCTCTGTGATCACTTGTTTTTAGCCAAAGTCTGAAATAATGTAAAATGCTGTGACACTGAGCTTCATCATTACAAAAATGACCAGGGAGATGGAGGCTGTGAGGACTTTTTCCATGGGGTGAGGTTGCAGTTGGACTGTGCTGTTCTGTGCAAAGTAAGACGTGACCAAGAGCTGCACAATATGATTTGATAAGTCCCTCACATTTTTTGGCTCAGAGTGTTATAAAGCTGAGACATGCAGCTTCCTTCAGCTCTGTAAGTTCCTATAGGGCTCTCGCAGAGCCCTCGGCTCTCCACGTGGGGCCAAGCACATCAAAAATTAGCTGGTTAAATTCCTCTTGTGAACGTGTCCTTCACCGTATCGCTGGAAGCTTGCGATGTGGCTCAGCCCATCCAGCGCCATGTCAATGATACAGATACCAGGCCCCATCTCTGGTCTTTATCCAGAGCAGTCATGCATTGGCCATTGCAAAAAGAAAGGGTCGGGGGGAAAGAGTAGAAATATGCTTGATATTGTTTTCATGAGAGAGCACGGTGGAATATGGTGTTTCACTTTAAACTCTGCAAGAAAAGGAAGTAAATTTGATCTCTGCTCCTTGCCTACAGCCCTTTAGGTTTCTTTCTGTAGCGGTGAAGTGAGACAAAGCCAGTAAAAATCTACCCTGTTGTAGCCATTGCTCTCACCCTGCTCCAGCTGCAACTGCCTGAAATTTTACTCCAGGAGCTTGGGCTATGAAACCGAGTGGGTTTTATGAGGAACTGCTCTAAATCTCCTGTGTTACCCGTCTCCCCCCAGTGCAATATTTAGAAGAGCAAGGGAAAGCGGAGTGCAGGAGAAGGGTGTGAAAACTCCAGCAGCAGCGGCTGCTGACAAAGCTGCTGTTTGCTCACAGAGCCCCGTGCAGCTTTTGCTGAGATTTCCTGTTTGAAGCACAGAGGCGACTGTGGTGGTGATCACCGTTACTAGATAAAGATCATTTTAATGGTGAGACAGAACAGCTGAGAAGCACTGCACGAATCAGGCCAGTGTGCTGTTTGCATATAGATTGGTTCTTCTATAGTGGGCAGCACCGAGCACATCCATTAGGAGCAGAGGATGTGTCCTTTTCTGTAAAGTATCCTGTGAACAACTTCATCTGAGACTGGAACCCTTAACAGCTCTTATTTCCCCAATAAATCTCTCATTAGGATGGGAACTCTTGCCTTGGATTCTCCCTAAATACAGACAGAAAGATATAGAGATAGAGCCTATTTCTGGGAGCTCCCACCCATAACACAACTAGTTTTTGAACAGAAGGGTAATTCCAGCTCTAGCTGTTAACTCCACACACCGCAAATTACTTTGTAATCAGGAAACTTGTTCCATACGTCTGCTAGATAGATTTGCTTGTAGAATTTCCTTTTCCACCAAGATGTCCTTGTTGTGCCGTGACACCGCAGTGTGTACTTTCCTGTAAGTGTTCCCCGTGCCGTGTGTGTTCCACGGCACGTTTTCCCAGCGCCTCCCTGACATCTCTGCCAACTCCAATCTGCAGCTCAAGTGACTTGGCACCCGTTTCTCACAAAGACCCTGAGTATCCTGCACCTCTGCGCACGCCCCAGGTATTTATCTTTGCCTGATTAGGGCTCATCTGTTGCAGAGTTTCTGCAGATGTTTCTGTATTCAAACCACACTTTCTGAAGGGAAGGAAAGGAGAGACACATGTGGAGGAAGGAGGTGTGGTTCATAGCATCGCCTGCTCTGAATTGACTCCGATGCCAGGAAAATGTGCACATTGCTTATAGTTCTTTTTGTCTCATTTGTTCTTCCCTCCTACTTCCCCCTCCAAAAAAAAAAAAAAAAAAAAAACAAAACACCACCAACAGGAATTCCGTGCTTCCTTACTTACTAATTAAATCTCTCCACTGACAATAAACTGAGAAGCTCTATCAATGAGCAGTGTGTGGTCAAATGATGGTTGAAACCACTCAGCAGGAAATTTGGTAGGAAAATACAACTTCAGCAGCTTAGCAGGCTATATTTTGAGAGTGCCCGAGTTTAACTCAGATGCAAATAGGTAGATTTCAATTGTTGTCAGGCGGCTCATGTCCCACTGGGCTGGGTCAAACGAGCGACTCATGGCCAAGGAGGAATTACTTTGGCAACGGGTTGTGATTTTTCTTCCCTCCTGCAGTCTAATATGTTGAGGATGATAAAACCTCTAGTCAAAGATGATAAAACTTGTTTGCAAAACTAGTTTCCAGCTTGTTCTGGTTAAAAAAAAAAAAAAATATCCTGTTTATAATCAAAAAAACACATCCCATTGCAAAATTGTTTGAAAAGCACCTGATGTATTGAAGTTGGTGTTTTTGCAGCTGGCGTGGGCTGTCTGCGCTTGCACTCTGGGCTGGCCAGGTGCAAGCCAAGCCCCAAACAGAAATATTAATCCCAGGACTGCGTTAGCTCCGTGTTTTTCCTCAGCCACAACCCAGAGCTGGGATTAGCAAACCCGGAGCACCGTGCTGAGCTGAGGCAGGGACAGGGATTTCAGGCGCAAGCTGGCTGGCATCTCTCCAGCTTGGCAAGTGGCTGGAAATCCTGTGGGAGATTCAAGTCCATAGATTATCTGGGGAAATTCAGGTTCTAATTCCAGCACGCAGCCTCTCTCCCTCCTATTCCTTTGCCGTGCTCCTCCCAAATCCTTACCATCCTCTGTAGCACAAGCTATTCCTTCTAGAAATCGCTAAATTAGTTCCTTGAGATATAAGTCTACATGGGATTATTGGATTCCTTAATGTGCTCGCTTCTTACCCTTTTGCTCTTTAAAGCATCATGTGCGGTTGGATAATGGCTGGGATACAGCGGGGATGTGATTTCAGGCCATCGCCCATAGGGATGAGAAAACCTGTGGCGTTTCTGGTGGGTTTGTCTCTGAAGCAGGTCGGGGTCTGGTGCCTTGAGAGCAGCAGCTGAGCAGTGTGGGGACACGTATCACATCGGGCAACCCCCTGTATCTTACACCTGGGTGTGCAGTTACTCCTGGGTTACTCTGTGTGTAGCAGAGCTGGAAGGCAGTGAGCCTGGCTGGCTGTGGGCTGTTTTTCTTTTTTAGGGTTGTTTCTTCAGTTTCACAGCACCTTCCAAAGACTTTCCCAACTCTGAAGTTATTTAGAAGGAACCAGACCTGGCGACCTTTTTTCTGTTATCACAGTCACCAGGAGGTGTTTGGATCTAATGACTTGTCACCTTGCCTGGTGGGTACGTTGCCCAGAGCAAGTTCCCTACGCGTGAGCCTTCTCCTCCACGTTGCTGTGCACAAGGTGCTGCTGTCGGGCAGATGTTCAGTCACCGAGGACGTGAACTGTTGCTGTCCGAGTTGAATTATGCTCCAGAATGCCCCTTAAAATGAGTAACAAGTCTCTCTAATGCAACATCTTGTTCTGTAGGGCTCGTCAAGGTGGAAAAAGATGGATGGCTGCAGCAGAATGTACAATTAAAAGCTTATTTAGTAGCCCACTACAGTGCAACACTTACTTCTGCTTATAGCAGATTTATACTGGTTTAACTTTCAGTGATTTTATGTACTGAAGGGTCTGTTATGTGTTCATAGTTTGGTAACTATATGAGTTTGTTTACTGTTTATTTTACTTTTAAAGAACTTTACTCATTCTGAGTTTCTTACTGTAGCATGTCCTTGGGCCCTTCACCAAAATGTTATATCACACGAAGTCTGAGGCTTTGGTGTCAGACAAAACCACATGTGATTTTTTTTTTTTTAAATCCCTAAATGGCCCAAATGTCCAGTCCTGCAGTTTTTCCATCAAAGTCTGGCTCAAGGCCACGGCCGTCTGTCGCACACAAGGGCTCCTCAAGAACTCAGACAATTGTTCTCACTGCTTGACGGTGGTATCCTAAGTTTTTTTTCCTCTTTGGCCTTGTGACTGATCCGCACACTCAAACCATCTGCTTTGTCTAACAGGAATAACTGATAACGGTCCTTCCTGCAGCAGGCTTCCTGATAACTGCAAAGGATGCTTTTAACAGAATTTTTAAAGATTATTTTTCCAAGTGCATGTTGCTATTTCAGCAGAAGGTACTCTGATGTTATGAGAGCTGGACTGCAAACCCAAACAGGTTCAGATAACTAAACAAAAGCGGAGTACGAGTTGGGCTCTCAAAAGAAGGCAGGGGATTGTTTACTGGGGGATATCTGCAGCCAGCTAGCTTGTCCACCGTAAATCATGTGTACAATGAGTTCATTTCTATATCGAACAGTGAAATAGCCCTTGAATCACCTTTTTGATAATTCTGATCTGAATCCCAGGTCTGCTGCCTTTGTGCTGAGCTCTGAGGATGAGGCGGCTTTGGTGGCTCTTGCTCTTATCAGCTGGGGAGTTCAAATGTCCAGGTGTTGTATTTAAGACTTGACATGGAAATCAAAATCCACCTCCACTACACACCCACCCTTGATTCTGGGAGATGGACTGACCTGAGCTGCAAATTTGGCTTTAAAAGTTCCTGTTGTCCTACCCCCATGATGCCCTCCCCTCAGTTGTGCCAGCACAACCATTGGTGGGACAGAGCTGTTAACAGGAACCTGGTTAAATGAGCCAGGTTAAAAATAAACCCCCATTCTGGGGGTGGAAATAAGAGTTGTGTTTAAAGGGTGTTCTGGTTTTGGATGGGATAGAGTTAATTTTCTCTCTAGTAGCTGCATTTTGGGCTTAGTATGAGAAAATGTTGATAATACACTGGTGTCTTGGTTGTTTCTGGGCAGTCAAGGACTTTTTTTTTTTGGCTTCCCGTGCTCTACCAGGTGCACAAGAACCTGGGAAGGAGCAAAGCCAGGACAGCTGACCCAAGCTGACCAAAGGGGTATTCCTTATACCATATGGCATCATGCTCAGTATATAAAGTGCCATTGGCCAGGAGGGGAAATACCGCTGCTCGGGAACAGACAGGTTATTGGTGCTGTGGGTGGTAAGACAATTGCATTGCGCATCACTTATTTTGTGAATTCTATTATAAGGCAGCAAAGGAAGATAAAATAATAATTAAAATGTTCTTATCTCAACCCACTTGGGGCATGGCAGTGAGCGAGTGGCTGCGTGGTCCTAGTTGCCGTCTGGGGTTAAACCATGACAAAGTGGGAGTTGTAGAATAAATATTTGGGAATATGAGTGACTGCTGCATGACAGTGTCTTACATCTGCCTCCTCCATCCTAATTTCTACCTGTGCTGCCTGGCTGCTGTGCTAGCTTGTGATGATAGATAATATATGGGAACGAGACAGGAATTGGAGCTGCCAAAGGGCTGTACCGACACTGTGACACACACATCTCGCCACTTTTCCCCTTTCTCTGGGGTTGGGATGGTTCTGTTACACAGGTATGTTGTCTTTCACACATGCAAGTGGGAGTGGGGTTGGAAAAGGAAAAATTATTTTTATGAGCAATGCTGAGAGAAGATGCATTTCAAATTGCATAGTTTGCATTGCAAAATATTTGTTGGTGGAGGAATTTGAATAAGAACCCTTGGCCCTTTCCTCTGTGGCCTCCTCACTGTACCTGTGCCAGGTGCCCACTGCCAGCAGACAAAACAGCATCACCAGGGACCAGAACCAGAAAATGCCATCTCCAGATATTACTGCGAGAAGAACATTTAGCAGGATGTGATTGTTGGATGCGAGACTGAAATTTGTCCTTTGATAAATCTGAACCACTTTCCTGCACAAATCCGAAAATGAATGAAGGTCTTGTCAAATTGTTTCCTGGGTATGGTGGCAGCCAGGTGGTTACACGCCTGGCGTTATACTGATTTTTAAGATGTCATTTTGCATACTTTATTGCTCACGCACAGGAAGTCTTTTTTTTGTCTTCCACTAGCACTACAGTTGTGTGAGTGAATTTCAATTTCATTTTCATTGTAACCTCAAGCTCTACAGGAGTTTTGCAGGTCATGCTATTTATACCAGAAAATATTCTCTTGCTAAAATGGCTTTACTGCCTTACCTGAAGCAGCACAGTCAGCATCTGACCTCGCCGAATCATGCTCTGTGCTTACAAAGAGTTTATTGTGATTTTTTTTTTCAGTCCAGGTTGTGAGTTACCGCACAGGTTCCGCACAAGGCTGACAGGACAGTGATAGAGCTTGCTAGAATTTGTAATGTTAATAACAACAGGATGTCACTGTTAGAACACAACTTTAACTTATGTGACCTATATAAAATCTGTAAAAGCATTTCCCAACCCAAGATTCTACATCTGTGCACTAGAAAACAATCCTCCCTGTGATATCTGTGCTGATCTGACGCGGTGCCATGGGATGCCTCTGTTTAAAGCGCTTTCCCCAGCTCCCTAATCCAGTTAATATTGATTTAGTATATTAAATAACCCCTCCACTGTGCATCAGCTGCTAAATCAGCATTGTTCTAGTCTGCTTCAACCTTATGTCTGTTGTGGTCTTAGGATGCTGACTCTCAGGAGTGACCAGTTTCCCAGGCTTATGGTTTCCAGGAAATTCTCCATATGTGCCGGGTGTACTCAGAGTTTCTTAAAGGTTTACAGAAAGACTTTACATTTAATATTATTCCAGTTAATATGTGTATTTATAGAAGTCAGAGCAAACGAGTGCACTCACACGTACTGTTTTCCCAGAAAAAAACTTTCCTTTTTTGTTATACATGCACACAGAGATACATAAAAGTGCAAACAGTGCAAAACATGTGCATTGTTAAGTTCTTTGCAATATTTACATTAGTCAAATCCCACAAGCAGAGAAAAGCTAGCACAGGGGTTTTTTTAGGTACTGGACAGTTAAGTTTTCTGGGAAAACACATGCTCAGTGATTCTAGAGAGAATCCACCCAACTCCTTGCTTGCCCAGTGTTTTAGGTATGTGAGTGTCCTGTTGGTTTTGCATGGAAGTTATATTTAAGAATTAAAGCCAAGAACAGCCAGCAGTGTTAAACATTAAAGTGACAGTTTCCAGAGAAAAATGAGCCCTTACTAATATACCCAGATATTGACAGAACAAACACAGACGGGAGAAGATTCCTGCAGCTGGAATTGGTACCTAGAGAAAAGGATCTTTGACCAACCCCTGCTGCGGGAAGTAAGAAAGGTATTTGGAGCAGATCTTCCCCAGTTTCTAGGCTCTTTGAGTGCATTGTCTTGAATCTCCCACAAACTTAATTTTCTAAATGAGGCATCTCCGTAGCACAGCGTCTCAGGGGTGACTCAGGAGTGTGTCGGTGTCACAGCTCGCACCCCGGCAGGACTCAGGGCTAAACCCGGGGGCTGCATTCAGAAGCTAAAATTACAGTTTTCCAGCATTAGGAGGGGAAACAGGGCTTGTACTTCTAATCTTATGAAGAATAGCTCTGCCTCTTTCTTAAATAATGCTGAGCAACACAATCCGCTTACTGAAATGAGAACTGTTTTGTTTCTGTTCTTAAATGCTACCCAAAGAACTACTTGCAGTCCATCCTTTCAGACACAGCAAAGCTTTGGGGGTTATTCTGTGCTTAGGGTCACGTTTGGGCAGGTGCAGTGAGACACAAGCCTGACTTAGGGTGTCCTCTACCAGAGGAGGAGGACGGGGCGGCTCTCCTGACCCTTTCTGCAGGACGGTCACCTTTGTTGAGCAGCGCTGGGGACGTGCAGGAGCACGGAGCTGCTTCCAGCCCACGCGCCTCTGCCCGTTGCGCTCGGACTTCGCAGCCCAGGACAGCGGTAACTTGAGCATCTCCACGGTTCGCTGTGGAAGCGGCCTGGGCTCCCCCGCAGCTCCCGGTTTTGCTTTCTGCAAACAGAGTGCTGCGCAGACACGCGTTCACAGGAACCGCTGGCCTCGTCTCGTTGTTCATCTTCTGAGACAGCGTTTCTGAGATGGTAATTTCCTGGTTTACAGCGAATTCACCCACTGGGAATGATGTGGAGCGTTACTGGGGAGCTCTTTAGGGACACTGGCCTTTGAGAAGATCATTAGAGATGCCGTATAATCTCATCAGCGTGGTAAGTCCCCTTTTCCTTCGCCAGCTGTTTGGCAGAGGGAAGCCCTTTCTGGGCTATACAGTAGGTTTTGGGGTAGGAAGCAGGTGATCAGACAGTCTCACTCCATCAGCCCTGCAGCACCACGGGGAGAGCTTCCTAAAAATGATGTCGAGCCTGCCGTGTTGCTAAGAAAAGCCTGTTGTGAGAGCAGCTTTCGTGGTGACTGCGACACCAGGCCCCGCTTCCTCCGGTCACGGCATCTACCATGAAAACCCAGCCTGCTGTGGCATTTGGCACAGGTGTGCGTAGACTACGGTGTGTTTGGGCAGAGAGGATTTTATTTTGTCTTGCAAAGATTCAGCTTTCCAGCAGGACGCTGAGTTGTGTGGTTAGCTTGTAGTGAATGAATCACCGATGGGGAACCGGGGAACGGGACAAGCGAGCTGGCTGGGAGCAACGAAATCCGTGATTAATGCTGTTTGTTCAGCATCTGAGAGAGTTGCTGGGCCCTGTCTCATAGCTCCGGCTAGATAGAGGCAATGACTTGCAATTAATTGGATTTTTGCTTTTAAACTCCTAGTTGTGGTGCGTGCCATTTGCTGACAATGGCCCTTTGTCAGGTGGCAGAAGGAACACTCGGCTGCACCTCAGCCAGAAAAACTGTGAATCCACTTTTCTCTTACCACCACCGTTCCTTCCAGCCTGGCTTTACCAACAGCTGAAAAATTACTTTTCCTCTCTCTGAATGCATAATTGGTTATTTATACACAAACCGTAGAGCGTTTACTTGGTATACCTGACCTAGAAAAAAAGATTAGTCAAGAACTATCCTACCAGATGTGAGTGTCAGTCAACATATGATCTCCATATAATTTATAGGGTATTGAATTACAAAATAATGAATCTTTTCAGTTAGCGTTTTGGCACGTGATGATAGCATTACATTTTATGTGAGAATATTGACCGCAGCTCTTGCCCTATAAAACTGCAAACAGAAATTTGTAAGCATTGGCACTGGTTTCGCTTAGAAAAAGACACCCATTATGCTCGGATTACAGTCGAGCTATGTATGTACGGCCTGGAGGTTGTCCAGTCACACACAGTTCTTTCCCCACTCTCTTTTAACATTTCCTTAAGAAGGCTAGACAGTGGTTTCTAGGGTAGATTTTCTTTTTCTTTTTCTTTTTTTTTCCTTGGATTTAACGAGAGCAAGGTCTGCAGAGCACAGAGCAAAGGTCTTCCCAAATTCTCGCAAATGAGATATTCCTCTGCCGTCAGCTCAGAGGGGCTGGGCCAAATTCTGATTTTACTCCAGAGCAGCCAAACAGCCACGACCCATGAGAACAGCCCTGTCCCACGAAGCTCCCAAACCCCACGGAACTTGGGAATCTCACCTTTCTGCTTCTGGCTTGCGAGTGGAAAGAAGCAGCTTGAAAATAAGATTTACAAGCTGACAGTTAAAAGGTTGCCCATTGACGGCAAGCCGGCGTGTCAAAAAGTTTCTAGTTTCTCTCTGTAAAACTGAAATAAGGGGGTTTTGCCTAGAGAAGAGCACTTGGTGAGTAGGAAGAGGGTTTGAAATGCACCCTCAGCTTTTTAAATGAAGCTTTCCCACTTTCATTCCTTCTGTCTCCCATCCCTAAATCGGAGCTCTCGTCTCATTAGGTACAATTTTTAACAGCCGGTTAATGGTAGGGCAGTGGAACCTTTTTTGTACAGCCCGGGACGTGTCAGATGGTTTCACAACTCCCTCTTCTTTGCTTGGCACGAAGGACGGTTTGCTGCACGGAAAACCCTGCCTGTATCGATGCCTGGAAAATCCCCCTGGCCTCACTTTGCATTTAGATCTGAAGTTGTGGAACCAGCTCCTCTGAAGTGTGTGTGTGTATATATTTTTATATATTTATATATATATTTTACGGCAAGCGTTGAAATGGGCTCATCAGCCAAAGGAAATAGAGATTTTTAAAAGCCCTCTAACCAGTTGGGCTCAGGGCTGTGTGGGATGGAAAGGGGCATCTCACTGGCCTTCACTTTGCAAATGGTTAAATGGCAATTATTGATGCTGCTTAAAACACAGCTCCTTGGTTCTGCTGGAGGTCCCAGCCGCCGACAAATTCCCTGTGCCCCTGTCCTGCCACGTCTGCCTTGTTCCACCAATCTGTCTGAATGATCTCTCCTTATTTCCACATTTTGATTCCAGTCCAAAGCAGTGCTGTCTAAAGGGTTTTAATATACAGCAAAATTCTCCCCGGCCGGTCTTGTGTGTGAGTTTCTAGGAAATACAGCTGTAACTTAAAGCTGGGATATAATAGTTTGGCTGCTCTCATACCTGCATATAATGAGTCAATCATATAATTTTCTACAGTAAGAGCCAAAAGCCAGGGGCACTAGATAAGTGACAGTCATTTTCGGGCCGAAATAAAATCTCTGGTCTGTCTTAGCCTTGGTAAGCAACTGACTTATTTTTATTCAAAGTGAATGTAGTGCTAAATAAATATTCCCTTCAAAGCATAACATTTTTTTTTTGCAGCTGAATTATTTTCAAACTTTAAAAAGCTCTGATTGCTTTAAGGAGTAATCACATTTGATCTGTCGCTCTCAGTATCTCATGAGGCTTGATCTGAGAGACTTAAGATAAATACTTAAGTGGAAAACACCTGTTCAATTAATATTTTGTCTGTCTTTTTTTGGCAGCGTAGCTCTAGAAGTAGATTTTTGCTGTATTGTGGAAAATGTAGATTACTGATCTAACAAGTAGTAACTTCATGCTTTTTGAAGTTAAACTGTTTTTCTCAATTATGTGGTTTACGCTTAAGAATGAATCAGCCTGTTAATATCAGTGTAGCTTCAAATATAAAACAAAACCAGACAGTTAACTTTCTGTGTATTTATATGATCTGTATCTTTAGAAGGGAATGCAGGATATGTAATAAATTAATTGAAAAACAAGAAAACATTGCTGTAACCAACTGAGAGTGCAGCTGACTTGTTTTACTTTTCTTTTAGAGATACTTTGTGACCTTCTATTTTAATTAGTTGACAGCATAGCGAAAACCAGCAAGCAATCACTGACAAAATCTTCTGTTGATTGGATGCTCTGTCACTATTTGTCTGTATCCAAACAAGCTCTTCAGTCAGCTGGGCACTCGGGGGTTCTTCAGCTACACCCCATTTCCACAGAACAGATTTGCCTTTGCAAGATCTCTGGGGTTTCAGGCCCTCTCAGCTGAATTTACAGCCCACAGCCCTGCTAGAAATAGTCACATATACCCTCCTGAGACATAAAAGCCCACGTGCAATAGAGCAATAACGTGCTTTTTTACTTCTCCCTAGAGGTGGCATTTAAAATAAATTAAAAGGCAGCTTAAGCTGACAAAAATGAGGCTTCTTATTTCAAAACTGCATGATCAATTATTCTTTTCTCTTATTTTTTTTTCCTCTCCTATCACCAAGCAACTGTTTTGCTTACTTTCAGAATAATTGTTTATACTTCAAAATTGTCCATACACTAAATTCAGCATGCCTGTAGTAAAACCAGGATGTATACTCTTGCAGTGAAATAAGGAAAAGCCAAAAGCTTTTATTATGCCTTTTTAAGCAAACATGTATATTGTGTGAAGTTATTGATTTGACATATGATGATGCATCTCCAGAAGACATGAAATATTAGCAGATATCTCTAAGAAAATTGAATTTTCTGTTTCCCAACTGCTCCCATGTCAACTGCTGGGGAAAAATTGCCAAATGTTGGCATCTTCTGGTTAAAGAACTGTTCTGTTCCCTCTGTAGTCGGCATGTACGTTGTTACCTACACATAATCTCCAAAGGGGAGATCCACTGGGATTTTTATTTTTCATATTCACCTGTTGCATCTGATGGGACCATCCCAGTGCAAGGATGTGTCTACCTGTGCAGTTATCCACCAGCAACTTTTCTTCATTAACACCATAGGTGAACCAATATATTTTTGCAATGACTCTTTCTTACATGGTGTTAATCAGAAGTTAATGAGGGATAACTCCATGTGTAAACATCCCGCTAGAAATGTGATTCAGATGTTGGGTCTCCTCCATTTGTAATTGCCTGATCACTTATTTCATCCTGTGGCGCTGGTAGCGCAGTCTTTGTTAGAGGTGTCTCTGTCTTGAAAAGAGAATCCATTTTTATCTGGGTTTTGATGTTGAAAGACTTCTGGAAGGATTCTGATGTGAAGTAGTAGATGAAGGGGTCAAAGCAGCAGTTCATGGTGGCGATGCACAATGTGACGGGGTACATTGTCCTCGCAAACCTCTCCAAGGAGCAGTTTGCTATCGCTTGAGACCGCACGAGAGCATACAAGAAGAGTATGGAATTGTAAGGCACAAAGCACACGACAAAAATGGCCACGTGCACAATGATCATTTTCAACACTTTCTCTTTGTTTGTCCCGATCTGAGACAAGGTGGCAGGTTTCCGGAGAGTCCTGAGAACTAAAGAGGAGCACGTGAGGTTGAGTAGCAAAGGTATTATGAATCCTACCACTTCAATAAATATAGTGATCTTGGACAGGTAGGTTTTCCAGATACGTTTGGAAAAACCTTCGAAACAGGTTGTGCTACTGTTGGAAACGTTGGTTGTGGAGAACAGTGAAGCTGAAATTCCACCGCTGAGGACCAGTATCCAAACACCAGCACAGACTATGGCGGAATTTCTCCTGGTCCTAATGGTGCGAGATCGGAAGGGATAGACGATTGCGAGGAAACGGTCAACGCTGATGCAGGTGAGGAACAGCATGCTCCCGTAGATGTTGGTGAGAAACGCTGTCCCAGAGATCTTGCACAGGCTGTCTCCAAAAGGCCAGTGCCTGTTGAAATTATAAAAAATTTTAAAAGGCAAAGTGAACACAAAAAGCAAATCTGAAACAGCCAGGTTTGTCATGAAAATGGCTGTTTCGCTTCGCATTTTCATTCGAAAGCAGAAAACAAAGAGGGAGGCGCAGTTAGTAATCAAACCGAGGATGAAGACCACGCTGTACACGGCTCCGTACAAGTTGTACTTAAAGGAATCATCTGTTAAACAGGTGTGATTGTTGCTGTGGTTTCCCATGCCAAGTCTGTGATGTGTTTCCAAAGAACTTCGAAGTCTACTTCAGTGACATCCATAAAATAAGGCAGTGATCTCTTTTCTTCCTGAAGAAACACATTCCAGAAAGGTTGCTTGCTTGCTACATCTCCAGCACGAATCCCTTCATCCTAAAGAGAGAGAAATAGATGCCATCAGTCTTGCAACCCGCTATCACCTCAAGTGGCTGTGCAAGAGAACACGTTCTCTTTCCTTTCCAAATTAATGGATGTGCAAACAAGGCCAGTAATTAGTTTTTCAAGGTAGTCTTTATAAATTCCCCTATTATTAGGATTTTTCAAAGTTGAACACAGCAGTTATTGTACTCAGCCTTTCCTTCCCCCATCGCCCCCTCATCCTCCTAGGAGAATGAGAGTGATCGCTAGTTCCAACTTTCCACTTGGAAAGGTTTTTCGTTAAAATTTGAGAAGGAATTGGCCTGGTGTGTTTGGAAAGAAATCATGGACCCACGATATTGCCCAGGTATAGAATCAAACAGCCTGAAATGTTCACCTAAACTTGTTATAAGAGGAGAAAGAAGTTGAAAATTTTAATGTTTGTTTTTAACTGGTGCAGAAATGAAAGGTAAATGGTTTTCAGCTTTTTTGATGCAAAAGTATTTAAAACCCCTAAACCTTATATTGACAATGTACTGCTTTGCCTTTTTTCTACTTGAAAACAGGAGCATCCTTACACATGTTTTTCAAAGTGAAGAACTGAAATGTTGTATTTCAGAAATGTTTTTCAAAAAATACTTTCCAAAGTTATGCTTGCCAGTTTTTTCCTTTCTTCAAAAACTTCTGCAAAAATGGTATTACTTTCCAAAGGACTTTTTTTTTTTTTGCAAATATAAAATGCTTTGCAAAAAGGACTCTTCAAAGTTGTATCGACAGCTTCATTTCCTTTCTACTCTTTGTCAAGTTCAGAAATCTCATAAACTACACTCTCACAAGATTTTGTCCCAATTCAGCAAGCTTTAGAGAAGTGTAGAGTTGAAGCAAATGAGCTGTTTGTTGGAAAATGGTGGTTTCTGACCTGTCTTGATATGCTCTTATTGCTATTTTAAGTATTTATTTCAGGTCTGTGAGAATAAATGGTTGGAAAGTCTCAAGTCTCCCTCGTCAGAGTGAGGAGGGTTCATGTGTTGGTATGTCTTGGAAATACGCAGCAAACTGGATAACTAAGGGAAAGACCTTTGCCTTGTAAAATACAGCAAACAAAATACAAACAAGGCTTATAATCTTGCAATCTAAGAATCATCTCAGGAGCTAGAACTATGGAGTAATTTAGAGAGATGAAACCCTTGTGAAGAGTGAGATCCTTGCCAGAAAGTGTTTCTCTGACAACAGAGTTTCAATAGAAAAAGTATACCAGAGCAAGCTTGTGTTAAAGGTTGGACTGGCCAATAAACTGGGGAAGAAAACATGGAATCATATGAGGCAGTTTGGGATGCAAACTGATCTGGTTTTTGAAAATCAATAGTAGGAAGGGAGGATCCCCAGATCTCAAGTCTTGGAAAGATGACTTTCAAATGACTTGAATCATCCAAAAAAAGATGTTTTGGAGCCTATGAGGTCTCTCTTATCAGGGCGGGGGTTGAACTGTCTGCAGGCTGGGGCAGTGAAGTGATGCTTTGTGTGGGTTTGCTGTTCTGTGTTCGCCATTTGTGCCTTGAACTACCAGAATTTTCATAGGTGGCTTTGGTACGTGCTCTTCAGGCCATTTAGTAAATTCTTCCTTTGTTTTAGCTGCATTTTGAGTTACGTGTTGTGGAGATAATAATCCTGCATTAGCAAGTGTTCAAACCAGAAGTAGACATGCCCTTATCTGATTGCTGTTGCTTGTGTGGCAACGACAGAAGAGACCAAAACCCATGTTGGGGCTTTCTCTAGAGCACAGTAAACAGCCACTGAATTATGTGAACTGCACAGGCTTTGGAGACAGATGGCAGAATAGGGAACGGGCTGTGGAAGAGAGTAAAATGTTCCTTGATGAACTTTATTGTGAAATAACCTTAAAAAAGGTACCAAACATTTAAACCTCCAAAAGGATAGTAGTAAAATCCCAAAGATGCACATGCTTTGAATACGCAGTAATCTAAATAAGCAAAAGTCTCGCCTACAAGGTGAAACGCCTTTAAGCAAGAACATGGTCGGATTAAAAAAATGCATGTGAGCTCCAACAGGAATAGCCGTGCCTCTCAGCTTAAACCTCAGCCTAATGCATTAAATTCTTGGCTTGTAATTCTCTTTCAGTAAAGAGAGAGACTGCGTGTTACCTCCATCAGGAGCAATTTTTGTTTAGACTGAAATGTAACCTCCAGAAGTGGATCCTTTCCTTCTGCAGTGTGTGAAAACCAGGTGTGCCAGACTCTCCTGGTCTGAACTGCGGAGCTTCGAGAGGGATTAGGTGTCAGTCAAAACCTTACAGACCATGTTCCTGGGATGTCGATGGAAACCCCGCTTTCCAGTCTGTGCACGCAGTCCGGGATTTTGGCTGTTCCTCAAGACGCCGCCTGACGTGGCAGGTCAAATATCGGGTTTTTGGGTGTTTTAGTCTATGCAAACTGCCTGCCAGCAATTCCCTAAGTTATGGTCTTTAGCATATAGGCCTGTGTTGTTTATCTCTCTGACACTGAGGTGTTTAAACAAGCTGACAAGTTGCTTTGAAATTCAGCCATGTGCTTTAAATTCTGCAGCATGAATCTACAGATTTAGTTTTCCAAATGTTAAATTCACTTTCCTTCGTTTTCACTGAGGAGTAAAGCAGCAGGATGCTCCTCGTGTACACCACGTTCACCATGGCTATTGCCTTGGTGCAGAAAAAATAAAAACTAGCAACACGTTTTTAAAATGCTGAGTTAAGTGAATATAAAGAAAACCACTTTACCATTTTGTATTTCAGGCAGGCCAAGACTTTAAATCCTCTATTTAAAATGAGGGCAGTGTGTGAGGGGAGGAAGTTATCTATAATAGATGTTGTCAGAAGTGGTACCATAACACAATATACAGCCTGGTTGGTGGGGCGATGCTGAGAATATTCTCTCTCGTAGCAGGGATGGTAGAGAGATCTCCTGTCCTCCATGTACAGAAAATAAAGGAAAACGTCTACGTGTTACTTCCTATGGCGCACAAGTATCCTGTTTACAGTTCTTTTATTTCCTCCTCCTGGCACCCCAAGAAATCTTCAAAACAGCCGACTTGCGGCTTAATTCAGACCAAGCGTTTGTTAGTATAGAAAATCACTGCAGGTAAAAAGGGTACTTTAAAATCAGATTCTTTAGTTCTATTAAGCCTATCCTTTCTGCTCCATACACATCCCATTCTCCGTAAGTTCATCAAATTGAGGTCACAAAACTGTGTGAAGTTTGGGACTGACACTTTTTGCATCTTCGTATTTTCTTTTTCTCATATGAGATGTGAGATGAGTGTAACTTTATCAGCCTGAATATGTAGGACATCCTGTGTGTGTGTTCATTTAAATAACTAAACCCTGCAAAGCCTTTTCTTGGGAGGTCTGATACAGACGAAATGTGAAAACCTTTCAAATCTGAAGGATTTCCTGCTAGATTATCACTATGTGGACTCAGGTTACCTCTAAATCCTGAAAGAAAAAGGTTTTATAGGTACAGAAGGCAAACACCTCATAGATCAAAAAGTGGGGATATTGGGGTTTTGGGGTTTGTTTTGTTTTTTGGTTTAGGGGTTTTTTTGTTGTTTTGTTTTTCTGGGTTTTGTCCAGAGATGTCTCTAGGTTATGGCAGCACTTGCGTTTTGATATGGTCTCGGACCCTGATCTTGGAAATGAATAGGTATTTTCCTTGAGCACAGCATGCGCTTTATGCCTTCTCTTGACAAGAATCACATTCATTAGAGGGTTTTCAATCCCCTGTTCCTCACCCAGTTGTACAATGATTGTATGATCTGTAACTCCCAGCACTGAGCCCCAGGATATGGCTTCACAACCACAAATTCTCAATTCTTCAGTTTCTTGGGTTTTATTTCCCTCCTACTTTCCACTGTATTTATGCAGAAGGCTCAAAAAAACGCTTTGTTGGGTGGCGAGGGGAGTAGTTGGGGTTTTTTTGAAGATTTTTGCATAGATGACAATTCTGCGTAAGGCTATAAGACTTGGATTCTTCTAGACTGGTATGAATACTGTAGGTAAGGTGAGATATACTGCAACTGTTTGAATATAGACTTAATAGACAAGCAAGAAACAGTTTCTGCCTGAAAAAGCAAACATTTCTGACAATTCTGGCAATTGTAACACCACCAAACTATCATTTCTAAAGGCTTACAAACGTCTGCTTGAAAACCACAAAATGCGAATTCAAAGAAAGCAAAGCAGCGATGGAAAACGCAACAAAACTGCCTCACCGACAATCCCCACTGCTTCTGCAAAACCTCAGCAACGGAATCTCCACTTACTAGTACTTTCTTCTTTCAATGAAAAGTTTCACTAGTTATTTTTGTTTGCAAAGACCTCTGAGAGCGTCAATTGAAAGCAGTTATAAGAACAAGCATCAGGTTTGGGGGAATCTGGTTGCTTGGATCCTCCCGTTTGGAGGCTGATGGTGCAGGAGCCCTGTTGCATGGCAATGCCGGCTCCGTTTTCCCAGCACCACCAGTGTGGGCTCATGGGAAGCTGGACTGACAGCAGCAAGTGTTGCTGGAAATGCCTCGAGACACCAAAATTTGGGGTTGGCTTTTAAACTGATCAGCTTGTCGGGTTGCTGCGAGCTCTCCATCCTCCCCAGAGCTTCTTGCAGTTTCTCAGTAACCTTCGCCTACGTTTCCTCCACGGTGGGGTGGGAGCAGGAGAAAAGGTGGATTAGACAGTGGGAAACCCTGTCAACAAAGCCCTATTGACTATACGAAGCAATGGAAAGTAGAAACGCTTTAATCTCTTTCATTTACTAATCCTAAGTGATGTATTTGGGAACAGTAGGAAAGGAGTAGACAAAAGTGTGACTTTGAAGTCCAACAAAGGTTCCTGTAGCTTCAAAGCGCCGTTCGTTCTTCCCTGTGTTTTGTCACAGTGAATGCCTAGCTGTGCGTTGGGCAAAAGGGGGATATTTTCTGATGATTAGCATTAAAAGACAAGGCAGGAAGGTTCTTATTCACAGCTTTGACACTTATTGTGCAAGGGTCATCAATACCATCTCTATGTTCGTTCCTCGGTATTTGCTGTAGGTCTCACACCTGGTGGCAAGGTGAAATCATAAGTTACTAGTGATGGTTTCTATCAGGTTTTACTGTCTGCTTTCCAAATTCTCTTTGGCAGAAGAAAAACAAACCATGGGAGTCCAACAGCTCCTTTCTGTTGCCTGGAAGTCAGCAAATGGCTTGCAGCAGGACCCTGATTTAATGTAATTCTTCTCTGAGATGGAGTGGGGAATCACAAACCTGAGCCTATGGGACCTAATCCTAAAGGCGCTCTCCTTTTCTCTTTCCTTTTTTTTTTTTTTTTTTCCTTTTTTTTTTCTTTAATTGGTCAGCACTGCTGTTGTCTCCTGTTCTCTGAGACTTACCAAGCATTTCCTGCTCACGGTTTCTCTGCGCTGTATCTGTTTTGTATTGAGCTAATTAAAATGTTTCCCTCTGAAGAGAATAGTGAACTGACTTGCCCTATATTCAGACATTGATCCTCAGGGCATGACTCTCTTTTTGTTTTCACTGAGAATGTCTCTCTCCATTTACATCACCCCTTTAACCCTTGACGTGCTCTGGCCCTCCCCATCCACTGCTGCTTTCTGAGGCTCTGGTCCGCAGCCCAGAGATGGCAGAATTCACCCCAAACTTCCCAGCAAAGTTGGCATTATTTTACTCTTGTAAGAGGGACTTTTTTTGCTTGCGAAGGAACCTGAATCTGATGATGGAGGACTGTAGGACTGCTGCTTTTTTTGACCCTCAGGTCTCTGATTAAATGGAGATCGCTTTATAGTAAATTGCTAGATTCAATAGAGATCAGGATAAGAGAAGATGTAGATGCAAAGAAAAAACTGATGAAAAGCAGTTACACCGTTTGACCAGGTTGTTTTCACTCAGCAGCAGAAGCTGGTGACGGAGGTAGCTGTGTCTTTGATGTAGCTCTGTTTATTTACAAAGTGTGGTTAAGAAAAAAAAAATTACAAAATAAGAAGGTCCTGTTTCCCTGAACCACTGGGGAATCCAACAACAGGACCTGGTTTATTTGCTTATGGTTCCAAAGCGCTTTCCAGTCAGCGTCCTGCCCAAAAAGCTTCCTTTCTTTGCTCACTCTGACACAATTTCCAGTGGTTCCTTGGCGATTATTTGGCTTTTTGGCTCCTTGTTGCCCTTCCTCAGGTCCATGAGTCCCTCCTTTCACCCGCGCTGTGTCGACCACTGTGGCTTTGGGCTGGTTCCTCTCCCGACCCTTTGCTGAAGCAGGAGAGCTGAACTTTCACCTCTGTTTATCCAGAAATTATAGCTTGTTTGGGTTTTTTTGTTGTTTTGGGTTTGTTGGTTGGTTGGTTGGTTTGTTTTAAATGTTGCGTGCATTAGCGAGCTAAACGAGGTGCAAGGAGGTGCAGCTGGTTTCCATGCGGGTGCTGAGCACGGTCCATCAGCGGAGCAGAAGACAACCCGTGCTCTGCTCCAGGGCTCAGGACCTTGAGGGGTCCGTGCCCTGCAGTTATTTACCGGAGGGAGTCGATAAAATAGGGCTTTGTTCTCCCAAACTGCTGCTGGGGGGAGAAGGGGAAGGTTTGCGATTGACTGGGGGGTTCAGGCAGCCTGGGGCTGGTTTGCTCTGGTCCCTTCCCGGAGCTGCTGGGCTCCAGCGGGATGAAGCCTCCAAATCCCTGTTCTCCTGGGTGCATGTTTCTCAGCAAAAAAGCTTTGCTGGTTTGGAGGTATGGCTGAGGTTTTCGTGTCACCTCCCGTTTGTGGAAAAACACAAAGGTCTTGAAAAGTATTTATGGTGTACAACAAAGGCACGTGTGAAGGAAGCACAGCACACAGCTACGCTGGCTTTCAGTAAGAATTACAGAGGGTAAATTTGCACTAACGCCTTAAAATAAATCTTAAAATTGACCTCAAAATGCAAAAATATCAGATCTCAGTCACTGAGTGATGGTTCTGTACTGAAGTTTCTTAGAAATCAGATTTCTAATAATGAGGTGAGGGAAGGGAAATGGTATTTTGGCACTGCACAAGGGATGCTGCTTTTACTGCTAAATATGGTCATTCCCATTTATCGTGCAAATGCATGCCAGGGCAGAAGATGGTGTGTTATCTTCATTATCATCAAAATATTAAAATGGGAATAATATTAAATGAAAATAAGGGTTTTCGTTGTGGCTATTTATGAGCATAGTAGGTACTCAAAATATTACGAGGGCAGAGAAAGCAATCTGCTCTGTTGCTAGTGTGCACCTTTAGTGTCAGGGCTTAGGGACTGATGAATGTCCCTCGATTTCTCTTGCCAAGATAAAGAGACTTTCCTTTTCCTACAAAACCAGACCAAACCATTACAAATACTTGAGAAAACCTGCCTTGCAGCTGGGGTCAGCTGAGGCTGCTTTGGCTCCAAAGCCGTGTGGATCTTCACCCCTTTTTATGGGACCGGCCCGAGGAGATGCTGCATCAGAGGAAGCTCAGCAGAGCCGCTGTCTGTTCTCGCGAATAAAGAGCTCCTCTTTTCAAGGAGAGAATTTGCCTTTTGTGAAAGGGGGTGGCTCCCCTTCCCTGAGACTAAATCGGATCCTTATTTACGGAGGACGTGTGAAGGAGCGGAGGGAGGCTCTGCACGCACGCTTGACCTGGAAAGCCCTGCTGAGGCTGGAGCCCTCAGGATGTGGGACCACCCTGGCATCCCGGTACCCCTGGCCAGCATTGCTCAGACGTGGGTAAATAGAACCCAAATACTTAAATATGCTTTAACCAGGGTTACTTGCAGCCTGCGCAGCGGCATCGCAAACATCCACGTAAATAGGTATGGCTCTGAGTCCCAAACCATTTCACCATGTACTGATCTTCCCTCACCCTCTGTTCCAGAGGTAACACACCCTCCTACAATGCACCCTTTCCCCGTGATCTGGCCCAAATTTGGGGTAAAATTGCCTTTATTCCTGCTGTTGTGCACCAGCCATGAGGACACAGGCAGAAGAAGGGCAATGGGCTCAATGATCTTGAAGGTCTGTTCCAACCTAAATGATTCTGTGATTCTATAACCATCTCACAGCTGGTTGTGCATCCTCCCTGGCACAGGGAATATTTCAATTGCTGCTTCTCAGGAAGCCGGGAAGCACAGTTTTTCATATTTTTTTGTCTCATCACAACACTCTGAAAGTGAACAGGTAGTTTCATTCAGGCATTAGTTCTGTTTGTCTGTGTAGGAGCTGAGCTCCTCTAACTGCAGAATTTGAAAGACCCTGATTTTTATCAATCAACCAAACTGCAGCTGAGGAGGAATCTCAGTTTTAGTCTCAAAGGATTAAAGTGAAATGTATGCTCAGCCTCCCCTCCCTTCCTCCCTCTCATGTTTTTCAGGACTTTCTTTTAAAATTCAGAGGCTTTGAAACCCCAACGTACCAGAGTTAGTTTCCTGCTTGTTTTATTTTAGCTTTCACAATGCAAGTAAGGGAAAAAGATGGAAAAGTGCTATGAGGGGGGAATCTCCTTATCACCGACCTATGAACTTTGCACTTCCCATCCTCTGGGGTTTACTGTTCTGTTCATAAGGGGGAGCGATGCAAAACCACACAATTGCCTCCTCTCAAACAGAGATTAAGGAGTGTCATGAAAAAACCCAAACTTTTCTTGCAAATTCTTATCCAGTGGGCTTGGCGTTCAATTCTATTTCTCCCAAACAGCTGCATCTTTAGATTAAGTATGTTGTTCATTACTCATTTTACTTCTGACACCAGTTTTTCTATCTGCTTAGAGCTGTATTTGAATTTTTCTCATGGAATTTTGACACTGAGCTTAAAAGGTGTGGATTTTAGCCATAAATGAAAGCCAAAATGATAAATAATTTTTGTAGAATAAAATATTTAACTTATTTCCTAATTGTTATTACAGTTTGTAGGAGCCAGATCTCACATTACATGAAGCTGAAAGCATGTATCATTGTAAACTGAAAGTCTAAGTTTATGACACGTTTATATACAATCCTTTCTTAGGCTTATGTTAAAGTCTTTAAGATAGTGACGTAAACTACAAAAAAAAAAGAAAAAGACCCCTAACCAAAGGATATTTTTCACAAATCTGAAGCAAGAGGGTTAGAAAAGTCCTTAACTTGTCATCTGCGGTGACACAATGAGAATTATGATGTGAATTATAAGGATTTCCCCCGCAACAGTTTGGAGGAGTAGCTCACGTTGTAATTACTTTCCTGAAAACGTGGAGATCATCTTTCTCACTTTAAGCAGAAACATTTGCCTCTCCTTCCAACCCGAGCAGAGGAATGAGACCTGCCTGTGCAGAAAAAACATCGCTAATCTCCATTGAAATGTCCATCCCCGCCTGGTTTTATGCCACAGATTTGTCTGAGCCTTCAGATTTCGGAAAACAACTACAACCCAGAGCTGCCATTAGGTCTGGATGCTTTTCTGCTGAGTTGGAAAGGGAGGAAATAGAAACTTACCTTGGCAGAGCCGCCGGGGCTGAGTCCCGGACCTCAAACCGCCCGATTTCAGCCCGATTCCTCTCTGACAGCCCCACATTTCTCCTTTAATTTAATCCCACGCGGAAGATCTGCGTGCTGGGCTTTGGCAAAGTTCACCCCTTCATCTTTGGAACCTCCAGCCCCCGGCAGCTCTCTGCTTTCCTTTGTTCGCAGAGGAAACAAAACTGCCCAGCACTGCGGCCATCGCGTCTTGGGAAAAGGGGACACGAGAATGGGCCCAGTGCCTGGGCAGGGGCTGGGGGGACCTTTGGGGGTCTCGCTGGGCAACGTTTTCCACTGGGCAGGGCTGGGGATTAAAGCTGAGCCCGCCCCGTCCCCGAGTCCCTCTCGCAGGGCTGTATTCCCTGCCCCAGCATCCAGAATTAGCAGTTTAAGGACAAGGCGACAATGGGGAACGTGGATTTCCTGAGCAATTAGCTGGCGGACGCGGCCTCCACGAGTGAGCAGGGGAAAAGCTCTTTAAATCTCGGATTTTGCTTTGCACGGCTCTGATTGTTTTTTCCTTCCAATTAAAGAAGCGAGGAGAGGGGGGAGCTGGGAATTGGGAAAGCGTTGGGTCAGGCTGGGAAGCTGCAAAGCAAAGCTGGCCATAAAAATAACATATCTTTCTAAAAAGATTTAGAAAAGGGATTCATTTTTTTAGCATGGAGTTTGGTCTGGGCTTTATTGGTTGTTTTTTGTTTTGCTGTGGGGGTTTTTTGTTTGCGTTTCATTTTAATCTTCTCAAAGGAGCTGACTTGAACAGCCGGGACTCTTGTCCCCCAGCAGTTTGCTCTGAAAGTCCCGGGTTCCTGCTGGAAAACCCGTCGGCTTTCAAATGTTTTGGGACGTAATTAAAACTAGCCCAGGGAAGCGCAGCTGCTTTTGCCTGGGTCGCTCCCCCGGGAGCTGCTGCTTTCAGCGGATCTGCCGCCAGCAAAAACCTTCCCGTTCTTCTCTCTTACCTTTAGTATCAGCCCTTCAGCCAGGGAAGAGGCTTTTCCATGAAGCGAACGGTTTCTTTTCCTCAGCCCGTTGATGCTGCGGAGCAGCCGATGCCCTTTTCCTTTCTTTTTCAGCTCCCTCCAGTTCCATAGGTCTGAAAATCCCGAGGGTGCTTTTCAAGCCCAGCCTCCCACCTAACGCGTCTCGCTCGCATTGTGTTTGTCTCTCCTTTTCCTCCGCTCGCCTTGGCTGTTCCCACAGGCAGCCCAAGCCAGTAAACAACTCATTGTGAAGCTGGAACTGATGGTATTTCTGGGGCCGGTGGCCGGAGCAGCGGTCTCTGACTGGCTTGTGCAGCACCCCCAGCTGCCACCGGCTTTTATCCACTCGATGCAAATAACTTCCTGAATATCTCATATAACAACCGAACTCCAGCCTGCAAAACCTCACCCTCTGAGGGCTCCCGGTTTAGTAAAGCGTATAAAAACATGAGCGTGGATTTGGATTGAAAGCAAGGAAGGTGCAGATGTTTCCTGCTCTGAATGGTCAAAGGTCCGTTTTCCCTTTTTTCAGCTGGTAAAGACGACAATCTCAGTAAATTGTGGCCAAGGACATCGGCTGTCACTGTCACTCGAGTACAAATGTCAGGGTGAGCATGGGGGCTGAGGATGCAAAAATCCACCAGTAGCACCAGTAAACTTGCAGACAGAAATCAGCTTGGGCCCTTGATGGCTTGTGGGCATTTTCAGGCTGGCTGCTTGGAAATCCTCACCCCGGGGTGTGATGCGGCTGCTTTTCACACCTATTCTCATGCGGGAGTGAGTGGAGACTGATTAAACAGCACCTCTGCATGTGAAATCCCCCTTTTGAGGGCAAGAAGTGTGCTTGGGGTGGTTGGAAACTGGCTGTGCTGATGCAGATCAGAATGAGTGCACTGAAACCCTTTGCAGATTAACATCTCGTGTCTCAGCCTTCAAACCTGCCAGTCGCTGGGCAGACCCCTTAGAGAGGAGATTTATTACTCCTTAAAGGTTAAATACAGCATACATCTGAAAAAGAAACAAAACTTTTGTGCTTCTTAGGGTATTTAGCCAGAATGTGGCAGTTGTGCCAGCTGTTGGAATTCAACCAGGCAGCTGTACCTATCTGGGATGTTTGTTTTCTCTCTAGAGTTATTGTTTGAATTAAACACTCCTAACAAAAAAGTCTTCAGCTGTTGGGAACCTCAAGAGCTCTCAGGAACTCCTCCTTACAATGCTACCTCTAACCCAACAGGAGACCGGGGATGGTATTTTTGCCCTTCATGGAGTCCATCCTTTGAAACCATCGTAGCGGCTCCACCTTCATGTCCATCCATGGTTGCCGCTGAATTCAAAAACATCTCTAGTGAGCAGACTATTCAGTTGCCTGTTGCTTTGGGTTTTTTTTTCATTAAAAAGCATATTTTTCTGCTAGGTCTAGCCAAAACTAGGAGGTGGGCAAGTAGAACCTCTAAGCTGACCATGATGCTATTCTGCAGCATCTAGAGATCATAAAACAAACAACCAACAACAACAACAAAAAGAAAAAAAAAAACCAACACCTCAACCTTTTTCCCTATGGGACATAAAAAGGTTTTAGTATCAACAAGGAAGAAAATGTCCCCCAAACAATATATTTCTGCTCCCTCCCAGCCACTTTTCACAAAGCAATACACACCAGCCTTTACCCTTCTCCACACCAGTTTAAATAGGCCAAATGCTGTGCTATCAATGTGCTCTGTATATTTTTAAAATAAATAAAGTACGAACATTTCCAACAAAGTGCCCTTAACACAGGTTTATTTGCCAAACATGAAAAAAAGGAGGTGGCTGCCTCTCTTTGTGGTTACAGTTACAGGCAAGTGTTTTCTTTGAAATGGAAAAACAATGAAGAGACTCCTGGGCTCTTCATCTCTCTGCACAACTCGTTTGCTGTCCCCACCCTGATCCCGTGGCGTTCATCTTAGACGCGGGACAGGGTGGGATTCAGTGAGCTCTCCTTGAAAAACATTGGCAGCACATCAATAATCTCGTTATTTTGGAAAACAGGGGAGACGGGGCTGTTATCTTATTGGCAACCGTGGCTGCTGAGAAGGCACAACATGTTTAAGCAGTTTCACCCCCTATTTACAGTACTCAGATTTTCTGCTTGTGCATAGAAACCCTACTGATATGATACCTCTGTTACGGTTTTGGTTGTCGATTGTGTCAGTGGGTCTGGTGGCTTTTGGGCTGGCAAGTGAAACCTCCGTTGATTGCAGACCTGCACTTAAGGAAACATTTTGCCCAGCAGACCAGCGTATTGCATTTCCTGATGATTAACGCTTAATTCTCCTGCTGTCAAACATACCCGCTATTTTCAGTCAATTGATGCTTTATTGTGCCAAGACTCCTAATTCAGGGCACTTACAAGGACAAAGAGCCAAAGAGTAGAAACCAAATAAAAATTGCCTTTTAAAGACCACTAAAATATATACGATGGAGACATTACCTTTTCCCTTTCCTCCTCCATTCATTGGCAAGGTTTGTTTCCTTCCTTTGCTTTCCTACAACAACTTCATTTGTCACTTGGTAGCTAAATTTTGCATGGCTTTGAGTTCCTCCTGGTATCGGATGTTTGAGGCGCCGCGGAGCCTGGATGGACCATCCAGGAGTGGTTGAGGGACCCTCCTTGGGGACGCGGGTGCCCCCATGGTGCCAACATCCCCACTCTTTGAGCGTATTTAGAAATTTGGGCTGTCTGCAGGACATCGTGTGACGTCGTGTGTCATTTGCTCACCCTCAGAGGCAGAAATATATATATATATGTCTAACTTTACAGAAGCCACAGTCTGTGGTGGAAAAGATTTTGAAGGACAAATCCTGAGCAGAGGTAGCAGAGCCCTTCAGGAGCTCGTGAATGCTGCCGTGTCTACTAATGCTTAATGGATTGTCAGCGCTTCCATTTGAAATCCTTTTTGAAGAGTTTTATAACAAAGCCATAAAAAATTACTTTGGAATCAAACGGAAACACAAAGTCTCACCCTGTTTGGTGTTTTATTTTAGATACGCATTTAGAAGGGCGTTTTAAATAATTTAAAATGCTGTAGAGAGATGGGGGGGAAAAAAAAAGCACATGCCCATTTGAATCAGTGTCATTGCAATTTTTGAAAAGCTTCATTTAAAAATCCTGGTTTGTTAATTCATCAGCATTTAAAGTTCCATTACTTTCCAGTCCAACAGGCCTTTTTGCTAATAAATGACAGGATATTTCTTCTGCAAACATTTAGACAAATCGAAGCTTTTTGTGGTCAGGGGAAAGTGTTGCTCATGCTGGTGGAGTGACTGAGTGTCCAGAAAGTCCCCGTGGCCCCCGGTGCTGACAGTTTTCTGCTAAAACACGAATATGACCCATCGGGGTAAGGACTGGATTCACCAATGAACCTGTGATTTGTTTCTCTGATGTTCAGACCCATCCAACAGCAGCTATTTGCATTCTCACGAGTCCCGAGGGCCTTGCTTTATTAAACACAGTTAACTAGGAGCAAGGGCATTAGATTATGAGCTGCTGAAATGCATTTCCTTGTATAAAAAGTCGAAGAAAAATTCGCACCATTTTCTAGGTCAGACAAATAGAAACCTTCCATGGCACCAAGTGCCTGGACCTGAGTTTTCCTCCAAACTATGCATTTTTTCCTAATTCTTTGCTTTTCTTTGCTACATAGCATCATTATTAAGCTAGAAGAACATCGGTGTGTTGGGCAGAGTCCTCTTGGTGCCTCGCATGCCTCTCCCTTTGCTTTCACATTTTGCTGTCATTTATTCAGGCTCTTCCAGGTGCACCTCAGTAGTTTCAGAGTCTTGAATTTTTCTCGTCAATGGAGAAGAGTTTCCGTTTGCAGACTCTCATTAGTCATTTCCCCCATAACATGGAGCAATTTCCAGTTTTGCATGACCACATCTAGCCCAGAATGTCGCCCTTCAGAAACGGCATCCAGGAGTCACAAGAAGGAGATACCTGATTATTCTGTCCTCTGGAATGAGTTCAGAAACTCGCTCTGTCCTAATTTGGTGTGGGATCTGGGTTCGTTGATTCTTTTTCCCCAGTTCAAAGGGACTGCTTTGCTGTTCTGCATGCTTCAAAGTCCTCGCTTTAATAAACAGGCGGTAATATATACCCTTGTTTTGACAAGAGGCACCAGTTCTGCCGAAATCTTATCCCCCGGAAAACAGAGCAGGTGTTTTCCAGCAGAGTTGCTGGGCTTGACAAGGAGCCCGATTTCAGAATTAAGCGATATTGCTCCTGTCGTGGTGGAGGATGTTTGGACATGTCCAAGGGGAAGCTGAGATGGTTCCTTTTGTCCGCCTGTGGTGAGGAGCAGAGCAGATTTTAACAACAAATGCGTAGAATAGAGTTGTTTTCTTCTTTTTCTGAATCCCAGTGCCAGCCAACGAGTGGCTCCTGGCAGCATCTTGGAGCACGGCAGTGGAAGGACATTAAATTTCAACAAAACAGACCCAAAGGACATGAGAAGCTGGTGAATATAATCTGTGTTCTGATGGGAAAAAAAAAAAAAAATCAGAATTTGAAAGAAGCCTGAAGCACCTAAAACAATTGAAGGCACAACTGGGCAGGAGTTTGCAATTCTGCGGTGCATGAATAGAAGGAAGAAGCAGCTGAATATCAGGAAACGTTTTCTAACAATGTGGACTATTCGGGTTCGGTGGAGACTCCCGAGGGAAGTGGCAAAAGCCCACATGGGCTGAATAATAGAAAACTAGACAGAACCATAGCTACATGTACGGGCAAGAAATCCTTCAGTACAGCAATGCATAACTCACAATGCCTAGTGAACATAGCATTGCTATTATGAATAACATCTTTAAAATGTGGGGTTTTTCCACACACAGAAGAGTTCTCGCAAACAAGGAGGCTACAAGTTTTCTGTGGGAGGTAGAGGAGGGGGATGAAGGGGTGCACTGCCTTCCCTTCCCAGCACGGCGAGGCGGTGGCCTCGGCTGTCCCCGTCCCCATGAGGAAGCCGGTTTTCTGCATTTTCATAAGAAATCTCAATGGACCCGGGTCCCGCTCCCTCTAGAGGGCGGCTGCCTCCCTCAGGACCGCCTGGCAGATCATCTCCCCACCAGCCTGTGCTGGTTCCTGCTTCAAGTGCAGTGAGTTTTTGGGTTTTGCGGGATTTTGGCTGTGCCGGAGGATTCCCAGCCCCGTCGGGCTCCTCCGGCACCACGCCAGCCTCCGCGGCTGTATCGCCAATGGAGAATAGAAACAGCTAAATTAGTAAAATTCATCACACTCTGTAGCTCCATTGGCTTGGGAGCCTCATGCAGCATCACGACATACAACAGCATGGCTGTTATCAGTGAATTTATTGATGAATGAAATGGGCTAGAGTGGATGAAAAATTAAGTGTTTCCAAATTCCATTGGTGTCTAAGCCATTGTGGTTTGTACAGCCTGCGTTTCACCCCTGCTTTCTCAGTAGATGACCCTCTTTGAGTATTTTAACCCAAAAGAACACTGTTTGCGGCAAAACTAATTCCCGGTTCTGCTGCACACTGAGGCCCAAACCTTCACACTCTACTTCTCTCTTAGGTTGTGTGTTAATAAAGCGAATTAATAGAGCTAATCTTGCCAAGCCGGGTGCTTTTCTGTCGCACAAACTCACAGTGTTATGCAAATCAAAGCGGTATTATTCGGGTTGCACCCCCACTTAACTCCTGCTCTCTACCAGCCCATTGTGGATAGTACTTTGGCATCACGTCAATCTCATTGCAATTAAGCTTTTCACAAAGCGTCGTTCAAGGCTGTCTGTTCTCATTTTGATTATTCGTGCTCTGAAAGGTTCTCCACAATGCGTGTACTGGGGAATATGCTGCCAGCTGTGTTGGTAATGCCCTTGTCTGATAGTTTTGATAATTTTTTTCTGACTCATGGAGGCTATTTTCGTACTAATTTGTTTGTTTTCCTGATTGAAAAGTGGTTCCTGAGGAGAGAAAAGTACATATTTAATGCCCTAGGGTTATGCTTTTTTTTTTTCTGAAGCCTTTTTCTATCCACAAAAGACTTTCTTAAGGTTTCTTTTACCAGAGTCTCCCAAAAAATTGTCTGTGTTTCTAACAAAATTAGGATGCTATGTGTAAAAGAGCAGTAAAGAGGAAAGGTTCTGATACAGATATCGATACGGATCTGATACAGATATTTGGGGAAGTTCTGTACCTTGGGATTCCCCCTCCACATGGAAAGGAGGCCGGTTTGTTAGGTTTAAACTTGTGAGGCTTATTTTCCATTCCATTCTTTCATCCTCTTCTGTCCTGGGACATTATTTTGGTATTTGGCGGGTGGATGCATGGTATTTTTTCTCCAAATGAGCTCGAAGTGCAGAAGTTAGGCTGGTCAAGTCTCTATTTTACATCAGCTTATAGAGAATACAGAAACTTTGTGCTGTGCTCTGCAATTCCAACGTCCTCCCCTGTCTGCAGCCCACGTAACCCAGAAGTGATAGGAAAAAGATGTTTCTTCAACGTTTGACTGTTTGACCTATGTGGGAATTGCCTATTACAGGCTCCCTCCATATAACGGTCCCTGGACCATTGTATTTCACTCCATAAGTCTTTGAATTGGTATTTGCATCTGTGCTAAAGTAACAAAATAATAAACAGAAGGTGTGTGGCATGCTGCGTGTCACCAGGTGTCCTTTAGAAGGGAATTCAACCAGTTTTTCATGGAGTCACCCGAAGAGAAGTTATTAATGACCCAAACACCAGCAAGGAGGCAATAGCGAATATCTAATTACATATACAAATGTCACCGATACAGGACAAGCTGCGCAGCTTGTGAGGTTCAGAAATACGGATGAGTTCAGATGACAGAGCTTTGAGCTGAACTTGGTGGCTCGGGGCACCGCATCTCAGCCCGGGCCACCTTGAAAATGACATCACCAGTGCCATGATTGAAAATACACAGGAGGGCTGTTAGCAGATCACAACAGATGGTCTCTGTTGGCTTCTTTGGAGCACCCAAGAAGGGCTCGGAGAGGCTGTGTCATCTGGACACAGCTCAGTGGTCCAGAGCACGCAGATGTCCCGTCTCGTCCCCTGCCACGCTCCCAGGTCTGAGGTGCAGCGACAGCAGAGCCTCGGCATGCCTGTCCTGAGCAACGTTTCAGTTTCTGGCACAAGGCTGCCATGGGGCACTTCAGCACAAGTGGAGAATTTGTTCCAATACTAATGACAATGCCCATCAACCAGAAAGACCCAGTGGCCAAGACACACAGTGACTGGGACCCAGCGGCCCTTTCAGAGGAGATGCGTGTTTCTGCAGTGCCATCAGGTTGAAAAAAGAGCATCAAGACAAATAAATACAGAGGATATACTGAATAAAAGCTGCTTTTCTGAAAAAGTTTGTACTCCTGATGGAGGAGGAGCTCGGAGAGGCAGCTTTCCATGCCAGGGGACAGGCCACCCTGTCTAGGAGCTCCCTAGATAAGAATGGAAATCCTTGTGTGACATTTCCCTTTGCCGTCAGAGGGGAAGAAACACTTTAAAAGCATTGTTTGTACAGAGGAAAGCAACACCAAGGGGCAATGACTGTTTTTCTTTTACCTTTTCTCTGTTGGTGCCTGTCCTGGGGAGGGCTGGGAGGGTCGGGGAGCCGAGCGCCCAGTGGGCTACTGGGCACCCAGTTTGGCTGCCACGTGTGTTCAGAGCAAGGCAGCTCGTCATGACTTGGAACAGGCTGCCCGGGGCAGCGGCGGAGTCACCATCCCTGGAAATGTTTAAAAACCACGTAGATGGGGTTCCTGGGGACATGGTTTAGTGGTGGCCTTGGCAGTGCTGGGTTAATCATTAGACTCGATCTTAAAGTGTCTTTTCCAACCAAAATGATTCTGTGATGACTCACAGTCACCATGACCCGTGGTCCTTGTCGATCCCCTCTGCATACACGTCGCCGTGCCTGTTCCACTGCAGACTAGCACCATGAGGAAGATATTATAAAAGGCCTTAATCTTCCTCTCTTTTCTGTAGACCTGGCGAGTGCCATTTCCCTGCTTGCCGTGAAGCTGCTTTTGCCCTGCAGCGGTGAGCTGGGCTGGAAGGAGCAAAGTTCCGCAGCAGAGCGCGGCCCTGGGGAGAGGCAGCTCTTCTGCAGGAGCTGCAGATGCTGTTTCCTCACAGGAGTGGAAAACAATAAGTTTTCAATCAAACCAGCATCTTCCAGCAGGCTCAGAGCTCCGTGCCGGGGGGGATCTGGCTCCAGCTGCACCGCGCGGTGATTCGGGGCAGGAAGCAGAAACCAGCACACCCGAAGGGAAACGCCAGAAATCCAGAGAGACAGAAAACAATTAAACAGCCTGGAATTCGCCCAGGTCCTTGGGGTTGTCACCCCATCTCCTACAAAACTTCAACGACGACACGTGGGCTGGTCTCCGCCTTGTGTCCCCTCCGAGCGGCAGCGTCCCGGGACTGGTGTCAGACCCAGCTCCAGCCATTCAAGGTGATTTTCTCTGTTTTTTGCAGTGGCACAGGGACGTTTTGCTTCAGGAGCTCTCACTGTGGCATGGCTGGACTCTGCTGGAGCTTGTGATATATATTCTCATGTGAATTTGAAGCGACCTCTTGTCCATTACTAGCAGACGCTATATTTATCCTAATGCTGACATATCTTTAAATAGCACGGTTACATTACAAGGTCCCTGTTTCAAGGGTTTACCACTATCGCTTCTGCTGAGTGTGGTTCATTCAGTGCAGTTTGAAAAGGAGCAGAGCCTCCCTAAGTGCTGCTTTGATCCTACAAACATTTTTCTGACCAGAAATAGTTGCCAGAGACTCTCCCTTCTCTGTTCAGTTGTTGTTACACCTCTTCTGTAAACATTTTTTCCCCCTCCTTTTGTTTTCTTTAGCTTTCCCAAACCACCTCACCCACTGTCTTCCAAATCCCACTGAATGGCTTCCAAGATCCTCATCACCCCCTTTCTCAACACAGCCTTTTGGTACATGCTGCCCTTGACCGCCAAGCACGTGGTCCTCCGCTTCACCTTGGAGTAAACGACTTGTTGCTCAACATCCCTTGAGAAGAATGATTTCACCTCTTTGGTTGGGGTGCCCTGCTCCAGTATTGGTGGGACATCTGTTTGCAATGTGAGCGATAGAAAACTGTAGCCTTTTTTTTTCTGGTTTAACTTCTCCTTCTTGTTGGCTCTTCACGCTTAAACTTGGCTTCTGCTGATTTCTAACGGTGATGGATGCGTCTTTAACCACAGGAGCACTTTGCATGTACCTCTGGCTCTGATACCATCCCCGTGCTTGGGGAGCTGGTGGCCTGGCCAGTGGCGACCACAGCCCAGGGTTCGATGCGCTGCTTGTGTTTCCCAATCTCTTTCTTTTTCATGTGCCTTTATATATTTCTTTGCCTGCATTATTTTTTAATGGGGACAGTGTCACCAAATAACAGTTCAGTCTGAGCTTTCAGCTGCAACAACAAAATACCATCCGTGGGAAATGAAGCAGAATCGAGGCTTTTTGGGGTGGTAAAGCAGTGGTTGTAGCAGCCTTGCAACCATTTCCAATAATGGTCATTTATCTGGAGAAAGAGGGAGGAAGAATCTTAATAAAGCCATTTGATGGAAGGAAAAACTTACCCAGTGCATGGGCTCAGCTTGGCTTCCAGTGCAGTTGGTTTGAGTTGCATGAGAGTCGCATGAGAGCAAGGTGAATTTAAAGCCCTATATTTCTTATCCTCGGCTTCCTTTATAGGCAACAGAGCTTTCAGTTTGCTAAACATGATGCTGCAGCACGTCTGGCGGTGCAGAAGGGGGTTGCGCAGCCAGCCCTGCGGCTACGGCTCGATTCCTAGGGAGAGAAGGGGAAAGGAGACGCTGAAATGGCCCCTTCTTCATTTTTGAGATACTGCCGCACCTGAAGTCATGGGAAGCACCATAACTTCTCATAATCATATAACCTGTTCTTCACCCCACATTGCCATGGCCGGATCTGTGGTCAAGTGGACACGTTACCTCCATCCCTGGCATGGGTCCATAACCCACCTTTTGCTTCTCCTCCCAGCTTTGCTCTTTTCCTCTCTGGGACCATTTGCTGGGCCCTTTTTGGTTTAGTTTTGCAACAAGCACAAGTCATGACCGTAGCTCTGCCTTTGCGCAGTGTTGGAGTTAAACTTTCCCCTGGTTTTAGCAGAACACATGGTTTTGCTTAGCACTAGCGAAGGAATTACAATCCGTATGTCTTGAATATGAAACTGCCAAGGTAAGTAATCTCTGCTGTGAACTTGAACAATCAAAGCTCAGGGTTATTTGTTTTCCTACGTATAGATTTACCAGCTGCTGGTCTCTGACATTTATTGATGTTTTCTTTTTCCGGATCAAGACGTCATTGCCGTGTTTAACTAGGCGGTCTGACATCTGATGGGGTAGAAGGGCCCTCCGGCGTGCCGGCATCTGGCAAGGAATCCCAATTTACCTTTTCTACCAAATCTACTCGGGGGGGAAACAGGTGCGAATAGTGTTTTACACATCCAGACACTCCCCATAGTCAGCCCCTGGAAAAGGACTTATGGCGATCTTAATACAGGCTGTTCAAAATGCCAGGGGATCCTAAAAGAAGTGACTCGATATTTTATATCAACTTTTCTGAAATGTGTAGCATGTATTTGCTTAAAGAAAATAAGGTAAAGCCTAGTTCTAAAGGTGTGTATTGTATCTTGTGAGATTCCTGAGTATTTTTTGTGATTCACTTTGATTTACGTGTTAGTCGTGTTCCAAGGGAAAGCTTTCCAGAAAGAGCATATCCTGGAGCCATCACAACTAGAACTTGAATCTTGTGGTTCATAGGTGGATATTTGTGTTCACAAAACTTGTAATAACTCTCCAGGGCTTCCTTGCTTGCTCCGTGTCCCTTACCCTGCCAATATATTATGTAGCTTCATCTACACCAGTGTCTGTGGCTTAGAAATGCTGGGTGAGGACAAATGGAAACTATTTGTGCTGTTTGTGGTTCAAATCAACAGTTCTCCATGACACTGGAGGATTTAAAGTGTTTTGAGCCACGGCTATCAGATCGACAAAACCTGTGCAGAAGGAGTTCCAGTTATGGAAGGAACTCCTCAGGAAAGGATGAGGAAGGGTTTATTGTAAATAATGATTGTGCTTTGCAGAACCTTGGCAGCATTGACACAGACAAGGTTTTGAGACCGTTTTGCTGGCTCATACAGGTTGCTTCTGCAAATGAAAACAATTTCCCACATTGTCATTAAGAATTTGCTTCTTACCTAGTGACTTGACCTCAGGTGTGGAGAGAGCAGTGATATCAGTTCAGGCTGCAAATGGACCATTCCCAGGTTAAGAAATGCTACTAATTCAGTTATCTGCATATTTTTTTGTGCCAGCAAGTAAGTTGTTTTCTCCACAAGGTGCCACTGCACTTTGGTGCCCAGGATGACAAAAAGCAGGTTTCAGAACTTGCAAAACTGGCTAAGTCTTTACAAAGAAAGAGTTTCTCTAGCTCAGAGGGGTTTTTTCCTCACCAGATTTCCAAGGTTTCCTCAAACAGTGACAGCAACACAGATTCTTGGGACAGTTTTTGAGAAAATTTTAAAATGCAATTCGGGAGCTGTTATCAGTTGCCTTTATAGCACAGAGAAAAAAAGATTTGAAATGTGAGTGCTCTCTGATAATCTACTGACTTAACTGAGCATTTGGTTTAGTCCTGGAGTTTTGCACGCAGGCAAGGAGCGTTTCCAAGGTCTTTCCATCCCCTGGGGAGCGGTCTCCTCAGCCTGGCAGAAGCACAGAGCACGATGTCTGTGTCCCCGTGCTGAGGTTTGAAATTGGGAAGGCAGAAGGGAAGGCAGGTTTCTGATCTCTTTTCCCCCAGGGAGGAGCCGGCACTCCCAGGGAACATGCAGAAGGGAATGATGCACTAACCTGCCACACAAACTGAGACAAACCATATAAAATAACCCATCAAGTGCCACAAAACTAGCCCTGGAATGTCAATACAGCAAAATCTCTGCTCGCCAAAGCTCCCCGTGCCACAAGCAGGGAGCGGGCAGGAGTCTGGCTTCTGCCCGTCAGTCACCCTTTGGATTTGCTTATTTGGGTGAGTTTTTCTTAATCTACCTGTGCAGATTTCTTGAGCTGCATCGATTCTGAGCACACTCTGAGCCCTTGGCCAAGGACACTGTTGCGTGCTGAGGCCGCTCTGGCAGATCGATGGTCCTGAGGGTCTCTTCCAACCAAAATGATTCGATGATTCCATCTCCATAAACATGCAGGACATGGCGATGCTGGCGGCAGCTCTGCCCAGGCGCAGCACTTGAACCTGACTCTTAAAAATAGCCCGGACGGAGGCTGAGAGATGAAAGGAGCCCACAGCACGTCCACCAAACACAAACCCTTTAATAAAGCTGAGGGGCCGGGGCTGGACCGATGGTTTTGTGAGTGGAGGCACATCTAGTAGCCAGTGGCTCTATGAATAGACCGCTTGTAAAAAGGCTTAGGTGCAATTTGCACAAGCGAGGAGACTGTGCGGGGAAAAACAGTGTTCAATGAAATCTTTTTAAAAGCTCTGCTTTTGCAGTCCCCGTTTAACGTTTAAACTGCTACGAATTTGATACCTCCAGATTGAGACTTGTTCCATTACAGAAGCACACAGAAGGGGGAGAGAAAAACTCGTTTGGCTTGATTTTCAGGTAAACTTAGACTTCTGCAGGAGCTTTTTTTCCTGCATCTCTATATTATTGGAAAGCAGATAATTTAACACATTCTTACAGCCTCACAAGAGTATCAGTGTTTTGGCTAACAGCAGTTCCGAGGGAAACTCAGAGAATAAACCCCATTTGCTGTGTATTGAGGACATTGCCAACTCTGTCATAGAGAAATCCACATTTGTGATTCAGAGTGGGATTTTCTGCAGAGCAGAAAGTTCGTAGAAGAGCTGTGGGGGAGTTCTCATCCATGGGGTTTTGGTCTGTCTTACCCACCCACTGCCATAGCTGAGCATGGCGAGAGAAGGAGAGGGGAAAAAAAAAAAAAGACCATTATTCCATTATTTTTCTCCCTTTCAGTGTTAGAGAAACTCATCCAAGAAGTGCCCACAGCCTTCCTCTTGTTGCCTTTGCTGATGAACTCATCAGCTGTGGAGGCAGCAGATATCACCTCCCGTAGAGCATTGATGCAGATATTCCTGTTCTCTTCTTCAAATCCACTTATTCCCTCAGATGAAGGATCCAGCATGGCTGACATTAAGTTTTTAGGATGCTATTCCTGCGGCTTTCTCTGTGACCCTGCGCACACATAGTGTCACACAGGAAAGTCTATGTTCCTCCTGCCTCTAATGAGAAAAAATAAGTGACCTGGTATTTTGTGTTCCTCCGCGTGACTGTGTCCCTCTTACGAATCAGGCAGCAGCAGCTGTGTCGGGGTCTGTTCAGCTGTGTGTGTTTGGATTTTGCGTGGTTGATTCCCTGAAATCAGGATCTGGGATGTTCAGCCTGATTGCAGAATGCAGGTGCTCAGCACCTGAAGGTCAGCTCTTCTGTCCGAGCAGGTGCCCCAAAACATGGTGAATCTTTTAAACATCTCCATGAGTGTTTGTCGGGTGTCTTCCTAGCAGTTATGTGTGCATTTACATTAGAAAAAAATACTCTAGATACACCTGATTTTACTGCTGTGATGGGGGTCCTGGATCCATCAGCGCGTGACGGTGCGGAGACTGGAGCTCCTGCTGAAGGGGCAGCTCATCCTGTGCTAATTAACTCTGCTGAGAAATGAAGCCTGGCAGCCGGGGCGGGCCGGTCTGCGGACAGCCCCGCTCTGTCCGCGGGACAGAGGGACTTTGTTGGGCTCAGGTGTCCGTGCGCGGAGCGGAGCAGCTGGGGAGCTGCGGGCACCGCCGGGGCTCGCACGGAAACCCAGGTCACGTAGTGCAAACCAGTTCGCTCCAGCAGAGCCCTGGCAGACACGCCGATTCCCAGAGTTTTCTGATGTTACCATGGAAAGCATCAGCTATTTCTGGTTTGCTTCTGGTTGCTTTTACAGCAGCAGTGCTGAGGGCAGGGAGCAAAAACCGTGCGGTCAGATGTGGCAGCTGCTGCACGCACAGGAGAGAGGATAATCTTGCTCATACTCATCCTCATCCACCAGCTGAGGTACCAGCATTTCTCAACCAGCTCCAGCCCACAGGTGCATCGGTAAAAATAAGTTCCCCATGATAATTCAAGCCTCACTCAGCAGCTAAATGGTGAACGTGCCCAGTTGCCTCAGTTGGTGAATGAATTGCTGCCGGGCACGCAGCCATCCCACAGCATCACTGAGCGGGCAGAGCGTGTAATGCCAAGTGCGTTGCATTCGATAAACTCTTGTTGCCCGAGAAAAAGTCAGATTGGGCCCACAATGTCCTGCTGATGCTCAGAGAAAGTTCCACACAGCTGGGGCCAGGGGAACGGGAGCAGGAGGTGCCACCCATCCCTTCACACGAGTGTGGAAATTCCAGCTGTTGCTGAAATGTGTGTGTGTGTAACCCCCCCGGCAGAGCAGGCTGTGGGGTTTTGCTGTTTCATTTTAGTCCTTAGACAAAGATGGGACTTTCGGTCCTCCATCCCAAGCCCAGGAGCTCTCGCTGCTCCTGCTCTGCCCCGGTTTTATGAGATGCTGTTCCAGCTGCTCACCTGCGCTTTATAAATACCCCTTCTCTGCCGGCGCAGGACTTGGGCACTGAGTCAGCAAAACGCTTCAGCACGTGCTCAATCATACCCCAGCCCGTTACAGAAGTTAAGCACCTGCTTATGTTTAAGCTTGCACCGATATAGTTTGGGTATTGCCAAGCGATGGTTGAGCCCCGGTGCCGGTAACGGCGGCTCTTGCTACCGACCTGGAGCTCCAGGTGAGCCCTGCCCGAGCTGCCTTCTGCTTTTAGAGAATAAAAAACGGTCCAAAACTGTAAATATGGGAATAAACATTCACACAAGTCATCTGCTCTTAATTTACAGTTGAATCGATTCATTTTAATCCAAAACCAGCAGAGCAGTTTTCAGTCTCTGAAGACCATTGAATATTCCACTCGATATCATGAGCAAAAGGATTGCAGGGCATGTCTTTCCCCCGACTGCTTTATTTCACCAAGAGCATTTCGTGCTTTGCCAAATTCTGTCTCTGAGGGTCACTTGCAAATGTGTTCTTCTTCTGCTTTTCATATAATACTGAAAAGTGAGCTGTGGTTGCGTAACTCATTAACTATTCTTGCAATTTTAGCTTGGAGGCTTGTCTTTTTTTAATGCACACATATAGCTTTCTCTCTCAGACTTATCTCCCCCTAAAAAAACAAGTTTTTGAGCAACGTGTGCAGATTGTTACCTGAAATGATGTGAATTATTTCTCTCAGAAGTTAGAGCAAATAAAACCCAGCCGGATTCTCGATGTCTTGCTTTGGAGAGGCAGTTTGTGGCAAGCAGTCGGCCTGCAGCTGCCGCCACCGTCAGCTTTAAAGATTAAACCTTTTTTCCATCACCTTTTTTCCACCACCTTTTTTCCACAACACCTTCCAATATGTTGCTCCCTATCTGCAATATCTGGTACTCCAGGGTACTTGTCCGCTCGGACAAGTCAGTCTGCACAAGGCATGCTTCACATTAAAATTATATCAGAAGAGAGCAAATGAATGTTGCCCGACTTATGTCTTCATTTACCTTTTCTTTTTCCTAATGCTGAGGAAAGACCTTGGTAGGAAACAGTAATGTTGTGCATCTGGCTACAAGCACCGCTGGGTTCAGTGTCTTTTGCCGTGTTTGATTCCTTGCAGCTGCTCAGGATTTGTTAATTATCTCCTTAAAAGAGGAATTTCTATTTGTACAGCATGACTAGAAGGCTGATGGACCCATGCAAGACAGCAGAAACCCAAATATTTAGGCACACCTGTGAAACGCTTCCTATAGCCGACAGCACAGCTGCAGCTGGTGCCAAACGCTGCCTGTTTGCTTTCGGGGTGATATAATACATTTTTCTGCAGGGACAAGCTGCTGGAACAGCTTGAAGTGAACACCACCTTGCACTTGCGCAGTACAGAGCTGCACTGAAAAGCAGCAACCATGTGGTTTTGCTTCATCATCTTATACTTGTTGTTGCTGAAAAGTATGTAACGAAGTCTGGTTTTGCTTGATCTTTCCCTTCCTTTTAGCTTTTTTAACCAATACTAGGCACATGTCGGTGATTAATCCAACCCCTTGCGCCTGTTCTGTGTTGTTTGCGCAATCCCCAACACGTGCTTTATCTTCCAAGTACGAGGGGAACGTGTTTGGTGTTGCAGCTGCGGCCGTCGCTCCCAGCTCCTCCCCGGGATGTCACCCCAGCCTCGCTGTTGGAGGGTATCACTTATTTTATTCTGGTAATAAATGATTTTTAATGTGTGGCCTTAATATTCAAGATGAGCTAGTTCTTTCCCTGTGCTATACAATCTTCTCTTCTCTTGCGTTAACAGCCGCCGGGGCAGGGTTAGTCCTCCGCACGCTCTTCTGACCCCCACGATCTTGCCATCCATCAGCAGCTCTGAGTGGATCCGTGTCAGATGCCAAAACCGAGAACAGAGGGGAAAAGCAATTCAAATCTTAAGAAAACTTTCCATATCCCTAAAGAAATGTTATTTTCTTTGAAAAGCATTTAATCAGAAGTTGGATCTAGGCTCCGCGTTCCATCCAGCTGGCAACCAGTTCACAGAGTCATCCAAAAAATTATTTTACAATCGCGTTATGGACAAGACTAACCATTGAACACACCAAACAAGTTAAAAGACAACGCAAATATTGCAGAAAATAATAATAGCATGTATACATTTTATGCAAATTAAAAGGAAAAGCGGAGTCTGGTGGTTTCGCTGGATCTCCTTGGGGATGTTTGCATAACTTTCTATGTGCTCTTTAGATTTGGAATGCTTGTTTTGATCTTTGTTTGAATAATACTTTGAAGTGTTGATCCGTGACATGGTTTCCTACAGCCTCCTAAGAGGTACAATATAATTAAAAAAAAATGTTGTTGGTTTTAGGAGTTTCTCCTTTTTTTTTTTTTTTTCTTCCCCAAAAAGTCTGTTTCGGGGAAAAAACCTGCTAGGTTTCTGCTGTATCCAGGAGGAACGTTGGGTCTAGGTCTGTAAAAACTAAGCAAGGATGCAAGTTTGAACAGTGCTATAGCAGCAGAGGGATAACGTTGGTCCTGCTGAGGCAGGGAGCTCCTGCAAGTGGAGCAGAAATACAATAGTGTACAAGGACATTTAGTGGAAAATGTACCGTAACTTAAACGATTTGGTTTATCTTTGTTTGTGACTTGTGGCTGGAAGTCTGGAAGTTTTTAGGTATTTCCTAAATCCCTCTGTTAACCCATGGGAAGAGCATCACCGACTGACTGGGAGCTGGGGAAGATCCACTAAATGTGAAAAGCTGCGGCCAAGACTAAGGGCATCGACTGAAGCAAAGAGCTTTGTGCTGGCGAAACCCAGATGGTCATGGTTTTCCTTTTTAATTTCTGTGCTCCTGGGACACAAGTAAGCAGCTGACAGCCCATATTCCATAAAAAGGCAAATAGATGAGCACTAGCAGAGGTTAAAGCGTGGAGGACCCCACCACAACTTGAGTACCACGGGCCATCAGGTCTGTCCTCTTACCCCATTCTGAGCTTCCCAAGCTGGAGAAACCCACATTTCTTTGCAGTTTGACCCAAAACACACCTGCCCGCTACTTCCCCAGGGCCGTCGTGTGGGTTTTCTCTCCGGGGCTACACCTGGTAAGAAATACAAGGAAATCTGGTGGCCCCATAACATGGGAAAAACAAGTGACACGGCTTCGCAGTGTTGCAGAGGGCCACACGTTGAGTACCCAGCGACACTGCTCTGTAAGGACAAATGGGATCTCCCAACCAAAAAGTTCTTCTTCCTGTCTGTTGGACCACAAAAACCAGGCTGAAAAAAACACAGAGCAACACCTGGTGCTCCAGGGCTTGTTTTTCAGGTTGTCAGAAGAGGAAAGTAACAGTTTTAACCCATAAGCAACGTGCGGCAGCAGCATAGAGGTCACCGCACACCTATTAAATTAAAAGTTTTGTACAAAATAAGCCTTAAAACGTGCTGAAGTTGTGCTTGTTTAGAAACAATAATAAGTGGCAAAGAGGTGCACACTGAAAATATGAAGCAGAAGTGGTCTTGTCTCAGGCAGGTCCATGGCTCATTTAATCTACTAGCTGGATCTGCCATAAATGCACTGAGCCATGAATATCCTTTTCATAAATAAAAAAACATTCCACTTAAGCATCAGCATAAGGTCTAGTTGCTCGCCTTGCTCTGGGCAGCTGTTTGATTCTTTGGAACGAAGTGATCGGTATTCTGGAAATTAAATTAATTTCCAATTACATGCAGGGTCACAGAGCAATTCTAAGACAAGGAGTTAAACTTGTTTCCTTTCCCTTGGTATTTAAGCTCATTTTTACTGTGTACAGAGCATATCTGAGATAAACTTTGCTGTAAACACACGTTAGTACCAGATTCTGCAAGGAAACATATTTTTGTCCTTTTTTTCCCCCCTTAAACTAGGGCTTTAAACAGATCCTTCTGTAATTCTCAAGGTCATTGTTAAATATTTTACATAGTTGGTCAGATGCCAAACTATTTTCATTGCCTGCATTTCTCTCCTTGGAGAATTATTGCAGACAATGAAATGTGGCATCTTCAACATTTGTGTCAAAGAGAAACCAACCATGAGAAGCGGTTTTGTGACTCAGAAACTTGAGTAAAGTTTTGTATTGTGTCGAGTAGGACTGAGTTTCATGGTGTATTTAATCACCAGACCTCTGTGGCATCCTGTACTGCAATTGTTATGGCTTTTATTTATTGGGGAAAAAACACGCTCTCCGGGAACATCCACGGAGCTGGGGAAGGCAAAAAGGCCAAAAAAAGGGAAAATGAATTAAGGTCTTTCTATGATACACTTTGCAGCATCACGTCCTTTATGGAAGGAGCTGAGATGAGGCTGACAGTGAAAGAGCTTGTGACAGGCAGATATACCTGCACTGTCTCTGGAGATGGACCAAAAATGTTCAAATGACTGATACGGTGTTTGCCTCATCACGAACCTCTTATTTACTTGAAGAGGTAAACAGAATATTCTAAAGTTGGGTTATGAACAGATTAGCCAGTAAACAGATGAACCTGTACTTGACTGAGTGAAACACAGTGATTTTTATTTCTTTCAAAGCCCTAACTTTGATTTCTGCACTTATTTGACACCGATAGTCCCAAGTCTCTGGAAAGAATTGGGCATTTATCCCTGTTACAAACCTGCGGGCTGAGCTGAGCTTTATTTCCAGGAGCTTATCCATAAATGTCTGGGCCGGGGTTTAGAGGGTAACGAGCCCCTTGTTAATTAGCTGCTTCCCATGGGGGTGACCCTTGCTGGGCTGGAAGCTGCTGCTCGCCGTGGCAGGGATGGGAAGGGTCTTGCAGCGGGACACGACGTCCTGACATCTGCGGGGGACAAGGGACACACGCCATGGCCACCAGAGGGAAGGACAAGGCTGCACAGAGATGTCTGCCCATTGTTTAATTAGCAACAGAAACCATCTTGAAGGATTTCATGCAAAAGATTATGAAAGGCATTTTACTTTGTAAAGGAAACAAAGGACTTTTATTTGCAACTAGTTAATCCTTTTTTTTTTCCCCCTCTTTATTGCTTTTTTTTCCCTCTTCAAGGGAAGGAGAGAGTTGAAGTCGTGATTAATTTCTTCTTTCATTTCCCCACTCTTAAAGAAAATTTAAGTAGATTGAGATTCAAGTAAGCACATCTCATGGAGTAAGAGGAGAAGAGTCCTTCTGGCGAAATAAGGAAAATTAGAAATTTGTGTGTGGTTGCTCTTGGTTTGACAAGTTCCCCAACGCGTGTGGTGCCCGGGCAGCACAGACACAGCCCACGTGGGGGTTCGGCTGCTGCAGAACTAGTTGTGCGCGGGTTTGTTTCGGCAGGTGGAAAGTGTTGCCCCTTGCTTCTCAGATGCTCCTTCTGTAGCTTGAGAATTATTTTTGAAGCTGGATATTAAGATTCTTGGGGAAAAAAATATAGTATGGTCTTAATACAGTCTTAACCTTTTCAACTTTACAGGTTTAGCTGTTCCAAGTGCATTTACCGGGTGAGTTTACACATGACCGTGTTTGTTTGGAAGCAGCATATTTTGGCTCCCTAGGTTTTATCTTACCGCGAGGATTGACATTTCTAAGCGTGTATTTCTACAGCCAGTAAGTAACACAGAGGAGACGGTGAGGTTCACAAGGTTTATCAGATGGTTGCGTGGAGGCTGCAGCGGTGCCTCTTCGGTGTTTTGGGCAGTTTCAGGGTCTTGGTTTGGCTACAACCTGGCGCAGTTTAGCAGGGAGACAAAAGCTGGTGTCTGCAAACCTGGCTGCTCTAAACAGTAACGCAGAGATGGCGCTTGAGAAGTATATCGTGAGGGATGTTATTTCTTTATGACCTCTTTTCTGGCCGACTCAATATTTGTTTTACCCAGCTGCCTCCAACATCTGCTTTTCATCTCTGCTCTTTCTCCACGTAGGTATTCAAAACTGCCTTTCTCCTTTCAGCTGCTTTGTGTGTCTCCTGTCTGGTCAATGAAATGTGCAGCTAATTCAAAAATCATTTAGAAATAGGCTATTGCATATTTTACATGCAAATAATTGAACGATTAATGTCAACTGCCTTCCACCTAAAGGAAGATTGGGGAAAATGGCAAGAGGAGCCTGAAATTCCTCAGGAATCTGAGAGTAGGCTGAGTTCATTCTTTAGTTTGAGATCTTTTCCCACCTTTCTACCTGATGGCTTTTAAGCTGCTTTCCCAACCTCCAACCTCTCCCTTCTTCCCTTGCGGCAATCAGGACCCAAACTGTGGTTCAGCCTGTTAACCCAGGAGCCATGTCTGGAGCATCGGACTCCCGGCTGAGCAGCTTCTTCTGGTCAAACTTCTTGCCATGATGTCAGAAACACCCAATTCTTTGGCTTTTGCCGTTGGTTGGCATGAAAACATTGTTGAGCCATTTTCAGCTCTTCCATCCCAGTTTCAGCCTGCGATCACCTTCCCTTCTCTCCTCCTCCCCAATAAATGCGGGGTCGGTGCTTTTGGATAAAGGAGGCCACAGCTCTGAGGCATTTCTCAAAAAGCAAATACAACTTTGGACCTCCGCAAGGAGCAGTTTTGCCTGGATTGGAGGTCAGCAGCTCCACGAGCCGTATGGGCTGGAGATGCTGATGCCTCCTCTCTCTGATACCTACTACAGCTTCCTTGGAGAAAAGCCCTTTTTCTTCTCAGAAAATCCCACTGCTTTCGATGTTTTTCCCATTTTTTGTTATTTATCTCCTTGGACAAAGCTTACCCTTTGAATAGCATCCCGCCACACTACAATATCTCTATATTTCTGTAGCTGAGCTGCTCTTACATCTTGAATCAGCCATAGAACAGGCAAATCCACGCTTTCTCACGGAGATGATCAACAGTGAGGGTATTCACTGAGCCCCAAGGCAGATCTTTCTTAGGCAGAAAACACTCCCATGCTCAGGGGTAGTCTGAAGCAGAAATAATAACCAACCCTTCCAGCCTGGAGAGCAAAATCCTCCATTTTTCTTAAGTAGGCAAAGGAAAATCTGATGTGTTTGTGCATGTTCATGGATCTGAAAACGTAAACTATGGTAAAGTATCTGCTCAGAGTGTGACCTCTTAACCCGAGGGGTGTTTTTTTCTGTTCTGGGGTGAATTCCAGCAAACCACTGTGCTGCTGTGTTTACAAGGAAAATGCCTGCTTTCTGTGTTCTCAAGGCCACAGCACGTCCCATTAAAAATCCTTTTTGGGATAGCATTGCTTAACCCAGTAAAGCTGCAGTGAATAAATATTCCTGCTGCACTATTTGAAAAAAAAAAAAACAACCTAAAATCAGATTTTAGGAATCATTTGCTACCTCCTCTGGTTATGTTTCTATTCTGAGTTTTAAAACACCAACGTACTGGGTTACTCTGCCCCAAACCATCCCTGGGGCTCGGAGCGGGCAGAAGGGTGGGTGTCCCTGGCAGCCCAGCCCCAGGTGATCATTTCCCAGCTCCAGGAAGGATTTAGCCCCTCCGGGGCCTCTCCTGTGCAGACTGCCAGCTGGACAGACAAACAGAAGGATGCTGGCTCCCCACCGTGGCAACACGCACCATTTTAGCTGATGAACACGTTGATGGAGGCGACCGGGGTGGAAAAGTGATGAATGGGGGGTGGTGGATCCTTCAGCAGCCCCTGCGAGCTCCATCGCCCCTTCAGCAGCTGCCGTTACAGGAGCTGTTTCAGCAAATCCGGGCTAAATCACAGTTCCCGTCAGTGGCAGGAGGGTCCCACGTGTCCCAATGGTGACCCGGCTCTGTCAACAGACTTCTGTGTCCTGGTGACAGATCAGAGCCGCGCTGATCCGTCCGGGCAGCTCTGCAGCAAAGCTCCACAGCATTCTGCAAGAAAAGCCAAAAGCAATATGTTTATGAAATGAAAACATCACAAATACACTTTATTTACACTGCTGACACTGAAAGGAGAAGCAAATGCTTCTGGTTTGGGTGCCTGTCCAGCTGAATTTCAGGGAAACATGGAGATCAGAGAGAGGGGGAAAAAAAGAATCAAAATGTATGGTTTGTCACATCTCCAGTTTTAGATATTATAAATCATTCATGTGCTGCTACGGCAAAGAGATGGGCTCAGCTTTGCCAAACGCCAGGCTGTGTCCCTCCGTGGATTAAATTGCCAGTAAATGCCAATCCTGCACAACAGCCACAGCTCAGATTGATCCTTGGCATGGGGACTTTTGTTGGGTAATTTTCTTTATTGCCATAAAAGGTAAAAATAAACCATGAAGGGATATATTAAGCAGTGCTGCTGACACCTCATACGAGGTATTTATTGTTTTAATACGCATTCTACGTGAAATTTGACAGGAGCGAATACGCGGTGTCCCCATCTTCAGGAATTATCCCGAAGCTCTGAGTTAAGACTTAATTCCATCTCATCTCTCCCAGCCAAATAGGTGGACAAGGCAAACAAGTAACATACGGTAAAGCCGTCTCGCTTTCTGTCTGAGGTGAAATATATTTTTGTTGCCATGTGGACAGTGATAGGAGCATGGGCCAAGCTGAGCTGCTGGATCTTGGGGTGCCCAAACTACTTTCAGGACCCAAAAATGCAGCTGAGCTGAGTCACAACATCCCTGCCCTGGGTACCAAGAGTGGTACAACGAGGTGAATCTTGTTTGGGCAGAACTGTGCCTGGATCTGCCACTGCCTCCAACACGTGTCAGGGAGGGCTCTTCCATCAGCGTCGTTTATACATCGCGGCATCATTGGCGCCGACTGAAATGGGTGAAACACGGGACCCGAGGAGCTGCTTTTTGGCACATTCAGTCATTCAGATATTCAGACTAGTTACTCAGGCTGCCAACATTGGACATTGTAAGTGTATCTAAAAATAAATACATGAAGGAAGAGAGGATTTTTCTTATGTCACAATGAAATCGTCTGTTTCCTAGTGAAAAGCATTCTGAATAAGGGAATTGGCTGAACCTTGTACATCGTGGTTAACGTGCAGGGACTTTACACCCGCTCACCAGCTTATGTCTTTGGGGAGCATAAGGAAATTAAGATATTTGTTGTATGAGGTGAGAAGCTGTTACCTTCACGCGGTGTGATGGCCAGAGGGGACCGGTGCCAGCGAGCAAAGCTCCGCTCTGATGGATTATGGCTCTTCCCCATCCCTGTGGCATCCTTACAGCCAAATACCCTGCTCAGCTCCCCGGGTACAGCCTCCCGGTGCCGCAATCTGGTTTTCCCTTAATTATCTTGTAAGATATATGTCCAGTGCTGGGCCATGTGGCTGGAATCGAGCACTTTTTCTTGCAGATGTCAAGCTGTGGGGTGACTCCCGAGTCATGGTGACATCTGATACCCGGGTACACTCCTGTTAAATCAAAACCCACCTGTCACGGAGGGAGCTTGATGCAGGCTCTGCCCTGCATTCTGGCCATGGCCAGAACTGGTCACTGTCTGCAGCCCAGGCAGATGTGCTGGTCCTCAGCTTCTCTTTTTGTCCTCTGAAAGCTGGAAGTGACACGCTGACAAATACTGGAAGTCAGAATACAAATGCAATTGGCAGACAACAAACCCACATTTGGGCTAAAAGTTTTAAAAAAGGAGTAGTCTTAGACCAAACTGTGTATCTATCCATGTTATGTATTAATTTCTATGAGTATCAGTATTTATTTACCACAACATAAGCTGGACAGATTTATTCTTCAGCATTGGCTGTTTAGCAATATAATTGCTTGCCCTGACTTAAGTAATCCTCGAGGCATAGCAGGGGTTAATCATCCCCAGTGGGATTTATTTGCCATAGTTGCAGCACACAAGGTAGAGCTCCCAAAACCACGTCTGAATGAAGGGGCATCGTGTGGCAGAGGACAGAGGTGGCAGATGAAAGGTGCCACCGCGGGACCGGGTCTGGAGCTGGTGGGACTTGCTGCCTCCTCCCAGCACCTGCCAGAGCAAACTGGGAGGATTTTCTTTCTGGCTGGCCTAAACCATTGCTTTCCCAGCAGAGGGCATGATCTGCAAACGAGAGAGGTGATTGCGCTTGCCAGAAATGCTTTCAGAAATGATAACAGCAAAAAAGGAGCAAGCGTGCAGAGCCAGGAACGCCGGAGGCAGGACGTGTCGGGGCACGGCGTGCCCTCCGTGCGCCGGGGCTGCTCGGAGCCTTGCCAGGGCCTGGCTGCCTCTCGAGTGAGCATAAAACACTCCCAAAGCTCTTTTAAATGTAATCTGGACAAATTCCTGCGAATTAAAGAAAATCGAGCCAGCATCTGTTAGAAGGAACGCACTTGTCTCTCATTTTTCAGAATTTTGAGGCATCGATGTCAAAACAGCAACATTTTCCAAGACAGCTCAATGTCTTCTAGCAACGTGATTTACGGCAGGGAGCAAACCCGTCTTTTCGGTTCGGTCCGCTCATGTGGGTTGGGTGAGGTCTGAATTAAAGTCCTTTCTTTGGATTATCAGTGTTTCAGAAAATAGGTCTCTGAAAGATGACCTAGTTGGAGAAAAAGATTTTCTTGTCTGACTGTTTCCTTCTCAGAACTGGCTCCCTGGTTTATTATCAAACTTTATTTGAAAGCAGCTTCCCAGCAAAGGCATGAGGAACGTTCAGTTCTTGCCTTGATAATGAAGTGAGGCAAACATGCTGTTTAGATTTTAATTTTAATCTCAGCTGTAGATTTTGACTGTTCTGGTCATTCTCATGACCTGAAAATTTCCCTCTTTGTGCACCATCACATATCTCTTCCAAAATTTCTTTCATTTCAACTTTCTGCTCATATCGTACTACTGCAGAGATGTGATTGCTGACTGACATGCATTTAAAAGGATTGGAATGTAAAGTTATTTTCTTCCAAGAGGCAAAGTTTACACACGTCATAGACCGGTGCGGTGACCAGTTGGGCTGAACAGACAAAAATCACCTGCTTGGAGAAACTCCTGTGCCCCGAGAAGGGAAAAATCACAAGCACGAGGTGCTGCAACACCAGGAAGAGGGTTGTGCTGCTGCAAGGCTCAGTGAGGATTTCACACCCCTGCCCACTGGGACCAAAGTGTGTTTTACGATTTATTTTATGCCGTTTGGCAGGTGTTGAAAAAGAGAACTTGCACCAAAGACAGTCCTCGAGCTGGCCACAGGGATTGCTCAGCAACGCAAAGCTCCCAGCACGACCCAGGCTGCTCGGGGTTTTGTTTCACTGCTGCTTTGCTTTTAGAATATTCTGCTGATAAACAGCAGCCTGGCTGGTTTTCCCAGTTGCTCCCTTATCTTGTAGCCAAGGATTTTTTCAAGCTTTGGAGGGATTTGTCTAAGGTTACCAACACCTGAACAACAGACAGGCTGCGGATGTGTGCTGGCCTGTCTGCCCCGCGTTCTCCACCACCGCCAGCTCATGCTCTAGAAGATCTTCCATGGACTTTCTGCTGTTCCCTATGGGTCTCTGCGCCTCACATCAGGGGGATGGCCGGAGGAGGGCTTAAATTGGATATTAGGAAAAAATTCTTCCCCAAAGGGCTGTGGGGCATTGGAACAGGCTGCCCAGGGCAGTGCTGGAGTCACCATCCCTGGAGGGGCTGGACAGACGGACATGAGGTTCTCAGGGACAGGGGGCAGTGCCAGAGTTGGTTTATGGTTGGACTCAATGATCTTGAGGATCTTTTCGGATCAAAATGATGCTATGATTCTATGATCACTTGGAAAATCCCTCAAAAGCATCTCCCTTATGAGGAAAGGCTGAGGAGCTGGGGCTCTTTAGCTTGGAGAAGAGGAGACTGAGGGGTGACCTCATCAATGTTTATAAATATATAAAGGGTGGGTGTCACAAGGATGGAGCCAGGCTCTTCTCGGTGACAACCAACAGTAAGACAAGGGGTAATGGGTTCAAGCTGGAACACAAGAGGTTCCGCTTAAATGTGAGAAGAAACTTCTTCTCAGTGAGGGTGACGGAACACTGGAACAGGCTGCCCAGGGGGGTTGTGGATTCTCCTTCTCTGGAGACATTCAAAACCCGCCTGGACGCCTTCCGTGTAACCTCAGCTGGGTGTTCCTGCTCCGGCGGGGGGATTGGACTAGATGATCTTTCAAGGTCCCTTCCAATCCCTGACATTCTGTGATTCTGTGATTCTGTGAAAAGCACCATCTCACCTGCACAGCCGGTCTTACTCTGTTCTTTGAAACTCCAGAAGGACAGATTGGGCTTCCTCGGATGCTCCAAGGGACGGCAGTGTCTGCAGTGCCCGTGAAGCCAGGGGACAAAGTGCTGTAAATTTTTGGTAAAGAAAATAACTCCAAGCTCTTGCAAAGACAGATGGGGCCGTGAACCTTGGCAGAGAGCGACCTGTCCTCGCAGGCACAGCTGGGTCAATGATCAGACATGCTGGTTCACGATCCAGCCCAAATCGCTCAGGGAACTGTACTTCAAGGAAATAAAAAAAATAAAAATAGACCATGTCTGTCATTCGAACTGTAAAAAAATCCCCCTTTTAATGATTTTGAAACTTCATATGAGGATGCAAACATCTGCTGGCAGGGGAAAGGAAACGCTTTCCATTTATCAGTTGCTTTATCATCCTGTGCGAGGTTTGTTTCCTTTAAATTTGAGAAGGTGATAAGAAGCGGGGGTGATGGGGACAGACTGCTGGCAGGCACACAACAGCAAAAAAGTCATTCTGCTTTCTGCTGCTTAGATTTAGGGCACGAGATACGAGCGCAAGAGCATCTCTCTGTCATCTGGGTTTTCTCTGTGTCCCTCTTTGCCAATTAAGGAGACAAATGTGGTTTAAATGTTAACTAATAAAAATCTTGCCAGCTTCGGCTGTGATAAGATAAACATCTTATCTGTAGATCTCAACTCAATGACTCCAATAACCGACATTTAATTTTACACATTTCTTATCTTTGGTGAGCGTATGATGCAACTTGGGAACCTCCATTCCTCAGACCGTGTCAGATGGGGGAAGTTTGAAGCTCCATTCCAGACCTGAAATCAGAGACAAATCAGGCCTGTGACTTCAGCACAGACGAGAAAATCCCAAATCCTGGGATTTTTCTTGCAAATCCACCCAGGTGGAGATGCAGCAGTCAAAGCAATGGGGGTGGCCATGGCGATGGGCTCTGTAGTTACTTTTGCAGAGCTTTTGTGTGTCTTTACCATATGCTTTTATTGTTGAAGACTATTTGGGGAATTTGTTTACCTTTTTGGAGGAGTGTGTAGCTAGAAGATGCTGAAAAAAATGTCAGATCTGTGGGATTGCTTGTTTCTGTGTGTATATTCCTCAGGTGTTGAATAGGAAAAGTCGCTCGGGAGTCTGCTGGTTCTTAACATGAACAAGAGCAGCAGCAGCATAGCAGATCACCCAGCTCTAAAAACTGCCAGGCTCTACAGAAAACCTGGTTTTATCAGTATTTTTTCATAGTTCTCCTCCCTGACTTCCCAGAAAATAAAACCTCTTGTGAAAAAGTACCCAATGCAATACTCTGGGGTTCACACCAAGTTTAGTCTGGCTGGAGTAAGCTGATAATGGATTCCTTTGCTTTGAAAGGGGGGTGTTATAGTATTAACATCAGCTAACATCATTTTGGTTGCTGACTTACTCAAGATTAGTAAAATTCTCATTCATACTATGGAAATTAGTGACTTGGGAGGGAGAAGAAATTTCTTGAACTCTCGTTTTGCACAGTGTGAGTCTCAGCTCTGTTTACTCATCATTTTGTGGAGCGTTTTGTATTAAATGATTCGCTTTTTCCAGAGCATGTGAATTTTGCATGTTTCTGAACATCAGAATAAGGATTGCTTTGGTGCCAAAAAGCCAACAGAAATGAGTGGATGGTGTTACTTAAAGCTTGAACTCACAGCCGACAGAAAGACATGTCCTGACATTCTCAGCCAGAAAGATAAACTCGTTGCTGCAATGTCTCCCGTCCCAAAGTCTTGAGGTGATGCTGAGAAGGCAAATAGAAAAGCACAGTACAGCAGAGCTCTCTGGAGGGGACTCTCTATCAAGATTTTTCATTGAAAAATGGTGATTTAACAAAATCTTCTATTTTATAGTGAAACTGAGCAGTTTCCAGTGGAGCAAAAAGCCTGAAACCCAGGAGATCTCCCCGGCTAGGAGGTGTGAGGTTCACCACATTCGGGACCACCAGGCTCCCAGGCACCAAGAAAAAGCCCCAATTTCAGGTTCTCGCCAGCGTCTTCAAGTGTTTCCATTTTGTTCCCTGGCTTTCTAAAATTGCCAGGGCTGCAGAGCATCAATCATTCCCTTGTCATTGCAGATGGGGAGCTGAGCTGTTCGTTAGGATGGCATTCAAGCGTTGGAAGGGGCTTGCTGGCATCTCAGTACACTTGATGGACTCTCCATCTTCAGAAGTCAGGGTCGCCTAGTGCTCAGTTTCCCCACTTTTCCACACTTCAGCACATTTTGTTTGATTTAAATACTGCCATGACTGATACCAAACTGGCTGTGCAGTTTTATCAGACACAGAGGAGATGCCCAGGAGATGAACCCACTGCAATAACTGGTTTATTCCCCATTATCGATATATCTGGATAGAAAAAGAATGCCTCAAAACCTTGACAAATGACACTGATCAGAAAAGGGCTTCCCTTTGCTGTTACACAGCAGTGACCCATCTCCCCGCAGAGCACCTGGGAAAGCTGGAGGCTGCGGGAATCCGGGGACCAAATCCCCTGCCCAAGGTGAGGGAATGGTCCATGGCCAAGGACACTGCGCAACATCCTGAGAAATGAGCCTGCTGTCCCGCTCAGCATCTCCCCCCCTGCTGCCCAGGCAGCATTTTCGGTCCCTCGTGTCCCATTGCCCTCCTGGATCCAGGACAGCTTGCAGGGAGGCACTCCGTCTCGCACAGGGACCAATTTAAAAGCTGCATCAAACTATTATCCATGAAAAACAGCATCTCTGCTGCTGAATCTATTTGTTCTCACTTCTCGTGAGCCAGAGCCAAGCTTTGGACTCACTCCACATATTTTTAACGATGTGAAGCTCAGCTAAAGGTCTGGGCGTTTGGGAAAGTAAAGCAGGATGAGAGCACGGGTTCCTTTCCTGCTTTCTTCCTGCGCAGAAAGGAGCAGTAAAAGCTTTGCTGAAAGCTCCGTGTCCCCATGTCCCCCTGGGCAAGGGACCAGAAGAGGGTGCCACCCCTGGCACCCGCTGGGTCCTGCTCCACCTGGTACCTGGATCCTGATTTCCAGATACAAGTGAGAATCTGCTGTGTTTAGCTATAGGCTGCCTGCTTTTGATGTGCTTGCTGTTTAAGCCAAGTGTTTACTTTCATTCATTTCTTAAGAAAAGGATTGTCCTGAGGGCAGAGCCACTTGTCAGGGAAAGCAGCCAAAAAATATCCAGACCCAAGCAGTGAATTCAGAGATGAAAAATCCCATGTGCTTTGTGTACCCAACCCGGCTCCAGTCCGCTCGTGGATGCTCAGACGCATTTGTCATAATTAATGCACATGCCTTAACAAAACAAAGTTTTATTAATTACAGCACTTCAAGTACATTTTGGCTTCCCTGAAAGTAGCACTTCAGGCTTCCAGAATAAAAACAGTCTATCACAGTGCATCAAATTATGACGACATCCTTCTTACAGGAGGAATCAGCTTTGTCAAGCAACATCCTAATTGAAGGGATTGCATCAAAGTGTTTTTAAGTGACTTTATTCCCTTTCTGTTCTGCTTTTGCTGGGTTCCCAGCCCTCGGCAGTGTTTCCTTTCAGTCTTCTGAGAAACTATGTCAAACACTCTTCTCTCGCTTCTGGCCACGCACTGTCCACAGCATTTCTGACACGGACGATATTCATCATAAATAATCACACTTAGGCAGGTAACTTCTGTGAATTCTCATAATTACAATGTTCTTAGATTTTCATTAGTGTCCGTGTCAGTCTCAGAGATCCTGATGTAAGATGCGTATTCCTCAGGCTGGGGTATTTGCCTCTTATTACAACTGAGCTGACTTTGTCCGACGTGCAAAAAACCTCCTATTTTGTTTCATTTAGCCCGGCTGCAATGCAGACAGTCCCCAGGGGAGAAGGATCTTCTGCCCGGGCAGCACCCGCTCTCACTGCCCCTTTTCTGAGCGTTGCCTTTTTTTGATCAAGTTCATCTTGGTGAAGGAGGAAAAAAACCAAACAAACACTTCTGAGACCAACTAGAAAAAGCATGATTGAGAAATTTAGAAACTGGCTGGTGGGCAGAGAGCAGGAAACTCCTCCACGCTTGCTGTTTGCGTTGATTTTGTGAAGTCTGATCTTCTGTTGAAAACTTCTGTGCCTCTGGTCACCTTGGGCCCCCCAGGGAAGTGGTCACAGCTCCAGTTTTCAGCTCTAATAGTCTAAATGCCAAGTAGCTGCTACCAGCAGGGCACGTCAGGGCTTCAGTAGTACCGGTTTGAGTGTGAGGATCCACTGCAGGCTGAAGGTGGGAAGGTTAGAGCTGAAATTCATCATATTTGGGTTTTTTGCCCCACGTCCTCCTTCTTCTCAAGCAGGCACGGGTTTATTGCTGTGCTCAAGCTGGCAAGGTGCACTGAAGGTCTGGAAGCATGACGGAGAGAGGCTGTATGTGGCATTTTGGCTACTAACACTTGGGCTTTGGCTTATTTCACTTTTCTTTCCACCTTTTACAATCTGTGGATTGCAGGACGTATCACAGAAGTTCAGTCTCTCAAAACCACAGTCTTTAATGGAAGCTGGAGGCCATCTCCCGTGCAAGAATAACTGGAAGTACCTACAACCACTTGTGCGTTGGGGAGCACCTGAAGTATCTAGAGGACTTTATGTTTTGCTGATAACCTCCCAGTGAGAGAAGCTATTTATTACTCTGTTGTAGCAGCATCTCGAGAACAGCTCCAGGTGTGCACCGAGATCACAGAATCACAGAGATGAGGCAGCTCAGCCCCGCTCTGTCCTGGGGACTCTCATGGTGGGGCTGGTGGCACCTGAGGGACAAGCCCAGCTGGGCTGGGTCAGGTTGGTGCTCTCCTTGTCTCTCCAGCCTACCTGCTGAGCCCCATGCGTCACCTGGCTTAGAGACATTTTAGGACATATAGCACGTCTTTGGTATACAACCATACGGCTCTTGGCTCAACAGATCCCTGAGTAAGCCTCTAAGCACCCTCTTTATATAATAAATGTTTGGGTTGTTTTAGTTTTTACAACCATCCATGAAATGTCATTTGTTTCACCTGTACAGTGAATAAACTCTGGATGAAGAACAATCAAAACGAGCCCGCGGTGCTCGAAGACTCTCCACACGAGCACCCAAAGCCCAACTTTGTTGTGTTTCAGTGCCAAGGGGCTCCTCAACCCCAAGCTCCTCACAATAACCAAGATTAAGTACATTGGAAAACGGGAAGGTTTAAACTCCACGGTGTGCCAAAATGTGAGCCTTGGTCTTGGTTATCAGTTTTCAAACCAGTACTTTGAAATTGTGTTGAAGTATCTTCTGTCTCATGTCACAGCGATGCTTCCTCTGGGAATGGGCGCTATTTTGTTTTTAGTCTAGATCTGTTCGACATGCTAAAAAATATTTTGTAGTAAAAGTATACATTGACAATCCTTAAAATAATTCCCAAGAAGTAACTGAGGGACCTGAGAAGTGTGGCAGCCATGCTGGTGAAGTAAAACAACAACACACAAGGACTGTGAGAGGGAGCAGAAGTGCCGGTGGCCTTCAGGAGATCATCCGCTTGGAACAGGGCACACTCTGCCGTCACCAGCATCCAGATGATCCTGGATGTCAGCCTGGCGTTTCTAACCGTCCGTAACTGTCGAGACTCTGTGGGGAGGAAGGTGATCAGGTAAGCCTCGAAGGCAACGCAGCTGAGCAGCAAGCAGCTGATGTGGGTGTTTGCGGTGAGCAGGTTCTGCAGCAGGGCTGACGTGAACGTTGTCGAGGAGACACCAACGCCAAAGGTCCATACGACCATCTCAGAGACAACACTAACAAAAACCAGGAGGTCTGCCTTTGCTAGGCTGGAAATGAGAACCGCAGTGGACTTGGACGAAACCTTTGCAGACTGCAGGATGATCAACGTGTACAAACTGCCCAGCAGACCCAGCAAAGTGCTGATGGTATTTGTAGAAGACAGGACAAGGTATTGGACATATTTAAGCACCAGGTATCTTCTGAGATCTTTCATGTGGTCTCTCTTCATAGAAATGCCAGTTAGGGAAGAATATCTAGGATACATATAAAAAAGAGCAATTAAATGTAAAATTAGTGGGGTAGATTCCAGGCAAATTATTATGTACCTGCATTCGTACAGACTCATGCTGGCATCCTGCGCACCCAGCATTATCGTGGCGTTGCTTGGTTATCCATCTTCAGAGGTGTTCACTACATGAAGTCCTCAGACTGCATCAGTTATTAAGTAAATCACATATAAACCCAGGAAATAGCATTTTCTTACAGTTCACACAGAAGTCATTGCAGGGAACAGGAATAGCTCTGGACTAATACTGGAAAAACCGAGGTTGGATTAGGACTGCTTTATTATGCAATTTTTTTTCTGTTTGCCTTTGTGGGTCAATTCAAGAATGAAGGATTTATTCTCTAGTGTTGCAGCAAGAAAAATATTTCCACTTGTGCCATGTAGAAGAGCAAATGAGATATTTATTACTCATTCTGGGACAAAAAGTCATAAACTAAAGGGAATGCTGTCCAAGAAAAGTCCCAGTTGAATCAGTAGCTGAGAATTACCCTACAAATACCCATTTGATTTCCTTTTCCTGTTGTTAGCTCAGCTCTTCATACACATTCATATGGTGGCTATAGCTTCTGAATAAAACTGAATGCCTGAGCACAGTGAGGGAAATGGCAATAAAATATAGATGCTGGCAATAAATTACAGATGCTGGGCTGCCAGGGAGAAGGGGGCTCAGCAGTGCCCACAGCTGCTGCCTGCAGAAGCCCGAGGGGGTTTTAAGCTTTGCCGAGAAGGGATGTGGTCTCTGGTTCAACATGTGGGTGGCGAGAGCATCCCTGTGAACTTTTGGCTCTATGCAGACGAGCGGAGCTTCCCAGGGCCGCACCGGCTGCCCCATGGCTGGAAACTGGTCCAGTGGGTGCCCAGCCCCAGCTACGGCACCATTTATAACGTTTCTCTAATGTTTTGATTTTATAACCACATTTCTTTGGGAGTGAACAAAAAGCCAAGACCCATCTTAGGCACTATTGCTCAAATGTATTGGTTAAGTTTCTTTTCAGGGACTGGAACAGACTGCCCAGGGTGGAGTCACCATCCCTGGAGGGGTTGAACAGATGGAGATGAGGTTCTCAGGGACATGGGGCAGTGCCAGGGCGGGGTTATGGTTGGACTCGATGATCTTGAGGATCTCTTCCAACTAAAATAATTCCGTGACTGTGTGATTCTACGTTTCTTTTTCTTAAGTATCATTAACAAAACCTAAAACCAACTTGCTGTCCCACTGGTGGGGTATCTCTTGGCAACCACTAGCATTGCACTCTCTAATCTTTGGAGACCTATAATTAGACACAACTTTAATCTGCCACTGAGGCAGCTATACTATTATATTTCCAGTTTGTTAATTAGTTGAATCTCCTGATGCATCCAGTTGGGTGTTTACGTACCAATTGTGAGATCTGACCTGGAATCTGAGGGAAAGTCTATAGACCTTTGGGAAGGTGGACAAATGAGTCTTGGGATGGAGCCTTTGGAGAAGAACCACATGTGTGGGGCCTGGTGCTTCTGGGTGCCTGGAGTCCTTTCATATTCACCCACCGTCGGCTGCGTGTGATGTTCTGCAGCGATGGTGTGCTTTGGGGTTGAGTTTCTCTCTTTACAGGTCTGACACAAGCCTCAGGTCACTGGGGTGTGTGAGCAAAAGGAAAAGCTGCATCCCTCCATCCCTCCGACTGTTATCTGAGGCTGCCCAACAGAATCAGCCATCAAGGATGGCAAACCGCTGGGTTTGGGCAACACTCAAAACAAGGACATTTATGAAAACAGCCAGTTCCCATAGGCTGCCAGCGGGAGTCCTTTGTCTGACCATTATCACCTAGAAAAGGTTTGAAGAGTCCCTTTGCCTTAAATTCAGCAGAAAGAGGTACCTGGATGATCCACTTCTACCTGAGGGTCCTTCACATCCCAGTAGGTGGCTTCAAGTGAAGGATTTTGCATCAGTGAGTTTAAGTTTGCTTAGCAACTTTTCACAGTCATTTTTTTATCAACATGCTGAAGAGATCTAATAAATCAGGGCTGCATCCCAAATTTGGCTTTACTCATTTCCTGCTAATGCAAAGTACCCATCACGTTCAAATACGGCTTTGCATGACGAAGAATTGGCTGGAGATGACTAACAGCTCAGGATCTGACCTTGTATTTATATTTACACACTCATATCTCAAGGAGGAATGACGTTTGTAAAGAGCCCAAATATTTTAAGATAGTGGCATAATTTGTGTAATATTGCATTGAAAGGGCGCGTGAACGATCCCTGGGGGGGATAAGGTTATTAAGACCACTAAAAGGCTAATTTGGTAAAGTCATTAATTTCCTATGATCTCAAAAGCAAGACAGACATTTGCAAAAATAGACTGAGGATTATATGGTGAAGATTACTATAAAAGAATAGCATAAACACTTAAGAATGATACTGGAAAGACCAAGACACAAGATGACACACTGCAGTGGAGAAGTGATGTAGGGGTAAGGAGGAAACACTCCGTAAATCCATGGTCAAAGGAAGACCAAGGAACGAGTCTGCTCCCTGCAAAGTTTGTGTTACCAAACAACCATTGGTGCCAAACCAGAAGACAACAATTATTTTTCTCTGAAAGGCACACGTTGGGCTGGACATATGGCACAGCAAGAGCCATCAACAGGAGACCTCCAGTGAGGTTCCTCACTAGAATAAAGGAAGAATTAGATGGATGTTGCTAGATAAAATCGGTGGTTTAAAATTCCTGAGCTTCAAGAAGTTTATCCAAGAGCACTTTGAAACTGGGTGAAGCAGTTTCAGAGATATTCATGGTTATCACCCAGAGTCTTTAAAGACACATGGGGGAAGTTCCAGAAAACTTGAAGTAGCAAAGGTGGGGCCTCTCTTTAAAAGGGATCTGTCTTTAAATCAGATCAGTGGTGAGGGGATCAGAGATTCAGCTAAATATAACAATGCTGTTTCTTTCATATTTGAGCACCGATGTCCTTATGTAAATTGTCAGTATTCCTGATGCGAACACCTTGGAGCTTGTACTTCTGAGTTTTTCCAGTACAGTTGCCCAACAGGTCTGGGCGGTTGCTTTAGGCCTGGCCTGGTTTTTCCTTTGATGAGATGATAGGAAATGGTAATTCTGAGTGATTCCTACAAAAGGTATCAAGCCGATTTTTTAAAGACCGGGATTCCCATTGCTTGTTGAGACTCGTTCTGTACCAGGTCGACTCACCTAAGATTCACATACACCTTTTCTCTTTTTTAAAGTGTCTGAGCCAACTTGTCAGTGGAATTGTTTATGGAAGAGGTGGGCAAAATGTAGTCCAGTACTTCAGGTGAACTGTGATACAGTTCATCTTACCCTAGTTTTCCACACTGATTAACTAGAAAAATGATTCTGCGTTTTCTGTTTTGAGAAAATCTTTCTGAAACCAATAGTCCATGTGGCTTTGCTTCACTGCTGAGGATACAGGAGGTGGTGAAGAGGAGAGTTAATCTCTGAGCATTAATGCCTGATCATTGGTTTGACCATTTGTTTTGACACAGAGCATCAATTAAATTAAGATCTATAGGAGCAAAACCATCGGAATCCACAGTGTGAAAGCTCATACCACTCACTGGCTGGAAGTAGAGGAGAACCAAGCTGTGATATATACGGTTGAATTCTGATTTATCTTGTTACTCCAGCAAGCTACTCCTTCTTTGGAAAGGTACATTAAAAAGGTTCTATCATTTTCTTGGATTGCAACTTATTTTTGTGTATATTTTCTTTAATTACATTTTTGAGGAGATAAATTATATGCCTTGAAAAAGACCTTTGCTCGTTTTACAACTGGTTACTGTTGTGAATTGTTGTATGCTGGGCAGTACATGTAACCTGGCCAGGCTGCTGTGTGTTAAAGAGCAACACACCTGGCCGCAGGACTTCAGATAAATTTGAGGCTGTGATTCCCAGATGAGGGTAGTAAACAAATCTAAGCTGGTTAGAGCAGCTGAATGCTGAGCAAAACACGCAGTTCGTTAGCTTAGGGATTTTACATCTCGTCTGGAGAATGTGGAAGTAAAACTTTGTTGGAAAACAAAGCGAATCGAACAGCAGTTTTCCACGTGAACAAAACCAGATTCCTCCGATGAACCTGTCTCATCCAGGTATTCCATCCATCCTTTTTTTTCTGCTTAAGAAGTTTGAGAGGAAGACTGCGACCAACGCCTGGATTTACAGCAGAACTTTATTGTGTCCTCATGGAACATTTTAATTCCGAGCTTCTGGGCACTGGGTCCTATATTACACCCCAGGATTTGGCAATGCGGCCATGGACTCTTCTAATGATGAGCATTAGAAAAAGGTGCTGAGCAGCCAGTATAGCTGGAGGAGGTGCCAAGAAGCAGCCAGTCCAGATGCTAAGGAGCTCGGCATGTTTTTCACATCTTCCCTTCTTGGAAGCTTTGGCATTTCCCATAATGCTGCCAGCGTTTTACATAACCCTGCCAGGTACTTTGGGCAGGAACTGGAGCTTCTGGCTGGAAGATGCCTTCCCATGTTATGTTCGGTTGTGTCAGGGTGTCCTGCCTTCCAAGCCACGGCTGCCCCAGGAGACAGGATCATCACAGACGGGATCATCCCTCCTGCCTCCCTCCACCCCTTTCGCACTATGATTTACTGGCTAAAACTCCCATCCAGAATGCGGCAGAACGAGGTTTGATTTCCTCCTTCGCCGCAGGGCATTTTGATGTTTATCTCTCATGAGTGTCCCAACCAGCTGGCTACAGGTTGTGCTGAGGCAGGGACACTTTTCGTATCACCTAAAGAATCTGGGGCACAGTGTAGGAAAACAGCTGACACCCTGGGCAAGGGACAGGGATCAGGAAAAGGCTCATGGGTCACAACACAGGTAGTTGTGAGTGTTTGCTGGGGGAAAAGCGTTCTGATATGTGCTCCAAATGCTCTTCAGAGACATCTGCCCTAGTAACTTCAGCAGAACTGGGAGATGTTCCCAGGTACCGGAGCTCAGATCTGGAGAAATCCCCAGTGGATCCCAGCACAGTTTTGGCACCTGCCCACGCACACCCTCCCGAACACTGGTGGGCACGGGCTGCGATTTAGCAGCAGGCAGATGCTGCAAGGATGGGTTGAGGGTACGTGCTCTTTGCTCCGTGCCTGAGATCAGTCTGGGGCACATCCCTAGTCAGGCATCTCCTTTACAGACCTAAGATTAAAGAGTCTTCAGGTAAAGAACAGAGGAATGAGAGTGCAAAGCTGGGTCTGAAGCCACAGGCTCCTCCTTTGCAGAAGGTGGCTGCCAGCACGGCTCTGCGGAGCTCCCACCGCCAGCATCCTCCTCCAGAACCAAGGCAGCAGCTTCTGTCCCCCGGTAAGTCCCACCAGCCCACGCAGGACCCCGGGAGCAGGAATAGCTGCTCTCCCCCTGCAGACCCTTCGCTCTGCCCCGGGGTAGGGACCAGGAATGGGGGCTCTTTCCAGAACAGCCGCTCCCATCCAGCCAGAATGGGGGAAGAAGCCAATCAGTCTATTTATTTACAGTTTTCAAAGCAGCCTCTTGCGGTATTTATTGTGGGTCACCCGCAGGAGGAATCCTGCGCAGGGACAGTGGCACTTGGACAGTTTTTATTTAGTCCTTATTCAGCTGAAACCTCAGCTCGAGCTGATGGGAGGTTCCCTGAACTAATACTTTGTGTTTTTAATGGTATTAATTTTGATCTCCACAGAAATTGCTCTCTTGAGACACTTTACAACTTCCAGCTAATAACAATTTCTCATTTGTTATTGGTACGCTGTTCTAATTTGAGAAGTACACAGAAATACCTCCTACTCTTAGAGAAACGCTTCCTCCCAAAATTCCTCCTGGAATTGTGTCAAAGAATATACAGAAGAGAGCAAATTTGAAACCCAGGTTAACACTGAGTATCCTGACTGTAATGAAGTGGTATTAGCTTTTACTTAGTTTAAAAGAACGACTACTTACATTTGCTGGAAAACGCAGCCAGGAATATTTTTCTGCATCACTGTATTCTGTATATGGTCTGCAGCGGAGCTAAAATGTGCCGTTTCTCTTGGATTGCTTCCTGGTTTTTATATATAGCATCACGTATTCAGTACCACGTCAGAGCACGGGGCTACGCTAACAGAATTTGTTTTGCTAGGCAACATCCCCAGAGCTGGTTTCACAAGAATTACTCGCCTGAATCATGGCAGCTATTAATTTTCAGCTGTCTGGAAAAACTGATGCCCTGCGTGGAAGAGGAGTCCCAGACACTTCCTCAAGCACACGCTTGGCGATGGAGCACATTACAGGGTCTGATCCTGACCCCGTCTGGGCGCCGCATGAGCTAACACAGATTATCCATGAGTAAAAAAAGTTCTTGAATTCCAAGGAAAGAAAAGATGACCCCTGCCATGAAAAGCAGCGCTATGCCGAGCCAGACTGGGCTGTCCCCGATGAGTGTTTGTGTCGGTGTTGCCTGGGATACCCGGGTTTGATGCTGATTGCATTTACACTGACATTCTTCTCCAGGTATGATGTTGGTTAAGCCGAGTTCATCTGTGTTTCAGGGCAGGGGAGTCTCTTCATGAGGTCTTGGTGCGGTGGGAGAGCGGAGAAGCAACCCTCAGACATGGTGGAGAATAGCAAACCGGTGTGTTCACAGCCACACGGACACGTACCGCAGCTCCAACCTTATTGTGGACGCCGATCTCACGCCCGGAGTCAGCACATAAAGGCTGTGAATTCCAGACAGTGACGCTGCATCGGTTTCTGACCACCAGGGAGAGTTTGCTGCTAGGAAGATAAAGCAGCTGAAACCCGGGGGCCGCAGGACAACCCGGGACCCCGCGGGGACGCGGCGGTGCTGGGTTTGCAGGGGAGCGCTGGGGACGGGGCGTCTGCCCAAGCCAGAGAAATCACCGAAAAAAAGAGATTTGACTGCTCGGTGATTGATATCATTTATGCTTTGATTTGTGTGTATAAATATTTATTTTTGGATTTGATTTTCATAAGAACGAGTCAGCTCTTGCCAGAGGCTTTCCATAGCAGTTTTGGTTTTTGCAACTACCATTTCTATTATATTTGCTTACTTTGCTGGCGTGCCCGGCTGATAGAACTGAACCGTCACCCGCAAGAGCATGAATTCTGCAAACAAGCTACACGTTTTCTCAGCGGTTTGAAATTTCATCATAGCTTGTGGAAAAGATAAGGCAAACCCTTCTGGTTCTCCAGGGCACCACCCATTTCATCAGAGTGCTTCCTCCACAGCACCGCATCTGTGAGAACAAGAACAAAATAATAAAATCCCGGGGAAGGGGAGGTGAGACAGGGTGAGATGGGTGCTCCAGACCCGCACTGTGTCCCGTGCCGTGTCCCGCTTCACCTCGCAGGGCTGGTACCTGCAGAGCGGGGACTGGCCATGGGAAAGGCGGCTGGGATGAAATCTTTAATCAGTTCCCTCGGTTAATTTTTACCCACATTACTAATCACCCCGATGACTGACGGCGTTCAGCGCTCCTCTTTGAACCCACAAGTGTCTCCCTTGACGCAAGCAGAATGAATGCAGCATCTCCGACTGATTTCTGCAATGGCATGGGATGGTTCCCAGTATTTTTCCATAACCTGTTTATTTTGCGCTACACCTTTGTTTGAAGGCTCTGGCCAGCTCCGTACAATGATTAGTGGTGCTCTTTACAGCTGAGGACTTTTAATTTTTTTCCTTGGCAACCGAAATACAATTTAATTTAATTAGAATTCAGCAAGAGGAAAGAAAATTTTAATTTTCTTCAGTCTGCTGTACTTTTGACACCGATGGATTTCCAGCACTCACACCTGAGAACAAGCGAACACACGGTATGAAGCACGTGAGGAGGCAGAAACCCACATCCCCCAGCTCACCACAAAAGAGAACTGAGCTCATTTCTGTGGTCTTCCGATAGGAATTGTGTTGCCAAATTTGGAGCTGCATCCTGCACACAGCCTATATTATTATTCCTGAAAGCAAACCAAAGAGGTAACATAAATGGCTCCAAGAGCTGCTTTGCATCCAGCCCTCCCAAGCAGAGGGAAAATGGGAATGAGTCGTGTCACCGGGAGCAACTGGTCCGCTCACTCCATTGCTTCACCTTACAGATTTTTTGGTTATTTTGTTAATATTCGTGTGATAACATTGCCAGGAATTTAACCTCACGAGGCTGCTGCATCGTCAGGCTTGGTCCGCTCGCAGCTGTTTGTTGTTGCATCCAGAGGTGACAGCAAATTTACTTCTTGGAGTGATTTTTTTTAAATTTCGGCAGCCCAAGCATCTCCAGTCACTGATGCTGGTGGGTGCTGCTGCGGTGGGCAGTCGGGCACAACAAAAAAGCGGTTTTTGCTGTGTGTGAGCTCAGGGTACCAGCCACGTGGCCATCATCCACCCTTGCACAGCTGGCAACTCGATGATCTTGAGGGTCTCTTCCAAGCAAAATGATTCTATGATTTTGTGGTTCTATGACTGGCAAGCTGACAGGGACACGGACATGCAGACGCGCAGTTGCTGCTTCTGTTCTGGAGCGGGTTCAACACAGATTTGCCAGGAAAATGTTCTTTGCTGTCTTGGAGGCCCTGGAGGAAGCACATAGGGTGGTCCCCTGGACTTCCTTTGGGAACCATTTCCTCTATAAACATTTGTGATGCTTCCCCTAAAATGACCCTAATTTCTATTTTCTCCTGAGGGAAAATATAGTAAATATCAAGGAAATTGTTTCCCACTGACTGGGACTGCATTAGAAGAAAATATTTGCAAATGTGTTTTTCAACTTCTCATTAGTTGTTTCCCAAGGTTATCTTGGTCTGAAGTTGAGACCTTCTTTTGGGGTTTTTGGAGATTTTCTTCCTGATATCTGGAGGCTGGTTTGCCTTGTTTATTTTTTTTTTAAGAAAAGTTTTGTTCAGGCTTGTAAATTGAAATAGCAAATTATCATTGAGTAAAGAACGGTGAACCACTGGAACTGAAAATTCACTCGTGAACTGAAAACAGCCCGTGAGGCCTGGACACATTGCAAATGGTCAAGTTTAGTAGAATGAGATTCCTGCTTCCCAGCAGCACTGGGAAATGGAAGATTTGCTTAGGGCTTGTTGGGTTTTAATTTGGGATGAGTGACCTCCAGATGAGGTACCAGCCTGGACTGGGCCTTGCAGGTCCCGTACAAGCAGAATTAATGTTGTCCCATGTCTCGAGTGCATATTTCCCTGGAGTAAGGATATTCTCCAACCTTTATACCTTTGCGGCAAATGAAAGCAAAGCAAAAGCTCATTGTGGTGGTGGGCTTTAAATGCAGTCATCGGAAAAGCCTGAAGGAGTATTTGAGATTTTGAGTTTAGCTGGAGCATGGCAGTGTTTGAGGAGATGGCAGTGGTTCACATTGGTTATCTTCACCTGGCATGGGGAAAAGTTAGTTGACAGAAAGAAGAATGTATTATTTCTTCAACGAAAGATCTTAGGAGCTGTTTAGAGTGTAATTGTTGCATAAAAAAATGAAAAGAGGAAACTAGTTCTGTGCTATTCCCTTATCAGTAGATATATTTGCTTTGGATGCATGACAGGTATTAGGAAATTGTTTCCTAGTGGGATTGCACAGATGGACAAAAATAACTTACATAGAAAACCAGTTAATTAAGAGAGCAACCTAATCGCACCACTGTCAGACTTCAGGCACCCTGAGCAACCTCACTGGGAATCCTAGAAAAACATTTTGGAAACACCGTTGTCTTAAGGGAGTTATTTAGGCCTCTTTAATGCTTAGATTGTGCTAATGTTGAAAAATTGGCTATTGTCCCTTATTGCCAAGATTTCTTTGTGTTCGTATTTAACATTTTTGACAGTTAATAATGTAACTACATACAGGCAGGCTGAACCTGGCAGTGCAGTCACTGAGCAGCACATGGAGGAAATCCTGCGGAAAAATGAGCGTACAGGCAGCTCCATGGACGGAAGGGCTGCCAGGGACTGCACGCCTTGGAGAGGAGACTGAATGTCTTGGGGTTTCATGTTCAATACAGCCCCCAAAGGCAGCACAGCAGCTCCTCCTGAGCAATCACGGCTTTACATAGCTCCCTTGGTCAGGAAAGGGCAGGTGCGGTTGTTACTGCAGAGCAGGAGGGGAGTGATTGCTGGTAACTGCCCAGCTGAGGTTGAGAAGGTCAGTTTGGTTTTGATCAGATCAGCTGGGATTTGGGAAAGGATAGAGCTGTTCCCATCTCAATTAGTCCTGGCCAAATATGCTGCTCCTTGTCCTGGAAGCACAGGCTCATATGAGGAAGCAAACAAGGAGTTAGAGGTGAGAATATTGGCACTTTTCTATTTCCTCAAGCCTTTGCCTTTTCTTACCTGTGTTATTACCTCTTGGCTTCACTTTCGCCCTGCAGCTCGCACAAGGGTGCTGCAGCAGCAGCGTTGTGGGTTCCTGCTTGAGCTGCTACTGTTCTTTTGCTTCTTGTCTGTAATAGCGATGCTGTAACTCTGAAAAAATCTTGGAGGCAGCATAAACGCCTATTAAACAAAAATTAAACATCCATTCTGATCCCCTCTTTCATTCGTTGTATCTCTCCTGCTCCTTGTTTTGTGTGTGGCTATTGCACTGGTTTGGTTTGCAGAAGTTTGTACCAGACGTGGATAAAATTGCAGTTAAATGGAGCTAGTTTCAGTACTGTAAAAAATCTTCAGTTCACTGCAAACACTGTGTAGGTTTTTCGTGGCAAAGACAGAGCTTTGGGCAAGTCGCTTGAGACAAGTAAACCAGAGAGAGCGGTGGAAGGGATCTTTGTACGAGCTGGGACAGCTGGAGCTTCTGCGACCCAGGGCAACGGAGAGGAACATTTTGATTGCTTCTCAAAAAATTCTGGTCTTAAGATCAGAGAAAGTTGGTATCAGAATTTCCAAGGCTTGTCGCTTGGCAGATCACGAGTCTGTTGAGGCTGATAAAAGATCAGAAAAGAGTCTGGGGTTAGGAGGAGTAACAGATATTTTAATGGGGGACTTACCAGAAGTTTGTTGGTTTTGGTTGGGTTTTTTGTTTGTTTGTTTAAGACCACATCAGTGGTTTTCTGAAGAAAATTACTTTTACTGCCAGCAGAAACTGCAGACCATATGTTATCTGCCTCCCCACAAACCCAGCCAATGGTGTCGGTGACAATCACCACAACCTGCCCAGAGAAAGCGGAAGAATTCCCAACTTTCTGCAGTTTTGATGGGTTTTCGGGATCCCAATAATTAATTGGGGGGGATTTTGTCATTTTATGGGGATTTCTTTAAGCCTTCCCTTTTGAAGAGGGCACTGGGACCTGTAAAATAGGACGTAGGACCCATCTGCTGTTCCTGGCAGCAGTCAGTGCAGAAGCAGAAATAGTGAGAGTTGGTCCTCGCCAGGGAGATGTGGCAAGTACTTGAGCTGGTTTCTGCGCTAACACGACCCTATGGATTTGCTGGAACAGCTACTGCTTCCCAAATCTCTGATGTTTGTAAGACAAAAATAAAGGCTAAATAATGATGATCCTCTTCTATGGAGTCCTGCTGAGCCTTAGAAAAAAAACATTGTGGGAAAAGTTAGAAAGGAAACACAACACGGAAATAATAATGCATACAAGTACCACTAAATAAATAATGGAACAGACCAAGACTTCAGCGAAACTGAGGGCTTATGGTTTTTCTGAGAGTTTGGAAAACATCAGCTTGATACTTTTTAATTCTGTTCTAATGCAGAACTTTAAAGGCAGGAATGAGAAGCTGGAATCTGATTTTTGAAGGCAATGGAGGAACACGAACATGGGCAGATTAATCGTAAGACAAAGCAGAAATCGGTTGTTAGGTTTCACATCAGGCGGGCACAAAATGCCAGGCAGAGAGCAGCCCCCCGGGTTAAGCACAAGTATCTCAGCAAACACCCTTTAACATCAATGCCTTGTCAGTCTCAGCCTGCAAGTTAAACCGAAGTGTAGCTGATTTATCTCAGAACCACTCAGATGGCCAAAAAAGGACAATTTTCCTGACATAGGATGATCTTCAGGGAGCAAACATCGGTCATAAATCTCACAGATACGTGCAGTTTGCACAGAAGTCTGAATTCTCTTGAGAAGAGGCTGGTGTTGGACACAGGTTTTTGCATCAGTCCAAGGTCAGAAGTCACTCCTGAGCCTGACCTTGCAAAGCCAACATGGTTTTGATGCACCAAAAGCCATAAAATAAGCAGGTACCACTGTGCTGTTGTGCTTTATAGCAACGTGTAGTTTGACTGAAATAAAACCTCCTAAAACCTTCAGGGAGCCCGTAGAAAGTTGAGGAAAGAACTGTCTCCATCAGTGGGCACTGGTTGGTGCCCTGCATCCCGTAAGTCACGAAATGATGGACCAGAAGCAGCACGGGGTGATTAAGACGTTGCTTGGCAATGGATAACAAATTCCAGTCTTTACTGGGCAGTGACTATGACACTCCATTAGCTCTCTGCTTCTCGGAACTTGGACATTTACTGGAAGAGACTAAAAAGGCATTAATTCCAACATGAGTACATCTCCATTTTGCAAAATCTCCACGGATATCTGCTGGACAGGGTATGTTATTTGTCATCCCCCATAGGAGACTGGTAGAGTTTTTTCATTTTCATTCTCTTTTTCCAAGGAACAAGTGACAGGACAAGAGGAAACGGCCTCAAGTTGCGCCAGGGGAGGTTGAGGTTGGATCTGGGGAACAATTTCTCCCCCAAAGGGCTGTGGGGCATTGGAACAGGCTGCCCAGGGCAGTGCTGGAGTCACCATCCCTGGAGGGGCTGGACAGACGGACATGAGGTTCTCAGGACATGGGGCAGTGCCAGGGGTGGGGGAACGGTTGGGCTTGATGATCTTGAGGGTCTCATCCAACTGAAATGATTCTATGACATCAAAGCATCCATTGCTTTTGAGTTAATCAAGAGCAAATGCCCGTTCATGAAAACTCCTGCAGGTGCCCATTGGCAGATCTTGCTACAACGCCTACAGGAAAATCCTCTGGGTTTAAGTCCAGTGGAAAACAAAGCTTTTAACCATGAACTGGCCGTTATACATGGCGCTGAGCCAAGGGAGCACAAGGGAAGGAAAAGTGTGATCCTCTTCAGCCCATTTTTCTCCTTTTTTGAGAGTTTCTTAAATCTGCGTATAGATTCCTTACATGATACTTAGCTTGCTCAGTAAAGCCAAAATCAACTTTTCATCCTGCAGACAGTGGCAATGCACAAAGCAGCTGAATCATGGCAGAAAAATAGTTGCTTCCTTCTCCAGTGAGGGTTTGGTTTTTTGTTTTAAATAAAAAAGCACCCGCTTCTCAGCATGTCAGATAAGAGAAGCCGCAGAGAGCAGCAGGTTATATAATTGTAGGGCTCGATTCACAGCCCAGGGAAGGCACTTCTGGGGCTGATTAGAAGTTTATAGCTTAATTAAATCCAAGTGGAAAGTATGGGGCAGAAATATGGGAAGTTTTGAAGCAGGGGATAGCAAAGGGATAAGAGAAAAAGCAGCTCAGTGTGGTCGTAAATGCCACACAACTCTTCTCTCTGGCCGAGAATGTGAATTATTTTCAGGCAGTTCCACCAGTGACATTCAGGAAATAAGAGGATGCAACTATTAAAGAAGCCCAAACTTCTACTATTTCATAAAACTTCCTGATGATATCTTCCACCATCTGTTCCAGAAGCAGAAATACAAAAGTGTTGTAGGTGGACTCTGGTAGCTGTGAGAGCATCTTCTCACAGATGGCTGGGATATAAAGTCTCCTTATCTGAATCTCAGATTTGAACAAAGAGCCTGCTTAAGTATGCCAGCATTTGTCGGGGGCTTTCTCTTTACAGTTTTCCTTTTAAATCAACAGGAGAATGAAATAAAAAACACCACCAAAAAACCCACAACGAACACTAACAAGAAGAGCACTTGAATGCTTAAAGAACAGGAAATTTCTAATTTTGTTTCCTCTGGTGTCTTTAACCAGATTACTTTGCATATCTGCTGATCTGTATTTATCATTCTCATGCTGGATGTCTCAGTTTTTGTTGACTTAATGCAATTGCAAATCCTACCCTTGCATTAGTTGTTAGATGAGGCAAAATGTTTCTCTGCTGTGTTGCCGTTACGTGCTGTGGTTTATTTTGATTCCAGGTTGATAGTTTTGGTCATTTTCTGTTTGGGTCGGCATTAGCCCCCAGATATTTTAGTTGGCTGACAAACCCCTCTGCACTGACACGGAGGTGCGTGTTTAACCATCGCCACAGCTTGCAGCCTCCTTTCTCTGAGGGCTTAATCAGGCTTTTGCCATGTTGGGTTTGCATTTTTTTTAATGATACCCTTCTAACATCTTATTTTTCTCCCCTCTCATGCAGGGTCCATCTAATACCAGTGGCAATTTGCTCCTTTGCCGATGCTGGAAGCCCAGGACTGTTGATGTCCAAAGATGCCCACCAGTGATCCAAGCTTAGCCATGGACATGGACCTTTCCTTGCATGAACCAGCCAGTAACAGCATCATCCTCCTGATACGGATTATTCATGTGACCTAAGTATACTCCAGAAATCAAGGGATATTATCCTCGGAAGAAATAATAACACAGATGCTCTTTGCACAAAACAGTGAAGATGTTCCCTGTTCCAGATCTGTCACAAGTTGAAATCTGTCACAAGTTGAGATCAACAAGTTGAGTCACTCGGTGGAGCAACCAGCCCCTCTTCCCAGCATCTACAATGGGGCAAAATAACCTTTGTGTGCAGAGCTACCAGGCTACTTACTGCAGGTTGACCTGGTAGTTAACGGGTAGGAGTTGAAGAATGAGTTTTCTCCTGGGAACCAGCTTCCTCGGTCACATCCTTGTGTTTCCAGGCCAAAACTGTGAATAAGAGCAGATAAGTGTAGGTGCAACCTTGATAAAATGAGAGATGCTGGTAGATAAAGGAAGTAATTAAAAGGTTAAGGTGCGTGTTTAATCAGCAAAGATTAATCGTGCGGGTTTTAGCTGATCTGGTGGTTTTTTCTTAATTTAAAAAAAAAAAAAAAATCCCAAAGCACAAATGAGGCTGTTTGAAGTGACGGGCTTTCCCAGAGGTGAAGGTGGAACACACCAGCACGAGGCAATCTAAGGAACATCTGGGGCTGGTTTCCACGGGGGTGCGTTTGTACAGCGAACGTGGAGTTGTTCTACTGAAAGGGTTTGTATCCTGCTGGATATTTCCTAAGAAAAGCCTCTGCTGGAAGCCAGCTGGCAAATTCTACAATCTTGCTGAAATATGAGGAGATTAAGACAGTCTCTGATGTTCTGTGGTAATGTACTTGACTGACTTACATTGTGTCATAGATAATTATCCAGCCATCCTCAAATACCTGACAGCAATGTGTATCAAATGATGTACTAGATAAATAAAGGTTTGATTAATTCTAAAGTGTCTGTGTCAATGTTAAGATTCAGTAATGTGCATGGATGTGCCTTTCAGTTTAGATTTTAAAAGAATTTCTAAATGATGCAAGTCCCAAAATACTTCTGATGCCAAAAATTCACGTTTTCATGATGTTTATTCCATTCCCTTTTCAAAAACAGATGACTTGTATATACTATTCATGGATTTTTTTTTATTACTTTCCAAAAGAAGATTCAACAAAAATTTCCCCATGAGAAATGTTTTCTTGTCTACTGTTGAATTTTCCAGGAAAAAGTTTGTTTTCTTATCTTCCAGAGGAAAAAAAAATGGTAGTTCATGTAATCAGAAAACTCTGCTATCAGAAAATTAACATCAGAGAATTAAAATGCTACTTTACTATGATGGGTGGGGGAAAAAAAAAGTAACAATAGTCTCTGGTAGACTTTATTTTTTTTAATTTGTTTGTCAGAATTTGGTTTTTTTACCAATTAGAAAGGTAAGAAGCAATAAAGCTAGTGCCAGTATCTGAAACAAAACTAGAAAATCAAAGCACAACCTTTTGTCAGCTTGAAAGTAAATGCTGGTTAAGATCAGCTGGATGGAGTTTGAGTAACCCAGATTTCAAAGCCTAAAGTCACTCTTGACCTGCACAGCCCCTCACACCTGGTTCCAGTCTAAGGGCCAATAAATGTCCCATTCTGGAAAAAAAAACATTAGAATCATAGAATACTTTGGACAGTATAATACAGATTTCACGTCAGTTCTAACAAAACAGAGAATTAATATAATTTCCCAGCTCCTGATAAATGAAGCCTCAGGGAATGGGAAAAGTTCTGCTGCTTTTGCCTGCAAAGGTGTCATCCGCAAAATGACACCGAGCATTTATCATTTCTTGACTGGCGTGTTGGCGCTGTGACTTGTGAAATGATGGAGACACAGCTTAAAGAAACCTGTATCTCACCCATCTGCTGAAACGCTCTTTTTTCACACGCACACAACAGGAAGGGGAAGCAGGATGGGCTCTATCAGGGCAGCATCTCCTGACAGTGCGGCTGTTCTGTGTGTTACAGGTTGACGTGTTGGAACCATCAAAAAACCCAAGGAAACCCAGGTTTTCAAACCAGCCGTCCAAAAGTCTTCACGTTGTCTTTACCTTCTCTCCTTTCTAAGGTGGTTGACCATGCGAGGGAGTTAGGACACTGACCTGCACGACACCGGGAATCCCTTCCTGCCATCAAAGACAGCAAGACCTGGAGGTGTTCAGCATCTGGTCAAGCCAACCCCATCCTGCCTACAGAAAGGTAAAAATTCAAACCCTATCTTTTACCAACACATACGCAGTGTTCTTGTACGGAGTATGAGCAGCTGATTGCACATGGGCCAGTTCTCCTGGCTTGCTGAGGTCCCTCAGCAGCCCAACCCCACCTAAAGAATTATAGAATCATTTCGGTTGGAAATGACCCTCAAGATCATCGAGTCTGACCATAACCTAACTCTGGCACTAACCCATGTCCCTAAGAACCTCATCTAAACATTTTTTAAACCCCTCCAGAGATGGTGACTCCACCACTGCCCTGGGCAACCTGTTCCACTGCTTTACAACACTCTCCGTGAAGAACTTTTTCCTAATGTCCAATCTGAAACTTCCCTGGATGTCTGGGGGTCCTTGTCTGGAATTCTGGTCCGAGAAGACCATCTTTTCATTTTGCACAAGGTGAAAGGATCAGAGCAGGTTAAATGGTCCCAAAAACCTCAACTTCCAGGAATTCTCCCTGGCAGAAGCCCCTACAATCGCTGCTCCCAAAGACCTTTCCGAACCAAGGATGGACGGGTGTAGGGGCGGGTGGAAGCGCACCCAGGTGCAGGACCACCGCGGAGCACTGGGCTGCAGCACCCCAGGACAGCCCCGTACCCAAACCCGTCCCCGTCCCTCTGCGATGGGGACCACACGCTCTGCTCCACTTCTCAGAAAAGGCAGCACTATCTCTCACCTTTTGGTTTGCATCTTGAGTGGCAACCACATGAACCCCACCTTCTTCGATGAAACAGAAACGATGTTGTTCCCTGGCTGATGTCTTCTGTCATTTCCTAGATTAGTCACCCATGCCCATTACTGCTGCTTTTCGAGAAATTTGTGCCCGCAAAAGAGTAACGTAACTCTCCAAATATTTTGGCTAACAATGATGGGATTGTCTGAGGGCTGTTCTTGCAGCTGTTTCTGGTAGTAACTTATTTCATTTATCTCGGAACAGCAAGTGCTTTATTCCAAAAAATGCTGACTAGAGAGAGTGCAGAAGATGTTCCACCCTCCCACTCAGCTTTGCCTCCTCTTCTCTCCATCCTTGTTTCAAAAGCAGCTAGTTGCAGTGGGATATGATCAACAGCTTCATGATCTGAAAGAGTGACAATGGCCAAGGTTTTCTTCACATAACATTCCCCAGCTCCATTCTTCTCCCACAGAAATCAGGGGAACCAGGAGCTTCCTTGGTCTCCTATGGTTGGGGTGGAGCAGTGCCAAGGTTTAATTCAACTTCTTCTAGCTGTCAGTAAGGGCCACACATATTGACATCAGTCCCTAAAAACCAAATGGAAGACGGAGCTGGTGCATTCAGGGGCTCCTCTGGGGAGCCCTTCCCTTCCCTTGTCCTCCTCGGGGTATCTCTCCATCCACGCTTGGCCTTTACGCGTCCATGTTCTTGTTGCCATCTCCTCTGCCTTCGCACTGCCCCCCCGGTTCCTTGTCTAACCTACCCCGTGTCGTTTCTTGAGACTTCGTGTTGTCACTCCCCATGACACATTAGCTCTGTTTGGACTTACAGGAAGGCTCTAACAAACCAAGCAGGGGAAGAAGAGCGAGGAGGTGACCTTGTGTGGTGTGTGGGGGACACCACACTGATGGCACTTCCCTGCTGTGCCTTTGAGTCAGCCCTGAGTGGCCTGAAGGTCTTCCCCTGCACAAACGGGGGAAGCAGAGTCACCGTGGCCTGTCCCACCAAGCAGTGCCGGCTGTCCCCAGGGGTGGTCGCCTGTGCCCGAGGAGGTCTGCTTTGTCCTCTCTCGGGGAACCAGGTCTGTGTGCCGTGGATCCAGCCTTTCCCTGGAGTGCGGAGGTCCCCATGGTGTCAGGGTCAGCCACCCATCCCAGAAGACAAAAGGGTTGATCCAGCTCCTCACAGTGCAGATACATTCAGTGAACATCCTAGTGCCTGGTCCCCATCAAATACCACGTGGCTTTGTGGGCCTCGTTGTATCCGAGCTGCAGTTTTGGCTTCTTAGGAATCTGGTGAGGAAAACCTTCCCGCACCAAAACTCTGGCTCTTCTGCCAGCACATCTGGAGCAGCATCTGGAACCCACACCAACCTCAGTCTGACCTTGCAGCCAGAAATCTTCCTGTTCTTGAGAGAGAGAAAAGAAGAGAAAAGAGAACGGCAAAAATAAAAAGAAGAAGGAATAACAAAACTGAGCAGTAAAAAGCAGAAGGAATAGCAAAAAAAGGTACCAAAAAAAGCAGAAGGAAGGGCAGGATGGAGTAATACCAGAACATGTACCACAACTAAAGCAAACTACAGAACCAGACTTGCCACGAGATGAAAAGATCTTCCCCTGCCAGTGCGATTTCCCAGTAACCAGCCCAGCACATCAGAGGTTTTACTGGGCACCAACCTGTCCTGCTGGTGTGCAGCCACGGTTGCCCCATTTGCATTTGCCCCCCATGATGTTGTCAAGCTACCAGTTTCCCAGTCGTGTGCTTCCTCACTTTGGATCCCATCTCGGGGGACTGTGCAACCAGCCTGTCCTTGCCCAGCTAGAGAACGTGCAGGTCTGCGGCAGCTCTGAAACCAGCCATCAAAATGGAGCTGGGGCAGAAAAAATGGCTCAAAATTCAGCCAAGCGGTCACCCAAACATGCGGCACTATGGAAAAGCTGTGGCGATGCAGGTGCATTTTCAGCAGGAGCAGCTGGGGGCACGGTTACACCACCTGGTTGCTGAAAAGGAGCTGGACAAGGCTGTGTCTGGGACCCCAGCACCAGGCGGGTCCCAGGGATGCACAGGAGCAGTTGGGGATCTTCATGGGGAGTTATCCCGCAGGGCTGTCTTAGATGCTGCAGTAGGTGCAATGTAAAGAATCAGAGGATCGTTTTGCTTGGAAAAGACCTTTAAGATCACCACGTCCAGCCGTTCCCCCAGCCCTGGCACTGCCCCGTGTCCTGAGAACCTCCTGTCCGTCTGTCCAGCCCCTCCAGGGATGGTGACTCCAGCACTGCCCTGGGCAGCCTGTTCCAATGCCCCACAGCCCTTTGGGGAAGAAATTGTTCCCCAGATCCAACCTCAACCTCCCCCGGTGCAACTTGAGGCCGTTTCCTCTGCTCCTGGCGCTTGTTACTTCCGTGAAGAGACCGACCGACCCCCCCCCGCCACCGCCAGACGCTTCCCCGCTGCCCCGCGGGGGCGGCAGCTCCGCAGGACGCGAAAAGCCGCCGGTTTCCCCCGCCCGCCGTCCCGGGGGCAGCGGGGACGGAGCGGCCGGGGGTCCCGCCCGGCCCGGGGGGGTCCCGGTGGGGGCCGGGCCGGGGCCGGGGGCGGGCCGGGCCCCTCCCCTCCCCTCCCCGGCGCTCGTCCCGGCTTAAGGGCGGCGGAGGGGCGGCTCGGGCGGAGCTCAGCGATCGGCCGGGCGGCGGTGAGTCCTCGCCGGGGGGCACCCGGGGATGGGGGGGTCGGGACGGGGTCCCTGGCGCTGCCCGACGGGAGGGACCCGGGGCCGGGGGGGACGGGACCGGCCGGTCGCCGTGTCCGCCGCCTTGAGCACCCGCGGTTTGCAGCCCAAGGGCGCTAGTCAGCTGGGTTAGTTAGCGTCCGCTACTTGCTTCGGTTTTCCGTTCTGTTCCTCTTTCTAAGACCCGACTCTGTTCCCTTCGAAGAAGGGAGTTTGGTTTTGAAGCGCATTCGGTGTTTTGGGGCAGTTTCTGTGCCGCCTCCACCGAACATTAAGTTCACCCCAAATCAGCCCTCAGAACACTCACGAGAACTCCTGGGGCTTCATCTCTGAGCTCAGAACCAGCAATAGCATCTTCGGGGGCGTGCTTTTTGGTTGCGTGATTAAATTGAATATAATCTCTTTATGATTATTTATGGCAACTATAAATCTAGCTGTGCTGCGTGAGACGTGGAGAATAATGGTTTTTTCAGGGTTTGGCTTAGTTTGGGATACTTTTCTCAGCCAACCATCGCTGCTCCGTCTCACTTGTGTACGTTCCTAATGAGCTGAATTCACCAGCACATAAACAAATGGTTCAGTGAACCATGACGGTACAAACAAAGTGGCAGAAGTGACATTTGTCTTCAGTTCGTGATGCAAACCTGGTTTAAAGCCTCCGCCAAGAAATGGTGTTTTGTGCGTTTTTTTTGTTTTTTACACGTGCACTTCTAGGTGTGGAGCTCTCTTACACTTTAGCAGCCTGCTTCGGTATTGTAATCGTCAGTTTTCCTTTTGGTTACAAAAATTATGTTTAGAAGTATGGCAGATAGATAGATGGCTTTGGTATCTTTTAGACAAGCTCCTTGTGCGGTTGCTCACTATCTGCTAATATCTTTAAGAACAGAAGCTCAAAGACTGAAATTTGGTCCCCAAAGGAGGTAAAAAGTTTATAATCCGGCTCAATACCACTTAAGAAGTGCGCACAGATAGGCATAGAGATGAAATAAGGAAGTTTATGTGAGCAGACGATGGGCTGAGACATTTAGCGATATCTCCAGGTTATCTCTTGGGCAGAACTCCACAGCGGTGCCTTTGCAGCCGGGCATCGCTGGTACCACCTCGAAAAACACACAGGAACCAGACCCAAAACGGGCTGCTGGGGGATGCAGGTTCTGCCCGGCTCCTTGCGCTCCATCCGTGCGCGTTCCTCCATCCGCGATCTCTTCCCTTCTCCAAGCATATTACATCACGTTGTTGCTTTTTAGCCAAAACATCTGTGTTGATCCACTGGGTTCACCACACAGCCCAGTCTGTCCCATTTTCTGCTCCTTCTTCATACTGGTCTTACCTGCCTGGAGGTGCCGGCAGGTGAAAAAAGACTCAATGTACAAAAGAGATTATTCCAGCCTCTTAATCTCAAATACCTTGATAGTGTTTTGTTTTTTAATGTCTGAGAAAGAACTGATATAGGATGCCTTGGTAGGCACAGAGATTTTACCTATATGAGTTTTCATATTAATAAGATAATTGAGCCACTAATCTCAATGTGTTCTTACAGTGCATAGCTCGGCAGGCATTAACCCAGCGATAGGAGTAATGGTAGTAAGAGCTTTATCACCTGCGTCAGATTATCTTGATGGATAAAAGCAAGGAAATGGGATCCTGCAGCTTTTTTCAGAGAACATTGCGCTACTGCCACATCCAATCAATTGGTTAAAATCAGACCAATGTTACTGCAAACTTAATTTTAGACCCGTCTTAGAGATTTCAAAGCATTATTGGAGTATTACTCTTTCCATAACCTGAAGTGAAGACCTCGGGCGATGCAAGGATGCCAGTGGTGTGGGATGAAGGTTGGATCTCTCAGCATCTCCCAGGGCTCGATGTCCCCTGCACGGTGCCACCGGGGCAGCAGCTCCGTGTCGCTGGCCGGTCCCGCACAGGAGGGATGGCTGGAGCCACGAGAAGCTGCTGGGGACAGTCTCTGGTGTTCAGACCCGCTCTGGGCTTTGCATCGTGGGGAGCCCAGACTCGTCCAAGCTGGGGCTGGTGTCTGGATTCTGCCACCACCAGGTTGCCAGAGGGGCAGGGAGAGGACACGGCTGCAAACTTGCTCCTTCTCTCTGGTTCTCGGTTTATTTGTAATGAGCATTGCTAGATAAGCTTCGTTTTTGCAAACTGCAAGCAATCACATACAGTGTTCTGATCTATGGCTTTTGACAGAACCGTGTCGAGTCTTGGCTGCCTCTTATTGCCAAAGACCTCCGTGCAGTCGCTCACAAATACCCAAGGGGGAAAAAGAAAATATCCTCTCTCGTACCAGGTTTTGCCTCCTCTCCTGCCTGTGCCACCTCGCTGATATCTGTTGAGCTTTCATGTACTTTGTGCATTGCGGGTAATCAAAGGGTTATTTTTAGAGTACAAACCCCCGAATTGCTGAAACCTGACTGAAACCTGGAAGCCTTGAGCATCCCAGTGTGCTCCTGAATTCCCAGTAAATCCTGGAGAGAGACAGAGACTCTACTTTAATGCTGCCAGATTATTTGTATGGATGAAAATATGTACCATGTAACATCAGGTTTGAGCACATATATGGTGTGGGTTCTCATAGCCGACCTCGTCCCATCTGTTGCTTTCGTCATTGTTTTTCTCAAATCCTGTTATTTCAGCCTATGTGTGCCCTGCAGTTCCGATCATCGGGGTTTTTCATGGGCTTGGACTGCAAGTGAGATTCTGCGTTTGAACCATTAGAAATTGAAAATGAATGGGGAAGATACGTGCATATTTTTCTCTTGCTTTGCTTTAGGACAACCCAAATTAAGAATGTAATGTCTCACTGCACTCAAATACCAAGAGGAAACAATAAAATTTCATGAAAGTCTGGCAGGCGTGAAGGTGGAGCACGGGGAGGCGGCGTTTGCCAGGCGGTGCGGAGGGGCAGGACTGAACAGTCGTTAGAGTCCAGGTCTGGTCTTTGTATTTTAAAATGCATAGTGCCACTGCCGCCTTCGTCAATCCTCTCTGCAGTTTTAATGAGGAGCTACCTGGTTTGCGAGGAGTTGGGGCTTTTTGGTAATTCAGTGGAAGAAAGATGCTGCCAGTACTGAGGACTTATGAAAGTGTGACTCTCTTAACGTGGTACTGACAGCTGGTGATGTAAAGGTGGCTGTAGAAAATAGTTATGATAAAGCCTATCCACATCCCTTCCTAGCTGTTCTCTCCTATATGAGATGACAGGTTTTTCCTCCTATTTAAAAATGACGTTTTAATTTTGTGTGTCGCTTTACAAAACTCACCCGAGTTTTCCATCCTCAGGCCTGACGTTCATCACCAGGCGGAATCGGTGCCCCAGCCAGGGAACATGACGCTGTTCGATAACCTGTCGTGCCATCACTCCATCGACGACTTCCGAAACCGCGTCTACTCCACGCTCTACTCCATGATCAGCATTATGGGCTTCGTTGGCAACGGCGTCGTGCTGTACGTCCTCATCAAAACCTACCGGCAGAAGACGGCCTTCCAGGTGTACATGCTGAACCTGGCCGTGTCCGACTTCCTCTGCGTCTGCACCCTGCCCCTGCGCGTCGTCTACTACGTGCACAAAGGCAACTGGTTCTTCAGCGATTTCCTGTGCAGGGTCAGTTCGTACACCTTGTACGTCAACCTGTATTGCAGCATCTTTTTCATGACGGCAATGAGCTTCTTCCGTTGCATTGCCATCGTTTTTCCGGTCCAGAACATCAACCTGGTAACGCAGAGGAAAGCTAAATTTGTCTGTGTCGGCATCTGGATCTTTGTCACCCTGACAAGTGCTCCCTTCCTGCGAAATGGGACATACCAACATGGCAACAAGACCAAGTGCTTCGAGCCCCCAGAAGACTCTCAGAAGACAAATCTAGTGGTGATCCTCGATTTTATTGCCCTATTTATTGGCTTCATTTTTCCCTTTATTGTCATAACTATCTGCTACACCATGATCATAAGGACCTTACAGAAAAATTCCTTGAAGAAGAACCAGGCGAACCGCAAGAAGGCGGTCTGGATGATCATCATCGTGACGGCCACCTTCCTGGTGAGCTTTACCCCGTACCACGTCCTGCGGACGGTCCACCTCCACGTGCTGTGGCTGAGGAACGCCAGCTGCGAGGACGCCATATACCTCCAGAAATCGGTGGTGGTGACACTCCCCCTGGCAGCTGCCAACTGCTGCTTCGACCCTCTTCTCTATTTCTTCTCAGGAGGCAACTTTCGGAAGAGACTCACCACGTTCAGGAAGGCTTCTTCCTCCAGCTTAACGCAAGCCTTCAGGAAAAAGTTCTCCGTAAAGGAGAAGGATGGGGAACCCTTTGGAGAAAGCCACAGGGAGAATGAAAGAGTGGCCGTGGCCCCTTCGTAGGGGGACAAGACCTTCCTCTAAGATCTTAGATGGGCAATGGAGATCTCAGAACTCTTCCGGAAGACATGATGGAGGCTTGCAAGCCTTTGTTGCAATTAGCCATGTAATCATAACAGTGGATGGTCCACTATTCGTGCTGCTTGGTGGTACAGCCGCTGTCGGGGATGGGCAGCCCCTGCTTGGACACGCACATTCACTGAGGATGGAGGAGCCACCGCCAGCCAGCACGAGAAAACTGTCGATCTGATGATAAACTCACATAAACAAACTCTTCAAAGCCTGTATTTGGGCATTTGCTTCGTTTCGCAGCTCCACAAAGAGCGTTAATGCCCCGAGTCAGTGGGAAATGTAAACACGTTTGCTGGACGCGGCGCTCGGGGAGCCGCTGGCAAATAACGAGGGCAGAGTTTTCACTGAATCTTCAAACAGCCGCTGAGTTATTTACACAGCAGAGGCCAGGATAATTCCTGCCCTGTTCCCAGCTGCTTCTGCTTTGGATTTCGGTTTTCAAGGCAATTCTGTGTGCAAGGTTTGCAGGGTTGGTGCCTGGGTCTGCGAATCCGGGACCTGGGGCTGAGCCCTTCTCCCACCTCCAACCTGCAGCTCTTTGGACACTCTTCCATGGGCAGCAGATCAGCAGGTCTGCCAGGATTTCCTGAATTTTTAGAATAATCTTGTCTGGCAGAGCAGTTTTAAAATTACACTGTCCTAGTCTGCATTTGAAACTTATTTCGATGGGGCTGGTCCTGGTAGTGATGGCTGCAGGATCTGGATTATCCCTCCAGTTCTTCAAGAGGTTTTACCTAAAAGTCGAGCTCTGGGTGCTCAGAGTCCAGGGCAGGATCAGGTTGATTTTTCTGAACTAGTCACCAAATTTAAAAAAAAAAAAAAAAAAAAAAAGGCAGCTGAAGTCCTTTTTAAAAATAGCTTTCTATGGTATTTGATCCTGTTCAAGAGCGTTCACCTTGCTCACACCTTGCAGAAAAGAGGCAACCCAAGGCCCTCGGATTTTTGAGACCAGCATGGTGAAAAACCCGGCTGGGTGACCTTTCTTATGTCCAGAAGAACTTCAAAATCTTGGTCAGAAGGAAACATTCCTGTGCTTTTCCAGTAAACCCATGGAAAAGCAGCACTGCCTCTTGCTGGAGCAATGCCCAGCCTGAGATGTGATACATCAAGATAAATAGAAATTCTTGTAGGATTAAGACTCTTATTTGGAAGAGTGGTTGATAAATGAATAGCAGGTATGTTTTCATATGGTGTTTATGAAGTTACCTGGTGCTGGTTCAAGGTATGACTGTGTAAACAGCTCCGAGAAAGTGTAAGAGATTCAGCTAAAACTTCTTTACAAGAGTTGGCATCAAGTATTATAGCTGTGTCTTAAAGCATTAAAGGCATTTTGCAACAGTAAATAGAAACCATCATGGGAAACTGAGTTTGAGAACATGTAGAAATAATGTGCACATTCACAAATTTTGAATTATTGTACAGTAAAGCTATATATATCTATATATAAGCACGTGTGTGTGTTGCAAAGCATTTTTATTGTACCGGGGGTATTTTTTTTTTTCCTTCTTACCTTTGTTTTTTAATGAGACAATGGTTATGGCAAGAGAAACAGCAGTGTTTTTTGTGCAAGAGGAAAGACTATTTAAAAAGAGAGTGCTAAATATTAAAATGTTCCGAGTTAAATTTTAACAACTACTGGTTTCTGTGTTTTATTTTCAAGTGTCTGCATACAGATTCTTCTTCCTTACAACACATTTTTATCTACACAGAGTGCCAGAGCGTAATGTTAATGTAATAATCATTGATAATGATAAAATAAAAACTTAAAGCAGCGCAGAAGTTGCTGAGGGCAACTCCGGCTGGAGCTGGAGTTGGGTCCAGCCAAACTGGCCTTTGCTGTAGCCCAAATTCCCCGGGCTCAGGGCAGCAACTGGGGCTGCTGGTGTGGGGACCCGTCGGAGCCAAAGCCCTCGGCAGGTCTTGCAGGGGTGAAGAACCTCCATTAATCTGTATTTACAAACGGAAAATGCTCGTTAGCCCCTTGGTGGGAAGTGATGCTTTTGGTGAGGATGATGTATTTGGGTGTCTGTCATCACGCAGGGTTCCTGCGCTGGAAATTCTGCGGAGAATGACGTTTTTCGACTCGGCTCTTCCCGAAATAGGCGCAGGATCCAGCTCCAGGTGAGAGGCAGAGGTGGTTGTCCCCTGCTTGGGTGGCACACAGAGAATTGCCACCCTGGCAGCAAACGCTGGTCGGGTTTTGCTGGGGAACAAGGACCTGGAGAGAAAAACGTGCCAAAACCAGGACCCGTTACTGTCACGAGGTGGGTTAGAAACTGTGGCATTTTTATGTGCTGTAAAAAGTTAAAGGATTGGGAAGAGGGGTGAAGTGCTGTCCTGGTACAGTGTCACTGTCAGAAATGACTAAAAAAAGAAAAGTGTTCATTTCTTGCCTGAAACTGGACTTTTTTTCTGCTGCGTGTGCTGCGATTTCTGGTACGATAGTGTCCCCTAGTGCCCAGTTACTCCTGGAGCAACTGCCTGTTGCCTGGTGGGGTTTCTTGTGTTTTTTGGATAGTCCAGTCTCAGCTCCTCACCTGTCCCCTTGTCCTGTTGGGGACACTCGGGTCCCTCTCTCCCACCCCTGCCCGCATTTTATTGTAGAATCTTTGGTTTTCCCTCTTTGCCACCTTCTCGTTTTCTTTTCCCGGAGGGATGCTCGGGCTGGGGTCCAGCAGCAGCATCAACCTTGCCTAAAAATTGTTATTTCTCTGTTAAATTTCTGTCCCGGTGCGGAGCTCAGAGCTGCAACGCTTTCACTGGATGCCGAAGGAAACTACAGCCCTGTGGCATCGCATCGTCGCAACCGATTGGGCAAATAGTAATGATTCTGTGGGTAAATCGGATAGTGGGGTGTTGGTACTTGTAGCACTGTTCGTTGCTGTTTGCTCAAAAATGGAATAACTGGAGCATCATAAACACGCCCGACCAGCTGCCTTGTCACTTCTGTCACTTGCTGTGCGCACGTCACCGGTCCTAAGCACTCAAAAACCTTGAGTCCAGCCTTCCAAATCATCACTTAATACTGCTCTGGATCTTTCTTTGCTGTTCAGTGCCTGTAGGGTGCAAGCAGGTAACATCTTCAGGCTTTGCTTGGCAGCCTCCACAGCTAGAAATATACTTCTTGTTCCCCAGAATAAGAGTGTAATTCTAACCAGTTTCCTTCAGGAATCTGGGTAAAACAGGCCAGAGAAACAAAAAGCAAGGCTCGCAGTTTATATTGCCATGAAGTAGTCGCAGCAGCATGGTAGCGCAGGGGCAGCTTGACCAGACAAATAATCGTATTTCCCTGTGTCACAGACGCGTTGGGAAGAGACGTGTAAAGACTCTTTCTGCAAAGACTGAGGCAGAGGATGAGGCTGAAGCAGCCACGGTCCCGCTCCTGCAAACACCTGCCTGCGTAGGAACTGCTGCTCTAGACTAGATTTAAGCCAGCCTAAGTCCAGCCACTAAGGAAGTCTACTCAGGGCTAGTGTGTCTGCATGGCAACCGTTTAAATTACACACGGGGCTCAGACAGTGGGGGAAGTGTGCTCTAGATGCTGAAGTATGAACTGATTAATATTATATTTTAAAAGGCTGACCCCAGCTGAAGCCTATAGAACGTAATGATGGTACGTACAACCTGCAGGTGTGAGCAGATGGGCTGAGGCTGTGCGAAGACACCCATTCCTTATTCTCCTTTCATAGTTTCGGTATATAAACCATACATACAAGAATAGAACAGAGATATTGTAGTTTATTTAAAACAAAAACAAAACCAGTGAGGGCACTCAGCTCTTTTCCCTGTGGGTTTGATGTGCACCACCATCTTCTTAGAGCATGAAATGGAACAAAACTGTGAACTACAAAAGAGAGAAACCTGCATCATGTGTTGATGGAGGCAGGAATCTCTTTCAGTTTGGATCACAGTGTGGCAGATAATGTACAATTCCCTAAAGGGCAGATGGGGCAGGGAGTTTCACTTAACAAACAAGAAATCCTGGTTTAGCAGATGCCTGGGCAGACAAAAACCTCTCTCCGTTACCTCCTGCAGGATGCGTTTCAGGATAAACTCCTGTGTAAGCAAAGAGAACCAGGTGGATGCTGGTTTGTCTTTGTAGCAGGCGAAAATGTGGTTTTATTTGTGGTCATTTGCAGAGAGGGTCCAAAGCAGCCACCTGCCACCAGGGGCTAAACCACAACCTAGACTTTCTGTTTGCCAAAATAGAACAATCTTTCTGCTCCTAAGAGAACGGTACAAACCTTGCTTTACAATAAATCCGGACCTTGACCACTCTGTGCTCCCTGTCAGCAGCTGCTCAGGACGGGCATCCCCTCCCTATAAATCACGGCAGGTATGAGCCCTATTTCTAATATTCAGTGGCACGTCTATCTTGTTTAGAAGCCTTCAATGGCCTTTTTTTCCTCAGGCTGTAAAAGTATTTCCGTTTTTTTAACACTCGTGGTCCTATAGCATATTGTCATTTGGGGTTTTTTAACCCCGCACCATTTTTGCCAGTTGTGAGGCCAAATTCCAACGCCACAGGCTGGGAAATTCAGAAACGGGGTGTGCGCAGGACCCTTAGCTGGAGCTAATTCTCGTGCTGAAGCCTAATTTAGCTTTTTTTCCCCCATTTCCACTGCAGTCTGACTTCTTCCTATGGCGGGAAGGAGAGCGCTGGGCTCTCCATCCTTCACGTACAGCAGCGGAGGACAGGACCTGATTACTGGGGGCGGAAAATCAGCAGCGAAACTGAAGGAACGTACATCAGATTTTAAAACACCATCAGCACAAGCAATAAAATTTCTTAGAAATGCCACTGAAAGCAAACCTGAGGGATGGCCAGCCCGACCTGCTGCTCGGGGTGGCGAATCCGTCTCCCGGTGCATGCATCGGCAAGAACGGGAAATCAGCCCGACTTCTCCCAAACTCTGAATTTCAGTCCTGCGAGTGGCCGCACGTACTAACAAATATTTGGAGTATTTGCAGACTTCACCTGAGGGTGAAACGTGCCCGTTTCTTTCCTGTCAAGGCGGCTTCTTACGCTTCAGAGGAAGCCAGGCTGCTCTGGAGCAAAGTGAGGGCCCCTTGTTAGCTCAATAAGTATATTGCAGAGGGATGTTCACCAGGTTGTTGGGGGATAAAGGGGAAGAGGTAGCAAAAAATAAAAAACTCTGCTTGCAGGAGCGCTGCTGCATGTCTCTGTTAGGGATGCCGAAGACTAAACAGAGCTTATTTTGGGTTTAGCCCATTGAAACCCCTTTATTTGCGAGGAGCGCGTCTCCGTGATGCTCTGCTTGACTTTAACCTTGACAGGGCTCCGCGCAGCGCCCGTGAACCCCCGATAACGCCGGCGCGATCGAGGGCAGCAGGAACAGCGTCACCCTGGGTCAGCATTTTGGGAATCGCCATCAGGACAAGGCAGGAGGTTCCTGCAGATATTTTGTCTGGCGAACTGGAGAGCCGCTCGCTTTTGTGAGCTGTTATTGCAGAAGGTGAGTGTGTCCCTGGCTCTGGGAGAATCGCATCTATCCCAGGAGTCAGCCAAGGCTTTTCTTTCCCCTCTGAATAACCATGTGAAACGAGACAGTTCCTACTCGCTGCCTTTTTTTCCTTCCACGTCACTCAGGGCAGGAAGCGGCCGAAGTGACGAGCACATGCTGCTTACGCCAGCGAGGGCTGAAAAATGCTCGGGTGCCCTTTCACCACGATTTTTCAAGGAAAATGGAATGAGAAGTCCCCCATAATTGGCCTTGAGCCTCTGCCTCCTGTCAGCAGCATCTCCTCCCACACGGCTCCTTCATCACCCCGAGTTACTGTGCCAGAGGGTCACAGGACTGCACAGCTGGTGTATGTTCCCCCTCGCCCTTTTCTGGGTGCTTGGGAGGGAACAGCATCCCCACAGCTCCCCTGCGAACCTCAGGCAGCATCCTCATCCTCGTCCTCATCCTGTGCGGGTGGTCCCAGCGCCGGGCCGACCCTCTGCTGAATTCAGGTGGATTTTTCTGCTTTAGGATGCAGCGCGATGACTCCGGGCAGGGTTAATCATATCCTGTGGCAGGAAAAGCAGACCTCGGGGATGAGAACTAATAAAACAGGCACTGAGAAACTGTCACCAAAGCCCCAGGGGACAGTTCTGCACGTCCTGAAGTGCTGGGTACTTTTACCTTGTGATTTACCAGGCTGTTCAAATCTGAATTGTGCTGCTAATACCAAGCCAGCCGTAGAGTTTGCTTTCACTGCAATTAAAACTAAAAGTAATCATCATAATCTGGGGTTGTTCTCAGGGTTGGCAAATGTCCCGGGTTGTTTCCGTGTTGCCGGAGCAGACGATGCTGTGGCAGGTCTGGAGAATCAACGGCGATAGAAAGTGGCACCGATAACTCAGCCGTGGCGTCCGCACAAATCAGATTTCTAAGCACAGTAACTCTCTCCTGTGGTGGGATGTTCTTCCAACTAAACAACGTCCAGCTCCTTCAATATTACCCAGAGTTTACATAAATGTGACAGTCCTGATCGCATCAGCCTCCACAGCTTCCAGCGAGGGGTCCCTGAGCTCGTGGCCTCCTCCACGGCCGCCGACCCTGCAGCAGGGTGATAGACTTTGAGTTTCCGCTGTTTATTCCTCCTGGGTGTTCCTCTAAAACAACTCTGCTCCAATGAGCAGCGCTGTAGGAGGCACCACTGACACTTCACACTCACAGAGGATGCGTTGTGTTGGTAAAGTGACTCTTCTTAGTAGGAACTTGTGAGAGTTAATCGATAGTTGCAAGGGGAAAAAAAAGGAGAATTATAGGGTATTGGCCATCCAAAGCTTGAAAAGCGTTCGCTGTGATAGCCCTTCTGCATCAGGGCAGACAGAAAGGAGCAAAACATCGTAGCTGTGGCCACGCCATCTACAAGGAACATCTTAATCTTGATTCAGGTATCTCACCTGCTGTGTCTCACCCAAGTGTTCTCTGGGCAGCAAACAGAAAGGTGTCCAGCCCTTCCCCCCCCCACTGCCCCCCAAACAAACCATTACACTGATCACGACAACTTAGTGTTGAGCATTAATCAAGAATTCAGACCAGAGAAGCCCAACAGCTGAAGCTTTAATCCCAAATTTAGTTCAAATATACACACACATACACAAAAGTAAATGCTTCAAGCCCTGGTTTCCCCAGAAAAATGAAATCTTTACCAATTACCAGCTGTTTATCCAAACTACAAAGTTGATGTCAGTACAAACCAACCACACCGCGCTCTCCCGGGGTTGTCGGGAGAGGGAGGGGACTTGAGGCTGTTTGAGAAAACAGTAAACTGGGGGATTTGTTTGTTTCTTTTTATTTTATGTTAAACTCCAGGGGCTTTTCTTTAAGTTCAGAGCAGAAACACTGCAGAACAGCATCACCTTTACCATCCCAGCTTGCATAAACACAGTTTAGGCTCCTTTTGGACGAAGGGATCTATATTTACATCCTCATGGCTTTTATGATTGTTTTTGCTGTATTTTATATATAAATACAAACCTACTTATCCAAGGGCAGCGGTGAAAAGGCAGCTACACTGGAGGTGAACAGACCCCCATGTTGCCAAGACGTTTTCTCTCCTCCTCTCCCACAGATTTAGGACCAGGATCCATTTCCCCGGCAGGTTCCTCCAGAGAGGCACCAACAACGTTTTGCCCATCAGAAGGAGGATTTTAAAGCCTTTAATAAGGCGAGGGATTAGCAAAGCTCTTTGAGTGATGCTGCGACAAATGTCCTACCCCTGCCCGTGTGCCCCAGGCTGCTGGCACCGTCTGGGGGGAAAGGGCTGAAATAACTGCAAAGAGGGGAAGTGAAAAGCATATTGCTTCATAATTTTATGAAACAAGAGTCCCGCAGTTCTCTCAAACAAGTGCTCTGTGTTTCTGGTGTCAGAGGAATGGCTGGAATAGACACGAGGACACACGTGTAGGTGGGAGAAGGATTCGGGCTCTGCTCCCAGGGGTCCCTCCTGGGGTGACTGACCATGTTCGATCATCCACAGGTACAAATATTTCATGTTTGGAGGGTTTCCCTCCGCTCCATTTCATAGAAACACAGAAGGGTTTGGATTGGAAGGACCTCCCCAGCTCCCCCAGTGCCCCCCTGCCCTGAGCAGGGACATCTGCACCAGCTCAGGTTGCTCAGAGCCCCGTCCAGCCTGGCCTGGGGTGTCTCCAGGGATGGTTCAGCCACCAGCTCTCTGGGCAGCCTGGTCAGTGTCTCCTCGCCCCGCGATGGGGTTTTCTTTGCACCAGCTGTGACGTGGGACTCAGTGCGTGGTGGCCGGGGCGATGCTCAGCTCCCCAGAGCAGCAAAGCCTTTGGCTCAGGGGCGGCCCACCAATTCCTGGCAGACAGCAGCTCACCACATCCCTCTTCCAGCAGAAAACCGTCCTCCGTTGCTGCCAGGCTTATCTCACCCCCATTAGCACAGCAAAGGAGTCACCGCTAACGAACTCAGGCTCGTTAACTTCCCCATTAAGCAGGGAGTGACTGTTCTTCCCAGTGTGTAAATGAAGAAGTGAGGTGGGGCCGATGTGGAGCACCCACCTGAAATGTTCCTCCTGAGCTCACCAAATTTTTTGAGGCCAATTTTTTTTTTTTTCCTGCTTTCTCATGCACAAAAGGGTCCTTGTTCATTTTAAGCGGAGAAAGATGCCTCAGGCCAACCATTGCTTTAGACCTTCTCCTCTGCCCCCCAGGGATGGGGAACTGGATCCACCACAATCTCAGAATGGAGAGCGCTAGCCCTGAACAAATCACTGTAATAGATTGCAATAATGGATACAATGTGGAGGTTTCCTCAAGGAGCCAATATTTGTGTTCTTCACAGCTGCATCTTTTTCTCCTTTTTTTTTTTTCTTTATAGCCTGAAGTGCTCCCAAACGCTTCACGCCACGTGGCTGCTTCTTATTGGCATCGAAGACCTGATTCATCGCCGCCCTGCGCTTTGACGGGCGGCGTGTGCTCCTGCAAACAGATCGAAAATGCTCGTCGGAGGGTGCGACGAGCCTGCTCTGCACGGACACCGACCCGGCACGAAGGAGACGATGCTCCAGCTCCGACGTGTCGCTGCGGCTGGAAGAGGAACCCCCAGCGCCCAGCAGGGGCCCCTGGGCAGCCGTCAAGTGGAAAAAAAAATTTAAAAAATATATATTAAAAAAAAAAAAGAATGGAAACAATAACGAGGAATGGGGTTATTGTAGGAGAGAGCAAGTAAAAGAGGTTGTTCGGGGACAGTGAAGAAAATGCCAGATAGGAAAGAAATAGTGCTCTGAGGAAAGACAATGGGGAAGCGGAGTGAAACAATTGAAAAGCCACGTCAGAGCGGAGCGGGGGGATGGAGCAGTTGTTCACCAAGGTGAAGCTGCAGCAGCACACGCAGCTTAGGGGATGCAAATAGATCTCTTTGTGTACATAGCTAAACCGAAATTTCCCTGCTAACGTGGGGTCCTGAGGGAGACGTTTTTGCTCCCTAAATGTGAAGGGGGGGAGGTAGAAAATGGGCAGGAGGCAGAAAAATGAGGGAACGTGCGTCAGCTGGCGGGAGGTGGGAAACCTGCACCTCATGCACGGCAGGAGAGAAAACAAGACAAACAAAGGGAAAAGTGTCAAATTATGCTTGACATGAAAATGTCTGGGGATTGCATCAGGCCTTTGCTGCTGATGGTTCACCTGCGGCTCGTCCAGGAGTGACATTTAGACCAAGTTAAAGAAGAGACCAGTATTTCAACAACTCAAGTCTCAGCCTTTTGGCTGGTGGAAAAAGTTGGTTCCAAATGTGGAACATTTCGATGAAGACTCTAATCTTGTTACAATTCAGATTTATTTTGCTTGCTTTCCTTTTTGTCCTTCCCCTCCTCTTTGTTCCTCGGGAACTGGCTCCGACGCTTCGCCCTCCAAAGCCCCTTTGCAGCTGAGTCGGGCGCAGCAGGAAACGAGTCCCTGCCCAGGAGCAAACCCGCTCCTTCCAAATCCCCGTCTTTGGGATAAAAAACACGGGACCCGGGTGCTTCAGCTTCTTGCAAGTTTTATCTTGATGCAAAGCAATAGTAAAGAATGTCAATCATGGGGGGTTTTTAAACATTTTCACTCTGTTTTATAAGAGCTGGTGGTGAATTCATTTTGGTTTTCTCCTTTTCTCGCTAGAGCACGGCCAAGCATCCTCCAGCTCTAATGTGTTTAAATTATGGTTGATTTGGACACTTCCGAGGATTTAGCCACTTTAGTTAATAGCACTATAGCTATTTCCACATCAGGCCAGGCAAACAGACCCAGCTTTGCTCCACTGGCAGCTGAAGAATGGGCTGTGTCTTTACTCTGTATTTAACCTTCCCACCGTCGAAATGTCCTGTGGGATGCTGCACCACCAGGGACGGAGCTCTTCAGCCTGTTTGTTTGTTTGTTTACTTCTTGGCTTGGGGGAAGACACATAAATTTATGGGTAAACGCGGCTAGCCTTTGGAATTAGGTTGAATCGGGATATTTGATTCTTATTTGGGCCCTCGCTGAATAATTTGAGGAGGGACTGAGCAGAAAGACCTTGCAGAAGGTGGTAAAGGCACGTGGGACGGAGCGGGCAGGTGTCCCGCAGCTCCTGGGATGGCGCTGCAGAAGAGCACGTTTTAATTCACTTCTCCTCATAGACCGTGTTGCATTTTCAAGACCTCGGTCAAACCTGCTGGCTGGCACAAATGAAGATGCGGGTGCAGCTCTAGGTCGGGACACACGGTGTTTGCACACAGGCTGTGCCAAAAGGATCATAAACCAGATGTTCTGTGCGAAGTGCAAATTATCCAGACGCTGAACTTCATCCCGTGCCGTGCACAACAGCCATAAATGCAAAGGTATGTTCGCTGTGGGCTGCGGAGGGGCTTTTGTTTTGCGGCTTTATCGTCACTTTGTACCAGCAGCATTGTGGATCCGGTGAGGATATTCGGTGAGTTCACGTGGGGTTTCACCGGAGAACTGGTGTGCAAGGCGTTGGAGCGGTGGGAGAACCACGGGGGGTCCTGCGGTGTCCGTCTGCACCCCCATCACCTGCCAAACTTCTCTGCCGATCCACCCTGATGCCAAGAATCTGTCCTTTTTTTCTCAATCTCTCTCTCTTTTTTTCCTGTAAGACACCAGCATTCCAGTTGTACCAGGAACATAAACCACTGAGAGGGCAGAGAGCGCTGTGAATGTTGCCAGACTCAAAAGAAAATCTCCTAATTTCATTTCTTCACTTATAATGGTATGCTTTTTTTAATCACGTAGTGCACAAAATTACATAGAGCGGGGTGCTGGTAGAATCCAGCATCTCTGGTGGTATCACCCGGTTGTTTAGATGGTGTTAATTAACCTTAAATCATTTCTGCTGGTGATGAGTTGCTGCTGGGGTTCAACGGCAAAAAACCAGCAAATTCTCTGGAAGAGGGATGAGTCCACCTGTGGTGCATGTTCCATCTACCTGCGAGGGAAATTCCCTTTGCGCTTCTTTCAAAAGTGCTGGCTCCTCTCAATGGACCAGGTCCCCAGCTGGAGAAAAGCCCTTTAATTCGGCCGGGGTGGACGGAGCGATGCCGGTTCACGCTGGCGGAAAATCTGCTCTGGATGCGCTGTTTACTTTTGAGGACCTCGGCACAAACGCTTCCAACGAGGTGCTGTTTGAGACCAGCTTGTTTGCCAGGTTACCTCGCCTCGGTCCCTCCTCACGTGTACACACGAGGATTTTGTATATAATAAGAGAAAATGGAGCGAATGTTTTCCAACACTTCCTTCGCTGGCCCTAACAAATTCAGGAGCTGGGAGGCTTTGCTAGACACTCATTAAAATAACCATAATCATTATTATTGCCATGCAAGTATGGAAAATGTTTTTATTATGGGCTGGAACTAGAAATCCAGAGCAGCTGCTAATTAATGGTTGTGACAGGTGGGTCGTTGGCTTGGAAGGGGTTTTGTGCATCCAGGTATTTACTGTGTCCAGCTGTGGGCAGCAGGTTTTTTGTTATCCAACCCTTAAGCAACGTCCCCCACCCGTGTTCACACTGGAGTACGTTGTAACTGTAATATTCCTCTCATCTATTTTTTTTCTTCCCTTTCTTTTTAAGGCTTCTCTTTTCCATTGCTTTAATATTTTTATTCCTCTTCCCTCTTTTTTTTTTTTTTTCTGTTTATTAACTCACCTAAAGCAGTCGGATTAGCAAAGAAAAAAAATATAAATTACCATTCAACATTTTCTAATGGAAGAATGAGCATGTTTTTGGCGCCGCTTCTTGCCATTGTTTCGCCAAGACGGACTCTCCTTAACCCTCCTTTTCCATCCCAGAGACTGCCCTTCCTTCCCAAGCCCAGATTCCTTCCCATTCGTCCTCTCTTCCCTCCCTCCTGACTCATTTCCACTTCCCATTTTGGCTGTTTCTTTTCTCTTTCCTTTTTCCTTTCTCCAACTGTTCTCTGATCTTATGTTCTGCTATTTTTAATCCCTTCTTCCCAGGCCTGCATCCACCCTGACCCAACATCCCTGGGCTGTGTCTCCCTCCCCTCTTCCTCTCCAGACTGAAAGGACAACCTGGGTGATCATTTTTAAAAAAAAAAAATCCCATTTTTTCCAACCCAGGGACTCGAGGTGAGCATCAGGTATCCCCACTGCCCTTGCACAGCCCTCACGGTTCTCCAGGAATTCCAGAACACATTCAAGCTCCCCTTTTTCCATCCTGCTCCGTAATTTCTGACCCAACCAACCAGGACCTTCTTTCCAGGCAGTTTGGTCACTGTGCTCCTCACGCCAAATATTTATTTTGTGCAGCTTTGCCATCTGGAATGACCCGCCTATTCAGCCTCACCGACCGGCCATATAATTTCCAGCTTCAGCTGGAAAAAAAAAAAAACATTTCCCTTACTGTCATTCCATAGCAATCTGGATGTAGGATGTCGGCAGCAAACATGCCATCATTTATTTTCCACGGTGTGGGAATAGTTCTCGTACTTGAAGCAATTTCAGTTTTAAAGGAGCCCTGGAGCTTGTGGAATGTGGGCAGTTTTTAGATCTTTCATCCTGAGTCTCACAAGCAACTGGCTCCGACTTCGTAAGCTTTTCCATCAGCCATCGTGTTTGCTAGAATTACCAGTGAATACCTCGCTAGCATATAAAGTCTGTTTAGAACGGAAAATTAAAGGGGAAAAAATGATTTAATGAAAGGTCGGGGGAAAGGAAAAGAATTTTTCTGAGTGCTAAAATATTGCATTATTACCTACAAAGAAATTCTTGTAATAATCAAAGCTGGGAGGTCCCACAGCCTTCAGCACAAAGAATACTCAGCATTCACCCCCGAAGACCTTCTTTGCACTGGGTATCAGACACGGGACGCTCCCGATATGGAATCAGACCTTCGCACATCAGACAACACCACTAGTCATAACTTTTAAGGTTAAAGCTGGCAATGAATAAATACCGAGCCCGCAAAGTCAAAATAGTCCTTGAATTGCTGCCTTCAGCAGCGACGTTCGTTTAATGCAGTGCATTTCAAATTTCCAAATCGCATCCTGATAGGTCTCTTGCGGAGGATCTCCCAAAAGTTAAGTACAAATATTTCGCTTCAGAAATTAAATCCCCAGGGCACTCGATACGCTTCGCTGCAGATTAGTGAGATCCTGCGGAGTTATAAGATTCCTGAGATGGAGGGCTGAAGATTCCAGGAATTCTCTCAAAGGTGAAATGATTAACCAAGCTTTTGTTCCTAGAGCACAATAATGCAGAAAGCGGAGTCCCAGGCGGGTCTCGTCTTCTGCCTTCTCTGGAGTGTTCACAAGCCTTAAATTTGAGCTGGAAATAAGGAATTTCATTGCAGAATTGTCAGTGAAACGAAGAGCTAAGTGTTAGTGACAAAAGTACGACATGACACAAAACAGAGCAGCTTGGTTTTCCTCTGAACCCTTTTCTGAAGATTTTTATCTGTTTTATAGGCACAAGGAATTATTAATTTTGCAATAAAACATGCGATGTGCTGATCCACGCTATTCCACAGGGCGAAAGTAGGGCTGCTGCTTTTCTGTACCACAATTAGACAATAATCACATTTGTGCAGGAAAACTTGTGGAAGGGGTAGAAAGAAGAGGAAATTTCAGGGCAGAGACCGTGACAGGGATTTTGCCAATTGTCTTGCTAAGAGGAAAAGGTTTCCCCTGCCTTCTCCACCTGGAATTGGCCATCAATTCAGCGACCAAATTTTGCTTTTTCATGTCACAAAGGACATTACAACGAGCTGTTCAGACAAAGAAGCTCTCGTATGTGTTCAGAAGCTTAAATAAATAGGGGTGACAACAGAGAACACAGAATGAAAAGGTAACGGGCTCCTTGCAAAAGCCATTTTTTAATGCACCAGCGATTGTTATCCTGCACCAAATGTCCATTTTCGGTGATGCTGAAACATAATGGTAGAATTTCCTTGTTTTCTCCCCAAAACAAATGTAAAATTCAAAAACATCACTGAAACCTTGTAATAGCTAGACAATCAAACACACACACACAAAGACAACACTTCAGCAAGTGCCAAACAGACATCGGTGCAAGCGGAGAATTTAATCTCTTCTTTCACTGTTTGCTATCACTTTGCAGAGAATATATTCATCATTTTATAGCCCAATATGAGTAAAATTAATTGTATAGTTACACCGAGTGGTTTTGTATCATTTATTTGAGAAGGTAAGCTATTAGTCGCCTAGAAATTCGGCAGACACCACAACCTCTGGCCTTCCTCAACACTGCTTGCTTATTTAAAAAGATGGATGGGAATTTATTTTAGTCCTGTTTAGCACAGGTTGTTGGGCACGGCAAATCAACCACTTCCACGAGTCTCCAGAGAGCAATTCTCTGACGTGAAGGAACAATTTCTTCTATTCATTATAAAATTTCCTATATTCATTAAAAATATATCTAAGATCAGCCCGGGGGTAAACACATGGATATTCATTTTGAAAGGTTAGATTCTTTAGATGTGTATTATATAGCTTGCATATAAATGTCCAGTTTGGCCTTTTTCTTCTAAACTGCTGTGATCCACAGTTTACGTGGAGTTGTCACATTTATTTTGCATCCATGCAGAAGCCGACTCGCATGCTGTGCGCAAAACACCCCTTAAATCACTGCTTTAAATTAATAAAAAAAAAAAAAAAAAAAGTGCCTGGAATTTGCTTAAAACACTTTAATGGAAACGTATCGGTGCAAACAACCGTCTGGTGGAAATAACCTGAAGAGCGCAAAATTTATCGCTGTGTTCATTGCCGGAGAAAATGGATGTGCCGGGGGGTTCTTTGGCCTCTGCTGTGTATTTTTTTAGCCCGTGTCCTTGATCCTTTTTTGAGGTGGGGCTTGGTGTCCCCAGGACTCGGTGTCCCCAGGACTCAGTGTCCCCAGGGTTTGGTGTCCCCAGGACTCGGTGTCCCCAGGACTTGGTGTCCCCAGGGTTTGGTGTCCCCAGAACTCGGTGTCCCCAGGACTCGGTGTCCCCAGGGTTTGGTGTCCCCAGGACTCGGTGTCCCCAGGACTCGGTGTCCCCAGGGTTTGGTGTCCCCAGAACTCGGTGTCCCCAGGACTCGGTGTCCCCAGGGTTTGGTGTCCCCAGAACTCGGTGTCCCCAGGACTCGGTGTCCCCAGGGTTTGGTGTCCCCAGGACTCGGTGTCCCCAGGACTCGGTGTCCCCAGGGTTTGGTGTCCCCAGAACTCGGTGTCCCCAGGACTCGGTGTCCCCAGGGTTTGGTGTCCCCAGAACTCGGTGTCCCCAGGACTCGGTGTCCCCAGGGTTTGGTGTCCCCAGGACTCGGTGTCCCCAGGACTCAGTGTCCCCAGGGTTTGGTGTCCCCAGACTCGGTGTCCCCAGGGTTTGGTGTCCCCAGAACTCGGTGTCCCCAGGACTCGGTGTCCCCAGGGTTTGGTGTCCCCAGGACTCGGTGTCCCCAGGACTCGGTGTCCCCAGGGTTTGGTGTCCCCAGAACTCGGTGTCCCCAGGACTCGGTGTCCCCAGGGTTTGGTGTCCCCAGAACTCGGTGTCCCCAGGACTCGGTGTCCCCAGGGTTTGGTGTCCCCAGAACTCGGTGTCCCCAGGACTCGGTGTCCCCAGGGTTTGGTGTCCCCAGGACTCGGTGTCCCCAGGGTTTGGTGTCCCCAGGGCTGGGGACGCTCTGAGGACGTGGAGGATGGAGGGGCCGCGCTCCGGGATAACCAGCTCCTCATTTTGACAAGCCATTAACAAAATTTTGCCTTTTTGCTTTGCCCAATTAAGCAGTTGGTGTCACACCTCTGGCTTCCTACGGCCGCCAGCATTGAGGCTTTTTGTATTATTACACAATATTATAGCTTGGGTCTATCTATATGCTGTGACCCACCTGTCCCCCTGAGTTGGGTGGGAGGGAGATGAAACGTATAAAATGTGTAAACCACCACGTTTGTCCTGGTTTTGGCACAACGAGGGGACGGAGGACACAGCTGGGCTTCGGTTTGTGTGTGGGGTGACAGGCCAGCCGCCATCAGGTGCCACCAAGCCCGGCCCTGCGGGACAGGGCCCAGCGGCACCTCAGGGGACACGGCCCAGGCCTCGGCCATGGCGGGATCACGGGCGCCGGCCGCCCCAGCCACCGCGGCCTCTTTGCCTCCGCTCGGTGCCACCTCTGCCCTGAAGAGCCGCGTCCCCTCCCTCTCCCCCCAGCCCCGCCACCCCCGTCACCCACCCCGGGGCCACGGCCGCCCGGTCACCTGCGGGCTGCCCCCCGCCGCCCCCCCGCGCCTCTTTTCGCGGGAGCGGGTGGCTGAAAGACGAAGATCGGCCCGGCCTGTGTGGTTGGCGCGCCCGCCCGCCCCCGGCCGGCGGCGCAGGCGCAGTGCCCGCATTCCATCATGGCGGAGCGGCCGGTTGGCGGTCGGCAGCGCCGGGGTTGAGGCGGGGGCTGCGGCGACGCGCACGGTCAGTGCTGCCGCGGGGGCCGCCGCGGCGCGGCCCGGGACGGGGGGTGGGCGGCTCCCGTGGCCTCCCCGCTTCTCCCCTCGGGACTGGCGGGAGATGGGCGGCGGGGCCAGGCCGGGGGAGAGCGGCGCTCCCCGCCCAAGGCGCGGTGGGCAGTGCCAGGAGCGGGCGGCCGGCTCGACCCGCCGGCGGGGAGCGGAGCGGAGCGGAGCCCGCCGAGGTCGGGGCTGAGGGGGGGAAAGCGGCGGGTACCGGCCCGTCTGTGGCGGGAGGCGGCCGGGGGGGCGGCGGGGGGGCGGCGGGGTGGGAGGCGACTGAGGGGACCAGCGGGACCCCGGGGTGCGGGGTGCGCGTTGCGCGGGGGAGCCCGGGGCGCGGCGGTTTGAGGGTGGACGCGGCGCACGGGGCAGGTGGGGGGCGGCTGGACGTGTGGGGGGCGCAGGGGAGGAGAAGGGCTGTTCGGATGGGCTGCCCCGCGGGGAGCCGGGGCTTTGGGGTGCGGGGGGGCGGTTCTAACGGGACAGCCCCGCGGGGCCGGCAGCGCCCGGGCCGGGGGCCCCGGGGGGGGTGTCCGGGGGGGTGCCCGCGGGCTCCCCGCACCGGCTTTTCCCGCCGCCCGTTCCCGCTCCTCTCCCCAACGCACGAATTCTCCGTCTCTCGCCTTCCCTTTCCTCTCCTTTTTTCTTCTGTTTCTTTAGGGGTTGAGATCTGAAGTCATATCGTGCCCCCCCCTCCCCAGCTTCCCCCTCGCCACCCCCCCTTCCCCCGTTCTCCCTCCTCGGCAGCCGGAGCCGCTGCCTGCAAATGCCACGTAGCCTTCTAGTTGTTCCCCTTGGCTGATCAGCAGCTCCAGTACCAGACACCTCCCCCAGCTCCTCCTGGGGTCGGGGCAGGGGGAGGTCAGTCCTGTCATCTACTGTTTGGGTGGTGACCATCTCTTTTTTTTTTTTCTTTTTTTTTCTTTTTTTTTTTTTTAACCCTCCACCATTCTGCTTTCTCCCCCCTCTGCCTTGGAGCAGCAGCAAAGGTGGGGACCCTAGTGTGACCGCTTCTCAGCGCAGTCCCATTTACTGCCTCTTACAAAAGGCTGTTGACTCCAGTGCTGAGCGGTGTCTTTCCTGGGGAGGGCTGGAGGAGAAGCTCGAGGGCTTCGGGACCCCCAGCCTCAGCAGCCCCTCTGCCACCTCTTATTTGCGGCGTTTTGTGCGCAGCACATTGCAATAATAATTGAAAATGGGGTATTAATGCATTGCTGGCAGGTGTATTTGCTTCTGTGAGCAGCTCACTCTCAGCTGCTTTCTGAGTTTTGCTTCTGTTTAAAACTTGCTGTTCGGATTTCTTGTTGGAATGATGGAAGTTTTCTGTAAAGTTAGTTTATTTTCATAATTGAGGTTATATTGTGTTTCAGTTTCTATCCATTTTTTGAATATTTTACATCTTTTCTGTCCTGTGGCAGCTAGGTTTTTAGCACTGGCAGCCCTTCCTTGCTTTACCCGATGCCTAATTGTGAATATTGACACACAGAACCGCTGCAGATAAGTTCTTCAGCAGCCCCGGTCCGCATATGCCTATGGTCTCTGATTCCTAATGTTTTTATCTTTATGACACTTGGTTCAATAGGGAAATACTATCTCAGTCACAGATGGAAAGACTGAGGCACCGAAATATTTATGGCCCAAGGTCACACAGGAAGTATGTGGTGAGGCAGGGAATTGAATCTAGATTTCCTGAGCCTCAGATTAGCATTTTAACCAGGGAAGCATCCTCCCTGCATTTTAAACCAATAAATTGCCTTTGGAGTTAATATCCAGTATAAAAGAAAACACTTTGTATTTTGTTCAGTATCTTTGGGAGAAAGAAGCAAAACCCGAGTTGCTCCCCACACTTGCATTCCTTTCCTTGTTTTATGTAATTTGTATGTGAAAAAGGATAAGGTGGTAAAATAGGAAAGCTGTTGACTTTCTCAAGGCTCTGTGTGTGTAATCATGCATGTTGAAAACCAGCCAGCTATTACGCTGTCCTCTCTTTTAGATCTCTCTACCTTCCTGCGTTCCAAAGTTTTGGAATGCTGTTGTTGTCTGGGAATAATTTGTTCTTAGCTAGAATCAAATAAATCTAATATTCTACAAAGCTGAGTCGACAGCAATCTACTTTGTGTTCAGTGTTATCCTTAGTTTGTGATTCTTAATCCAGCGATCTCTGAACAAGCAGGGCTTGGACTCCTGGAGCAAGATATTACAAGTTCTTCACTCCATTGGAGGCTCAGGATTGTTGCAGCAAGCTTTTGAGAAAATTGGCCTTAACTGCAGTTAAGCAGCATTTTGACAATGAAATGGACTAATTTCAACTTCTTGGGCTTTGTATCTCCACAGATGCATATTACAGGCTGTTTTCATTCCCGCTCTATTAGGATAGATTATTTTTGTTTGTAAAATTTGGTGGTTAATTTTACTACAGTGGTTTACTTGCCCATGGTTTTGGGGAATTGGATGTTAGAATAGCTTAAAACAATACTTCCCAGTGTATTCACCTTTCGAGAGAATAAAGATAACTTTGTCTACACAAATACATTTCCTGCCACAGTGCTTGATCACAAACTGCATCTTTTGATGTGCTGAGACCAAATTTGCAACAAAGTTGAATATAAATGTTCTGCATAACACTTTGAACAGGCTTTTGTTTGGGGCTTTTTTGGTGGCTGGCGTTAGCATCATGTTGACTGTGTGGCTTGTCACACCCGTGCCAACAATCTTTCATCTTCTATGTTTATTTTTAGGAAAGGTTTGGTGAGTCCTTAAAAAACAAGATTTTGTGTGTACTGTGCAAACAGTAAAAATTGGGGCATTCTGCTCACGAGAGCGAGTGCGTGGCCTTGGCAAAGCCCCACTGGGAATACAGCACATTTGAGCGGTATGTGGATGGATTTGTAGATCCATTTGTAGACCCATTATTAAAAACCATTTTGGAATCTCTTTGAGTGAATTTCAAGCAAACTACAATCCATGTTTTAAGCTTGGAAGACTGAAACTGGCACTTTGATATGATGACCCGCTGTTTCCGCAACTTGGAAAACTTCTTGTCAAATTGTAGAAATAAGCTTGTAGCTTCTAAGAAAATATACAGCTGGGGAGGCATTTGTACAGTATTCTGCACCAAAGTCATGAGCCGGTATGAAATACTGTAAGAATGCCTTCCCTAGTTAGATATTTTCTTGATTTCCTGTCATCATTTCGTTTAATCAGACGAGTTTTAAATTTAAATCTCTGAAAGCAGATGAGAAAACCCCAATATTAGTAATACTGCAACAGTCAAGAGACTTCAGGAAAAAAAATTACATTTCTCACTTCTTATTTTGCTATATCTCAAAAAGATGGGGTCTGAACTATTGTTATTTAAAACTGTGGTTCTTCATTGCTGCCATTTCAAGGCTGGTGAATATCAGAGGAGTAACCTTTTCCTTTTTTTCACCTGTTTTTAGCACGTTGTCATGAAGCTTTCCAAGGTCGAGATGGTTAGTTTTCAGCTGTTATCTTTGCTGCCAGCCAGACTTTCACTGAAAAGTTTTGGATTCCTGAGTGAGGAGCACACACTGAACTCTTTATTGCATTCTTGAAGAGCTTATTGTAAAAGCAGTGATAATTTATTCTTTCAGTGGTGCTAACACAATCCTTTCTGTGTATTGACCAGCAAAGACAGACCACTGGCTCTGAGCCCTTAGTCTGTTCCAATCTCAGTGTAAATCTGCTCTTGCTCCCTGTATCTTGACTGATGTGGAAAATGCCTCCCTTTGCTCAAGCTTGTAAAAGGTGATGGTTTTTACATTATTAAATATAACATTTTGACTGACTACTGAAGCTGTTTGTTACCTTCTCCTGCTGGAGCATCTTTAGTGGAACAGTTTCTAGGATAAAGCTGCGCTGCCCCGCAGCAGAAAACTGTGATTGTGTTTTCCAGATTGTACGATTTATGTCTTTTTTTATGTCCCCTATCTGAAGATAAATACTTTCATGATAATTTAAATTTGGACACATTCACATACTTTTTTGGAAATTTGATTTATTTTCATGATTATTGCTAAATAGAGGAATACAGCATAGATAACTGCACTTAATTACCACAGAATGTGCTTCATTTGGGAACTGTCTTTATAGGGTTCAAGTTACCTTTCACTAATTAGATTATAGACAAGCAGTGGAGTGTCTTTGGCTAATATAGCATTATATATATGTGCAGTGTTTACACAGTTGTCAGGTTTTACTTTCCGTACATACTGAATAAATGCAAGAAAGCTGTGTAAGGTCTTCTGGTTCTTTCCCAGTGGAGTCTTCCTTATTTGCTGTTTCTAGCAGAGTTAATGAGTGGCTCTTCTCTAATGGCTTTTGCTGTCTTATTGAATGTGGGTTGTTTTCTGCACCTTTTTTTTCCTGAAGACTTTATGCTTGCCAGCTCACTAAAAAAGAAATTACTGTTACTTTTTTCTTGTCTGCAGAAAGAAGATCGAGGGACAGTACAGCACATTGCTCACACTCCAGCAGCCGCTCACCGTATAACATTTATCAGCAGGAGCAAATTCAAGTCAGGAGAGTGTCAAAGGTAATTAGACATAACTTATTATTCTCCCAGATTTTGTGAAGCGTTTTTCCTGTTAAGTAATACTTTAAGGTGGAATAATATTAAAGTATTTGACAGATTTCTAAACTTAAGACTCCTTTTTTTTTTTTCCTGGAAGAAATTGTTTGATAACATATTATCAAATGGAAAAAATGAACTAAGGAAGGAAGAACTGATAGAGTTCTTGAGGCAAGAAGAGGTTTGGTATTTCCACAGAAACATTATTGATTTTATGAGGTAGCAACCTTATCTTTATTTTCACATAACATTCTCTCTGTCACTTTCCCGTACCCCTGTAGCTGGATGTGTTGACTTAGAGAGACTTGTGTTATTGGCCTTTGGATAAAGTCAATTCTGGTTTTAGTGAAACGCATTTCCTGGTTAGAACAGCGCTCAGGTGGGTGGTAGCGAACGTACAAGTGACCAACTAGGTACCCTTACTCAGATACTTTTAGTTGGAGTTCATGGAATTGAGCTCCTCAGTCACAGAATTGCTCAGGTCATGGAACTGACCTGCTCCAAAAGCAGAAAAAAATCTGTCAGAGAATTGCCACAGTATGGCACAGGTGAGAGCAGGAATTCTCTCACTTTCTCTTTCTTTATTAATGAAGATTCCTGTGGATTGTCTTTTGTTGTACAATACTGCAAGACTCTTATGAAACCATAGCAATTGTGTTCTTAAAAATACAAGCAGCCAAAAGTAAAGACGAGTTTTAGAAACTGTGGGCTAGATCAGTGTGTTTTACACTGGAGGGGAATAAGCAGATGCACTGTAAAATATTCGTGAATCAGAAATCACCTTTTGATGTAAAGACATAGAATGGTTGTTCCATCTTTTGGAGAGCTGATGTGAGTTTTTCTGTGATGGGGGATTATCTGTGCTGTGATCAGGTCCCCCTCTAATGAAGAAGTAGTTTTTGTGTCACGACTTTGCTCTATAATTCAGTGTAACGTGCTCGTCTCAGCTTTGTGAAGAGCAGTTTACCCCTTTTTCCCAAGCCCTGTCTGTTTGGTTCACAATTCTCTAATGCAACAGAAGAAATCAAGGAAAGAACTGAATGGTAACTAATCGATGTAGAATAGAATGTGTTGTGAAACTACGTCAGTCAGTCTTTGGGGAGAAAAGCTGGGGGTGTCCTGTGCACAAAAGATCCATCAGCAGATCGATTTCTTACAAGAGACAATGAAAAAAAAATTTGGTAACCGTGTTATAGTCTCCTAGAGTTGAATAGGTATTTTGGGGAGGAAGGTCACTTGACCATGTTACATATGGGTTTATAAATTTACATGACGTATTTTAATCTGCTGTTCCATGGCCTTTATTACATAGCTTTAACACTGATATCTCTGTAATGGGGATGAGTTGCTTTCGGTTCTGCTGTGTGAAGTATTGAAGTGTTGCGAACCAGCAGAGTGATCTGTACCATTAATGTATAACCTCAGTTGAGGTCGTCATACTACAGTGACCTGGGGTTTCTTAAAATATAAACTTTATAAAACATACCCTGTCATCCTTAGATTCTTTAAAACTGTGGTAACTGCCACTTATGCTCTTATGTAAAGGTGTGATGACGTGTCTGAACTTGTAACAGGTTAGCTGGCTTACCAATAAATATTTAAAGCTCAGGTATGGAAGCAAATTATTTTAGTGTGTCCGCACGCATCAGCTGAACTGCGATATGGTTATATGTGTGTTCCAAATGCTGAGCAAAGTGTTTGCTTAAACCCCGCGTATGATCTCATACTCGTGCCTTACCTTGCATTTTCCATGAACTAAAAAAATGCACATGGTCTGTTACTGTGAGACTGCTCAGATGTGGTAATTTAAGTAATTTATGGGGCTGTTTTAACCCCTGGTTTAAGTATAACCTGTTTTAACTAGACTCATCTGTTGCGCAGTGCAGCTAAAGCGTTACAGCCCAAACCTCTTCTCATGTTGCACAAGGGAAAGAGTCTTCAGTTTGTGTATCAAAATAATTCTTCCTTGGTTGCAGTTTGCATAATCTCCCGCCGTTTGAAGAAATCCTTTGTTTTCGCTGTATTTCTGTGCTTGTCTTTGAAGCCATATTTTGTAAGGGAGTTCTTCAGTTAAAAAGCTTGTTTGCATCAGTGCACTGATGGGATACCCCAAGCACATTTCTGATTCGCAGAAGCAGATTGAATCAGAGCTGGTGGAAAATCAGCCTTTGCTGTCCTTAGTGCCTACAGAAACCTGAAAGCAAACTCCTGCTTGTGTTTGTCTTGTGAAGTCCTGATGTTACTTCTTCTTTGTTGGATTAGACACCACCTGACAGCTCTGAGCAACCTGGTGGTAGGGAACCTTTCCTGGAAATGGGGGTGTTACTGTTGGGTTTAATAATCCAGATGATTGCTCTCTCTCTTAGAGTCAAGTTTAAAACAAAAAATCAATCATTGTTCAAGATGTGGAATGCAACCCTTTGGAAAAGAACTTCTGGATCAGATCCCGTTGGTGTCACACCAGCTTTGTGCGTGTGTCTGCCATCCCATAACACTCTCTGGGTTAATTTAGGACAGGTACTACCCAGCTCTGGCACTAACAAGGGCTGAGTTTTGGTGTTTCCCTGATGTAATCACCAGAGGTTTCACTGGCTTGGCGAACACGCAGCGTGTTTGGTGTCTGGAAATACAACGCGTAGGATAAGGGAGACCAGCCACTTAAATTTACCAGCTGGCTGGTCCTCAGCCAGCTCCTCCTTGAAGATGACAAGAAAAGCTTTTAAAAATACGTAGATACTTATCCCTTGCTGTGAACTAGGTATTCCTCGCTCACAGGGTGCTTTGGAACATGTATTCCCGTTGCGGTGGACTTGTCCACACATACAATAGCCATTTCTTTGGGTTGTTTCCAGTCTTTGAAATAGAACTTTTTGCCCTGAAAATGACAAAGATTGGTAAATAAATGTGCAGAACTTGTTTCCTTTACAGGGGAAAATTATAATAAAAGGGATTCAAATTTACCTTCCACTTCAAGACCAAATATATCCCATAGGAAAGAATTTTACTTAGTTATCCAGATATTTAACGTGTGGTTTAGAATCTCGGAGCATGTGCAGCTCCTTGTAGAAACTTGCAGTTTCCATCTTGTAAATCTTGGCACGGTTTTAAACATTTTGCTTCATCTGTTCAGGTCTGGAGTTACATAAAGGTGTAAATTCTAGTTACCTTTTTGCTGACCAGTTCAGGCTTCTCTGGGGCCATTATGGCATTATCACCAAGGTTCGTTTTCAGGTACGTAATAGGGCTTGTGTTGTTTAGAGTATAGTGTTGTCTTTCTAGAGTTGGGTGTATTTTATTTGCAAATAAATACACTATTGGCTTTCCAGCTGTTCTTTACCACTGATAGTGCTCTGACTGTACCGTGAGACCTCTGAGGACACCGTCACTGCTTTTGTCCTTTGTAGGGTTTTTCCTTTCTCATTTTTTTATCATTTTTTTCATTTCAACAGCGTGCTCTACTTCTTGTGACTCTGGTCAGAAGTATTTTTGGAATTACTTTTCAACAAGCCACGGTGTGTGTTATTTCTGTAACTAAGTGGCTTAGATAGACATTTGGGTATAGAATTTCAGTAATATGTTGTTAATGTGTAAATAAACTGGTTTCCTTCAAGGCCTGAACAACCAGAACAATGTTTGGAAATTCAGGGGGTACGGTTTCACACTTAGAAAATCATATTTAAAATAAATATGTTGTTACATTGCAAGTTTGAAAATTTTGTGCTTTGTGCTTTAGGACATTAAAATGAGTAACTTGGCTTCTGCCAGAATATGTGATCTTCCTCGCCGGCGGAAAGCAGCAGTCAGGTTTGCCTTTAATTACTTAATTTTTCTAAACAACGCTGATACAGCTGGAAAATATCTCCATCCCGTTACTTTTTAAAAACTGAAGAAAGAATGAAACGCTTGAAGGGCTCAGTCTTTGGAGGTGTTTAGCTCGCTCGGACACTCCGGGAGCTGGAAAAGGACCTTTCAGGAACGACTGGGTTTTGTTTTATGGGGCTGGTCGCTTAGGAAGCAGCACAGAATTGTGTAGGATATGACATAAAAGAACCAAAACAATGAAGAAAATATTTATCTAAAAGTAATGGAATGTTTGTGTTACAGAAATTGTTAATGCAAATTTTACAGGCCTCATAAATGAATCATTAAGAGGACAGACATGGCCCTAATATGACCAATGAGCATATTGGTAACGAACGGCTCAAATCGAGTGTCCTCTGGGCATTAACAGATAATTTCTTCTGAACTCCCAGTTGTTAACAGTGGAGTTTCTCTTGTGACGAGCAGCAAGAAGTTCAGCGGTCCCGGGGAAGATGCGATGACCCTGTCGGTGAGCGCCGCCCTGCCCACTGTGTTTGCCAGGTTTGTCCCCATGGAGTAGAGCTCTCCCGTCTCGAGAGATGTAGTTTCAGGCTAGAAAATAATTCTTCGGTGCTAAAATAATTCTTCAGCACTGTGGGCGGTTGCTTGTGTAGTTTCTATTTGGGAGTGGAGCGGGACAATTTTTTTTTTATTGCCTTCCTGGCACAGTCACGTCAGGAACCTGATCCAGATGAGTAAGGGAAGGTGAAAGTGAAGGTGAAAGCTCTAATGTCAGAGTTCCCATGGGCCTCGGTATATTGTGTCTGCTGTTTCTCTGGGGTTTTAGGGTTTTTGGTGAACAAGCATTTAAGGAACAGTTAAACTTTTTGGAAGACAAGGAGAAATGTTTTGGAGTTGTCACTTTTTTAGATCTCAAAAGAGGAAAAAAAAAATAAAGTTTCTAGAAGAAAACACCTGGCGCAGAGTGCAGAAGCCTCGGACTATGTGTCTGGAGTTGGGATGGGCATTTTGTTGAGTTTTTTGTTTTACACGATCAGAATTGCGAGGTCCTGGCGATACCTACATCAGAATGACATCGGGCTTTACAGCTGGAAGTACTGAAAAACATTGAGCATGTTTGTTGGGTAAGTCATGAAGAAGGTTTTCATATCCAAGTCCTGGTGCCCTTCTGGCTGGAAGCCCAACTTCACACGGGATGGGGCGGACAAATTCACTCGGGTGTCATTATAAATTATTTCCACCATTTGAACCAAACCATATATTTAGTTCTGAAGAGCTGACTGTTATGGAGCGATGGTGGTCTCTGCTGAGCCGAGCTTGTAACTGAGCTTCTGTTAAGTCTGATTCTGTTCAGTCTCTCATTCCCTTAATTTTGCTCAAAGTAAACCAGTCCACCTAGAAGGTCTTGTGTGTGGTCCTGTGGCAGAGGAGAGCTATTTTAGGATTGGGATGATATCTTAAATACCTTGTTAATACTGTTTATTTGAAAAACTTGGGTGGGAGAGGGTAGCTTTTATAGATACATATACGTATTTCTCCCCCCCCCCCGCCCCACAATGTTTCCTGCCTCAAAATTGCAGGGGGCCTAAATTTCAAATCAAGGTTTTTTTAGAATTCATAAATAAGGTTTGATCTTTTTGACAAGGCTATTCCCTAGCCTAAGGTTGGGGATGACTTTTGCGTCTAATGTTATAGTGTTTGAACAACCTTTGGAGATCACTGATGCAAAATTTAACTGACAGGTTAAAGTGTGTTTAAAATAACTCCTAAGTCTTATTTGCAAGAGATCTGCTGGAGTTTCAGGCATGGCAGCATCTCAGCGTTTTCTTTATCAGAGTACAGGAGGTTCATATCTCGATGTGTCCACAGATCCAGTTCTAGATGTGACTTTTTTCCAAAGGTAAAAGACAAAATTAAAAAAAAATTTTTAAAAAGTCTCCATTTAAGTAATAAGCTCTTTGGAATAGGATTTTTTTCATATTAAATCCAGCACATGTTATAATGAAAATACAGTCTTTGTGATAGCTTCTGTGTGGGATTATAAACTTTTTATTTGCTCTTTATGAAATGTGTTCAGCTTCTGCTCTGGACAGTGTTCCCCCCATTCAGTTTGTGTGTGATGTCTATCTGGAGAGAGATTTTTGATACACTAGGAAAACATTTTAATATAGCAGGGTTGCTGAGACTTGCCAAATATATTATACTGCTACATATTTACACAATAGATAATCTGATATTCTGTTAACATGACTAAAGGATATAATTCCAATGAAAAGGTTTTTTTTAGTATATGATTTTTTCTTACTTTATACAGCACTATAAAACAAATCTAATGAACATACAAACGTTTTGTTTTCACATGCACTGCACTTCAGTAGTTGCAAATTCCTTGTTACTGCCAAAGGAGAAACCACGTCTGTCAAACTGCGGGTGTGCTGCTGGTGTTACTGGTGACTGCCATTTGCGCAGGAAAATGATTCCAGCCGTAACCTTTTCTTAGAGGTGTTACTGTTATAATTTTGAAACTATTTTAGGCTGTTTTTTGTTTCCATTTCCAAACGTCTCCTGAGAATCCATGATGATTTCCAGACTTAAGGTGTGATGGTCTAGCACCAGATAGACTTGAATGAGCTGCCTTTGCTTTCCTGGTTCGTACAGGAGCACAATAGCTGGTTTCATTTAGTTTAAAATGTATTTTTAATGTTGTGAAATAAATAACAAAATGTTTCAGCTTTTTAGATGCGTCTTGAACAATAATCTTTGAAAGCAGCAGCTTAAGCTATTCCTGGGGTAGATTTCTGTTAACTTAGGAATGCAATACCCACTATTATTTCTTCCAGCTTTGATTCAGAAGGTTTATTTTTGAGATGGTTAGTCCCAATTCTCTTTTTATTTTAACGGCTATCATGCTATATGGGCTGAATTCATCCTTCAGCTCAAACAAGGTTTGGGAATGACCTTTAGCTGATGTCTAATAGAAACCACTGTAAAGAAATGAATCAGACCAGAAGTGCCCTTGCAATAAAAATTAAACTATTTAATCCCACACCGACTCAAAAATCTCCAGTGCCTGGTGACAAAGCACTGGAAGGTACCTCTACAAATTCTGCGGCTGATGTGTGCAGAATCATTCACTAATTCTCAGCATCTTCCTTTGCGACTCTGAAAATGACAAAATTTGCCTAGTCTTTAATGCTTGCCGGTGGGACTTTTGTTTCTTTTCAGTCTGGAATTTAAATTTTTGTGTATTAGCTCATCTTGAATGTCAATGCAGCCTGTGGATTCTTAGTGCAAATGCTTTTTTTCTTCTTTTTTTTCTTTCCTTGGCCCTTTGGATAGTGAATAGTGGTGTGGGGCTGGATTCCTTCCTCCCAGAGCAGCCGCAGGGGCTGGTAACGGCTTTTCAGGATCCACCTCTAGTTCTTTGTTTTGTTATTCAGGAAATTGTGCTGAGTACGTAATAACTTTTCAGGAATTCTCTTCTTACTTACCCAAATAGCACCTAATTCCTTGAACGAAACAGGGACTTTTGGGAGGTGAAGTCGTCGATACGACGTTCGGTGGGAATGTTTTATTCTCCTTAAAAGGTTTCACCCATTACCCTGGGGAGAGCTTGAGTCCCATGTCCCAGCATGGGTGGTGCCTTCCAGAGCATCAGTGTCTTTTGCTGCTCTCTTAGCGGTGTTTGCAAGTGCTCTAAAAGCAAAAAAACTTGTTTTTTTTACCAAGTCCATCAGTATTCGGTGGGATTTTCTTCTTTACAATGGCTGTTCAGCCCCGTGCAGGCACTTGGGCCCAGCTGGGCAGCAAAATGTTGGCGTTCAGAGGCTGTCGAAACCACCTAAGAGTTATTTAAATGGTTTCATTTATGCCAGTACTTCTATTTTCTCTGCCCATATGGAGGTTCCTACTAAGACACAAAATTGTATTTGCTATTTTTGGAGGTTGTCGTTAGCTGTATAAAAACATTTGTTTCATAATACTCCAAGCATTGAGTTCTTCCTCTGAAAAATGGGAGGTGACAGCACTGAGTAGAATGTGGTGGGTGTGTAGGTGTAAATGTAAATCCTACCTGTGTCACTGGGCAGTAAATTAATGATTTTAAACCCCACAATTAGTCCCGAGTCCCCCGTGCTGCTTGCTGATGGAGACTAAGCGTCAGACAATTCTCTGCAGCCAAGATAATTGAGATAGAAGAGACTGGGGTAGAAACTTTGAACCTGTGTTTAAAACTGCAGGTGCCATTGGGACTTGGTTCAGAACAATTTTTTCTACAGCTGGTTATTTTGGTTGGTTGAATGTTTGAATGCAGATGTAGTTGCTTTTTGGCGAAGGGTTTTCCCCTTTGTGTTAAGTGTTAATTTCTGCCGTCTTTGAGGTTCGTGGATGAAAGAAGTTGAGACAATACACACATATAAAGTATTTTCAATCTGCCTGTGTCAACTGAACTGCTGTTGTGGCTTGTAAGCCTTAGATCTAACCTCCAAACCTCTAAAAATGGGAGAGATGTAGTGGAAGAAACTTCTGCCTTCACGTTAACACGCATCACCACGGAGGTGTTTTCAGTGGAATAGTTATATACACTCAGATGGGTTTGTTTCCTTGGCAGGGGTAATTCCAAATCTGACAAACAGGATGGAAGATTATTTTATTCAGGAAATAAATAACATGCCAAGGTAGTTAAGTATATTTAGGACAAACCTGATACCAACTGAAGCTTTTATTACAGACCCTTTCTGAATGAAATGAGTTAACGCCAGAAGAAATGATAACAGTCAGGCTGTGGTATTTCTCCTGTTGTTGCTGATTTGCTGAAGATTCAGCTCTACAGTTATGGAATTGATCAGGAGTTTTCCCTTTTTTTTTTTTTTTTTTTTCCCCCAAACGTGTTTCCATGCTGGTCATAGAGAACTGATTTGGCAGTTTAGACTGACTTGGTTCATGCACAGATTTTGTGGGGGGAATGGTTTTTGTTTTGACATTGCTTTTTATTTTTAATTTAATGAATTGGACTGTCCTAACCGCATGTTGTCTTCCGCCTGGGTTTATAGGAGGTGATGGGAAGGGAGAAGGAAATGTCAGCATTTCCTGTATCCTGTTATTTCGTGCTTTTTATGGCTGCTGAATTGACTACACACTGAAAATTCACTGATATTTGGGTTGCATTTTGAGGTTTAGATTGTATTTTGACTTATTGTAATTGCAGATGATTGTGTAGAAGCCCAGAACTATGCAGCACCTTTCCATCTGCAATTCTCCACAGTGCCAGTTAAAGACATTTGTCCAAAGTGCTCTACTCTCTTGTGGTGACTGACGTGTACATGTAGGATGTGAATTATTTGCCTTAAAACTTGTGTTCTGGAGTACAGGCAATTTCGAAATTGTAACTACACGTTTAGGAATGGTGCGTTGTATAAATGGAAATTATGCTACTGTGTAATTGCTTCACTTACCAATTTTCATGGCTCATGGCATGTCAAGTTGAATATGCGTGATACGTATTCGAAGAGCATGTTTTTGGAAGAAGGATATTTATTGCTTAAATGCAGTACACAAAAAGGAAAAGTAGGATAACGTATTAGAATAATTGGGCGTACTTCATAACGAGGAGCTCGGACATATGGCGGTTGATCCCCTCCACGCTTTTAAGACTGTCAGTTTGCACGAGTGTTTAAATGTGCAATGAAACTAGAAGTGGATGTTTTATTTAAAGTCAGTTTATTTGAAAATCTTTGGGGGAGAGCTGAGGAGTGTTGAAGTCTGAGAGTTTCCTACTGAGTTTTCGAACGTTTTTGAATTGCTGTCATTAAAGGAGCCAATATCATAGTGCAAGTGTTTGTTTTGTGGGCAAAAATAAAAGGTCCTGAAGGCACTGCTGTGTTTTTCTTCTGAACCGCTGGTACCAAATTTGGCAAACGAAGGAGATGATTATTTGGGGGAGAGATGTATGTAACGTTGCCGCTCTCTTTGTGTTTTAGCAGCGGTGGACGTGAGCAGCTGCCCATGAATAGTTTCCAGACATGATGGCCGACCAGCCGCCTCCACTGGAAGCGACGCCGCTCTTGAACGAAGTGCCACTTCTACCTCACATGGTGAATGGGGACAGCATCCAACAGGCGAGTAGATCCCTCCGATTTGGACAAATCGCTGCGCCAGCCGTGGGAGCAGGGATTTCAGCATTCAAGCCTAGTGTAGAAAACACAACAGACAAAAAAACTGGTTATTGTACAACTTGTGTGATGGCTGAAAGAGGATGAGGCTTGAAATAAAGCAGCTATGATACCGACTTGCAACATTAGAAAAGCACGTGGTTCTCAGCGCCGATACCAGTAAAATAGAAGTACAAACAGAGAGAGGAAGAAAATCGTTCAACATTCATATGGTGGAAACGTGAAAGGAATGCAAATGAAAAGGAAATTTTGTTATTTGCATTGAAGTGCTTTAAAATTATACTTTTTCCTTTCACTCTTTGATTTTTTTTTTTTTTAGTTTAAAATATGGATTTAATAAAGCACTAAGGTTTTGAGAGCTTGTCTTAAAGCTCATGTAAAATAATCAATAAAGATAAGTAAGTGGTTGCAGTGCCCTAAACCAAGAAGTCTATTGCAGGAAAATGAGAGGAAAGACCTTGGCTTCCTGATATTAAGTATCTTCATTAGTAATTACAGTGCAGTGCTGAAACCTGAGTATATTTAGTTGAAACTTCAGAATTTTCTTGGACACAACCCTTCAAAAGTACCTGGTATGATTAGAAATACAGGCAAAAGCGAAAGCAAAGCAACTTGAGGCACAAGTTTGTGTAAGTTATCAGTAAACTTGAAGTGAATTTACTGTTTTGATTCTATAAAAACAAAACATAATTTTGAAGGCTTTCTGTACCTGGAGTTAAATAATGATTTTGTTGAAGCAAGGGACAAAACTGCCCATTGCTTTAATCTGATCAATATATAACTTCAAGTGCCTGACACTGATTGAAATAGGAATTAAGGGATTAATCCAGAAGGAAAAGTTGCATAAAATTTTCCAGAGGATAACTGGCATGTGAAATGATTATGAAGGGTAACAGTGAAGACCTTGACTTGTTTGAATGTGCAGTGGATAAACAGGGTACAGCAAAACAATCGTGAATTGTTGAGGGTCTGATAGACCATAAAAGCTGGAAAGTTTTAAATGAGATACCAGCTGGGGAAGGAGGAGAGCTCTGCTTTGCTTCAATTGTAGTATACTTGGAAAAATAGGTTTGATTTAAAAGAAAAAAGTCTACTCTGCTTTTTTTCCTCAGACTCTGGAGATAAAAGTGCAGTAACTGTGTCTGAAATAAGTAGAGCTATAAGGTCTCTGAGCTAATTCTGAAGTTCTAGCACTAGCACCGTGAAATTTTAGACCCTGCCCAGCTGTGAGGTTATTCAGTAGGTGCCATTTCGTGTTACATGAGGAGAAGGGATCAAGTAGATCTAGCTGGACACCATCTCCGTAGCTGTGTGTACAGCGTGGGTGGTATAGACCAGTGTGTGCAATACTGCTGCGGATTGAATCACCCAAATGAACATGACGGTCATTGGAATTTTGGGAACCCAGTAGAGGCTGTTTGCAGGCAGGTGAGGTTTAAAAATAAAAAAGTAGAAAAAAGTACAAACCGTTGTATCTTGGAGATGCGTGGGGAAAATGGCATTTGAAGAGTACATTGAAGACTGATAGTCTTCAAGACTTAAAATTGAATCATGTTGGAAATAATGACTGTTTGTCTAGTGAAAAATCTTCATGGGACCAGGAACACGATTTCAAGTTGAAGTGCCAACATTTTTCCCTCTAACGTGTGTGTATAAACAACCACATCATGTTGCCATCACATTTGCAAGTTTGCTTTTAAATAGAGTAACTTGGTAGCTTTATTAACACAGATGACTTTTAATTCTTTTGCTGCCCATGCCGTGCAGGATGGGCTATTATAGAGTATCGGACAGTGGGTTTGTTTTCAGAAGTGGTTTTGTGGGACACGTCGAGGTGTTGACATCTGTGCCTCTAACTTGGCTTAGATTGACTCCTCAGAAACACTCCGGCTTCCTGGAGGTTTCCCTTGGTGGAAGGGAGATGGAACTGCATTTTTTCGTTAATTATTGAGAGTTATTCCTCTTAAGACGTTGCCCCGTGCATTCCTAACATTCCAGCCTCCCAACCGCTCTGCAGCCTTATGATTACACCGCTCGCGTACGAGTTAATAGTTTCCTGAACTATTGGTAAGTTCAGTTAATTGAAACCTGTTCCCAAGATCCGACACGTTCCCTGGATTTCTAAAAGACTCTCTTTCCTGCCTCTGAATTTCCTTGCCCGGCACAAACCATCTGTCCAAGAAAATCCCCGGCCCATTATCATCTGTTTTCTTTAAACAAGTAACATCACTTCTCTCCCTTTACTCTTGAAGTCAGAAATTTACTTGTACACTGAAATGACAGATCTGCTTCAGCTTCAGTGTTTTTAATTATGCCATTTGAAAAAGTCTTGTCAGTCATCTGTCCTTCTCATGGAACCGTAATAAACATTACTGACTAAATGGCCTTTCCAAGGGGTTTTATTGTTTTACTTGTGTCCAGAAGCGACTCGTCTACCTCAGGTAAAATTGTCAGGCAAAGTTAGGAAAGCAAGAAGGTGAATTTTATTAATAGGCAATTTATTGCTTCAGTAGAAGAAAAAAAGCAGTGTGAAAATATTGACAATAAAAGCTTAGTTAATTATTTTGAGTGTATCAAGGGAAGCACTTCTGGTAGTAATTGAAGAAAAATACTGATTATGCAAAACTAGTGATTTTCTGTGAAAGTACGAAGACATTTCATTCTACCCATCAGTGTTTCTCGTCTTGCTTTTTTGCTCTCGAAGGTTGCCAAAAGCTGTATTGTTTTAATCTAGCATGTGGGTATAGGGAAGAGATGGGTTTTCTTTCCCAAGTAATTTCTAAAATTGAAAATAAAACCACCTCTTTTGTTTTCTACAGGTTATTCTTGTACAGGTAAACCCAGGTGAAACATTTACAATTACAACTGAAGATGGACACATTCAGTGTATTCAAGGTAAAGGAAAAACTGAAGTACCGAATCCAGATATTTTGATGCTGGAAATATTATTACTAGTATTTGTTTGTGAAGTGTCAAATGTGGTTTTATATGTTCTGCAGTGTAATAAACCAGATTTTTCAGTTTGTGCTTCAAGTACAAATGAGGCAGCACTGGGACAGACACCGTCACAAAATAAGAACTAACATTTATCTGTGCTGATTTGTACAATTAAAGAAATGCTATTGGCTGTATGAGCACAGTGGTTGGGATAAACCTAATCTGTGCTTTTTGTAGAATGAATGTACAGCTATACTTGCATTCAGCAACATTCTGGATCCTTCTGAAAGTTATTAGATTATACTTAATTTGTGTTTTGAATGTGAAAATGAGTTATCCATCGGTGACATGAATTGTGTTCTTTTTCTTGATGGAAACCTGGTACAGTCACTTTCTTATTTTTTAACCTGACAGTCCTGATTATTTAAGTTTCTCTCCTAACTGACTTTTTAATTGGATAGTTTAAGCCTTGCTTCTAAATCTACTTGTCTAAAAGTAATTCCACAAATACGGAGGTGGATGCAGTTCCTGATTTTTCAGGCACCGAAGTGAGCCACCACCTTTGGAAAATAAAAAAAAAAAGGTGTCTTGAGTTTGTAAAAGCCTCATGTGTTAAAAAGTGGCACCTTGTTACTTCCCAGGTCCAGCACATGTTCCTATGATGTCACCAAACGGTTCTATGCCGCCTATATTTGTGCCTCCTGGTTATGTATCTCAGGTAAACTTTATTCTTATATTTCAGTGTGTTTGTGGGTATGAAACTATTGAGTATTTTGTCTGGAACAGCTGTTGAAGCATTTCTCTCTTATTTCCCCATTGAACTTAACAACTCACTTTATTGTAGGGTCTGTCACCTTCTGTTCACTTAAGTTAAAACCAAATGTTTAAATGGGACAGGCTTGGTTTTTAATTTTCTAGTGATGTTCATATTTAGGAGTTTTCTAAGCAGGCTTGAGAACCTTGTGCCTGTATGTTCTTGAGTTGCCCAGACAGTTGTTTTTTTGCATACAGCTGCCTCTGCAGTTTGTACTTCTGCTATTACGAGTAGGTACTTTCATACAGACCCTGAAGAAAGATTCCCCAGCTAATTTGTGCATCAGTATGCAATTAAATCTTTGGTGCAAACACTGTGCAAAAGGCTGGCAAACGCTGCGGTGTGCAGACTGAAAATTATATTTGTTCTGTGTTTGCTGTCGCATGAAACCAGGAGGTTTGGGGGTTTGGTTTCCCTTGGCCATTATGACAGGGACACACAAGCTCGTAACCAACTTTAAATCGGAGCTTGAGTTATTTATCCAGATCTTGTCAGCAGATGAAACTTTAACTTTCTGTTCCCCAAAGTGTTTGGCAGAGCCCAGAGATAAGTTCTGTTGGTTTCTGCCTCAGTGGAATGAAGTGATTCCATTGTGGATAATGGGGACACAGCAGCTTCAGGCTGTAAAACCATGTGAAAGCCTTATTATATTAAAGTAGCCTTTCTACCTGAAACTGTGCTGCGTGTTCTTGCTTAATATACACATAAAATAGAGTTAACCTAGCCATCAAAATCTGCCTTGAGTTGTGACATGTATGTTCTAGTGTGTGTTATGATATTTTGCACTGTAATGTAGTCCAAGTGGTGTATTTAGTTCTGTTGATGAACCAAAAAGCCCCCCACGTTTTTTCTAAAATAAAGTGTATTCAGTATAAGCTTAGTCTTAAGTGGCTTATTCTATTTTTTTTTCCTTCTATTTAAACTCTGTTAAGAATTTCTAATAGTGCAGCTGTCTCACAGCTGGACGTGGTCCTTGCTGTTTGTGAGTGGCCACGTTCTAGTTCCCTTCACAAGAATCATTTCTCGTTAGTTTGCTTTTTCTTTTGCTGAGGAGCTTTTCCAAATGTACTTTTGGCGCAAACAATCTTTCAACATCCACAATGCCACCTTAGCCAACTAGGAAACGCTACAATGATTCCTTATAGCCAAACTAAATATGCTTTAAGAGAGGATCTTGAAGGAACTAACAGCATAAAACATATGGCCTGCTTTTGTGTAAGCGCTGTCTTTAAATGCCTGAAAATATAGATTGTGTATATTTTTAGTAAGAGGGCTACATAAATAAGTTGAAATCTTCTAAGAGCCTGTTTTATTTTGTGTTATTTACTTTATGGATTGCTCATACCTGTTTAATTTTTTTGCATGGAGGAGAAGAGGAAACAATGGATTTGTTGTCTGCCTTTAAATAGGATTTAATACAATCTAGTTTGCTTCTGAGTCTGTCTGTACCATGAACCCACCTGGAGAAAGGGCTCTGGAATCCTCAGCTTCTGGTTGTCTGTCCCAGGGGTCTAAAAGCTGAGACTAAACTGGGCTGGGCTGTCTGTCCCAGGGGTCTAAAAGCTGAGACTAAACTGGGCTGGGCTGTCTGTCCCGGGGGTCTAAAAGCTGAGACTAAACTGGGCTGGGCTGTCTGTCCCGGGGGTCTAAAAGCTGAGACTAAACTGGGCTGGGCTGTCTGTCCCGGGGGTCTAAAAGCTGAGACTAAACTGGGCTGGGCTGTCTGTCCCGGGGGTCTAAAAGCTGAGACTAAACTGGGCTGGGCTGTCTGTCCCGGGGGTCTAAAAGCTGAGACTAAACTGGGCTGGGCTGTCTGTCCCGGGGGTCTAAAAGCTGAGACTAAACTGGGCTTTGTTTTACTCGGCGGCATCGTTGTTTAATGTGCCTTTTTGCAAATCCCACTCTTGTATGATCTCCTGACCTTGTGTTCTGAAACCTGTGTTCTGTCCAAAGCCTCTTCTCAGTTTTAAGATTTAGAGAAGCGTTGTATAAAACCTTACCGTACTTTAAATTTACTGTGGGAAAAGCAATACATTGAGATATTAATGTATTTCACGCTTGCAAAATTCGACTGCAGAAGGGGCGTATATATTGCTATGCATACATATGGATGTGCCTTTTTAGCATCTCCTGAGTTTGGGTGCACAGACAGGTTCCTTGTACCGACTTCTAATTCCTTCTCTCCCCCGACAGGTGGTGGAAGAGAACGGGGTTCGGAAGGTGGTGGTGTTGCCCCACTCGGCTGAATTCCACCCCTCCATGCACCCTCCTCCTCCCCCCCATGTGCCGCCCCATTACATGCCCCATCCCCACGCGCTGCTGCCGCCGCCGCACCCCGTGTACCCCCCGGTGCCGGGGACGGGGGAGCTGCCCCCCCAGTTCCTGCACCAGCACCCGCCGCCCCACGTTTTCCAGGAACAAGGTGAGGTTGGTTTTTTTTAAAGACACGAGAAAGCCTTTCACTCCGCGCAGCCTTAATTTTGTTGCTATAAATGCTTCTACCTTTCCCTAAAAATCATACTCTCCAAAAGTGCTGTGTTTTGTCACAGCCTTGGCATGAATTTTTTTTTTTAAATGCATTATTGTATAAACAAGCATTTAGCGCAGAAAGGGATTAGACGGTGTAAGACCGTTCACCATCTCTCAAGCTGAAATTGGTAATTAAGTTATTTCAGATCATGTCCAGGGTGAAATATTCAGAGGCACCCAAGCTATGTTTAAAAAAGTTAGTTTGGGTCTTAAATTTGCTTACACTTATTTGAAATGTGACTCAGTGGCTGTATTGGGGAAGAAAGACAATAGTAAAGCTGATCTTGAGCAGTTAACAAAAGAGAAAGGCCTGAAGAATTAAATTTTAAAAAACCACCAAACCCTAAACTCAGCAAGTGATCAAAAATAATGTTTAAGGAAAAAAAAGTGAACCATTTGGGTATGAGTTAAATAGGAAAAATGGAAATTTGCTTGCAGATATTTTGTGTGTCTTCCTGTAGCATTTAACTGAACGTTTCAAAACGCATCTACAGCCTGACAAAGCAATCCCAGTGACGTTCCGTGGGTTTTCAAGTTCTGCGTTTACTGCAGTTATTCTTCTAACTTACACAGCGTTTCTCAAATGTCTAATAAATTATACTGAATAATGGCATAAGTTCTCCTTTCTTTGTAGAACCTCGTTCTCATGGAAGGACAAACTTCATTCAGCGGGATGAAAGGAGTCTCAAAATGCAGGAACACCTGAAGAAAAGGCTAAAAGACAGACAAGCTGGTGGTCACACTAACAATAAACTGAACAGTCCTCCGGCTTCACCACACAAAGTTGTTAATTCTTGCAACGCAACAATTCAGAATGGGAATGGCAAGGGCCAGCAAGGGGCAGGAGCTCTAAAGCAGAAGCAGATCGGGAAAACAAAGGGCGCTGCAGAGGCAGAGGTGGGAGGTAGGTTGGGAAAGGGTAAAAAAGGGTAAAAAACCCCACAAAAAAAACCAAACAAAAAAACCACAAAAAAAACCAAAACCAACAATAACAACAAAAAACCCCACAACAACAACAAAACAATAAAACAAAAACAAAACAGAAAAACCACCACAATTATTTTTTTGGTAACAGAAGGTGCTGTAAGTTCATTGCAGAGCAATTTCTCAAAAAAACCTGGATTTGTAAATGTCTTGGGCTACTCAGGGTTCGAGAGAGCCTGAAATAGTTTTCATTATGTTTGGGTATTTTTCCTCTAGAAATAACAGTAATGTCAAGTTTGTTCATTTGAGATTTATTAGATTAAATTTTAGACCTTTTGTTCGCTTGGTGCCATTTCTGACCCAGAACTGATGGGGATGACCTGCTGGTGTCATTCTCAGGGATACTTTTCAGATAACTGGGAGTTATTGAAAATGTCAAGAAATAGGAAGGTTTGAGCAGTGCTCTGTACAGGTTACTGATTGTAATTTCAGTTCAGTGCATTATTTTGCTCAAATTAATGTTTGAGCTTTTTAATAGTTTATGGCTATTTACTTGCATACTCTAAAATGCCTTGTGTACAATATCGTTGTCTTTCCTGTTGGTTTGAAGCAGCATCACTGAAACACAGACAGTTTCTTGTCATGTTTCCTTCAATGATTTGTGCACCTTTTAGTGTTTCGTGTGTGTCTTAAATTAAGTGACCTCGTTAGGCTGCAAGGGCTGGTCCTCATTAGTGTCACAGGGGGAAAAAAAAAGGGTTTTATTTGATGGCAGAATAATATCCTGAATTGTTTGACGTGGACAATTGAGAGATAGGGTTCAGTTTCCAGACGTCAACCTTTTGGTACCTGTAGGTATTTTTAGCGTGCGGTTTTGATCAGACTGCTTCCAAACTGTGCCCCAACCAAGTGTTCTGCAATAGAAATTCAAAGAGAGCACATACAATGGAGAGATAAGATCTTATTGTCATTTTTTTAACACCTTTCATTTTGGGAGGATTGTTTTTGTGTTGTCAAAGAAAACCCATTTATGCTCAGATTAGGAAAATATCCCCTTTGTGCAGGATGTGCTAAAAGGGTTTTTGTAACACTGTTAGTTTTGGATAGTTCATGTTTCTCCCCGTCACACAGCCAAAACAAACAGGGGAAATGAACTTTGCACAATAAGTCCTATTGTTAAACCCTTAATGAGGAGAACTCCATCTTGTGGTGGCCTTTTGGGAACAGACTCGTTTGCTCTTGGGGTTTTCAGTAATCTGTTTTGTATTTGAAATTTCAGAATCTGACACAGAACCCAAGAAATGTGATATTCACTTGACCATTGGCAAGCCAGTCGTAAGTATTATCCTTAAAATACCATTATTTTCTGGGCATACACTTTCTATAAAATAACACGTGTCTTATCAATCTCTCTTTCTTTTTTCTTAACGGTTTTGTTTTCCAATGGAGACAATGTATTTTAATTTCTAGCTGGGAAAGGGCAACCGTGCTGTAGAAACCCACTTTCTGAACTTTGTGACTCAGTTTCCCAGTCTGTGAGCAGAGCACGTACCCGCTGTTGAAGTTGTCTGGGATACACGAGGGCTTTAGCACCTGCTAAACTGATGGGAATCTTTCCAGTCTTGGAACCATCCTTTGTTCCGCATAGAGGATTTAAGAATATTGGGAATAGAATTTAGAAGAATAGATAATCTCTTTATTTTACGTTTAGAAATTGGAGCAAATATTTGAGTACTTGCACACTTGTTTAGGAAGTTGGAGTCTGGTGACGTTAATTGAAATATCTGAAGGCTAAAACTGTGCTGATATTTTTTGATCTTGAGCGTGCTTAATGAAACTCTTTGCATTATCTAGACAGTCAGCATGGGTTGTGTTCTTTTGCTCCAGGTTTAGGGGAGTATTTTTTCCACTCATCGCACTTTGTGCTGGCAGAAGGATGTGTCGCCTCTGTCAGAGAAAATTGGGAGTGTGGGAATTAAGCAGCAAAAAGCTTAGACCAAAACTTTTAGTCATCAGCACTTAAAATCAGAGCCTCTTGCTACCATATAGCTTAGTGGTTTAATATTAAAACTATGTGAGGGAATTGAAACAGGATTAGAAAGTGAGGCCGTCTGACTGTGCCTGAGTAAGATGTGGTGTCAGTGTTCAAGACTCCAAATCTGCAAATTTGCTCCAGATGAGTGATGTGAAGCGTGCAGGTGAAATAGACATTTTCTCTTCATACACTGAGACAATGTAGTGTGTCTGTAAGTTCGTTTAGTGTTCAGAGGGAAATCTTTTAAATGTTATTTTAGAAATGAAAAGAGGAAATAATTTAAATTCAAATATTGACTCAGTGTTCCCACTACAAAGGTAAAGAATTCCTCCAGTGAGGAACTTCATGGGCAAACTAGCGACACCATGTTATTGACTAATAAACCGTTTATTACAGAAAGCAAACTTACTTGCATTATTTATGCTTTTAATAGGTTTCTGATATACAAGCAAGATCAGCCGTTCTGTCCTGGAATCTCCCAGTTAGTTCACAGAATGGAGAGAGCCATAGTCATAGTCCAGCAGCATTTACATTTGAAGTAGCAATATCCAACAGTGGTAAAAATGGAAAATTTAAATCTGTCTATGTGTAAGTTTAGTTTCTTCATTTAAGCACAATACCGATGTTTAAAACCATTAACCGATCAGCAATCTCTCTATCAGGAGCTGTTTGTTGACTTGCAGACCTACCTACTTCACGGGAAATAAATTTTAAGTAATATCACTAAAGAGTTACGTGGCCAATGGAAAACTTGAAAATTAAATGTGCGCTACATGGTTTTGCTTTTCAATGAGCTTTTATCCTTCAAAGTATAAGGAAGAGCTGTAACTCTGGGTGTTTTTTTCCTCTTTTTCACAGTGGGGAAGAATTAACAATTACACTTCCTGATCTCAGACCAGCAACTGATTATCATGCCAGGTATATTTCTGGGAATGAAATCCTTAGTGCTTTTGGTGAGATGTTAATTACAAAATTATTGTGGCTACGTGAAAAAGGTGTGATCCCAAACATCTTGAGGAATATTCTGCATAAAATATCATAGCTGTGGACACTGCTGTTGCCATCTAAATTCCCACTTATCTTCTAATTTCATGCAAATATCACCTCATTGTCTTCCCTACTGTCTTCTCTGTCTTGTCTTGTTTCTCTGAAATACAAACTTTAAGTTATCCTCTGGTATTTTTTAGAACAAGATTGGTTCGTGCTGTTCTTTCCATACCAGCCAGCTTTCTTTTACCTACAGTTTGTTTGCTAAGATGGACAGTATTTCTGAAAAATTAGTCAAACCCAAATATAAATGAGCGTGACTGTTCTAGAGATTGGCCCATTTAAACAATGACACTGATAAACATGGCTTTTTTGCCTCGACAGCTGATTTAGCCTGTTTTGGTGTCCATACTCTTGCACAAGTAAGTGTTGTCTGTATTCGAATCTCAAGGTCTTTTTAGCAAAAGGTTAATTTAGCGTCAGGTTCAATGATCTGAAAGAAGAGCGATTGGTCGCTTGGTTCCTGGTCTTGTCGCTGTAACTGCTGCTCGTGATTTAATTCATTTCTAAAGCCAACAGCTCTGTCCTTAAATTGCCAGATGCTGATGCAATAACAACATAATCAATTGTCCTTTTTTTTTTTTTCTTTTTTTCCAGAGTTTCAGCAACCAGCAGCTCCATAAAAGAATCCATTTCGGAATTAGTGAGCTTTACTACCGAAAGTTGTGAGCCAGACTGTCCGGCTGCACCAAAGCTGATTAACAGGACCAAGAACAGCCTGAGTTTGCAGTGGAAGGTGAGCGGTCCCGTGGATTTGCCTCAATTACCTTTGTCAGTCGTGTCGTGTGTGCTTTATGTGTTTGTTTCTTCTGGTGCTCACATAGTTTCTTGCATGTGCTTTGAGCGTGATGGAGTTGGCAGCAGGTCGGTCTCCCTCAGTGTGAGCTATCCGACAGGAAAGTTCTTCTGAACTGGCAGCTTGGGAAAGAACAGCATTTATATTTTTGCTTGGGGTTCCCGGATCATGAATAGATTTACGTTTACAATTCCTATAGTTACTCTAACCAACTCATAGTGAGTTTCTTTGGCTAGTTTGTAGATTTAACTTTTTGAATCTATACAGGATCTGTGAAGACTTGTTGGTAACCACGTTTTCTTTTCATGTTTTCCTTATGACTGCACTTCAACCTGGAAAACAGTTTATAGCTAAATGTCTTAAATTAGTTACATTATTTGTACAATCTGTGAAGCAAGTTCCCAATTCTTATATCAAGCACAAATGTTGCATGTCCGAACGCTTACGTTGTTCAGTTGGTGAACGCACAGTGCAAGGACACAAGAAAAAAAGCTGTAAGAACATAATTTACATTATTCATAAAATAAAACTCTTCATTAGTTCATATTCTACGCTATCAGAATTAACAGAATTCCTTTTAAAAGGAAGTTGAAATATATCCAATTGTTAACATGGTTTTTTAATGTGCAAAAATGTTTCTCAAATACAATCACTTGATTTTAACTTGTTTCATTGTTTCTTTATTTTCAGTCCTCAAATGACAATGGTTCCAAAATAACTAATTTTCTTTTAGAATGGGATGAGGTAAGACCTTTTCTAGTGCAAAAAAAAATCATAATGACATGTGTAGACCAGTTATACTTAAAAATACTTTTTGCTTAGGTACATTAACTATTTTCAGTGTGACTGTCCAGACAGTTTAAAGGGACAAAGCAATTAAAAAGCATGAATCGAATGACTGGTATTGCAGCAATTCAAGTCAATGATCCTTTCAGACAATGTAAAACTCCCTCGGTTGGTTCTTGTCGCTTAGAGCATCATGAATCCCCAGCCTGCGTTTAAATGGGTGAACATTTGGCTTCTGTCTTCAGTAGCTGTCACAAATGTCACTCTGCTCTTGAACTTCTTAACTGAAATGTATTCCAAAGTGATATGAAACTTAAAAAATGCATTTTGTTTTCAATTGCAGTTATTTATTACCATTTTGTCAAGTTGACAGTGCCAAAAACTCAACAGATGTTTCAATCAAAATGTGGTTTTATTATCCAGAATGCTCAGGATTGCAGTCAGGCACAATCGGTGTGGCCATGATGACATTAGATTTTTACATTCTTTAGGCTTACTGGTTCATTGTTTTTTAATTAATGAACTGAAATTTAGGAAAACGTGAAGTAGGTGACCTTAGCAGGGAGGATATGATCCCCGTGCAAAATATGACTCGGGTTGTTCTTATTTTAAAGGGCAAGAATGGAGCCTTCAAAGAATGCTACTATGGGCACCTGAAGCAGTACAAACTTACCAAACTCTCTCCTTCGACAAAATATTCGCTCAGATTAGCTGCTAAAAATGATATTGGAATGAGGTAATGAAACCAATGTATCATATCACCTATTTTCTCGTCAACTACTGTTGTTAAATTTTTTTTTTTTTTTTTTTAATCCTTTTGCAGCGGGTTCAGTGAGACTGTGACCTATTACACAGCAGGAATCGTCCCCCCGGCGCCATGTCCCCCTGTGCTCGTGGAAGCGGGGGTGACCTGGCTGGCGCTGAAGTGGAGCCCCCCGCACGGCGTGTCCTGCGACGACGCGCTCACCTACAGCCTGGACGTGGAAGAAGAAGGTTCTGTAAGTGCTGATTTTTATTCCTATATATGTGCAAAAGCCTGATAGGCAGCAGTGCTCAAATAAAAAAATCAACTCTGTATTTTACTTTCAAATAAAACACTGCAACAGTTGGCAAGTATTGCGTGTATTCGCAAAAGAGATGAATTTCAAGCTAAAAAAGAAATGATCAATCTCATCTGTTTTTTGTTTGATTGTGGAAAATTAGTGACTGCGTTTGTTCTCATTTTCCCTCCTTTACAGGGTTATGGTTTCCAGCCACAGTACAATGGAGATGAACTCTCATGCACTTTAAGAAATCTTAGGAGGAGCACATCCTATAAGTTTAGGGTTCGTACTATATTTTGTTTCTAATTTAATCACGACTGTATGCCTTTCTGGAGTCTTAGCATTTTTGTACAGCTGAGACACTTTCTATGGAGACAGCAGAAAATTACCTGCAGCATTTCTGTTGTTGTTATAGTTTTTGGTGGAATCGTAATACAAATTGGATTTTTTTTTTTTTGCATTATCTAATTTCGTTTTCTTTTAAATTGGAAGTTTGTTTGTTTTCTTTTTTTACGGAAGAACTTTATAAACCAGCAGCACATTACTTGTCATTAAACCAAGCGTTTATTCCATATTCTGTTCATTCTTGAACCAGCTCTTTGCCTACAACAGCGAAGGAAGGAGCAGCCCCAGCGAGGTGGTGGAACTCAGCACCAACCCCGAGAAACCGGGGCCGCCCAGTAAACCCAGCGTCAAGGGCAAGATCCATTCGCACAGCGTCAAAGTCACCTGGGGTAGGTCATCTTGGGTGACACCATGTTTCAGTGCTGCTTATGTATCTACGGGCGCTTAGTAATGCAGATTAAAAACCAGAGGTGAGCTCAGGCTAGTTATTTGTCTCCGCAGATATCGTTATTGCGGGACAAATATTTAACATTCCCAAAAAATTGCAACTTGGTTTGTTTTGGGGCTGCAGGCCAAACGTAGTGTTTTTCTTGATTGATTTTTAGAGCAGCAGTCAATACTGTTGGCTGGTGTAACAACCTCTTGATTTACCATGATGCTTAGATAATAGGCACGTGCTCTTCATTTTGAGAGATGATACCTGAAATTGGCAATATTTTCCTAGTTACTCCTCTTCCTGGTGTAATTTAATAACAGGGAAAAAAAATGTTCTGGAAAATGTATTGTGAACATATAAGCGCACAATTTTGTTTGAATTGAGTTTGCTGCTTGAATGTATTCTACAATGAATATGTTCTCTGAAAAAGCTGATAGAATGATGTACTGTTTTAAAATCTTCTGTAACTGATTTTGAGATGTTGATTTCTTTCAGAACCACCCAAAGATAATGGAGGATCAGACATTACTAAATACTTTTTGGAAATCTCAGAAGCATCAGCTGGTGAGCAATCGCCTTTAAGTACTAATTGAGTTGTGTGCTAATTCAGCATACGGATCACTGTTGTGCTGTACATGTTCTTTGCATAATTGATCATTCAAATTGAATTCTGTGGCTGGATTAGCTCTTAACTAATAATTATGTGAGAGAATTTCCAAGGTTGATTTTTGCAGAAGTTCCATAGCGTGAAGTGTTTTCTTTCTTTGCTCAGGAAGCAAATGGGACACCATCTACAGCGGTGCCCAGCGCGAGCACGTGTGCGATCACCTCCGGCCCGGCACCTCGTACAGGCTGAGAGTCCATTGTGCCAGTAAAGGTGGTGAAAGCCAGGTGAGAAAAATGAAAACCACTTCTATTTCTGGTTTAGTGACGTATTGTTTTGTTTCCACTCTAAAATAACGTGTATTCCTGCCAGGCTTCTGATGTTCTGACCATCACAACATCAGCGGTTCCTCCTGGGCCGTGTCCCGCTCCGTGCCTGGCGGGCAAAGCGAAGCCCAAGGAAATCACTTTACAGTGGGGTAAGCTGCCGTGATTCTGAGCAAAACTGAAAAATCTGTACAACACTTCAGAGGGAAAAGAAAATTAAAACATATAGATGTAGTCCGTGCCCTCAGTTTTGATTTTTTGAAGGCGGCCAAAGCTTGCTGACCACCTCTGATTTGGTGATGCAGCGATGTGGTGAGACTTGAGCAGCCAGAAATGCCTTCCAGTTACTGACACGTGTCTGGCAATTTAAAAATCAGCCCTCCTCCTCTCATTTTAATCTCAGTAAAGGAGATAATCAAAGAGTAGTGAAGATGCACTTGTTTTTGAAGGAAATATAGGGAAAATATTTGGAAAATCCTAGTAAAGGCCATGTTAAACTCATTGCTCTCTGGAGGGAAAAAACAAGCTTCATTAAGTGTTTCTGCTCAGGTGTACGATTAAAGCCTGCGCTCTAACTTAGAATGCACCTGAGTCAACTTTTCGCTTGAGAAGGCTCGTTAGAAACTTACTCAAAAGCAAAAGTGTTTTGTGAAATTAATAGGGGGGGGGAAAAAATTCTCTTTTAATTTCCTAGGCCCACCGTCCGTGGATGGAGGTTCTGAGGTTACAGAATATATCCTGGAGATGGCAAACGCTGAAGAAGATGAACGCAGACAAGTGTATCAGGGTCCTGCCTCTGAATATGTAGTAACCAGTCTGCTCCCAGGGAGAACATACTGCTTCTGGATACGAGCAGCAAATAAAGTTGGGGTAACCACCGCACTAACGACATCAAATGTTGCTTTTTGACACAAGAGTAATATAGTTTTCTTACTCATACACTATTGTCTTGCAAGACCAGCAGTATTTTGTAGCTTCTGTGTTCTATTTCTGTTGAAGGAGCAAAATTTCTTACAGCATAAAACAAACTGATTTAAAGAAGATTCACTAAATTAGGACTGAAGGAAGGACGGAACATCCCCAATTCAGGGGATGTTCCCCGTGTGTTGTGTTTCTGTCGTTTTTACTGGGTTACTGTCAGTACCCAAGGTAACTTGTCCACATTAGTGCTAGACGTTCTTTTACTACTTTTAGTCATTTGCAATGTCAGCCCTACACTTCTGGCTGTGAATAACCACTGAAAGCCATTTCTTAAGGCACAAATGCTACATTTGACGATTGGCCTCGACTCTGCAAATCGGTGGCTTGGGAATAGTATTGTGTAGAGAGGGGTGTGTTCAAGTAATGCCGGCTTTGAAAAATGTTGAAATAAATGTTGGTTGCGTAAAAGTCTGATTGAAACAGCACCTGGCTGCTTCTGGAAGCCAGATCTGACGGTGGGGGAAGGAGGAGTTACAAAATCATAGTGGAGGGAGTTACAAAACCGTAGCAGGAGGAGTTCTTGGGAGGATGACAGATATCCTGGAGGCACGGGGCCAGGTTAGAGAGTAAACTACCTGAAAGGAATTTTAAACGGTGAAACTAAGCACTGAACTATTTATTTCTCTGTTAAGTTAAAAATAATTTGTTTTCTTCCTTGCATATCAGGTTTTGCTCTACTGCTGTTGCTATATTCATGCGGCTTTATTTTCTTGCAGTTTGGCCCCCACTCTGACAAAGCAGAGATCTGCACCGCCCCAGGACCCCCCGATCAATGTCACAAACCCCTGATCACTTGTAAAAGTGCGACTTGCATTGTAGTTTCATGGGAGGTAGGTTTTAATGATTTTCAGTAATGCACAAATTTAATGCACAAATTAATATTTGGCTTTTGGAATTGTAGTGGCACATGTAGGATACACAGAAATAGAAGAAATAACAAATGTAGGGGTGGAATATTTTAAGCACATTCTTTATAGAGTTATACATCGATTTTGTAGATTTTGCCAGCTGTGAATTTCCCTCTTAACTGCATAAATTGGGTGACATTCAATCCTCCTCGTGGTACCTAGTAGATAATATAACTAATTCATCCCAGTTGTTACTATAGCCATGTGTCTAGATGGCAACCTTTCAACAAGCCAAAATTAAAATCGTGCCCTTGGCTCTGGTGGACAAGACCTCAGGTTTCAGCCCCAGCGCTTCTCTTCCAGTGGCTGTTCAGCGGAACGAGAGATCGGGCTTGTGCAACAGCTGAAAGTAAATTTCTCGCTTAAACCTGCAGAGCCCTGCATGCAACGGCGCAGAAATCGGGGAGTACAGGCTGGAGTGGGGGCAGGTGGAAGGATCCATGCACATCGCTTACGCCGGCCCCTGCCAGAGCTACGAAGTCAAAGGTCTCACACCCGCAACCACGTATTATTGCAGAGTCCAGGTATTAAAAGCCTTTTGTTAACCTGTTACTAAGCAAATGAACAAGTACTTAGAGGTTGAAGAAAAAGTTCAGCTGGAGAATGAAAATGTCACCTACTGCCATGTAGTAGGTAATTGGTAAAAAACTTTTCCTTCCCCCGCCCAGTCCCTCCTAACTCTGTGTTTTTAGAAATTAAATCGAGATTTAGCATTGCATTATCTACCAGGCATTTTGCTGTATTCACACTTTATGTGGCAGATTTTGCATTCTCCCCTAAATGGCTTTTAGCGTCATGCAGAAGGAAGTGTGGTATCTATCTGACCAGTTAGAAACATGTAGATTCAGTAAATAATCGCGATGTCTCTCTCAGGCTGTGAACGTGGCTGGAGTTGGGTTGTTTGGCGAGGCTGGTGTGGTGACAACCCCCGCGTCGGTGCCCGCGGCTGTGTCAGTGCTGCATTTACTTGAAGAAGATCAAATGGAGATCTCTCTTCCTTTATCAACGTGCCTTGCAATTCAATGGGAAGAACCGTGTTGTCATGGGTCAGAGATCACTGGATATAATATAGAATATGGGGAAAAGCAGCTGGTGACTGTTGGAAGAAATACAAGCCATGTTCTTGAGAATCTGCTGCCTGACACTCTGTACAGGTAATAATCAATTGTTTTGTTCTGATACCACATTTGTAGGATTTTCAAGCAATAGCTTTGAGGGTAGAGTTTTAAAATTTTAGAGTACGTTTTTATTCACTTACAGACTATTTGCCTAATTCACTCTGCAACTCTGAGGGGACAAAAAAATTAAAAAGTTGTAATATCCTGAAACCATGATGTTTTAGTGGCAAGAGTTTAAGATTGCTGTGTTAAGATTAACATTCTGTCTCACAGCCAAGGCTTCATCCTAAGTTTTCTGGGTTTAGAATTGTTTTATTCAGAAGCAGTGCATGGAATGGGATAATCAGTATCTCGCCAAACGAGGATGAATGTGCAGGTAAGAGCAGAGTGGCTGTGCCTGTGTCGCTTGGTTAAAGCTGAGTTCAGATTATGGATCTTCAGCATCAGTGGGAGGCAAACGGTTCAGGTTGAGGTGGAGAATAAACCTGAACAATACTAAGAAACACTGAAGCTTCATTATGTTGAAAGCAGTGTAATTATGTTGACTTGTTTTGAAGCAGGTTATTTTTTATAGTTAATTTCTAACTGCATTTGAATTGCTTTATTGATTGGAGTTATATTCTTTACAAATTTTAACTCTTGCTGTATTACCTAGCATTTTTCAGTAAATTAACCATATAGCTGCTCTTCTCGCATTTCTAGAATTAGAGTACAGGCCATCAATAGCTTTGGAGTTGGTCCATTCAGTCATTCCATGAAAGCCAAAACCAAACCATTACCTCCGGACCCTCCTCCCCTGGAATGTGTCGTCTTCAGCTACCAGAGCCTTAAACTGAAATGGGGTGAAGGTCCCAGCAGAGCTTTAATCACCAACCCCACACAATTCAACTTGCAGATGGAGGACAGGTTTGGCAGGTAGGATAATGGGAACATTAAGGTTGTTGTTGCTTTACAGCTTCATATCGAGTTTTGAAGACATTTTCAGTATTCTCACTTGTCATTGCACTAGTAAGGCACTTGGGCAGCCCAAAGTTTGCCCCTTAGTTTGCATTTTTGCATCCCATCTTTCCACCACAAATGCTGTTAGTAGCTGTTGCATTCATATTTACTTGTAAACAGTAAATACTAATTACTATTTAAATAGTAAGATCTTCCCATCTTCCTCTGTAGCCAGTTTTTCTATTTTTTGGAAATTGTAAAATGACGTCCAGTTTGCCTGTAAGAGACCTGGGGTTGACAGCTCTTCTTTAATGTGAAATCGCAACGTACCTGGTACATACAAGGGTTATTCTCTTGATTCAAATCCAGAGTTTGGTCGTGTCGTTTCAGCGGTAGCCCATGTACAGCTGCAGCTCAGTGCCGAGACAGGTTGAATAAATGCTTTGGGAATGTAAACTGGGACTTGCACCAGTTTGAACTGGTTTAATGCACATTGTGAATTGCTGATGACAACAGCAGAGCTCGAGCTGCCTCATGTTCATCATGCCTGTATATAGGAATCTGAGGCACCCAGAATGTCACTTTTTTGTACTTAAGTTGGGTATGAAAATGTTCCACTTAGAATATTCACGTTCAAATTTGTGATTACTGAATAATTCTAAATTGTATGTGTTGTGTTTTTTCTCGCAGGTTTGTTACCGTTTATAATGGTCCTTGTCACACTTACAAGGTACAGCGGCTCAGTGAATCCACTACATACTATTTTAAAATCCAGGCATATAACGATGCTGGAGAGGGAGAGTTTTCTGAAGTTTACGCTTTCACTACAACCAAGTCTCCACCTGCATCTCTCAAAGGTGAGATTACACCGCCCTGGAACTTCTGCAAGCCTTTACTTATGAGATCGAACTCCACAACCTCACTCTCTTCCCAGCCCCGCATCTTTCCAGGGCTTTTGTGGGGCAGAGAACAGAGCCTGGCTGCGCTGGGCTTCGCCTGGGTCCAAGAAGGGCTCTGCTGGTGCAGGACCAGCCTGTGGCTCTGCCACCCCTCACAGGCAGGATTTCTTCCACCCTTTTTCAACTAGAAAGTCATTTTTCAGGGTTATCTGTCAGTTGATAGAAGTTACAACAGCATGTAGGCAAAGGAGAACAAAAGTAATTCTTCCGACCTTCACTTTCTAAGAAAAATGTTAAAGATTGCCATTAGAGAAAGTCATTCTGAAGATCAGGATGATAATCACCTGCAGGGAAATTAGTTGACTTAACTATGTTTATAATGTAATTTTGGCTCTGGAAGTATGTGGCCATAAATACTGGTTTTTTTCTAGTGATTTGGAAGTGCTTGCTCATCTGTACAAGCATTAGACATCAGAAGCTCATCTTGTCAGCTTGAAAATAAAGACAAGTGTAACCTACAAATACTGCAATGATCATTTTTTTAAGCTTATGTCATGAAATATAGCAGAGAATGAAACAAATCTTAATTGCTTAAAATTATTTGAATGACTGTTAACATCTTACGAATCCAGTTACCTCTACGTTACTGACAAAGATATTGGAAAACCCTTAAGCTTTTAGATTGACACTGCCCAGTCACTTGCGTCAGAACTGAAACAGTTTTGGTGGAAAATGCACAAAAGCAAAGTTTATTTGAAGCCAGAGTGAGAAAACTTCTTGTCACTGAAACCACTGTCCATTTGCTATGTTAACTGTGAAAATGAGCCACTGTAGAAACTGGTGATTTGGCCCTTTTCTTCTGATTGAAAAAAAAACAAGAACATTTGTAGAGACCATTGTTCTCTTTTTCTAAAATGCCAACAAATCACTTTTTTTATTCTAGCACCCAAAGCGAATCAGCTGGAAGAAAACACTTACGAAATCACATGGGAACCTTTACAGCCGATGAAGGGAGATTCCATTGTTTACATCCTTCAGCTTGCTGCCGGGAGAGAGTTTGAGCAGGTACCTTTTCTTTCACATCGTGAACTTGAGGGTTTTTTACTTGGAAAAATTATTGCACATGTAAAGCAGAATGGAAATTATCGTGTCCTGCTTGTGAGGTGAATCCCGCGCCAGGTGGTTCTCTCTTCTCCTCGCCAGGTGTACAAGGGACCAGAGACTTCGTTCCGCCTCCCGAACCTGCAGACAAACTGTGAGTATCGGCTCCGAGTGTGCGCTGGCCGGCAGTCCCAGGATGCGAGCGGATCGCAAGAACTGTACGGTCCCTACAGCCCCAGCACCGTGTTCTCGTCTCAGAAGCAAGAGCTGGTTGCGCCCTGCACCGATTCGACAACGGAGTTGGCAGAGACCAAGAAGACATTGCGCGAAGAGCGTTTCATCGCCATCGTTCTTCTCTGCGGGTTTGCTGTGGTTGCTATTTTATTTGCTGTCGTTATTCAGTACTTTGTAATCAAGTAGACAAGAGCCTATTCAGTACTCAGCTTTTTGTACAGAAGCTCTTTCGGGTATTTATGGTTAGTTCGAATTAAAATCCTCGCTGGAAATGTAGAGTTTCATGCATTTCCACCTTTTGCTGCTGGCTGACAGTGAGGCTGGGTTGGCAGATCATTTCCAAATACTGAACGCAGATTTCTTGTAGAAAGGGTAATCCTGGGTCCTCAGTAATCAGGGTTAGCTGTTAATAAAACAGCAAAAAACAAAAACAGAAAACAAACTGCCTTACCGTGCACAGCGGCATGTGTGCACAATCCTCCTCTCTCCGAATTCCAAGCGGGGCCCCTGGCCGGTTCGAGAGAGCGGCATTGACAGCGCAAGTCCAACTAGAGCCGTGGTAGCTGAGCGCAGCGTTTAATCAGGTATCATTGTAGTTGGGTATACGTGAAATACAGCAGCACAAACGCTTCAGCTTAGAGCCGTACTGAACTGCAAACTGTTACTAGAGCATACCACATGTAATAGGCTGTAGAAGGAAAGCAGAATATTGACTTTGACTTTAGCGATATTACTACTTTACAGTTATTTTAGTCTTTTTGGAATCAGTAATAATCATTTCAAGTAGAGAGTGCCGGCATTTGTAGAGTTTTAATCAAAATGCTGGACAAAACCGTGAGCAGGACGTGACGTGTGTCCAGCCCAGGCGTCCGTACGCGCTGCTGCAGAAAAGGCCCCTTTTGTATCGCGCATTTCTGACCGAAATGCTTCCGCTGGTGGGGAGCAGCTGTTGGCCCAATCCACATTTCACTCTCAGTGCCTGAGAGAAAAGTAATTTCCTGTGCTTCTGATGAAATCTTTGCAGCCTTCTCAGAAAAGCACAGGTATTGTCTTTAAGGAGAAAGAGTGCATTTATGATAAATGTGACACTATTTGGCTCAAACTGAGCAAATGTTTTTTGTACTATTATTAACCTAAAAATAAAAAAAAGTTCAAACTGCTTTTGGATGCCCTTCTAACTGAACCTGAATGATCAAATTGTACATGAAAGAACTCTTCTTAGAGAACATTGATACAATGTTTTAAACGACTTGCTATCTCAGCGGTAGCAGCTTCACATTCCATTGTTTTCTAGCCAGGAATGTTCAGCCCGCTATGAACTTTTTCTGAAACTTGTCCTGTTTGTTGTCTGGAGGGGATTTTTTTGTGGACACTGTGCACTACGTATGACTGTTCTTGTTAAATCTGCTGGTGAACACCTACAGACGAGTCTGTCGTCTTTATGTCCAATATTTGGGAAAGCTGGAACTCGCCAATTTTGACCGTGGGTCTTCCTAACAGCATTTGGAACATGCCAGAGAAAAGTAGGTTTAGTTTATTTTTGCCAAGACTATGGCTACACTTTCTATACACGAGAGCAATGCACTTGTACGTGGAATGTCGGATATGATAGTGCTACAGGCTGTGTATTTCCAGTAATTAATCACTTTAAGGGTCTTTCTCCTATGGCAGTTGATGAATAATATTGTGTTAGAGTTCGAGGCATTGTGTTGTATTTCAGATGTGGAAACCCTAAATTATGACATAGTATCGCTTAATACTCTTAAAAGTAGATTTATGGTGCAATCTGAAATTAATCTTTTCAAAATGTAATCTTCATTTTGTATTCTATTTATTTTGATTAAAAGTCCTGGAAAAATGTATGTTTGAATGTATTGTTCTACTTGTAGCAGAACTTTAAGTTAATCATTTATTATATCATAGAAATCTCTCCCTTCAGTGTTGGAAAGAGTTTTATACAGATATTAGTCTTTAGTTTGCAGAAGAGTTTACAATCTGTCTTTATTTCTCTTCATAGTCGACTTTTAGCAAATAAGATCCTTCAGCAAATCTCTGTTGCCAAAGGGTTATTTCTTTAACTCTTAGAACAACGTTGGTAGAGGTTTATTTGGCAATGATACTTCTGATCATTTTAAAAGTTAAATTAGGATTGCAGAGTAAATACTAACAAGTCCTGACTCCTAAAACGTGAAAGTTCTTTTGGAATTGCCACAAAAGACTCACGTTTCCAGAAAATATCCGCAAAAGCCAACCGCAATACCGATGTTACATCAGCTGTTGTCCATTCCAGAACGATGTACCCGAGTGGCATTAATGTATTAGGTATCTTCAGTTTTCTTGTATCGTAATGTTGAGGTATCTCAAACTTATGTTAAAGCTGCCATGCATTATATTACTAAATTGTAACTATCAAATAGATAATATATTTAATACAGCCAATAAATAATACAAATGTATTCAAATTTGACTACCAGGTGGTGGTGTCTTTTTGTGGATTTTAATCTCGTTTAAGAGCAGTGGGTTGAGTGGTGTGTAATTTAACGTGAAGAAACATGTTTAGCATAGTTAGTAAGTGTCATTAAGAGCTGTCTTAAATCTTTCTGGAAGAAGAGTTATTCGTGAGAACCCTTGTGCATCACTGTCCTCTTTCTTTTCTTTAGGAAGAAGGCAATGCTTTTGTAGCCCCACAAAATGAGTATTTCTTACCGCTTTCCTTTCAAGAACCTCACAGATCATAACCAGCTGGCCTGGCGTTAACCTCCACTCGATTGCTCTTGGCTTCTGTGGCAAGAAAGTAACTTGAATTATGTTTTACAGGTCTGTGATTAAAACATCTGGTCCTGAAGAACTGAGACAAATCCCTGCACAGAAGCTTTGTGGACAGTTCAGGTTGCCAGTGTGGTCCAGGATTTTGCTCGTGACTTTCCCGTATCTGTGCGAAATGCGGTTGTAAAAGATGCATTTATGGAACCCCAGGGTAGAAGAGGAGCACGGGATGAGTCTGAAGTGCTGCAGGAGGGCAGGGCCGGCTATGTCCCCTTCGACAGAAACCTGGCTGGCAGGAAGAGAAAGGCGTTCCGAGGTGAGTGTCCAAGCACCAAGCATCTACACAACAATTCCTACATGATCAGCTAAAAAATTAAAATTATTTTCATAACTGGGTGCCAGAGTTCCCTGGCACAAGGGAAAATTTCTGAGGAAGTAGGCTGGAGACGCTTGACTTTTTGCGCCTGTTTCTTGTGCTGCCCATTCTGCCGTCATCCATCTTCTTCCACCTACACGCTGCACTAAATTTAATTTAATTTATGTACCCCTACTCTGCTTTCCTCCTTACCCCACAAAAAGCACCTGTGGTTCCCAGGTAGGGAGCATCTCCAGTATCCTTTTGATGCTGGAGATGTAATTAGCCCATTTGGGCCAGTTATCTAATTTTCCATCATTCCCTGTTTACTTAGGGCATTTCCCACTGGAGCTCCCACTTGAGCTCCCACCTGGCACATGCCACCGAGTGAGAAATTTCTCCTGGCAGAGCTTTAATGACATTAGTAAGATAGGATGGGAAAGCCTTTAGTTGGATCAGTCTTCAAAATGCAGTTTTCCTTGTCTGAAGGATTAGACAAAAGCCAGTATTTTGTAGAGCCAAACAGTGGCGGATTTGGGCTGGAAAGGTCAGCGCTGAACACAGTCACGACATTGTGCCGACAGATCCCTGGTTGTAGCGTCAGGGAGACTTCTGCGTTTTCCAAGACGTGGAAGTGTTGGATTTTTTTCCAAGAGCTTTAGGCACCTAAACACCTCAAAAAAAAGAAAAGCGGTCTGTGTGCCAAAGCTTTAGTTTGCTGCACCTTAAACACCTCTACAAAACCCATCTAAGAAGAAATTCCCAGTGCTTAATGCTGTGTTGGTGAGTTAAACGCTGCTCCCTGTGTGCAGCAGAGCCCCGGCTGTCGGCCCCGTTTCTCTGAGATCACTCCCAGCTGGGACACAGTTGCCTTTTGATGAACGTCCCCGGTTTGGTGACAGCAGATGGAGGAGTCAGCGCTCGGCCTGGCCGCGCTGTGACCCAGTTTCCTGTTTTCCAGCACCAAAAGGAACCCCAGTGTCTGAGCAGAGAGGGAGGGCGGCTGCTCCTTCATCTGTGGGGCTGCGCCACAGAGGAGCGGGGAAATGCAGAAATGTTGTGAGTACCAGCAGCTCTTGGTCATGTTGCTCAGCCCAGAGAGTCCCTGCTGCACAGCAGGGCTGGTGGGGAAGGGGAGTCACAGAGCAGACAGATCTGGGGAGCAGAAGGGGCTTTGCCTGCTTTTTTGGGGTTAAATCCAGAGCCCTTCAGCAGTACAAAGTAGGTTTCTTTTTTACTGCACCGGGAATAAATGGCAGTGATGGCAGACAGCCCGGCGATGCCAAGGTTCTTCCTGATCCACAGCTCGCACCCAGTCCAGGGTGGACGAGCTGCCCTCCCCCTCTTCCCTAAAACAAGGGGAAAAAAGTGGGTTTTGTTTGTTGTCTAAGGTCAGTGTCTGGAATTCATCCTCCGCTCTCTCCTCGCAGGATGTTTTTGTGTAACATACTCTGACTCATGAAAGTCAAATGACTTGGCCGACAACGCTCCAGCGCTCCCAGCCAAAGAGCCGCAGCAGAGTCTTTCTGGCCGTCCGCCCCTCCAGCGCTGGCACGTGTTGGATGCTCGTTTTCCAGTTTTTGGGTACGTAAATCGAGACAGGCTGAGCGTCTGGCTCCCTGGTGTGAAACATCCTTCTTGATGGGGGATGAGAAGCAGAGAGAGAGTCTCGCTGCTGCTGGGACGTTTTGTGACACCTCACAGGCATGAATCAGAGGGATGGCGGGTGTCTGTGTCTCCTTGCTCTGGGGGGACATGGCGTCTCTCCCCGTTTCCATCGGCTGGTCTGGTGGGGACATTGCTCCTTCCTCCAGCCCACGCCTCGTTTGGGCATTGCGGCAAATTACGATGCTATTGCAGCTGCTCCTCATGTGCTGCTCATCCCCCTCTTGGACAAAATCACAGGAAAACAATTTGTTTTGCCCCAGAAACTGAGAGAAAGCCTTTTGATGAGACTTGGCTGGAAAAGTACACAGAGATCCTTTGACTGGCATGAAAACAAACTTATAAAGTCCTGCTGCCAATACTCATGTTTTTATTGAATCCTAGGAATGCTGACACTGTAAAAAGTGGCCGTCACCCTTGTTAGTGAAGTGACACGTCCTTCCGTGGGCTGTGTGGGACTGTCCCTGTGGGGACAGGGGACAGTGCCCTGAGTCTTCAGGCTCGGGCTGTATCTTCGCATATCACTTTGTCTCCACAAATATTTTCATAAATAGGAATTTCTGCGTTGCAGAAATCTAGTTTTTGAATAATAAAAAGCAGGATCAAAGCCCAGTTGGGAGGGGGCTCAGGGGCTCACTGTGAGGCCTGGGCCTCCCCACCCCAGGCAGGGGGACACTGGCACCCCCGTTTGTGGCTGTTAAAGCCCTCGAGGGCTTATTTGCTTTGCCACAGGAAGGCGGAACAACAACAACGTCTCCGCTACACAAGCTGCCGCCAGGACGCGGCTTCTCCCCCTCCGGCCTCCCCCCGCCGCGCCCAGGCCGGGTCTCCATGGCAACCCCCGGCGAGGCCGCGTTTCCATGGCAACTCCCGCCCCCTGGCGGCTCCCCGGTCACATGACCGGAAGCGGCCTCCCGGACGAGGCGGAAGCGATGGAGCCGGCGAAGATGGCGTCTCCCAAGAGCGCTCCCAAAGACGCGCAGGTACCGCGGGCCGGGGCGGCCGGGGGGGCCGGGGGAGCGCGGCCCAGCTCAGCGGTGCCTCTCCGGCCTGCAGGTGATGGCGCAGATCCTGAAGGACATGGGCATCACGGAGTACGAGCCGCGCGTCATCAACCAGATGCTGGAGTTCACCTACAGTGAGCGGGGCCGGGGGCGCTGCCGGGCCCTGCGCAGGGAAACGCGGCCCCGGGTCCCTGCGGGGGGTCCCTGTCAGCCTTAAAAATCAACTCCTGAGGAAGCGGCGCTTTCGGTGACAGGCGGGTGGGACGGGAGGGGAAAATGTCTTTCTGTTAGTCCAGCCTTAATGGAAATATTGGGAACAATTTCTCCCCGGGAAGGGCTGTTGGGCACTGGAACAGGCTGCCCAGGGCAGTGCGGGACTCAGCATCCCGGGACGGGGTTACGGTACATAGAGATGAGGTTCTCGGGGGTGCGGGAGCGGTTGGACTCGATCTCAAAGCTCTTTTCCAACCAAAACGATTCTAAAGGTTCTGCTTTTCCAAGGGTACGTGACCACGATACTGGAAGATGCAAAAATTTACTCGAGCCATGCAAAGAAATCCAATGTGGACGCAGATGACGTGAGGCTGGCGATCCAGTGCCGGACAGACCAGTCGTTCACATCCCCACCGCCCAGAGACGTGAGTAAAACCGCCACGATAACCACAGAGAGCGACGAAACACAGGTGGGAGTGTAACCGTGTCCCTGCAGTTCCTGTTAGATATCGCGAGGCAGAAGAACCAGACGCCGCTGCCGTTGATCAAACCGTATTCCGGGCCCCGGCTGCCGCCCGACAGGTACTGCCTGACAGCCCCGAACTACCGGCTCAAGTCCCTGCAGAAGAAGGTGAGGAGAGAGTCACCCGCTGCCCGCGGTTTCTGTCAGGAATTAGAGTTTCCCGCATCTCCGAAGGGACCTGTGTGTGTCAAGGAGCATTTGAAACCACGACCGTTGTCTGTAGGAATTTGCGACTGTTCTTATTGCTCTTTTGTTTCCAGTGCTAAGCGAATCATAAAATGCATCTGTGAATTTTTTAGTGTTAAAGCAAAATTGTCAAGTTGAATGTCAGATTGTAAAAGGCAAAAGTAGAGATACCGAAGGGTATTTTGCACTTAGACCTCAGTTGTTTCTGCTGTAGAGGGAAAAGAAAAGATTTACCTCACTTGCTGGAAAATACTGCGTGTCTTGGTGTGTGGGATTTTATTTTGCCCGTTTCAAAGAAAGAATCTTAAAAATTGAGGTTTCAGGTTTTTAATTCCATTTAAATTCCATTTAAATTCCACAATTCCAGATTCCATGGGACATGCCTTGCTACCGAGTGTAGAGTGGACTAATAGTTGTTGATTAAAATGTTTTATTCTTTCTGGTAGCCACTGTAAAACCCTGATTGCCCCGAGTGCTGTTCGCTGTGTCGCCTCTGGGTGCTCTCTGCCTCGCACCGGTGATATTCACACCACGAAATCACTCGAGGACTTCGGTGCTGGCACATAAACCCTGTGTTGCTGCTCCAAAACGGGCTCTCCGGGGTTTTGCAGGAAGAAACTTTATTTTTTTTATTTTAAGAACTGTTGACTTCTAAGGGGATGCTGAACAGAATGTTCTCTTTCACCAGGTCTCCTCCTCTGCGGGGAGAATCACCGTCCCGCGGCTCAGTGTGGGCGCCGTGAGCAGCCGGCCCAGCACCCCCACCTTAGGTAGGAAACGGGGTTCCCCACCTTCATTTTTTGAAGGGAAAAAACACTGAGGAACGATTTAAAACACGTTTCAACTGCTGAGGGCGTGTAGGCGCCACCTGGGCCTTGTATTGTTTAACACCTTAGCAAACAGCAGCAGGAAAATTAGATTCATTTTAAAAATATTGATGCATATGTACATTACTGACACTGTATTTATATTCCCGTATTTGTGATAATTTCTATGCATGAAGAGACAATTCAAGTAACTCACATAAGGTTGAGGTTTTTGCCTCAGCGCTGCACTGAACTACAAATAGCACCAAGTATAATCCATTTTTAAAAGGTTCACTAAATTTGCAGCTGAGCACGTGCACGAGCATATTAGTGTGTGTTTGTAGCCTGGAATTGTACAGGTAAACGTGCCGGAAAATCCGACTGTGTGTGTCCAGCACCGTGTGCTCCTCTGCTTTGAAAATAACAAGTTCTGCTCTGAAACCAAATTTAGGCGAGCAAGTAGTTTTATTCTTTTTGTGAAGTGTATTTTGGCGAGCCTGTTGATGTTTTGACGGAGCGGCGTTGAATTGCAGGCACGCCGGCAGCACAGACGGTGTCCGTGTCAGCGAAGGTGGGGACTCCAGTGTCGCTGGCGGGACAGAGGTTCACGGTGCAGATCCCCTCGTCCCAGGCGGCTGTCAAGTCAGGTAAAAATTCCAGCGGGGAAAAAAAAACGGATTCTTGGGTGAAAACCACTTTTTGGTTTTGTTTTTAGCAGAAAGGAAATTAAATTTATAGTAAGAATGTGGCTCTGGAACGTGCCACTTTGGGCAGATTTCCCCAGCCAGCATTTTCCTGTCTCTCCACGTGGCATTTTCCAGGGTTTTGGGGTTTCCAGCCCGGAATGTTCCAGTAACACGCTGCTTTATTGCCTGGGAAGTTCTTTCACTCTGGGAAAAATCAATTCTTGTTTTTTCAAGCTCCTTTTTTTTTTTTTTTTTGTCTTTTTCACAGCCACACCAACTACTCCAACAGTTCAGAATGTTCTAATTAATCCTTCGTTAATTGGACCAAAGAACATTCTTATTACCACAAATATGGTTTCATCACAGAATCCATCTAACGAATCAAACCCCCTGAAGAGGAAGCACGAAGACGACGACGACTACGACAATTTGTGACGAGACCGTCCCATCCCGTCCCCAGCCACCGGTGTTGAGGCTGACGGGGTTTTGCCAAGATTTCTTTGGGAAAAGCGTGTAAATACTCTGTTAATTCACAGCTGGGTGTGCAGGGAGGGAGAGATCGTTGCCTGTGGGAAGATGAAAAAGCGACTGATCTTTTCCTGTGGCTCGTGACGTCTGTTGACCCTCGGTAGCTGTGACAGCAGAACCTTCGCTCTCCTGCCCTGTTTCTCCAGACGTGTCCGTCTCTCGGGAGCCAGTTCTGCCCCGCGCTGAGTAAAAATGATTTTTAGAAAACACTTGGTGGTGTGACACAGAGATTTATTTCAAACACCACCAGAAAGAGTCCTGATTGAAGTGGGGTTGGGGAATATCAGCCTTTTTTTCCCCCAAAATATATGTGAGAGAGGAGGTAAAATCCCAGCCATGATTTGTTCTTTATTTCCAAATCGCTGCATGTCTCACTCGTCACTTGGTTAAGCTGGTGCTTGGGGGCGGGATGAACCGCAGCTGGCGAGGGGGAAAACGTGTACAGCAGGAGCCTCAATAAATTCCGTGTGGTTTTTGTATATTAAACAATGAAGTGGTGTGTTTTTGTACCCTTCTCCTCAGTAAATGGTGGAGCTGGTAGGGCTTTTCCTAAGGGCTCTTTTCTCCTGCCTGTGGGGCTCTGGCACCAATTCTGGCTCCTTTACAAATGCAAACCCGATGTTTCCTACCCCAGCCCTTAGAGGTGACAAGTAGGTGGATAAAGCAACTTTTGACACACAAGATTTTTTTGCAGGGCTGCTCCGTGTTCCCCCGGGGCCTTTGCTGAGGAAACGCTGAACAAACTTTGTCACTGCGGGGAGGGGATATTGAGGGTGAATCAAAAACACGAGCGCACAAAAACACTTGTGTATATACGCGGCAGGTGTTTTTATATACATATATATATATATATGGATGTACACACACACACATATATAGATAATTGTATTAAACACTCTCAAAGTCTCTCAAGCAGCTATTCTGTTTTATGTATATAGATAGATAAGATAGATATAGATTAGACATAGATACACAAACTGCATATATAGATTATAGTGTGAACATATAAAGGACATAGAGTAGTTAATTATGCATGCACATAAACACACTCAGCCACCCTTTTTATATAATATATATTGTATATACACTTGTATTACACAAATACGTTCACGTGGACACATTCTTTTATATAGCTACATATGTTTACACTGTGCAGTCTCAGACACCCTTTCTATAGGTGGAGAACATACACAGCCTACAACATTGGACAATGTATACATCATAACACAGAAGATGTTTTTTTTTTTTTTTTATTATACACATCCACACTCTCACAGACACTACTCTTACATATATACTATGCAAATATATCTATATGTATGAATAAAACGATAAGATATCCACTCACACCCCCCCCACCTTTAAAACCTCTTACTGCAGCTGTATGTAGCCATGCATACACAGGTCGCTTTAGTTTTTACACACACTCTGTCACCTGTTTCATATACACACATATATGGACACTGTATAAAAGCACACACGCTCGGACACCATTTCATTTTCCTATATAAAATAATACATAATAACACGTGAGAAAACATAAGCTACAACAAAACATCATATAGGGTTGGGTTTTTTTTTTAATACATGCCACAATGTCATGTAATATAACATGCTGCATATTGTTAACATTTGATATTATATTATATATGATATATTATATAATATAGTATATTATATTTCATATATTATATATTACATTACATTGCATTATATGTATGTAAATATATATTGATGTATCTCTTTACACATATATTTATAGTTTTAGTATTTTTATATTTATTAATCTTTTTATTATTTTAATATTAAGATTTTACTATTGAGGAGTCCATCATCTATTGCAGCTCCAAAGCCCCACTCCCCCAGCTGTCTCTGTTCGCGTCCGTCTGTCCCGGCTCAGACGCCGTCCGTCCCGCCCGCGCTCTGGCGTGCACGGTGTCCGAGGGCACAGAGCGCGGCCGGGGCGGCTGGACCGGACACCTCTGCCTGTAGCTGTGGAAATACAGATGATACAGACAACAGTTCTCTTAGATTGGCTCTCTAATTAAACGCTAGTAAATCACCACACACACTCACTTCACAGACAGCTGTTCTTTTATATACATACATATATATATACACACACACTCTCCACACACACTTCAGAGAACATTTTTATATATATAATATAGAGCACACAATACATATTACTATGTAATGTGTAACATAATAATATATATTATATCGCATGGTTACTCCATATATAGTATATCTAAAACACATAGAAACGTATGCTTTAGATACATATATATATATTTTTTTAATATATTTTTAAAAAATTTATTCAAACATAACCTCAGACACCCCGTCCTGGGGGGTTTGGGGTGGTGAGTGGGTGTTTAACAGCTATATATAAAAATATATACACAGATTAAAATTATATTCAATATATACTTGAACATAAAGCATATAATGTAATAGCGAATATACAACACTATGTTCGTATATAGCTAAATATAAAGCCCACATATTTTTTCATATATGCACACACACACAGATAAAAAGGAAGAAAAACACGGTTGGACTTGAACTTCAGGTTTGGTTTTGATTGGTTGGTTTTTTCCAACCTACATGGCTGTGATTCTGTATTGAAACATTCTCTGTACACGCAGTATAAGGCAGATTTTATGTATGTAAAACATATATAACTTCTTATGCATATAATACATAATATAATACATAGTATAATTATAATATTATTGTATAAGTATATATAATATGATATGTATTATATGTAATATATTATGCATTATTTTATATTATATAATCTATAATTCAGAATGTATTTTGTAATATATCGTATATTCAATATACCATAGAATATACGACATATTACATAGTTATAGAATATATAGAATATATTAATATGTATTATATGTAATATATTATGCATTATTGTATATTATATAATCTATAATTTAGAATGTATTTTATAATATATATCATATCATAATATATATCATCTATATAATATAATATAGAATATATTATATATTACATACAATTCTATAATATCTAGAAGATATTTTATTAAAAATACTGGTACACATCCACGCCTCTCACAACACCGCTTACACTTTTCCGCCGCGGTTTGAGCCGAGCTGGCGCAGCGGCCACGCAGCCGCTCCCTCACTACTCCCAGGGAACAATCCACAGAGGAGGAGAAACTTGGCTTGACACAAACACGGTTTAATAAAATAACAAAATACTAATACACTAGTAGTAAATATATATCTAAAAAATAGAAATAAAAGATACTTGAGGCAATTCCAAACGAACTCTGTCCACGCTGAGCAGCCAGTCCCAGCAAACCACACCTGGTCACTCAGCCCATCCCAGAGAGAGGAGAGGGGAAAAGGCAGAAAAGCCCAGAGGCCTCTGCAAAATGGCGAAAGGCCGAGCTAAACATCCCACTCTTAAATAATTAGTGTGATGCTAATGAGCTGGAACACTCTCATTGGTCAGTGGGGGTGTCAGTCAAGCTCTGCCCCCCATGCCCACACCTGTGGGCAGAGCTCAGCTGTCCTGGGCGCTCAGGCCAGAGCAATTAAACACATTAACTCTGTGCTGGGCTGTTACCTCTTGTTCTCAAACTAAGTCCAAATAACGAGTGTGCTGGCTGGGAAAGGGAAAGGTTTGTACCTGCATGAAGAAAATGAACCCATTTTTAGTCAAACCAGCGCATTTTGTATATGTCATAGTTTAATATAATGTATGAATAAATGTATATTCTCCCCACCCTCCCTTGTCCCCAGGTGCCCCCTCCCCGCACACGCAGCTCCCAGCCCCGGCTGGGTAATTCCACCATCCCACCGACCAGTACGACCAGTTTGTTTAACCCATACGATCTGGTCCCTTTTGTGCCACATCTTTGTTCTGCAGATCCCAAATAATCCCGACCCCCCGTTTCCAGGTCCCCGAAGGACGGGAGGGTCTGTGGGATGAGGCCGATGCCCTCATGCCGGGTGACGTCCTCACGACTCACCAGCTTGTTTAACTCACTCGGAAATAAACATTTTACAGCTACCAGTGACTTTTTACATGCTTGGAAAGCAGAAAAGGCAGCTGCAGTCAGTGTGGGACCACACGGGTTCTTGTCTTGATCTGCAGTTTGCAGAGGTGAGACGTGTCGGTACCTCCGAGCTGCTCGCACCGGCGAGAGCCCCACGGGCACGGCATGAACCTGCTGCAAACCGGAGCGTGCGCCCTCGGAAAGGGAACAGGCTCGGAATCAAAGGGAAGTTGCACTGCTCATGCGTGTTGGTACTAATTTGATCGAGGAGAAACCATGCAGTTACCCTTTGATGGTTATTAAGGACATGTCTGACCAGATCCTGTGCAGAAAAGCTGGCTCGGCTTGCATCAGAAGGCACATAATTATTAATATTGCATGAAATACAGAGCTCTGGGAAGGTACAGGGCTAAGGCAGCATCCATTGGCATGCCCAGTGTCAGCCTGAGTTATCACTATTGCCATTGGGAAAAAAAAAAATAAAACACAAACCAACCACTAAAACACATACAAAAAAAGGCCAAACACAAACAGACCAGAAAAATAAAACAAAACACAAACCAAACAACAAAAAAACCCCAACAAAAACAACAAACAAAAAGAAAGCCCCCAAACCAACACATTTTGAGAAGCAAGCCTCCAGTTTTCTTCATGCTGCGACTCAAACATTAGCACCTCATGACAAGGAGGGGCAAGAAAAGCAGCAGCAGCCGCTGGAAGAGCTCGGAGATCAATTTTAATTGTAGAGATCGCACCGTGTACGCAATCATGGCCAATTAGAAGTCAGCAGGGTTTTACTACTTACTTTATTAAAGCTACAAAACCAAATTAAAATCACTACAATATTCACATAGTGCTAGCGAGGGTCTATCTAATGCACCGCCCGAGAACAGCCCCTGGGCTCGTCACTTGAACTCCTTGATGGGGGTGCAGCCCGAGAAGAAGCTGGTGTTGCTGCTCAGCATCCTCTTCTTTCTCTTGCCGAGCGGTACTTGGTTCTCCTGGGACTCCCCGTCCCTCACGAGCAGGGTGGCAGCCGCGCTGGGCTTCCTCAGGAACACCTCTTGGTCCGTGATGTCCTTCAGCACCTGGCGGAAAAACACAGAGGATGATTTTGGAGCCGCCCTGAAGCAGCAGCTCGTCCTGGAGCTCGGGGGCGGCATGTACACAGGTTGCCAGGCCAACGTCAAGAATTGCTTCGTTTCTTTACTCAGGATAAAACTCTAAGGACAAACTCACGAGACGGCGTCTGGAATAGCATGCAGAGGGCACATGTGGGATGAGTGAAATCATTTAGCTGAGGTGAAATTACAGCTGCCAAGTCAGAGCACCCAATGGCTTAAGAACAGTCACTTTGGACGTAGACAGACATGATTTTGTCCTGCCAGCCCCTCGATTACCAGTCTCTGATTGCTGGGAGGTGCAGCAGGAAAACGTGTGAAACCCATGTGCAAAGTTTTAGTACAAAAACTTCAGAATTCAGCAAACTCAAAGCTTAAATACAAGCTGGCTTGACAGCTGTAGTCTGTTCGGAATTTCCTGGCAGCACTCTATCATTCGGGGGTTTTTTTCTTCCTTAAGATCCGTCACTAGCCCTAAACAAGGCGTGCGCACATTCGGAACCACTGTTCATTTATTCCAGCGTCAGGTACCTCTGAGGTCGAGGTGATGTTCACAGGCTGAAAGAAGGTCCCTCCTGCAGTCACTTCACTGAGGTCTTCAAGTTTGAAGGAACCTTCCGACTCCTTCGTTTGGTCCTCGCCTGGTGAAGCATCCTGGGGGCAGCAAAGTTTTGAGGCATTTCTACAATATCCATCCCTTCCTTTCCCACCCACAGCTAAAGGAATATTAGGGGTCCCCAAGCCATCAGTTTGCAAAGTAATTCCTAGTACAGGATGCTGGATGCCTCTGTCAGGCAGCTGGTTTCATAAAATAGTAATTAAAGCATTACTCTGGGCGGTCTCTGCTTCAAATCTCCAAGAGAAAGGCAGACACCTCCAGCAAGAGTTCTTATGAACATCAGTTGCTCATGAACCTTCCTGATGCTACAATCCCCTCCCTAAATCACCCTTCTGTTCTTAAAACAAAACCAAACAACAACAAAACCCCCTAAAAATCAGTTAAGTTTTTGTGCCATTTAAAGCTAAAGACACAATTTTTATTTACTAAGTGCATAAGAAAGACTTAAATTGTTTGTCTCAGACTCAGGGCTGACAAGTGGGTAAATTTGGGATTTGGGACATTGTGCAAATTTCTATATTGCTGGTACTGCACTGGAAAACTCCATACTCAGTTCCCGCTGCTAATCACTGAATTCCAGTGATGTTTAGACGTTTCAGGAAGGTGTATGTGGTGTTGACAAACCACTAACAGCGTAAGTGCTGACCCGTTCAGCCAGTTTTGCTCAAACCCGCTGACGGTTTGGCTATCGGGCCCCCCCGCCCCGCTCACCCGCACGCCGGGGTCCCTGTTCCTGCACTTGGCCAAGTCACAGCTGCAGTCGTCGCTGCAGCCCAACTTCTGCCTCCTGCAGCCGCACCGCCTGTTCCCACAGCGGCCCTTGCAGGAGCACTAAGAGAGGAAAAAAAAAATAGAAAAAGAGAGTTCTGTGCAGAAAGAGCTTCAGTGTTTTATAGAGCGAGTCTAGATCTCCACAGCTGGCAGCGACTGAAAGGATGGGACTGGCCCCAAGCTGCCAAGGACCTTTCATTGTCTCATTGTCAGTCCTGCGTCCCACAAATAAAAACAAGATCTTTGGAGCTACAGAACCAACTCTTGCTTCAGTATCCCCAGGATAAGCATCTTCTCTTACTCAGTCCTGACTTGAAGCCATCCAGAAGGATTCCAGCGGCACTTAGACCAGCTCAACATTTAGGCAGAAGGAGGTAAACCCGAGTCAGCCAGCCAGAACCCCCATCCGGACGCAGGTGACCCAGTTTTTAGCTCCTTCATGGCAAATGTCAGGCACTGGAACAGGCTGCCCAGGGCAGTGGTGGAGTCACCATCCCTGGAGGGGTTGAACAGACGGAGATGAGGTTCTCAGGGACACGGGGCAGTGCCAGGGCTGGGAGAACGGGCGGACTCGATGATCTTGAGGGGCTTTTCCAACCAAAGTGATTCTGTGGTTCTGAACTCAGTTCTGAACTGAGCCAGAATTTGCACTCAGGTTCTACTGGGCTGCGTAAATGAACACAGAAGAACCGCAAACGCTCCTTCCTGCAACACGGCCAAAAAGAACTCCCCAAAACCCAAACCACCCCTAGTACCGTCATTCAGAATTTATCAGGTTGGAAAGCTCCAGTGAAAAGAACTATAGCTCCACCTTCAAATTCATAAGCTTTCCTGTGGTAACTGCTGACATTTTCAGTGACTCGACCATGAAATGTGTCATAATTTACCCCAAGAACCAACATAAATAACATATTAAGGCTTTTCAGAACAATGGTGGAGATGCTACAGTCTCACAGTTTCTCTGTACACACACCAGATCCGTAAGGACACGGGCAAGTGACTCCCAGGGAAGAACCAGCCACAGGTAACCGGATCTTACCCCCATCACGACTTTCTTTGCTGCTTTGCCTGGTTTTACTGGAACCCACTCGGCATCGTCTGCCTCCTCTCCAGAGTCCGAGTCAGAGAACAGCTCTTCCACAACCATTTCTGGGGACGGTCCACGCGGTTTAGCTGTCGTTCGCCGGCCAGTCTTCGGCTACACGCAGAAATCACAAGGGTTGAGGCCCCAGAAGAACAAACAGCGAGTTTATGTTTTACGAAGGCACTTCAGGGACCCTCCCACCACAGCCCCATTCCCCTCAGGCAGCCAAGGAGGATGGAGGGTTAGGGAAAAAACAAAAGATCAAGTTGTCAGGGATTCAAAATACAATCAATTTAAACTGCTAGAGTTTAAAAAAAAGTTGACAAAGCCTTGGAAAATTAATAGATTGGTGTCACAGTCTTGGTAAAATAGTTTCAGATCATTTATTCCTCCCAGCACTAAGATTTGTCCCATTTGCAAGGCAGTGATTACATTTTCTGTGACAGATGCTTTGCTCCATCATTCAGAGACTGGAAATGCTACAGAGAAGCCACCTGGGTCACTAAGGAGGATACAGAATCAGATGGAAACAAGTTGAGGTTTTTTTACCTCTTTTTTTTTTTTTAAATCAAAAAACTAACACAAGGTAGTTTCAGCAGTATTCTGAAAACAGAAACCATCAGGGCTGTCTGAAGCAGAGACCTGGCCCGCTTCAATAAATGGAACAAGACACCTTATAAAAAGCAACTTGAGAGGAAGAAATCAAGATTATTACTGGCCAAGACTGACTTTTGGAAAGAACCTAGGTACAATACAAGCATGAAAAGTGGGATGCAGCACCTTTACTTTGGGTGGAATATAGTCCAAAGAAGAATCTGGGGACTCAGATGACGTTTGCTGAGCCTGACGGATCTTCTGTCCACTGGCAACTTGGATAAGCAGCAGTTTCTGTTAAGAGGGACAAAACTTAATTTTGCAAAATTCATTAACCCAGCTGCCATGAAGCTCTTATGACTTATGTCTGCACAGATCTCTACCTGTTTAAGAGTTTCGTTTTCCTGCAGAAGCTCTTGGTTCTTCTCACAGATCTCCCTCATTTTCTCCAGCTCTTCCTCCTGTTTACATTTATTTAATGGAAGAAGATATACAAAAAGATACATTAAAAAAAACCCCAGGCTTATTCGAACTCTTGTAACAATTATCCCCTGGAACCAAGTGAATTGAGCAATTTTAGCTACAAATGGAAACACTCCATCCTTCTGCACCTTCCCCACTCTAAAGCTACTGCTCCAAGTGACAGGTAGCCTCGATGGCCACATCCCCTCCCAAGCCACATCCCAACACTCCACCTGGAACTTGAGCCGCTCTTGCAGCTTTTTCTCTTGCTCATTCAGTGAATCTTCCAATTGCTTCTCTGCTGTTTCTTTTTGCTGCAGTTGGCTGAGCAGGTACAGAACCTAAAAGCAAATTAATGTAGCAAACAGGCGTGAATTCCTGGCAGCTCAAAGGCCTTGGCAATTTCAGAAAGATTATTTCTGCCATTTTCAGCATGATTCTGCCCTGATCTACTTTAAAAGTTATCTTGTACTCGAGTATGACGCCCTCACTTAAAGCATTGCGTAAAGTTATCGAATAAAACAACTCGCGTAGGACAGAAGATAAATGGGGAGATTCCTTGGGTTTTTGTCAGCTGTCCTGCAAGAGTTCAACAAACCTCGACCAGCTGCAGGCTGGTTTCAGCACAACACTTTGCATTTATCTCTGAGCAGATCTGGGAATCAGAGTCATGACACAGGAGCTCTCAAGATTTCCATTCCTCCTGTTTTACCTTCTCCTGGTGTTGTTGTTCCTGCAGCAAAAGCTGATTTTGGAACTCGGCCTCCATCTCCGCCGTGTGGTTTCTCTCTTCAGTCACCATCTTCTGCATGTCCGAGCAGTTGGCTTTGCTCTGCTCAAGGCTGCTCTCCAACTTGCTCGCCTGCACTTTGGAGGAGACCAGCTGGAAGACAAGAGCAAGACAAGCGCTTGGGTCAGCGAGTTCCATCTTTCACGAGTCTGTTGGGGCAACCACTCTTCAGTGAAGGCGAAATCAACCTCACCCAGCACAACGGCGCTTCGCTTGAATTCATCTCCGCTACCAGCCTCTAAGTCATTTCTTTTCATTCCTGGCTAAGCACTTAGAACCTTCGTTTTTAGTGATAAAATAGGAAAATTCAGAATTTACCTCTCCAAGGAGATACTTCAAAGCACATTTAGCCTCTAGAATTGTTGCAATGCTGTCCCAACGCTGTTTAACTCGATCTCCACTGTCGGCATCCAAGAGTTTCTGCTGCAGATCCGCTATCTGGGCGCTCCTTTGGAAGAACGCGTGTATTTGAGGTTATGACGCAGGAGAAAACCTGGGCTAGTGTCTGGGCTGTCACCAGAACATTAGACAAAACAGTTCCAGTCAAAATTTTGAGTGCTTAGGGCAGCAGCTGGAGTGTGCAAGGCTACACCAGGGGGTTTCTCCTCCCCTCCCCACTTCCAATTAAAAGTACAGTGTTTCCCTCACACAGAGATGCTCACAAACATTTAAGCACAAAGCAATTTTAGCAACCAAGTAGTGCTCTCGTATCCCCACATTTTGGAAAAAAAATCAAACCAGGAGAAACCACGTGGTCTTATTTCATATTTTTTCACTGTCAGTAATTTATTTGACTTTCACAGAAGAGCTGTAGGTAGAGATGGGCAAGAAAACGAAGGCAAGGCCCCGCAAATCAGCTTTGCCATGCTGCCTTACCTGAGCCCCATCTCAGTTTCCAGGCTTTCTATCTGCTTTGATATGGAAAGGTCCATCTCTGATGTCTGCAAATCTGTGAGGCAGTAGGTGCGTCTCTGAAGGATTAGAGCAGCGGACAGAAATGAGGAATAGGTGAAGAAGTGCACGCAAGACTGGGCTTCCATTTACAGACATTTCAGTAAAGAGGAGCCATCTCTCTGTAGCTTAAATTCCATTTTTCCTTCCCGAAAGCATCAAGTCTTTGATAAGGGCTGTGACCCACTCACATTCATCAGATGTGTTGCATTAATTAACAAGTTACGTCAGCAAATCTGTTTCCCTGAGATGCCAGGGGACAGTAACAACACGAGCCCTTTTCTTCCAGAGAGGAATCATCTCCATCCCACCTTCTGAGGGCAAAGGTCAGAGAGGAGTGACCAAGCGACAGTACTTGAACAGCCAGAGCTGTGGGACGGGGAAAATGGTATTTCCCTCTCTTACCCGCAGCTTTGGAGGTGGGTTTTCTCCAGCCTCTTTCTTCTCTTTAAGCTGATGGAGCTCCTGTGCCAAGATCTTTCTGTCCTCCAGCAGGTCTGCAAGGTGCCGTCGAGCCTCCTCAGTGCTAACGAGAACCTCTACTTCGTTTGCAAGCCAGCTCTGGATGGAAAAAGAAAAATAACAGTAGAGGAGTTTGCTGCAGTCTCAACTTCAGGACCACACCTTCTGAAATGCCTTCATAGACAAATTCAATAATCACGTTGCCTCCTTTAATATGTAACTCCATGTTCCTCCCCTCTGCTCTCCAGCCATCGACCCCAGCAGCGCTGAGTTAAAACTCAATTTGCTCATTGTTGGAATGCACGACGTGTATCACCTACTTTCACTCGTGCAGCAACTCCTTCCATTCCCCGGTTTTGAGTTTCCTTCCGTTTCTCTGCAGCCTCCCGTTGTTTCTGCAGAGCATCCTTCAGGCGCTTGTTGGCGGCTGCTGCCTGTAAAATATTTCACACAAAAGCTGAACAGTAGCCACTTCACTTAATGTGCAACAGCTGAAACCAGGAGGTACGCACAGTGCAAGCCAGACATCGAGACAAAGGGAAGTTTACCCTTTAGGGTGCAGATTTAACCAGAATCCCTCAGAGCCTACAAGCCAGAAGCACAGGATTTTTCTACAGGGAGAAAAACACCTATTTCCAGATCTCTAAACCACTTTTAAGAAGCTTCTGCATATCCTATTACAACCTCCAACTGTACTTTGCAGACCTCTAGGAATGGTTTGGGAGTTTCTGGTGGATATTGGCTCCTCACCTCTTCTGTTTTGCGTCGAAGTACGTTGGCCTGCTTCTGGAAATCGCGTTCTAGCTTGAGGAGCTCATACTGTCTCTTGCGATCCTGCAGGGAAATAGTTAAGACAAATGGGAAAAAAAAATCACAAAACACATTAATACCTATTGCCAGTTTCAGGCTCCTTGGAACAGAATAATTACATTTGCTGTTTTGCAATGTAGATGTTTCATGGCACTAATTTCACTGCTCATTACAAACCTTGAGACAAATGGCTGTTAGGCTTAAAGGGACTAGAAGGGGCTCCACACTTGCCATCAAAAAGGTTTAAAGACTCTGAAGGCTGTTAAGAGACTGAAAGCCAGAAGTCTAAGACTTCGTGTCCCAAGGCATTGGGAAGAAAAGTTCCTCCAGAAGAATTTCTGGGAGACCAGGACTCCAGAGGTACAGATGTTTGCTGTCTATTATACTTGAATGCTACAAGACAGCTGGATTTCCTTAACAATTCTCACTGTTTACCTGCAGATTCAACATTCCTTTGAAAGCTTCAATACCTCCCATTCTGTGGCCAAATCCTACAACTTGAAATACTTACAAATATTAAATATATTTGCCTTCTGCTTTAGGGCTGAATCGTGATGACTGTGTTGACAGCTTTAAGACTGCCAGACACAAGCAAGCGAGTGAATTTACAACAACTGCTGAAAGGTGGCAGCCATATGAACTAATGTTATCTTCAAAGCATTGCCCAGATGTTTTTCAGATGCTCGCAAGTTAAACAAAGCCTTGCAGCAAAGGCTTCAATGGTTTGTTGCACTCTTTGGAGGGAGGTGCAGGTTGGGGGCTCACCCGTTCTTTCAGCTGGATCACTTCCTTGTCCTTCTGCTGTTTCCATTGCCTGAATTTCTCAGCATCTTCTTTCATTTGACGCATCAGCTGTACCCTCTGGTTTTTCATTTCCTGAAAATTAGAACTGGCTGGAAGAATTGTCCAGTACTTGCATTCTGGGCTCTTTCAACCTACATTCCCCTAGTGTGTCTGTCAGGAGTGGGGAGAGGCAGATGGGAAATATTACAGCATGTGCCTGCTCAGAGGAGGTGCCTAAGGACACTTGCAAAGTGCTAAAACCCAGAAATTCATTTTTTAAGGCATAAATGGAAGACAAACACATGCACAGTATACACATGGAAATCAAAGCAAAGTGATTTAAGTGAGGCAATACGTTATCAGAATAGCCAGAAGACACTTTGGGCTTCTTTTATTCCTCCAAGTCTTGGTAGTCACCTGACTATCGCATTACACCAGCAATTGTGGCCACATAGCTGAAGGAATCTTGCCAAAAACTGGTGTTCTAGGTCTAATAAATCAGAAAGCAAACGCTTTCTGTCTGGAAGCCGCTTTGTCTGCACAGGAGCAAGCCTGAGAACCGCATGCTGGGGTTAGTTACCCTGATCTCCTGGTTCAGTTTGGAGACAGTGCGTTCTGTAGATTCCTTCAGCTTTAAGAGCTTTGATTGCTCGTTCAGCTTTTTCTTCAGCTCACTAATTTGCCCTTCCAACTCCTGAAGTCTTTTCCGACGCCGTTCACTCAGTCTGTAAAGAAACCACACACCTGCCTAATTACCATTATTCTCAAACAAGTGCTCTCCAGCTTTAGAGACACCTTATGGAAAATGAAGCAGTTGTGTATTCTCGTCTTTCCCACCGATTAAAGCCATCATGCAATTCATACAACTCGCATGGCATATTAAAGGGATGCATTTGCATCAAAATAAGAGCTTTTACAAATAGTTGAAGTAAGTGCAAGACAATGAATTTTTGCAGGTGCACTAACAGTTTTCAGTGCTATCAGCACCAGTTTGCACAGTCACTCTTACTTGGCTTGGTTGACGTCCTTCTTTGCCACATACAGAGCAAAGACCAGCTCCTCCTTTTCTTTTTGCAAATTGCTGACCTCCAATTCCAGATCCTTGATATTAGTCTAGAAAGGAAAATAGTAGTAAGCCTCCAAATAAAACCCCTGAAATTCCATCCCAAGGCAAAGCTTTAAGACGGGAGGCCTTGAGAAACCACATTCCTTCCCAAGAGGCTGTAAACCACCCTGTTTAAAAGCAGAGTGTCAAAAGGGCTAGTCCTCCATACACTGAAATCTTAGTCAGAACCCTTCCCTCCTCAGCAAGGAGTGGCTGCGTTAATTGGGGAAAATAAACCGAACATGTTCTTACCAGAACTATTTCAGAAGAGTTTACCTGGTATTGGGACTGAATGGGCTCCAGCTGATTATCGTTCTGTGCCATTTTTTTGGCAAGCGCCTCTTTCAGAGTGAGGGCTTTATTCAGTTCAAGCAGCTCTTTGGACATCTGTGCTTGACGGAGAGCGTGTTGAGTGGTGAAGTCATCTGAGGTTCTCTTGGTGTCCTGGCCCATTTCTGCGTCCTGGAGGAGACACAGCGATGAGCAGGAGAGGCCGCTCAAAATCTCTTTCAATCCGTGAGCACAGTTCTTGCAGAACGCTTCAAATACATTTTTTACATCAAAAGTTAGATATTCAGAAATGAGAACAGGTTGTTGATCCTGAACACATTGAACAAATAAGGGTGTAGAAAGGCAGCACATAGAAAAGGGACACATGCTGTTTAGCAAAGATTTGGATTAGAAAACTAGCAAAGGATGCAGATAAAAGAGTGATGAGGGGATAAAAACATGCTCTGCACAGCTGGACTTCTCTGACTTACAGCTGCAGCATCCTGTTCGGAGTTTCCTATCTCTGCAGCAGCTTCCACTGTAGCAGCATTTTCACTCTATATAGGACAAAGAGAATAAAATTTTGGCAAAAAGTGGAAAATGAAGTAGTTGGACAGGGCTTTCTTTCTAGTCATCCCTGAACTCCAGCACTGGCAGCCACCTCCTCACAAAAGTAAGGAGTCTGGGAACAGGGGAAACATCTGATGAGGGAGAACAGAGAAGTTCCTCAATTAGACAAAGATTTGGCACCTTCTATTGAACAATTTCAGGTCTCTGCAATTTCGGTTGCTCATTAAAACTACCAAGTTTATAACTCTAACTCCAGCTTTTGAACTGTAAATCCATGCTCATCTCTCACTATCAGATTATTTTATGGAGACTCCTCCTTTTCCCCCACCATGTGCAGCCACTCAAGCACAAGTGACCTTTCTGCAGCATTAAAAGCCCAGCAGGGCAGCTGGTTTTGATGCGGATATCAAAAGTCATTTAATGTGTGTAATTCCTAGGCTCCTTAAGCAAAGCTTCAGCAGATTGGCAGAAGAACCCTGGGTTTCAACAGTAAACTCGCTTGGAATACACTCTCCTCTCTCTGGATTCAGTCTTACCTGCAACTGAGCCAACACTTGCTGCAGATTGCGAATCACCTCAACATTCTCTTTTAGTTCCTCATCTTCCACAGTCTCCACCAGCTTCTGCAGATCAAGCTTGCACCTGCAACACAGACACGGGAATAAGTCCCTGAGTGTTAGATGGCACATTTGTGTCACACATGCCAATAAGGAACAACTTTCCCCACTGCACATACAAATGAGCTCTGGATGAACAAACACAAATTGACTGTATCCAGTTTATTCCAACAAAAACATTTAATGCTGAAAGACATTTCCTCAGCATGAGCAGGGCGTGGAAAGAGACTTACACAGCATGTTGCTGAAGTTGTTCTAGCCTGGCATTCATCTTCTCATTTTCTTGTTCTGTCTAAGAGAAGTCAGAATTATACTGAATTGTAGGAAAAGCAAGACAAGAAGCCATGAAACAGCTAATTTATTTATGCGGAAGATATGTTGTCACTCTGGCAAATCAGTGTACTGAAAAGAACTCGCATGATCATCGCCAGCAGTTTGTTTAGACTTAACACTTTTTCACAGCAATGAATCAAAACAAAGCAGAGTGGGGTGAGAAAGAGAGAAGAGAGCGAGCACAAGTGCAAGTGTTGGTATTTAAAATGCTAAAGCAACAGAAAAGCTGCAAGATTCAGGCCTACTTTTCCCCATTGGAATCACCAGATCTACAGGCTCCAAGAGGCTCTGGAGGACTTTTGGTTCTGACTAATAGCTGGAGATTTGAAATAAATGTGAAAGGAACATTAAAGAGAGAGATTCCTAACACACCATTTGTACAGGAGCTCCTGTGGATTAATCTTCAGCTAAAAGGGGGAAGCCGTGCGACTGAAAGCTCTTCCTGGGTACCTGAACCTTACCAGAATGATCCTCTCCAGCATCTGCGCTGTCTGCCCAGCAGCCTCGCTCAGCCCTCGGCTCAGCTTTTGATTCTCCTCCATTAGCGACTGGTTCTTCTCCATCAGGGACTGGAGGTTCTCTGAAGGCACCATACTACTGAAATATTAAGGACCAGTTTGCTAGTGAACGTGACCACTAGAGGTTTGTAACAGCACTGAAATTACCTTCAAGTTTCCTAAATAACTTACAATAGATACAGGTTGTAGCACATGAACAGAAATAACTGGAGGAAGCCTAATCTGAATTCAAAAATTTAAGTAATGCAGCATAGCAAAACTAGATATTTGCAAGAGAAGAAAACACCCTTTTTTGAAACAGTAGTGCTGTTTAAGCAGTGGCAAGACTGTAAACTGCATGTACTTGGGTTTTGAAACAACCTCAGAACACAAAACCTACAGAATCCAACTCTTCTCTGCATTTTGTGCTTTTAAAAACAATGGAGACAGGTGCCCTACATTTAGAGGTGGGGGGTGAGGAAAAATAGAGGGATGGATGGGTCTGAGAATTAGGAGACATTGCCTAGTTCCTCTCATATTTCCTACAACAGATTTTTGCATGGAATTTCAGTAAGCATGACAAAAAAAAGAACAAAAAGAGAAAAAAAAGTCTTGATTCTATTAGAAAGCAACCAGTTTGTTCTACCCTCACTCTCCAGCACTGTCCGGGAGCAAAGGAGATCTAGAGCCTGTGCTGGTGCGTGATTGCCACCAGACCGTTGAGAATTAATCTACAAATCTTACTTGATGGACACGGGGAGGGTCCCTCCATGGGCCTGCAGCAGTAACACCTGTAGCTGTTGAACCTAGAAAGACAAACAATTACTAGTAAATCTCTCCCACATACTAACTGGAACACTATTAAAATCCTTAATATTAGTCACCTGCTCCACAACTGTTCTTTTACCATTGCCTGGGGAAAGGAACCACGTTGCTACAGTATTTCCTGTAATTCACTCCTAAAAAAACCGAAGAGCTCCCTGAGGAATGCTCAGATCAGAGAGCTGAAGGGAGCCGAAGGGCAGGTCTCCCGCTTTGCTGAACCAAGGCTCTGCTATTACCCCTCACATGAGAGAAACTCATCGCTTGCCTTCCTAAGCTACTTGAACAGAGGACAGATCTGCTCCTCTCCCCTGAAGAAAGCACTCAGTACCTGCTGCTTCAGATGATGCAGCTCGGCCGCCTGTGGATCAAGGTTGACAATTGGTTTATTTTTAATTTTTCTTGCTCTGTCAGCATAACGTAAAGTATTCAGGGTTTCTTCTAGGTTGGAATCTGCTGGGCTCACGCAGGCAATCATGAGAGTGTGGCTGTTACCACCCAGAGAATCTGAGAAGGCAAACAAGGCACAGCACTTTGAGAGAGCAAGAATGACCAGAAAAATATCATCATTAAGGTATCTAAAACCACATGAGTGCATATCCACACTACAGCTAGAAAACATTTCGCTGTAGATACAGAAAGCAGGTGACAATAACACACAAGTACACCTAGAAAATAGCTACCTGTGTGTGGCATTGTCACCTACTTTGCTCTCTGCCCCAGTCAGTACTTAAGAGCTTTTTTTGAAAGCTGAAGTTCCAAAGTCACATCTCAGCTCTAAGCATCGATGATTTCACTTCATAATCCCCAGTAATCTTGTCCTGCTGAGTAATGTCTGCAATTACTGTAATTTCTGTGCGCAATTTCTGGCATAGTTCTTTTCGATTTTCCCCTCCCTTCTCCCACACTATAACAACTCAAGACCTCCATGAATATCCAGACATCAGAATTCAGAGTCTTCAAATTTAAAGAATTACTGGCTAAGAACCTGTTTGTTCAGACCATCAAGCTCCATGGAATTTTAGCCTTTGGTTGTACACTAACGCATATTGGCTACATAAAACTTTTGATCAGAAAAAGAAAGGGCCCCACATCCAGCTCTGCATAAGCCAGTTTCTTTTTATTAGATATTTTCAGATATGGAAAATACCAAAGATCCTAACTTTTTCAACTGAGTTATTTAACTACCAAAAAAATCCCAGTAAATTGCATTACTATAGCTATATCCACACTAAAGGCTAATTTAAAGAAAATGTATTCAAGGACTACTACAACTATTGAAAATTAAGTAACACAAAGACTAGATATTCACACTAAGAAAACAAAACATAAATGTGACGTGCACAGTGAAGGCACAGACAGCCTGAGCTTCATTCTGGTTGTGACAACCTCCAGCAAGCAGCTATAATCAGGGTATAATAACAGATCTCTGTTTCCAGACTTCTCATATTCCTTCTCCCTCCCTCAAAACATGCACTGAATTTGTCTCATTTCCTCCCATCACCTAGGAACTGCAAAAGAGCAGGACTCATCATTGAGCCTCAGTGCATTTGTAACCTAAAAATAAAGAGTAAAGGAAAGGTCTCGCTGCAGTGAGAAGCTAAACCAGTAGCAGTAATCCCTCCATCAACACTTTGAACTGCAGTTGTACAGCTGTTGGTTTCTTTGCTGCTTTGTTAATTAAAGCACATCTGTAGATTTAGGCTTGATTGCCGCCTGTCTCTTACCTTGCAGCAGTCTCGTTAGCTTTGAGTCTCTGTAGGGGACAAAGCCACCCTTTTTGTTTTCGTCACCAAGAGCGCTAATTACATTCCCCAGGCAGAGAAGCCCTCTGTTTATGTTGATGCCTGCATGCAAACAGATGACAGCGAGCAGGAACTGGTCATTTTATGTCCTTTTTACAAAAATTTAAGGCTAAAGAAAGTATATTATAAAGGTTAAAGAACTGCTTGACTCAATTTATTAACTCAAAAATGGTAAAAAACGCAAGCTATACCAGCCCTTTTCCTACAGACCTTCTTTTAGCCGGTCTCCCTCAGCTTTGGTCTTCTTTTGTCTCTCAGAGCCAGCAAGATCAACCAAGTGTAGCTTGCAGTGAAAACTGGTGTTCCTGTGGCAGAAATAGTTTATTTTACTCTCTCGAGTAAACATGCAGTTAGGGAAGGAGCGGTCCAGTGGTTACCCAGCTGAAAGATATATGTCTTATCAGAGACAGCCAAAGAAATGAACTGCCTCAAGAGTAGGAGTTCATCCAAGACCAGGAGAGAATGACAGGACTACGAAATTTTGAGTAAGTCTGATTCCCAACAGCTGCATGATCACACTTACTTGTCATTTTTCTTTTTCTGATCGATGCAAATGGTGAAGATGGCATGGGAGCGAGAGGACTGGGAGTTCATTGCCGTGGCGGCCACCGTTCTGGAGTTGTTCCCTTGCTCTAGGCAGGACACAGTATCTTGGGCACAGGTGACATTTCTTTCCGTTAGCCCTACAATCTGCAGCCAGGAAGAAAGCAGCATTTATCCTCTCCTTTCCCAGTGAGCAGCACAAGATTACACGGAACAAAACTATTAACAGACCACAGCTACAGGCGTCCCGCACACCCATGCCGTGTGTATCACAACACAGAACCCATCCCTGCAAACTGGAACTGCGTGAAAGCAGCAGAACTGAGGGATGGAAGTTGAACTACAAAACAAGTAGAAAAAGCAAGGAGCAGCACAAGGGTTTCTGTACTAGAGTATAAACACACATCTGTACAAAACTGCTAAGAAAAGAACTTGAGCACTTGAATAGTTTCCCCTCGGATCCCTTTGTTGCACACTACTACATCTGCCAAAAAAGAACAATTGTAACAGAGTTTGAAATTTGGTGAGGACCTAAAGTACAACATTCTGATATTCACCCAAATCAGCCTTCAAAAATAGTCAGAATAGGACTTGCAAGTGGCTTTGTCATGAATGTCTGACCCTATTGGTGCTACCTTTCGAATAAACTTAAGGATCACCAATAACTTTAGGTCCATCAGTTGCTCCATTTATATAAAGCAGCGTGCAAGAAGGGAGACACTCATGTGACAACCTTGAAGTGCTCCATCCACCCCAGTTCAAACAAAGAATGATGTTATGCCTTAAACATCAAGTTTTTGATACTTTGGGTGGAAAAGATAGATGGCTGTGGAGGCAGACACGTCTTTTCTTTCCCAAGGTTTCGTGAAATGAAACATAGATTTTTAAGAGAGGCAATTAACAGTGTTGCTGTGAAGGCCTCATGGCCTAAGTGATGATAGAGATGAACCACCTGTTGGACAATCAACTACCAGAAGAAACCACAAACCAACAGCTACCCCTGACAGGCAAAACAACTCACTTCTGGTCAGTACTGGGAACTTTCCCCTAGTTCGAAGACCCCAGACACATTTCCAGAAGAGTCTTCCTAATTAACATGATGAGCGACCAGAGGGAGGAGACAAACTGCCCTCTCCTATCTCACATGTAAATGAACTGGGTTATAAAACGACCTCACGCGTGACATGAGGTGGTGGCATGTACCGAAATCTTCAACATGTCCCCCTCTTCCAGAGGATGTCACGACCTGTGGAGCAGTGATATCTTTCTCTCTCTGACATCTTAGTCTAATATATCTACTTCATTTTTTCTCCTCTCTCTCTCTTTTCCTTCTTCTTGACCATATAAAGGTAACATCATTGTAAGTTCTGCTGCTAAAGTCTTGTTAAGTTTTGTGATATAACAAGACACTTTTGCCAAGTCACTAATCGCTGTAATTTGTATTCCACCAAGTGCTTTTATAATTCATAATTGAATTGGACCTCTCGAGTGATTGTCTGTCATTCACTTTGTGTTACTGCACAGAAATACCCAGAGTTAACTCACACCTGATCTCACTTGGTGACACAGGGCATGCGTCACATTCAGAGTTAACTCATCCCACCTGGTGGGACAGGACAGCTTTTTGGTACCAGGATTGGGGTTTTCTGTGAGAAGCAGTTTTAGAGGTCTCCAAGGGGACAGAAGCCTGGCTGATAACGGAGAACTGGTCTGTGTCATGTTCTCTGACAGTGGGTCATGGCATCCCGGGTTAAGCCAGACCTAGACTGCTCCCCATTGTTGAGTTTACTAAACTATTATAAGGCTTGCCCGACTCCTGAGGGTCTTAGGTGGGCGTTGGGACGTCAGTCGTCCCCAGAGATTGTAACTGAGTGAATATGGGACTTGGCAAAAGAAAACAGGTTTGAGATCTTTGCTGTTTTGGGCAGCTGCACCGATAGCTGCCCAGAAAGAGAAACAAACTGAGCAATAAGTGATTAAATCATTGCAGACAGAGTTGGCAGCAGAGCATTCTAAGCAGCAACAAGTAGAGGGAGAATCAGCTGATAACAAATGAATCACAGAAAACTTGCAGAACAGCTCATGAGATGCTTTTCATTATTAACCTGTTTTCTTTGCAGGTATCTGTTTAAACGTATTACAGTTTCATTAAGTCTTTGCCTGTTATATGGTATAGTAAGTTCACAGACTGTTAAATCAAGAGAATCCATGGACCCAAAACATACATTTTGTGATTATACAGAAGACCATGAGCAATTTAGCTCTTTCCTGTGCGAATGTGGTGATAAGATTTTGTGTTTGATAGCCGTTACTTTTCTTTCTAGCCTACTAGCTTTATTCCAGCATCCAGACTTGTGCAACTCTGTGATAGGCCCTGTCTCATCTTGATGTACTAAATTTGGCTTTTTTGTATGTACGGCAGATAAAGAATCCTGTTTTGGGGTAACAGTTGTAGCACCTCAGATGAGACACTAATAAAAGCCTTGCCCAGCCCACTAAAGAACAGCGGGGGGGGCGGGTGCCGATGGGGCTCCAGCGCACACTGACCTGTTTTGTCAGGGAGACCCAGTGGTGCCTCTACCTGGCTGAGCAGTAAGCAGCTCAAAGGTGCAATGCTAAAAGTCGAGATATTGTCTTGAATAAGCATAATTGTGACCCATTCGCATATTTGAACTTGCTATTTGGTTTACAGATCTGAGCTCAGTATTTTAGCTTGTATATTTATATTTGGTACCAAAAGAATTTTGTTTGGGGAGATAATTACAAAATGGGAACCAGTTCTGCTAATGAAGTACCACCTTGCTTCCCCCTTAAGATGCAGCCTTACACATTATAGTAAATTTGTGGGGGGAATCCTCTGATACAAGAAAGTTTAAAATTATATTGTGTTTGACTATGGCCTGAATGTGGGATTCTGGGTTATAGTGCTGTATTGCAATTAATGTTGTTTTGCAGAACTTTGGAAAATGAGGTGAAGTACAGTACTGTATGTTAACTTGTTAAAACTAAATGCTGTGATGGATGTGAACTTGGGTTGCATTTAAAAGCTGCTAGAATATGATTTGGAACTAGAAAAATGAAAATAATGGATTGATGTTTAATATGCTGTTTATTGACATCTGTAAGAAATTGCAAAAGGTAAATGGGGCTGAGGAACGTAAAAGGAATACCTATTGCTCAGCTAATTGGAATTGCATGTAAAATGTACAATAGCAAGAACAAAATTTTTAAAAAAAAAAAAAAAGGCAAAAAGAGCCCAGGCCTGTGCTGTACAGCTTGAACATAAATTTCAGACCTCTGTCAAGCTGCAAGATAAACTCAGCTCATTGCAACCGAGGAGTCTGATGAGGCCTGGCAGCTCCCACTTGCCAAGTCACTAATCACTGCAATCTGTATTCCATCAAGTGCTTTTAGTAAATTCATAATTGAACTGGACGTCTGGAGTGACTGTCATTCAGTTTGCGTTACCACACAAATACCCAGAGTTAACTCACACCTGATCTCACCTGGTGAGACAGGGCACACATCGCGTTCAGAGTTAACTCATCCCTCATCCCACCTGGTGAGACGGGACAACTCGTTTCACCAAAACATTTCTCCTGAGCCACGTCACTCCCTCCTGTCCCCACATGTAACATGGCAACAGACCTTTATGCCTTCTTTGGGATCTTCCCGTATACTGATTTGACAAGATCGTTCTCTTGATGGGCACAGCAGGTCCAGAATATCCTCATTGTAGATCTGAAAGCATCAGAGCAGCAGCTTAAAGTCAGCAGCCTCGCAAGAGGGAGACGTACAGTTATGCTGAAGTCATGGCTAATTTTGCGCGACATTCTATTCATTTTACCTTTAGAGAAATACACCCAGGGCTCAGAATCTAGTTCCTGATGTAACCTTGTGTAGTCTTAGGTTTTGATTTGATAAATACATCTTACTTGAAGGAGGCAGCCTCATTAAAACTCACTTTATCTGCAATTCTTAACTTTACAAGAGTTTGAAAATCAAAACAACTTTTACCTCTAGATAAGAAACTTTGAGGACGAATTCCCAGTCCTGCCTTTGCTCCTTCTCCTTAAACAGCAGCTTGATTACCCGAGGGATGACCCCCACGCCAGGTTCATGCTCTTGATTGGCCGTGTAGGTACCTCCCATGGAATATGTTTTCCCAGATCCTGTCTGTCCATAGGCCAAGACAGTCGCATTATACCCTGGGGGAACAAAGGACGCTGAAGCATGGTCACGTGGGAACCAGAAGCAGCTTTGACAAACAAAGCTGCATTCTAGTAACAGTATCCTTCCAAAAACATTAACATCATCAAGGGAAAAAAGCCAATTAAAAGCTCCTTAAAGCACTGATATAATTATTATTCCAGCTTTTTTTAAAGACTGCACCGTTGCTTTACTAGAGCCAGTGACAGAAACACTCTGTAATTCTCTGTCATCCCAGATCCACTGCAGCATTGGTAACAGCTCCTGATATAGAATGCTTATCAATTCATTGTATTATTCTTGATAAGATTCCCTCGCCTTACATAAATTGCTTCAGGAACCAAAACGACCCAGTGAACACATACAAGTCATCTTGGCTTCTTACCACAGTCAGTGTCTAGATAGCACAAGACTATTTCTCAAGAATACCAAAGAAGAAATGAGTTAGAATGGAGAATTCAACAGCACCTTCTTCCACACAGCTGAGCCCACCAAAATCCCCAGTACTTTAAAACAGAGTTGAACCCCAGTTACAACAAACCTTTGAAGATGCCCCGTATGAGAGGAGCGACAGCTGTGTTGAAAACTTCCTCTTGTTCAACAGATGGGTCAAACACGTAGTCATATGTGAAGGACTTATCATTACCTACAACTACCTGTGAAGGAGATGAGAACAGCTGGCTGAGCCACCCCAGCACCCCGGGGTAGGGAGAGGGGACAAGGGACAAGGGCCGACCCCCGGGCACAAGGGCTGTCTCACCTGCGGCTCCCCCGGCACGAAGGACAGGCACACCTGGCACCCTTCACTGGTCTCCTTGGGCACCAGGGGCCGGCAGCGCAGGGCCACCCGCACCGGGATCCACTTCTCATCATCCCTCACCATCTTCAGCCGCCCTGCGGAGAGCGGAACCGCCTGAGGCCTCGCAGGAGCAGCACCCAGGGGTGCCGGGAGGTACCGCCCCGGCGGGGCCCAGCGCTGCGGCCCCCGGGCCTGCACCCCGCGGCCTAGGCCGGAGCAGCCTCAGGCCCGACCCTGCAGGCCGCGCCCAGCCCCGGGCCAGGCCCTCCGCGCTCCCCGCGACACCACCAAGAGAAGCCCAGGGGAGAAAGGGGGAAATGCAGCGGCCACCAGCCCAGCCGCGGCCCGGCCCGTGACGCACCTGGAGCCGCCGCCGCCCGTTGGCGATGGCGGCGCCGCAGCAACCGCCAACATTTAAAAGCGGGGCCGCGCGCCGCAACCCGCCAATGGCGTGGCTGTGCGTCAGGGGCGTGGCTGTGCGTCGGGGGCGGGGGCCGTGCGTCGGGGGCGGGGCGTGCGTCGGGGGCGGGGCGCTGAGGGGAGGCGGCGCGGCAGCCATGGAGGGCCGCCTGCCCTACGACGACTTCCCGGTGGTTTTCCTGCCGCCCTACGAGAGCCCGCCCGCCTGGGTGCCGCCGCACGAGGTGAGGGGACGCGGCTGGGGACGCGGGAGGAGGAGGAGGCGGCGGCCGGGCTGGGCTGGGGGGCAGGCGGAGGCTTCGCGGCCCGGCCCCGCCGCTGAGGCCGCCGGCGCGTTGCCTTGCAGAGGGTTTATCACCCCGACTACAACAACGAGCTCACCCAGTTCCTGCCCCGCACCATCGTCCTGAAGAAGCCGCCCGGGGCGCAGGTGAGACCCCGCTGAACCCCGGCCCCCCGCTCCGGCCCGGCGGGTCCCGCCGCTCCCGGGGCCCGGGCGCTGCGCAGCCCCAGGGGAGCGGCGGGTCCTGCCCGGGCCTTCGCTCGCTGTGCTGGTTCCCGTGTCCTTCCAACGCCTTTCCTGGCAGAAAATCAGCCCGGTGGAGCTGTGGGATTCTAATCCCGAACGGGTGGTGTCCTGGCAGCAAAATATAAAGTGCTGGAGGTCGGGCGGTGCCTGGCGCTGCCCACATCCAGGGACACCGGGATGGAGATGGATGATGCTCCTCAGCAGCTGGGAAGGGCCAGGCCGTGGAGGGAGAATGAAACTTTGTGGGCATGGTAGAGAAGTACAAGATGTTGTGGTGTGGAGCCGATAAGGGACAGGGAGCCCCTCGGGTGTTGAGGGTGGGATTGCTGTGGAGGTTCGAGAGGGGCTGGTGCTGTAGCACCGGTGCCTTTGCTACCTCTGGAAGAGATGCGTTCCTGCTGGGAAGGGTCCTGGGCCAGAGGAGGCGACTGCATTTCACTGCTGGTTTCTCTCACAGCTGGGCTTCAACATCCGGGGAGGAAAAGCCTCGCAGCTGGGGATCTTCATCTCTAAGGTGCGTCTGTCCTTCTGCCACTCCCCTCCCCGTGTTCCCTTGGGTGTTGCTGAGCCAGCTGGCTGCACAGGAAGACTGTCATATGCCTTGTATACATCTCTAAACTCACAGCTGTAATTTGCCACACACCAAGCAGCAGTTGGGCGGTCCTGCACCATTTCCTGATCTCTCCCCAGCCCACGGAGTGTTGCTGCTGCGCTGCAGTTCCCCAGTCCCTGTCCTCCCCAGTCCCGTGTGGGTGCACTGGATGGGCAGCATGGGGAGTGGGCTCTGCGGGAGGAGAGCCACTGTCGCTGTCACTGCTCTTCCCTTCACAGGTGATCCCTGACTCGGATGCGCACAGAGCTGGGCTGCAGGAAGGGGACCAGGTTCTCTCAGTGAATGATGTGGATTTTCAGGACATCGAGCACAGCAAGGTGAGTGCTCCTGCGGCCCAGCCGCTGGCGTAGGGATAGGACGGGGTCCTGTCCGTGCGGACACCATCTCCCACCGGCCTCTCAGCCTGCACCAGCTTGGCTGGTGGCACCACGTCACCGACGCCGTCCCCTTTGCTGTCCTGCAGTGCAGCCTGGTCACTGAGCAACTCCTTCTGCTTTCAGGCTGTGGAGATCCTGAAGACAGCCCGTGAAATCACTATGCGTGTGCGTTACTTCCCCTACAGTAAGTGTCTGCTGGCTCCGAGGCCACGCACTGAGCAGCGTTTCTCCTCGGAAAGTAGGTGGCATCCCTGTGATTCCACCTGAGCTTAGCAGTTGTGACTCTGAGGCCGTAGATGGCATTAAGCTCGCAGCCTGCAGATCAGAAAGGACTTTGGTCTTTGATTTGGGGACCAGGACAGCTACTAAGTCAAACAAGCAAGGACTGGCTTCAGCTGTCCATGTAGAAAAATGTAGAGAAGGGCTTAGCAACACAGTGCTAAAAGCTGGGATGATTGTTGGGTGGAATTGTTAGAGTTGTAAAAGATGCTGCTTATCCTTGAATAACACAGGAGTTAGCTTTGTCACTAGTGGACCCATGCAGATGGCGGACACTGCTTGTGGTTTTTATCCCTCCCTACGGATGTTGTGAGGGGATAAAACTTTATTAACTGTGGGTTTCTGCACCCATAAAGTTCATAGATACAAGGGGGGGGAAAACAGGTGAAGTCAAGCCAAACAAGGATTCCTCATAAAATGGAAACTGACCCTTAAGCAAAGAAAGAAGAAAAATATGGAGCAGGGGAAGAGAGGACTTTAAACAATTGTTCTAAATGCCCAGAAATAACCCAAATTGATGGCTGGGGTGTGAATGTGCTATTTTAAAGCCAGCTGCTGCGCAGGGGGTAGCACACACTGCTTCTACTTGGTGAGGTATATGCAAGATGTGTGTTTTCCTGTAGCATTTGGGCTGATTTCCCCCTTGCCATCAGTGCCTGCCCTTTCAGCCGTGCCTTCTCTCTCTCCCCTCCAGATTACCAGAGACAGAAGGAAAGGACCGTTCACTAGTCGGCAGCTGCCCGCTGGGGCTCCAGAGTAGCCATCCTCTCAAAAAAAACCTCTCCACTACTTTTCCTCAACACGTGACGTGACACATCAAGTTTCAGCTGTCACTGAAGGTACAACTGTGTCCTGTTGGCTGCACAGGCGTCATCTTGGATGAACTCGGGATGCCAAGAGCATCTTCTTTAGCTGGACACTGGATGGGGCTTTAGTCTCTACTGCTGGAAGTGGGTGGTGGAACAAGCTGATGGTGCTGATGTGGAAGCGGGTACCCAAAGGCAGCTTCTCCAACAAGATCAGTGCTTCTCTTCTATAGTAGGACTTAATGTAAAGGAGTGTTGTGCTGGTTGTTGTTGGGATATAAAGCCAAGAGGGTCTGAGCATGTTTGAGCAGAGCCTTTGTCCTCCAAGAGATCAAACTGTTCACTCTCTGGTGACATGAAATTCCTTCTCCGCTGTCCTACTACCTCTGCTCTACACTGCTGGGTTTGCTCGGGACTCAAGGAACAGGAGTAAAATCCACTCAAACTCACATCTTTAGCTGCACTAGTTTGTATCTTTGCTGCTTAAAAACCCCCACGGTACAGGACCGAGACGCTTGGAGCGGTTTCTGAACCGTCATGGGCACTTGGCCAGGTTCCCTCAGGTGTGGTGCTTGTGTTAAAGGTTTCACTCACTCAACCCGCTTCCCTCGCTTGGCACAGCCCTATCCCCGGCATGTGCTCCCCTCAGAACTCCCTCTGACTTAGGGTTAAACTTCTCTGTTCTCCAAGAGAGGGGAGGAAACTTGCTGTACCCTGCACTGGGAGAGCACAGTTGAAAACGTGCCACTTAACCAGCAAATCTGGATGCTTCACATTGTAAACGGCATCAGGACAGCCCTTGCTCTGGCCTGTGCTGTGTTTTCCACTTATCTGTAATAACTGAAATAATAAAGTGAGTACAGCAACCAGAATTCATCTCATTCCCACTCAGGAAGTTTCCATGGAGGGTTTGTCAGCACCCTCAGCGCTACCACAGGAAAGGCTGGGCAGACACCCGGGATGGGTCGGCTCCGGTTGCCCTGGCAGCCTGGAGGAGGAAAGTGGGGGTCTCTGCGAGGTGTAGCTCTGTTTTAAGGGTCTTTTTCCACTTCCTGGGATGGAGGTCAGCCCTCGATTAGGCTGGAGCAATGTCTCAGCGCTGCAACGGAGGATTTGGTCTGTGGTGGCACCAATGCAACTCACTTGAGACAGCCCTAATGCAGCTTCAGTGCCGCCAGCCAGATTGCACAACTGCTGGGCAGAAATCTGAGCCAGGCTGAAGCAGAATAAAATACAACACACTAGAAAAGAGACTTTCCCTTCTCCCCGTTGCGCTCAGCCGAGCCAGCGTGAAGGTTCGGAGGGCAGCCCCGGTCCCAAAGCCAACCCTGTGCTCTGCAAGTGGAAAATGGTGACTGAACATACATGAGGCGTTTGGCACACAACCCAACTGCAGATACAGCCTCAGTGTTCAGTCCTAACCCCGCTTCAGGAGCTCCAGGAAGGTCTCCCCTGCCCAGGGCAGCTTCCTCCCTGCAATTACTCAGAGGTAATTAGCTCGGTGCCTTCACAGCCATCACACTGACCCTGCGACTGGCTGTGGGTTAACAGGAAAGAGTGGATTCCTTCCCAAGACACATTCCTATCTTAGGTATCTTAATTAACGAAGCAGTAATAAGGTTTGTACTGGCCACCACAGTCCATTTCATCCTCCAAAACTGGAGGGACAAACAGGGACAGTTACCGATTCCTGCTGGGAAAACAGGTCCAGCAACACTGCATTTTTTTAGCGCCTCTCAGAATAGAGGCCAAGAGTCACCAGCACGGGAGCAGCTTTAGTTTGTCAGGGAGCAACTCCCTGGGCAGGGAAGCAGACTGGCAGAGGTACTGCAGGGAACTTGACCTTCTGGAGCACCAGGAACAGCCGCAGAACACACAGGGTTGTGTCAAGGCACAGCAGGTCACACCTGAGACACCCACCGAGCAGCTCCGCGCCCTGAGACACCTGCAGACACCCCATGTGCTCCCGGCCCCACTCAGCGCTGTGGTAGGATCCGTGCAGTCACGTCATGAGAGAAAAGGCTATAAACCCAGAGATTAAAAGCTCCCACCCCACCTTATCATAAACCACTGGATGAGCCTGAGCTGCATCACATAGCATCCCTCCCTGCACTTCAGTCCTCCGAACTGCTGCGCTCACCCTTCTCACCTCGTTCCCCTCCCAAAGCCAGGCTTACCCCCAGTAAGCTCATCCTTCTTCCACCATGCCCTAAGGCAGGACAGACTTGTTAAACCTGGGAGTAAAATAAGTGGCAGCAGCCCCAGTTCCCCGCCGGCAGCAGGACAGCAAAGGTGTTGGTGAAATAACTTTATTTAGTGTGATACACGGCTGTGGTCAGACAGTCCGTACTCAGAGTAATAGTCACGCTTACAGGGGAACAGCTAGGAGACAGCAGGGCCAGACACACACTCAATATTATACACATCCATAGAGAAGACAGCGGGAAGTGAACTATTTTCTTTCACTAGTTAACTCCCCTCGGTACTTAGGGTCTCCCCAATCCCTCCCCCCAGGCCCGTGACTGGGAACAACACGACAGCAGAGCAGTGCACACCTGCCTGTGAGAAGGGGACGGCAAAAACCTGTTCTACAGCAGACACGGACACACCGACAAACATCAGCAATTCCCACACGACAGGGTTATGTACAAAGGAAGGGGCTGAGCTTCCCGCCGGTGCCGGGGGGTAAAGGGGGGGACACTCCAGAGTGAAATGGGGAACGACATCCCAGCTTCCTCCTGCAGCCCAGCTCAGCCCAAGGAGAGGGACAGGGCAGTCACCAACTTGCCACCAGTAAGCCAACACTGGGACCCTCAGCTCCCGCTCCTGGGCTGCCCCCTCCCCTCCCTCGGCTTCAAAGTGCGCACGTTGTGTCAGTGACCAACAGGCGTCCTGCTCGGGAAGTGTCACCAGCCACCAAACGCTGTCCCCACCTGTCCTACTGCGGTGGCTCTCCTGCCCGCTCACATCCCCCGTCAGCATGACACAGGCCAGGTGATGAAAAGAACAGAACTGTTTTGTTCTCCTCTCTGTCAACAGATAAACCTACCGACTTCTGGTTAGGAGAGACAGACAAAAAAAACCCAGTACCAGTCTCTGAAAAGCTCTGTTAATGTCATTAGAAATGAGGGGCAGGGGGAAGAGGAGGTTATTTCCCAACCTCCAAGCTGAGCAGTGACACCAAAGGTCACTTCAGCAGCACACACTCCTGCATTCCTCTGCGTGGGTCTGACAATAAATCCCTGCCACCGCTCATCTCAGCTTTGGCAATGTTACAGCTTAGCTCTGTTCCAAAAGGGAAACGGCTACTGGCCTCCCCACCCCTCCAGAGGCCCATGACAAAGGCAGAAGCAGCTCTGTACAATTTCTGCATGCAACAACCTACATGCGAGAGCAGCACAGCTAACCCTGGCCTTCTGTCTGCTGCAGCTCCGTGTGAAGCAGCTCCCAGTCTACATGACAATGAGAGCAGAGCCCAGGAAAGCTCCTGCCCAGCATCCATGACTCCCAGGGCAGGTATTGTCCCTGTCGTGATGGATTCCAGGCAACCGTTCGCTTCTGCTGTTGACAGACAGGGCCCAGGCCTCTACAACCCACCCTGAGGATCTTCTCTCCCCACTCTGCAAAGCTTCTGGACCCTCTTCCTTCCCCACATCCCACAGCCAACACTCACCGAGCACCAGCGTCCTCTGGACGGGAAGAGATTCCAACCGAGGAGAGCAGCCTGTGGGATGTCTCTGCTACACAAGCAGGAGCAACAAGGCCAAAGCTATCAGAGTCTGGGGGTTTCCAGTGCTGCGTGTAACACGAGGGGCAAAACAACTCAGAAGTCATGAGCAAGAGTTAGCCAAGATCATCCACAGAAAGGAGAAATGGAGGAGCTAAGATTGTGTGTGCCCTGCAGGAAGCAAAAGCCTAGAAACAGATAACCTGTATTGTCCAAAAAGGCAAGGCCACGTCAAACTGACCGGTTTAAAAGGAGCAGCCTTTCGCCGGAGGAAGTGGGGATGTGGGACAGAGACAGGGCTGGAGGGGACGGGGAAGGAGTTACGATGCAAGGCAGTGTGGAAGGCGGAAAGCCCATCCCCAAGCTTTATTTTTTGTCTTCCCTAACTTGGTGGCTTTTCCATGGCATTCACAAGATACATCTGAGCAGCCAGGCTCGAGGTGGGGAAGAGGAGGAGAAGGAGAGGAAGAGAGAGAGTGTAAAGGGCACCAGAGTGCCAAAGTGCAACAACATAAAAATAAATCAAAATAAAAAGACAGGACACTCATTCTGCACTCGGGGCTCATACCATGCAGTAAGAGGGGTGGCCGGGGCTGCTCCCCACCAGTAAACAGCGAGTTCACTCGCTTAGTAGATTGGTTTTTCAGCCCCCAAAGTAGGGTTGCTTAGCCAAATGAGCGGTGATGTTCTTCTGTGAGACTGGCCGGTCGGGGAATGTGCTGCTACAGAACGGGCCTGTTAGCAGGAGCACCCGCTCTCCGTTACTGGCTGCTCGGGAGGTTTCTCTAGTTTGATGTCGATCACTGCAGGAGGCAAGTTAAGGAAAAACTAGGAGCCAAAAAGTCTGCAAGCCCAACCTAATGAGATCATTGTGATAGTGACAGGAAAGTTCCTGATGAGAAAGCAAGGATACTGTCTTCTTTGCTCTTCTCTGGTGTGCTGTCCATCCCAGGTAAGGCAGCAGCCACACGACGGAAAAGCTGGAAAACAGCAAGAGGTAAAGCTGAAGGCTTGTCAGGAAAAAAAGAAAAGGCACGTTAAAAACCATTGCTTTATGGCAGATTTTAGAGTCCAAATCGTACAAACTTGTTGTGTGGGAACTTCAGCAAACAAAGGAATAATCAACAAATGCCACAAGAATTTTACCTAAGAAATCTAACAGGTTTTATTAAGGAAGTTATTCAAGCCAGTTTTATTTGTTTCCACTTGAACACAGCATGGAATTAATTTCTACCATTTCCAGCCTCGGCTGGTTTTGTGCACAGCAACATTACAGGGCACAACTCAGGATCTCTGAGAACAGCCTCGCAAGAGACTGAAGGTTTAACAAGTTTCTGGAATACCAGGTTTTCCAGCCCATCCTTTCAGTTCAGTCCTGCTGCAAACCAGCCCCAAGTGAGCTGCGTTTAAGCTATTAAGGATCTGCTAGAGCTGGGAAGGACTATCATATCCCCATAAAAAACACAAAATGGTTTTGCATGATTTTTCAAGTGAATACTTTGGTCTCCTCCTGCTGACTTTAATGCAGCAGCGAACACAATACAGACACCACTAGGCTGCCTGGTGACAAGTGCTGCAGAAAGAACCAGAGGAATCACGAGCTCATGATGACTTTCCTCACAGTAGCTCAGCAGGGGCTTCTCATCCAACCCCTCCAAATTGTGGTACTTGGAAAAATCAAGGCACTGAGGTACGAGCAAGGTGCCGCAGTTAGAACCCCGTTAGTCACAGTTGTTCTCACTGCAAACACCCGCTAGGCAAATAACACAACAGTAAGAACCAAAGGTTAAAGTGGATTCAATCCAGAATAGCCAAAAGAAAAACTAAAACCAAAGTCTCCTAATCCCATTGTGAGGTTCTCCCAATCAGCTGGTGAGCACCAAACTGTTAAATTCTGTTTCCCAGCAGTGCAGATGCTCCCTGCAGAGCCCTGGAGCTGGGGCTGCCTCTCTCCCCGACTTCTGTCCCACTTCAGAACAATTCCTGAACTAGCAGGGACCGGGATGACAAGCTTGGAGCAAGAGGCAACGGGCACAAACTGTGATACAAGAAATCCTGTTTAAACATAAGAAAAAAGTTTAAAGCTTTTTTTTTTACTGTAGGGATAGTCAAACACTGTGATAGGTTGCCTGGAGTGATGGAGTCTCTGTCCTCTGAGACATTCAAAACCAAACTGGAGGCAGTTCTGGGCACGCCGCTCTGAGCACGAGGCTTGGACGAGGTGATCTCCAGACATCGCCTCCAACCTCAGCTATTCTATGGTTTTCTGCTGTGGCTTCAAAAAGAAGCAGGAGCTTCTACTCCAGTGCCTTAGCATATGCAATTATCCTGACTGATCTCAACACTGGTTTTAGAAAACCATGTATTAACTGCTAACAAAAGCAAAGGGAGCACACAAAATTACGTTTGCCTGCACAAAACAGTGGCATTCCTGTCCCTCAGCACATCCTGGTTTAGATTTGCCTTTTTTTCAAGGCAAGTTTGCTTGGCTTCAACAGCGAACCCCTGACTTGATGGGAAAGGGGCTTCCACTAGATAAAGCAGCAAGAAGCATTTCAGGGGTCAACAACAACCAATAGAAGCAAATATCTGATGGAACAGGAACCCCAAGCAGCAGCTTAATCCTCCCACATACAGAGCGGCAAAGGAGAGATTTCCAGTCTACAGAGCTGAACATCAACCCACCTGTTTCACATTGTACCCAGTCTTTGCGCTGGTCTCAATAAACATCACATTCAGCTCTTTGGCTCTCTGTTCACCTTCTTCTGTAGTAATTTGCCTGGACAAAGATGCAAACAGAAGCAGAAAGACAGAAAGGAAGGACAGGAAGAGTTACAGATGTCTGGGACTCAGCTGCTCTTCACGCAGAGTTGCTTCACTGCCCCTCACAAGAGCGCACCATCCACCCGAGGAGACCTCTGGAGCTCTCAGGCTTTAAGACCCCCAAATCCTTCAGGTACAAATGGAACAACCTCAGGTAAGGCACCCAGGGAACGCCTGGGCTTACGACTGTTAATAACAGACGAACCTCCGGACGCTGCACCTGATACAAAAAGCAGTTTCCCCAAGGGAATTCCATGAGGTTACAGGCAGATTTCGGAAAGGCTCCAGCAGCAAGCGCCAGGCTGCTGCTTGGAGCAAGCACCTGCAAATGCATCTTTGATCAATACCCTGGACATATCTGTTTCACATTCTATCCTGCTTTAGCACTGGTTTCAATATACATCTTAGTTCTCGGGCTTTTCTCTCACCCTCCTCTACAGAAACCTGTCTACAGCAATGAGAACAAATCACAGAAAAGAAAAACCAAACCAAAGCAGTCCAAAAATAATGAAAACTGCACGAAAACAAAATAACAAACCCAATAAAACAATAACAACAAAAAACCCAAACCAAAACCAACAGCAACAAAAGCCCAAACCAAAACCCAGCCACAAACTGAAGCAACGTTAACAGGAAAGAAAAACTTAACAGGCTGCACCAAATAAGAAAGTGCTATTTTTAGTCCAGCTTTTTGGCCTCAGAACTTGCACCACCGCTTGGCTTCTACCATAGGATTAATTGTTTCCAGGACACTGTATTCTACTCTGAAAAATGTGACCCAGCTCAGACTGATTCTGTGGCTTTGTTCGGCATTAAAAGGCCCAGTATTCCAGCCTCACATAAATCTCGCTTTCTTTTAAAGGACAGGCAAGGCAGCTTCTTTTACTGATACCCGGATATACACCAGAATTCCGAATTCTAGCCTAGACCAGGACTACTGCCACTTACATTAAACTTCTAAAATAAGAATTTCTAGTGCTATGTGAACTTCAACTGTAGCTACGCTTCAAACTATTTGGTGGTATTTTTAATTGTTAGGGCAGTGCTGGGCCAGCTGTCCTGCACAAGCACTCCACTCACATACTATCAGGAAATAATCCAAGGCAGAAATTACCCCACTGGGTTTTCCAGTTCCACAGGAAACTGGGTTTGGATAGAAATTTGAAAGCCTCCAATCTAAACGGCAGGTTATTCAATTAGGGAGCTGCAGTTATTTCGAGCTCCCAGGAGGGCGTAAGAGATACTAAATAGTCAAGATCCAGAGCTGGCTCAAGTACAACAGCTCGGACTTTGCTTGGTTGCTTTTGTAAGCTGATTTCAGGGACAAGACCAATCTGAGGTCTTGCCACCTGGAATTATTAATCCAAATCAGCAATAAACATTTTTATCATATTTCTGAAGCTCTGAGAACTAAGTTTTACCAATATTTCTAAAGTGCAAGGCACAGGATGCTCAGAATGGCCTCCCATTTGGCTACTCTCACTTGCAGTGGTTGTCAGGACTCAAGTGCTCTATATGGTGAACACCAAACACGTTTCTGTAAGAACCACCAGTACGAAGCCCACGCTGTGCCCAGCTGGAGCTTAACTTTATCCTCAAACCACCTGCTGGGATTAGAACTGTCTCTGCTTTTCCTGCTAGGCACGGCAAACTAAAAATCAACAGCGAGACTTTGGCAGGGAGAAAGGGTGAAAAGCCTCTCCTGAGCCCAGTCTGTGCAGCTGGGGATGCTGGTTGCTGGCTCACACCAGCATTTGGACAACACCAAAACCACAAGAGAAAACCACATTGCAAGACATTGTGAAGCAATATGTATGCTGCAGGAGCGAGCAAAGCAAGGTTTAGGATTTAAGACATGAGAGCATCCAGCAGTGGAACAGTCTAATCCCCGTTAGGCCCATCACCCCAAGAACCAGAGCAAACAGTTCAGATATCACTGCAAATTTTTCTGAGAAAACGTTTATGGTGCACCTGTCAGTTTTTTCAAGCTGTTATCTTTTCATCAGACATATCTCGGCCAAAGGATAAGGGTTTGATTTTATAAGACCCCATTTTGCTGTGAGATCAGGTGTTTCCCAGTTTGGGGTTTTTTTGAGATGCTTTTTTTTTTATATCAGATAAAAATTCCCCATCATTTCAATTCTTCGTAGGCCCTGTGCCATAAGAAGCACACATTTTAGAGTACCTGGCATATGTGAAGATGTTAAAATATTTGGATTGTAAGGAATAGTGGCTGACTCCATCTTCCCTTTGCCAACTACTACTGACACTAACCATTAAAATATTTCCTTATCTACCCTGTTTCTTATGTCTTCCTAGAGAATGAAAATCCCTGACAACATTAAACAAAATTTTTGCTAAATCAACAATCAAGAATTTGAAACAGAAATGCAAAAGCACAAGGCTGTGGTCTTCTAAGAAGCTATTACATTGGTTATATTGGCTGAAGTGGCATTGTAGGAATAAGAGTTTTAATAGCGAAATGCTTTATGACATGTCCCAAAACATTAAGGCCACGTGATTTTAAGAGTCTAATTAACTTTTTACATCTCTTGGGGAAGTCTGCTATTGCTGATCTAGTTTCCTCTCACATATCCACAATACCACAGTTTGTGTTTTGTATGACATGAAATTTAGGCTCAGAGGAAAACCTTGTAGACTGACACTGTAAAAGCTCAGTCTGCATCTTGGAACAAGAAGAAACTTTACCATGAACTTCCAGTTGCACATGCAGAAAGTCATGTAAATAGGCTTATTGAAAACAGTCAGATTTCCTTGCTTCTGCACAACATTTTTGGCTTTATCTCAGCACAAAAAAGAAAAATCAGACAAAATAAACTATTGAGAAACATGGTATAGAGATATCTGATTTAAGTAAAAGGGTTTTTTTCTGGGTGGTTTGCTTTAACAAAATCTATTTGTAGAATAGCAAAATGGAATAACTTGACATTGTGAAACCAGAAATCTGAATTTCCTGACAAGCTTGTTATGCTTTGTTTCAAATCAACAGTTGTTTTAAGACAGCCTAGTTGGCCAGTTCCCGGTCAGGGCAGCGAGGCCGCCCGCTCCCTCCACTACCTCTTGTCCGCCAGGTCAGTTTTGTTCCCCACCAACATGATGATAACGTCACTGCCTCTCTCTGTCCGAACGTCATCAATCCACTTGGAGGTTTGCTGGAAAGAATTCAAGTCTGTAGGAAAGAAGAAAATGGGAGTGCTAAGGATAAAACTTATTTTCAGAGGGGGAGAATACTCTGCCTGTACTCAGGTGCTTCTCCACATCTCCCCACACCACATATAAATGACCCATAAATTGTTTTCCGCTCAGACAGAAAAACAGTTTCTCAAGTTAATCATCTTTTTGCAGAACTTCTGGCTGTTAACATATTCGTTCTGCTTACACGTAGTATTTCAAATAACGAGACACCAAAGCATCACTCACTTGTAATGTCATAGACTACCACAGCAATGGTGGAGTCGCGGATGTAGCTGGGAATGAGGCTGCGGAACCGCTCCTGGCCGGCTGTGTCCCAAAGCTGCAGCCGAACCTGCTGGTACCAGGCCAGGGAGAGCAGAGAGCGAGGGAGAAAAGAAAGGAGGAAACTGTCCTTTAGAGAAAAGGCCATCGCTAGAATTAACGCTCAGTCTGAGAAGCTGCGGCTGACCTTGAAATCTCACCCCAAATATCCGAACACCACCGAAGTCGGATTTTCTGACTTTGTTTGTAGATAATGTGCTTTAATTACCAACTTTGCTTGTCTAGAGATTCTGCTGTTCCCCAAGAGCTCCAGGTTGTGGTTACTACCTCATGCTGATACGGTAGCTAACGGCTCCAAGCTGCTCTACGTGTGGGTCTCCACAGGACTCCTACCCCAGAATATCTCGGATCAAAGGCTTTTGGGCAATTCCCACATGACAGACACACAACTCCCTCGGCCCAGACACCACGCAGTGGAACAGCATCCATTCTCCAGCACCAATCACCCAGCAACGGGCATTTTCATGCAGGATTAAGGCAATCAATAACTGAAGCGCCAGCAGAAACAAAAGCACATGTTACGCACCATAGGCTTCACGTGGCACAAGGGGCATCGGGTTCTCCCTTTCAGATAAGCACAAGGGTCAGAAAAAAGCACCAGCGCTATGAGCAGTACAGTTCGATCTCCAGAACGGTGCCCAAACACAGCTCTAAGGTCTGGGACCCGTCTGTTTGTAACAGCAATGGTCAAAACATGCCTGACTGCCATGGTGAGTGCTAAACAAAAGCTCTTCACGACTGGGAGTGATACCATTTCCTTCCAAGTCATTACCCCGCACAGCGAGCTCTACGAGTAGCGTTATGCTGCCAGAAAACAAGATTGCTCTTGGCATTCTCAACAGGCATGGGTTTCACAGGAGGGCAGAGACTGGTTCCCAGTTTAATGACAGGAATCAGTTAGGTGTGCTCACAACGCCAGGTGGGCAGCAATGAGGGAGAGCAGCTGTTCATGCACAGAACAGCAGTTAATAAGGCAGCTTGCAGGGCTACGAGGGAGAAAATGGGTTCAGAAGGACCAATAATTGGCTTGTTTAGAAGAGAAATAGAATCTGGACAGAGCATATGTCTGCAAAGCATCTTGCTAGAAGCAGATTCAAAACAACATTGTCTCTACATCAGGGTGCGTAGATCTGATGCCTTGGGCTTTAAGGAAGATTAGGGCTCACAGTTAAAACAATTAGGTCATGCTTCATTTTGAAAGCAGCCTTGGCTACAGTAGCAAGCCAGGGCTCTTCACTACCCCAGGAAACTCAACTCCCAGCACTTGGCCAATATTGCACCGGTGCTGGCAGAGCAGATCGGCAACGGCAGCTTCTGCCTCTTGCTTCCAGACTGCAGAGCAAGCTGCCACACAGCTCCCCAGACATTCACGTGCACCCGGTTTGGAGGGGCAGAGAAAATATAAATAGCAATTTCTCTTTTTCTTCTCAGCTTCCCACATGCTAGCTAACACTTTCTCTCTACTAATTAAGACCATCTTGGCTGGTACTTAACTGTTCTGTCCCCATTTTACACCACGATAACCAGAATTAACTTACAGGAGACTATCTGAGTTTCCCAAATACAGTTACCACTTAAGACAATGCAAATATATAGCTCTGTGTTTTCCTAATCCCACTAGTGCTCACCATCATCATGCCCTCGAAGTACCTGAGCATGTTCCTTCAAGAACACCAGAAAACTAAAAGCCTTTCGGTTGCTAGGAACAGAACAAAGACCAGCAACAAGAAAAAATGAAGTTATCTTAAAAGATCAGACTATTACCAAGGCAGGATTATTTTTGACACGTCTGGAAGCTGTTAGGAACAGCCTAGACCATGGCAAAATTCTTCCACCTGCCTGGATTGGAATAAAGCCCACGTAATTATTTGCCTTCAATACGTGAGATAAATCATAGTCTGGTATAATTCGTTAATCACTTCTGTTAACAAAGTGAAACAAAGCCCTGATCTGTAAAGCTTCGCTATCATCTAGATTTTGTGATAGAATAAAGGTGGGCCAGAGGTTTTCCATCTGTGCTACGTTCTTTACTTAGACTTCGTCCACATGGGGTCGGCTCACTGGTGTAAATCCTGTCAAGGTATTTACGTCAATACTTTCCCTTAACCAAAAAAGCCAGGTCAAGGGGAATCAATAACAAGGAGTTACGAAATAATTGCATTAATATCTTTATATCTTCTACTAAAACATTCATGCCAAGAGTTATAGAGAACTTCCCTCTAAGCTCGTTTATTCTTTAGAAATTGTGGTAGTTACAACTCTTCTCTTTTAAAAGCTCTCTAGTTGCTCATATGAATCGCCAGCTCTCTTCAACAAAATGGGAGTCTTGAATCCTCATAAATCGCTATATAGCTTTTATTTAAATGTACTGTACTGTTTTACCTGCTCTGACAGTGTTCCTTTGCTTTGACATCTGAAGTTGTTACTTGTATTACCTCTGTAGTTCTCCAGAGGGGAAAAAAAAAATTATTTTGAGGTTTAAAAGAAAAACCCCCAAACCAGAAAAAGTTTTCCAAATGCTACCAATCACCTTTCATTCCAATCAGCACAGACACAGGAAAAGTCACAATCCCTGTTCACCTACCTGCCAGTCCTCTGTGTATCACTTCCACAGTTCGAGCTTTGAGCAGACAAGAGTTTTCCAGTTCCCCAGTTTCTGTATTATGGGATGGAGTTACCTTGGTTGTGGGGGAAGATGCTCTGCGACTTCCAGTCAGCCCATGAAATATGTACAGTTCTGGGGCCATTGGAATATCTTAGATCCTTTCAGATAACACCACCACTTCCAATGCATAAAAGATGCACGATAAAAGGTCCCTGCAGAGGCTCGGGCTAATACCTACTTGTAACGTCAAAGACAATGACAGCAACAGCAGAGTCACGGATGTAGCTGGGAATGAGGCTGCGGAACCTCTCCTGGCCGGCTGTGTCCCACAGCTGCAGCCTGATCTGGGAAACGGAAAAGTGTAGGGGAAGAGGAAAGGGGAAGAGCAGGGAAATGGAAAACAAAACCAAAAACTCAAGTGAAATAAAAATAAAAAAGAAAAAATTGCAAGGCAAAAATAACGTAACAAAAGGAGAGTTAAAATGGAACAGAAATGTGAAAAGAGCCAGTCACACTTCTAACTGCATTCTCACAGCGAGCTCAGCGTCACACATCCGAGAAACCTCCCTCCCTCCATGAGCCCATTAATAACTCGCACACATGAGCACATTCTTCCATTTCATCAGAACACCAAGATACCCCCAAAATACCTTCTCACACCATCTGCTAACGAGGGAAACAAGCACACGTACCTCCGTGCATCCTGCCACGTCGGGACTGGCTCTAACAGCCACACCAGCGAACTGCAGCCTACATCTCACTAAATGTGGACACTTGGAACCATCCGGACGCCGTCACCCCGCTACTGCTGAACCCACCGCACAGCCTGACCTCCAGGACTGAAACGGGTACAGGACAGGACAGCAAACGCCCTCTAGATTGTCTTATCTTGGGCTTAAATCCAACAAGTCTGGGAAGATGTCGAGACACGGTAAAGAAAATCCTACTCGGTCTTCCAAGAATGAGATTGTAGCTGTAACGCGGAACTGTCAGCCTGGCAGTTGGGAGTGAGGATGGGGCTTCTTGTGGCCCCAGCTGACTTAGTGCCACAGCTCCCAGTGCACCGGTAACGGCACTTCCAGCTGCCCTCGGTGGGAGGCTGCAGGAGATGGTTTTGAAGAACCCAACTCCACGTAGATTCGTCCCTTTTCCCAGCTAGCACATGCTACCCAGGCCATATTTAGAGCCAAGTGATCTGACACATGTATAATTTCAGGATATATTATTTGGTGTAAGGACATATCCAATATGCTAAAGTATAGGCCGCAGTTAGAGGCTTAGCATTCTTCATTTAAGGCACAGCAGTCAAAGCCTATTGCAAAATACAGCTGTGGCCATATCTGAGAAATTAACCTCAAGGTCTGAATTCTCCTAGCTTACATGCTTGTATTTCTCCCTCCTCTTATCTACATTCAACACCTCTCTGTTATTTAAACAGGTTTATGGGCTCTGTGGGCCACTTACATAATCAGGAAAGCTAACAGTGTATCCAACATTGGAAAGAAAATGGTATTTTCTGGATAGTATGCCAGCAGGTGAACGACATCGTGACCCACACAACCACAATAAACCAAGACTGTGCTGCTGAAAGCAGCACACAGGCATTCCAACCTGCCTTCACAGGCATCAAGCAGCACTCCCAAGATCTTTTTCTTCTTCTGCCACTGCCAGCACCACTAGAAAAATGTTATCCAAGTAGTTTCTCCCAAACAAAGACTAAGCAAGGTCTGTTCCTAATAGTGAATCGCTGGTAAGATGGGAGAGAAGCACTCAGGCAACTCATCACACACACTGGGCTGAGACTTCTTCAGAAGCGCCAGACCCAAAGCCACGCACAGGATTTCCATCGCGCCACCAGCCCCTTCCTCCCCACAACAGTTCCACGCTTCTCAACCAGCAGTAGAACTGGTAAAAAGGCAAGTACTAGCAAAACAGAACTAATGAAAAGACAAATACTGAAAGACAGGAGAGGGATGTGAGGGATCTCTTTATGCAAAAGGAATCTCATGCAAGCTAAATCCAAAACTGCTTTATTAACAGTATGTCAGAAGTGTGTTACCAAAGGAGAAGGAACTGTGCCACTGCTGGGAATCGTGAGTGACTCCAAGACTTGGAACTGCCTGGGGTCTGCTCAGACCCTTCACACTGACAACCCCAGGGCCAGAGCTGCAAATCCTGGGAGTAAATTCCACCCAAGGTACATGGAGCAGCCAGCCCATTCCCTGGGATGGACATCAGCTTGCCCCCGTTTTGCATGAAAGATTTTTACTTCATTCTAGAGGTATCAGATATTAACAAGTACCAGAAACAGGGGAACGGGTCAGCGATTTGATTCGACAAAGGTCGTTCCTCTGAAGGCTGCAGGGGGATTTCAGCAGCCATCAGAGGAACGACCAGGCGAAACAGCGCACACAGCAACTGCTGCTCCCACGCCATCGCGCAGACGCCTCACTTACCGTGCGATCTTCGAGATACATTGTTTTTGACAGGAAATCAATTCCAATGGTCGCCTGAAAAGAAGAAAAGCATTAGTAACCGCAGCTTGCCTTCCAGCATCTGCAAATCACATCTTGCCATACAAACTCTCAGAAATGTTCGCAAACTTATAATTAAGCTCTTGAAGTCACGCGCCTTCAATATAGCTGACAATAACAAAGCGATCAGGATCTCTGCACCATCTTCATTTCACATCATCCTTCCAACACTCCTCAACTGCACAAGAACCACCGCGTCTGGATTTTAGCCTCACTCATGCATCTTAACACAGATCATATCCAAACTGGCATCTCCTCCCGGGCTACTGCAGTTCAGGCTGGTATGAATTACCATATTAGAAATAACCAAAAGGTGGAGTAAATTACATATATAAATTGCAGGCAACAATGCTGAAAGCTACGAAGCAATGTTTATTTGGGGGTTTCCATTTCAGAATGTGCTTCCTTTCCAGTGACATTCAAAAGCTCCATTGCCCAGGCAGTTCTTTCTGTAACTCTCCTTCCATCCATATCTCCACTGCTGTACAGCAATTCTGGTACAAAGACATTTAAATTCGTTTACTAAATTAGATGCGCTCCCAGACACTTAAATCAAGCAGGTGTCCTAGTCCATCATAACCTGGGAAGCAGGAGACAGGCTGCTGATGTAACAGATTTGAACATTTTAGATTATCTCCAGACTTAAACACAGGCAGCATCACATGTTCTGGAAGGTCTTCATCACAACGTGAACCATTTAACACGAGACCACAACCATCAGCTCCTGTCAGAAGTACTTATTTCTGGAAGTCCTGTTTTCTGCAGCCAGGACACAGGTTATAACAACTACAATAAGGAGAGAAATCCAGGAGAGCACCTTAAAAAACTCCGGAGAAGACACACCAGAAAGCACAAGAGGATCCAGTTCTAGTGAAATACTTGTCCTCAAAAAAAAAGTCGTCTTTTCCTTTTCCAGCTTAAAATTATTCCATTCTAAACCAGTAACTCTTTCTGGCCTGAATTAAAGGAGAACACCAGAGTCTTATCTTCCTTAAAGAGATCTGGTATTCCCTTGAAATACTGCTAAGTGCTTTTGATGCAACTAACTCTCCTGAAATCTTCAGGCCTCTTACACATCTCTAGCTTTTCAGCTGCAGCCTCTTCATCCCTACCCGGCTCTTGCCCTGCCAAGATTTCCCTGGCTTTTTCTATCTATAACCTTATAGTTTAAAAAGATATAAAAAATAAATTAATAATAAAAAAACCAGAGAGAAGATACCACGGGGACTACTTGCAGATCTATCTCTGCACTTTGGACTCAGGTGCCAGAGACCACGAACTACCATAAGCATGTTGACATCTTGTTTTCCTGTTTCCTGAGACTTCCACACCCACCATCAGGCACCCTGAGCATCATCTGCTCTTCAGCCAACCCCAGAAACCCCTGTTTCTCCCTGTTCTTCTCAAGGCTTCTCACATATCCACAGAGGATCTAAACCTTGCTTTTTTGTACACTGTAGTTCCTGACATTGTACTAGATGCTTGGGCTTCATTGTGAAGTCTCATCTCCATCTCAAGGCATGTTACAATCTTGATTTTGATATGATATAATCTATGATACTGAACTGACATCTCATGGGGAAATATGCTTGCCCCAAACAGTTCTCACAGGCTTACATTTTAATAGCGGGGAACAGATTTTCCCATCTCTCTCTCTCTCTATATATACACACAAAAAAAAGACTACCACATACCTGGTAAGTATTGTCAAAACTGTCATACATAAACCTGGTGATCAGAGAGGTCTTCCCAACTACAAAAGAAGAGAAAAATCACTTTCAAGCAGCAGTAGAAAAAAAAAAAATAACCACTGCTCTGGGTGGTACCATTGATCATCAGAATGAAGTTGCCAGCCTAAGGATATTTTCCAGCTACATCCTCCTGCGAAATGACCAGCTAAGAAATTCATTCACAAAATGCGTGAAGTATGTTAAGCCAAATCAATCTCAGTAGATCGAAAATGAATTGTGATGAAAACTTTGTCCTCAAATTATGTTGTGATGCATATGACAAAGTATTATTTGTTTGCTTTAAGCAAGCAATAAATCTGCTTTGTTACTCATATTTTGCTACTGAGGTAATCACCACATTGCAGACTTCTAGGTACAAATGTCAAAACAAGACCAGGGTGATGGGCTGGACACTGTTTAGCTGCCTCTGGCTGGATAGAAAAGCAGCATCCAAAACTGACATCATTTCTTCATGACAAGATTTTAGATACAGAGTAAACTTTGGTGGCTTCCTTAAAAACTTTAAATGCATGTTGAAAAATATTATCAAGAGACGAAGTACAGAACTGACAAGAAACAGGAAGCAAAGATCAGATCTCGGATTCTCTCTCAGGAAGCTGAGGAAGCCAAGAAAAATTCCAAGGACATGGATGGAAAACGAATACGCTGCCTAGAAAAGTGGTGAAATTGTGGACATTGGAGAGGGAGGGTTAAAACCAGGTTGGACAAATGCCTGTCAGCAGCGATGCCAACCGTGCCTTGGCAAGGCAGGGGAATCAGACAACTTCTGGAAATTCCCCCAAGACCGACAGCCCTGGGGCCGAAGAAGAGGTCAGCAGTGAGAGACCTCGGGAGAGTAACACAGCCCAGAACACCAGAATTCCGAGAAAAACACACAAGTCATCGTGGATTCTGAGGAAAGGGGTACAAAAGGGAGGCACCGTCCAGGCAAAATGACAAAATGCAGATGTAAGGGAGGCCAGGGCCGCGCTGCACCGACAGCTCCGTTTGCCGTTTATTTTTTTGTTCTCTCGCCGGGGCCGCGGACACGGGGCGGAGCGGCGGCCCCAGAGCCCCGGGGCGGCTGCGGGCGCACTGCGGGCCGGCCCCAGGCCCACCGGAGCGGCGGAACCGAGGGCCCGTGCGCTGGGCAGGCCCGCCGGAGGCCTCAGGCCGGAGCGCGGCGGGGCCGCCCCTCCCCGGGGCGGGCACCTCTGGCCGACGCCCCCGGCGGGGGCCCCGGGCGGCTCGTCCCCGCTTCACGCAGTGAAAGGCCCTTCACGGTCCCGCCGCCGGACCCGAGCGGCTGCTCACCCCCCCGCCGCGGGAGGCCCGTGGCTGCTCCTCATCGCCCGCCCCGCCCCGATCGGCTCCCCCGCCCGCTGCGGCCTGTCCGCGCCCCCCCACCGCCCCGCTCACCGCTCTGCTCGCCCAGGAAAACGAGCTTGAACTTCCGCAGCGGGTTCCCGAACTCGCCGCCGCTGCCGGGGGCGGACATGGCGGCGCGGGGAGGCCGAGCCGGAGCCGTGACTGAGGAGAACGAGACACCGAGCGCGCACCGGCACCGCCGCCCCGCGCGTCACTTCCGCCGACGTCACGGCCGCGTCACTCCGCCCCGCCCCCCGGGAGGGACGGGCGGTTGCCATGGCGACGGGGCGGTGCCGGTGCGGCCTGGAGCGGGGGACGCGGCCTGGAGCGGGGATCCGAACGGGAGGGGCCGCCGCCGGCTTCCCCAGCGCCTCGCCCTCCCCAGCGCCTCGTCCTCCCGCCGGGGTCCCCAGAGGCACCGGCCGCCCGCTTCGAGCTCTCCCCCGGCCCCGGGAGGGCCGGGCTCCCCGGCAGCAGCACGCGGAGCCTGCACCGGGCCTCAGGGGCGGGTTTATTGATAACGATGACACAGAGTATTGCGTAACGCAAACGAACGACGAACGCTGCCCCCCGTGGGTGCGAGGAGCCGGGAGCACCGGCCGAGGGACCGGGCGGGGATGAACCAGCTCCCGCCGCCGCAACCGGGGCCTGGAGCCGGCGCAGGGAGCCCGGGGTGGAGGGGGGACCGAGGGAACACGGGGCAGCTACGGCCCGGAGCGGGGCGCGGGGAGCGGCGGGTGGCCCTGCGGGCAGGCAGCAGCTTGACTTCACTCCTTGTCAGCCTCCTCCTTCTCCTCTTCGTCGTCCTTCTCCCCCTTGAGTTTTTGGCGAGCGAATTCCTCGATGACGATGTCCTCCTCGCTGTGATGAGAAGAACAAAAATCTTTTAGAAACCCTTAGGCCTAACGTAACAGAAACCTAACAGAGAAACAACAGCCCCGTAGAGACTGGACATGAGGCCAAGCGGGATGACCTTGGCTTGCAGGCTGGGAAAGCGGAATGTTCCACCAAATGAAGAAAAAGCTGCGTGACTTTTGCTGAGTAGCAGCACAAAATGACAATGCGTGTGCTCAAGAAATCAGGTCAAGAAGCGGACGCTGAGGGGGCCTCAGGCTGCAAAGACACCGGGGACGTTAGGGACCCCTGATAAAGACTCTGGAATACCAAAGATGGACTGCTGGCAAAGGGAGGGGTTATGGAAATAATGCATTAACTAAGCAGTAGGTGTATGTAATAAATACCAAGAAGTGCAAATCACGCGCATGCTCTATTAGAGGAGTGATCCTCTGAGCGTCCAGCACGCTGTAATAAAAGTGCCTGCTTTTTAACACTTTCAAAACAGTGTTAAAGACTCTTTTTGCTGATTTTTTTGGTATCAGCTGGGGACAGTGCACAAATCCTGCCTGTCACCCCGCAGGGAACAGGTCAGTGTGAGCCACGGCCTGCCCAGAGCACATACAACCCAGGACAGATTGCTGGCTTGGCTGCGGGCATGATCGGGGGAGCTGAGCTCTCGCCTGCAACTTTTGGCTTTTTTTTTAAGACAATATTTTGTATTGTCAAGGGAAAAAAAGGGAAGGAAAAGAAATTAAAGTAGAGAAAAAGAGATTAGTTACCTCCTTGCGAAAGGCAAGCGGCGGATGACATCAAGGGAGAGCCACATAATGAAAAGCGGGGGAAGCAAATGGAAAAAAAAGAGTCAGCAAAACCGATTCCAAAAGCTGGCGAATGTGAAACGACTTGGCAAAATCCCCAGGGAGCGATGGTGGGGACAGGCCAAGAGATTTCCTCCTCGGGAAGTTTAAATATCCTCACTGAGCCAGGAAACTGCTCGGCTTTGGAGTGAAAGCCCCGCAGTTGCAGCCTGAGTTTCCAGGCTTCAAATCCCAGCACTCGCCTCCCATTGCAGGGTGTAACCAGCCACAAAAACAGCTTTTTTGGGGCTTTGCAAGCAAGTGCTGGCTGGAGGGCAGCAACCCCAGCTGGGGCCGCAGCTGGAATTAACTCACGTGGTGGGAGGAGAAGAGGTTCTGGCAACAGGGAGCGTGCGGGGGCGCGGGGCTGTGACTGGTGGCGCTTCCAGCAGCTGAGGGACCAAAGCCACAGGGGTGATGGCACTTGTGACTGGGACAAGGCGAGGTCTGGGTGCACAGCAGGAGTGGCTGCTGTGTTTGCAGCGAGGGGAGGTGTAAAATAAACCCTGAGAATCTGCAGAGCACGTGCCAAGCCCAGGATTTGAATCCTCACGGTTTGTGCCACCACGCAGGGTGTCACGCTGTCTGCTGGGATGCAGGGGCTCAGGACTTGGATGATTTAACCCGAGGATGTAATTTCAAATGGGAATGGGGCATCGCAGCCATCTGTGATGAATCTATCACATCCATCTGCGATGGATACAGATAGTTTAAGTGTTGGGGGAAATACTGGCTTAATGTATAAGGAAACATCACTTTACCTTGGCTTGTCTGTTGTCCGTATCCAAGCACAGCACAGGGAGGCGAGGATTGAGAGATACACATGCAGGTTAATACAGAAATGACATTTCAGCTAATGGGGCTGCTGGGGCAGAGCAGGGCCCTTGGCACAGTGGTGGCTGCATCAGCGTCACTTTTAGCAGGTCCTTCTGCACGGGGGCGGCCTTTTCGTCCCCCACGTGCTGGCAGCATCCCGGGCACTACTTACCATCTGCAGGCTTCGGGTGCATCAGGATGACGGGCAGCTCAACACCAACGTCGCTGGAAGGAAAAGCACTTAGAATAGGATCATAGAACATTTTGGTTGGATGAGACCCTCAAGATCATTGAGTCCAACCATTAGCTCAACTCTGACACTAACCCATGTCCCTGAGAAGCTCATCTCTGTGTCTGTTCAACCCCTCCAGGGATGGTGACTCCAGCACTGCCCTGGGCAGCCTGTTCCAATGCCCGACAGCCCTTTGGGGAAGAAATTGTTCCCAAGATCCAACCTCAACTTCCCCTGGCACAACTTGAGGCCGTTTCCTCTGGTCCTGTGGCTTGTTACTTGGGATAAGAGAGTCACACCCTCCATGCTACAGCCTCCTTTCGGGTAGTTGTAGAGAGTGAGAAGGTCTCCCCTCAGCCTCCTTTTCAATAAATCCTGTTTCTATAACCCCTGTTTCAATAAGCCTTATTTCAATAAACCCACCCAGTGCTCAGCCCCACAGGCAGCTCCCCCTTACCTGGAAGTGAGATCCCCCAGGATGCTGCGGCAGCGGGAGAGGAGGGACAGAAATCAGTCGGGGCAGAGGAGGGGAGGAGTTAGACTTTGCTTTATATTATAATAAGGTAGAAGAAGACTTATAGTCGAGGTGAAGGGCAGTGGTGATAGGGATGGAGCTGTGGGAGTCTGGGAGCTGCCCAGCACCCGGCTGCCCCACGGCCCAGGGCAGTGGGGCAGGGACAAGGGGCTACACAGCGCCAGTCCCTTCATCGTACAAGGTCCCACAGCACAGCCCAAGGGGACGGTCCCTGTGCCCCATGCCCGCAGAGCCTCACCCTCCTCGGGACACCATCAGGTTGACCTTCACTTTGTAGGACACCAGGATGCCCAGCACCTCCTTGTCCATGCCGGGTCTCAGGCTGTGGAGGAAGGCAGAGCAGAGCAGTGAGGTGCTGGCCATGGGCCACCACAGACCCCAGCCACCCCCCGCGGCAGCTCCCGGGGCTGTTCCCATGCCAATTTTTTTGTGGGGTGCACTGGGATTTAGCAGGAGAGGACAACACAACATGGCAGTAGAAGTGAGGGGAGGGCAGGTCACTTGGCCACAACCGCAGACCACTTTCTGGAGGCCGCTTGATCCACCTGAGCTGAGATTTACTCCCAAGACGAGACCCAGTGCAGCTCTGCAGAGGGATATGGGGACTTTGGGCGATGGTTGGGTCTGGGAGGAGATGGAGAGGTGGGTCTGTGGCCGTGGCATAAAATCCCTGCATTTTCCAGCTAGATGGGGAGGGCTCAGGCGTAAGAGTTGGGGGGGACCCTTGGTGGGAGCCCAGAGCATCCCAGCAGCAGGAAGCCATTGGAGATGGGGGAGGATGTGGTGGGGAGTGGGGGGAGCCCACCCGGCTCTCACATGGTGGTGGAGGCCAGGTTGGTGTCCTCATGCTTGAGCTTGCCGTCCAGAGCGAGGCCTCGCTTCTCACGGTTGGCCGAGAGCGTGGGGGTGACGGAGTATGTTTTGGAGAAGGTGGAGTTGGCCGCCACATTCTCGCTGGAAGGGGTGGGAGAGGAGAGCTCAGAGCCAGCCCCAGCATGGTGGGTGCTCAGCACCCACCGGGGATGCTCAGCGTCGCCTCAGGCACCTGGACAGAGCCAGACCCCCCCGCCCTGTCCTTCTCTCGCCGCTGCCTGGGCCCATTTCCTCCTTTCGTTCCCTTATACAACCACTTCTTTTTTTTCTCCCTGCTGCCCTCCTGGTTCTCAGGGACGCAGAGGCTGTGGCTGGCCCCAGAGATGCAAAGCGAGGAGGAGAAGCAGCCGAGAGGCAGCTGTGCACCTTCCCTAGGGACATCCCCAGCAGACAGCGGCTTGTGCTGGGGGGCACGTTGTCCCCAGCCCTCCCTCTGCTTCCTCTGCATCTGCTCTTCTAACCCTTTTTTTGCTGCAACCATCTTCCCCACCCCCTCTCCCCACCAATCTCCCCTCCTCCTCCTTTCTCCGGCCGCGATGCTGCGCCACCCCCAGCCCCTTTTTACTTACTTTATCTCCTCGGTGCACACAGTCTTCGTGTATTTATCCAGGGAATAGAGGACCACGTCTGTGATCTGATCAACTGAGGAGAGACAAGAGGGAGCAGCGCTGGTGACGCAGCAGAGACACGAGGCCCCATCTCCGACGGGGAGGCCGGGATGCGATGGGCGCCAAGATGTGCCCCTCGTGCCCCCTCTCACCTGAAATCTTAATTTTTTTCACAATCTTGTTGGTGGTGTTGTTGATGTTGATGTTCACGTTGATGGGTTCTCCGTGGTAGTAGATCTGTGGCAGGAAGAGGTTCAGTTAATGACCGGGTGTCCCTGTTCCTGGGGACGCATGTGGTGGCATGAGCCAGGGGACAGCCCCCCCGGTACCAACCTCCTTATCCAGGGAGGCTTCGAGGTGCAGGGGCTTGTCGGACATCATGAACTGCCGGGTGGTCTCCGACTTTGGAGCTGGCCCTGTCTTCATGGGGGCAAACTGGATCTTGCGGATGACGAGGCGCACCGAGTTCCTGCAGGGCGAGAAGCTGTCATCCCCGGCCCCCCCGGCAGGGACGTGTCGACACTTCAAGGGGGACATGCTGGCTGTCTTTGGGGACATCACTGTGTCTCTAGCCAAAGGATGCAAGCTGCAGCCTGCTCTTAGGATGTGGTGGAAGCTGCCACGGGGACAACTGTCCCTCCTTCAGTGGCACGGGCTGACGGCAGGTCCTCGGCCTGACCCCTAAGCTGCGCACCCCAAAACAATCCGGTGGTTTGGTTTTAGGGCCATGGGGTGGGAAAGGGATCCCCTGCAAATACCTCTTGTGAATTTTCTCCTCCAGATTTTCAGCACAAAATCCTTTGACCTCGAAGTCCACGCCGCAGGCCTGGGGGGGACACACACTTACGGTCACTAGACAGGAGAGACTCAGAGCTGCTGAAGGTTTAGATTCATTCCCCTCCTTCCTCCACCACATCCATGAAGATCCTGGTCCCAAACCCAACCATCCTTCCTCCCCAACCCTCACCCCATGGACCACGTCCCCATGAAAGAGAAGCAGCTCTCAGTTTTGTCACCCCACAACTTAACTGCTTGCCAGGTGAAATGGGTCTGGGGGACACGGGTTGGGGACAGCAGCTCACCTTCCCAACATCGTCTGGTCCTGGCTGGAGGGTGACCGAGCAGGGCAGGTTGGGGGCAATCTGGGCAGAAAAGACAGAAAAAAGCAAATTAAGAGAGATGAGCCCTGGTGCACCCCATGGAGGTGTGTGGTCAGGAAGGGCTGAACCCCCAGTACCTCGAAGGTGAAGGGGTAGGCATTCTCCCCGAGCTTCTTCAGCAGCTTCTCCTGCAAAGGAGTGAGGGTTTTGGGTACTTGGTCCGGCACTGGTGGGAAGATCTGGGTGGTCAGGACATAAAGGTCCTTCCTGAAGGTCAACCCGATCACGTCAAGGTCATCTCGGCCGTAGCGGAACGCACAAGTCAGCGTCACGTAAACTGAATCCGGATGGAGACGGAGTGGAGCGGGGTTAGGGGAAGGGTGACATAAAGGGAAGGCACGGCAGGAAAGGTGTTGAATAAAGAGAAAGAAAAGAAAAATTAATAACTCTTTAGGAGAAGTATGACTCTGTTATCAGGACCTGGACCTCAAACGCTAAGTATAAAGTTAACAAGATCATAGTTAACATAGTTAACAAGATCAACAAAATCATAGAATATCCTGAGTTGATCTCACAAGGATCATTGAGTCCAACTCCTGTCCCTGCATAGGACAACCCCAAAATTCACACCGTGTGTCTGAGGGTGTTGTTGTGTCTTTCTGCAAGGCACACGCAGCTTCAGAGCTGGTGCCCCAGGCAGAAGAGATGAGAAGGAGGCCACCTTCCCCTCCAGGTCAGTGCCATGGCTCTGATGGATGACAAGCTGTACACAACCCATTGGAGTTTTAACTTGAGTGCTGTCCCAGGTTACTTGGCAGCTTTGTACCGGTTTCCATCCCTTCCCCTTAGAACGTGGGGTTTTGTGTCTTAATACAATACCTTTTCTGTCCTTTAGGTACTCTGGGTCGATCAGGCAGACTCCATCTGCAATTAAACAGAGAAGGGCCGGTGAGCTCAGCCACCAGGAAGATCTTTGCAAAAATACAGTGCTTTTTAAGCTCAAATAATCTGCTCATCAGCTGGGAAGGTGATTGAGGGGAGCTGCTGGTCAGGGCAGCAGCAATGCTTCCCCAGCATCTCCACCAGCAGCACGGCTGGCTTGTTTTGCAAAGGGACTTTATCCATTTCCCCACCATTTTCCTTTAGGGTATTTGCAGGAAAACAGGATGTTTGCTCCTCCAGAGCTGCCCTTGCTCCTCCTGCTCCAGCGGGAAGCAGAGGCGGCAGCCACCGGCACAGGCACCGGTCCGCCCCGACCGCTCGCTGCCCCTGCGACCCCCTGCACAGTGGGCACAGCCCCACTCACCTACGGCATCCACTGTCTCCACGTGATCCACAAAGTCTCTCTTCCCCAGGTAGATGGACAGCTGGAGGCAGCACAGCCAAAGAAGAGAAGGGAACGGGTTAGAGTTTGCCATTGAATTGGCCAAAACGTTCAAGCCCTGGGTGGTGTCGTGGGGCTCGTTAACCCTGTCATTAGCACGTCAGCTCCAGGCATCGCATCTGAGGGTTTATAGAGGTCCCATCTCTGTGTCCGTGGACTCACCTTGCTGTTGGGGCTGGTCTTCTTGAACACCCTGCGGAGGAAGCACAGACAGACGGGTTGGGCATGCCCGGGATGAGGCTGGATGAGGCACAATGTGGGGCAGGGAGGGATGGGGGGACATTCATCTCCCCGGGGCAAGGAGGGGAGGGCGTCCCTGCAAGCGTGGTGCATCTCCAAGAGCTGCACCAGAGCGTGCACGGGATGTCCTGGCCTTAGGGAGCTGAGTGTCCTGCAAATTCAGAGCCAAACTGGCTGCCCCGGGGGATGTCCTGCTCCTGAGCTCAGCGTGTGCCCGTCGAGGAAGGGGTGTCTTAAAGGCAAGTGAGAAAGCACGGACACGCAGGAGAAAAGAGAAGCTGCTTTGGTGGCTCCACGATGGCTCATTCCATCTTACGTTCTGGCCCATGGGGACAGCGAGTGGGGGAAAACAGGGGTCTCATTATCTCCGCCTTCTCCTGCTCTGCAGTACCCTTGCTCCATCCCAATTTTAAAAAAAATATTTATATGTATATATATATACTTATATATATAAACACACTTACTTTGCTCCGTCTGCCATTTTAATTCAGCAGCCACGCAGGTGGGGATCTGCGGGGAGAGACGGAGGGGAAGCGATGAGGTGGTGGGGAAGGGGCAGTGCCGGCCATCGCCAGCCAACGGGACAGAATCCATCACCAAAAAGGCAGAGAAGAGGAAGTGGAAGAGAAAAACGGAGAGCTATGCCCCAGGCAGGGCAGGCTTCAAAAAATAGGAAGCACAGGGGTGATTCCAAAGAGAGTGAGTTCAAGGTTGGGAAACGCAAGGAAATGAACAAAAAGGCTTATGGAGTTTCAGTTTTATGAATTTTTCTTGTCTGCAGGAAATTGGCTGTCATGGCTTAAGGGAAGGAACAGGCTCATTTTGTTCCGTCACTCAGGGGAGAGCGAGGAAACCACAGGCAGAACGGTCAATGGCAGCTCAGCCTCCCCATGGGCAGGGTGGTTTTGGGGTGCGCGGCCCTGACTGATGGTCCCTCCGTCCCCATCCCTGTCCGGCAGCCCCAGAGCCAGTGCCCAGCCCTGTGCTGCCCACCTTTGGCTTGATCGAGCCTGGCGGCCCGAATTAAAATGTAAATATCACACTGATCACCAGCTGACTCGTCGGGAGATTAGATGGGATGAGCTCAGCTTCTTAAAGTTAGGCAGCTCAGACATTAGCAAAGCTTAAACCCAGGTAGGATTTTAAGCCCCAGGGTTGTGTGGGCAGAGTTGCCTCTTTATGCAACCACAGAGATAGAATCACAGAATCATAAAGTCATAGAATCACACAATCATTTCAGTCGGGAGAGACCCTGAAGATCATTGAGCCCAACCATTACCCCAGCCCTGGCACTGCCCCATGTCCCTGAGAACCTCATCTCCACATCTGTCCAACCCCTCCAGGGATGGTGACTCCAGCACTGCCCTGGGCAGTCTGTTCCAATGCCCCACAGCCCTTTGGGGAAGAAATTGTTCCCCAGATCCAACCTCAACCTCCCCTGGCACAATTTGAAGCCGTTTTCTCTTGTCCTATCCCTTGTTACTTGGGAGAAGAGAAGCTGGAAAGGAAAAAGGAGTTGATATCGGGCATGGGAGATGATCCTCTTTCCCAGAGGAAAACAAGGGGTTAGTCCCGAACACAGGATCTTTGATGCCCTCCAGTGCTGTGGGATATGAAGCTGGGGCATCCTCACCTGCTGGGTTTCTTGGGCAGCAGCAAGAGAAGATGCGAAGGGAGCGGGAGCAGAGCGGTGCCGTGGGCTGAGCCCTCTGCAGAGCCCGAGCACTCGGGACGAGGTGATGAAAAGTGGAGGAGAGAAGAGCTGAACTCCTGCCCATCTCCCAAACCCCAGAGCAGGGAGCTCAGACCCCTCCTGACTTGCCTTAGCTCTACTATGCTGACGCCTCCACCCATGCCCTGGGGCTTGGCCACGCTGAAATACTTTTGGCCACATTTTTCCCCCTTCAGCCCCAAAACACCCTCCTTTCAGCCACCATCCGGCAACAACATCCCTGCCTCAAAGCATTTTACAAACCAGCAGAGCCCGTGCCCCAAAGTGCTGGCAGGGCCCAGGCAGCACTCACCTGTCAGATGGACAGACGAACAGACAGATGCTCTCCTCTTCTTCTTCCAGCACGTTCCAGTGCAACCCAGTCACTACGGGGCTGCTCCCAGTCTTGCTGCTTCTTATATCCCCCCCGGGCAGTCCCTCCCCTGGCATCTGATCCTGGGGTGTGTGTGTGTGTGCTTCGTGGGAGAGGGACTTTGGGGATGAATCCTATTAGTTTATTAATTGGAGAGACGCTTCATGAGTAAGAGTGAGCTATAAATACGGCTGCTGCCGGAGCCCTGAGAAAGCAGCTTAGGGAAGATTGGCAAAGCGGGCTTAGGAGGAAGGTGATGGTAATTGAGGTGGAAGCTCTGCTCCTGGTGCGCTGGGACACGGGCAGGGGCACAGATTCCCATGGGGACTCTCTACAACTGCTCCTACAGCAAGTGCAACGAGGGTGGATGGAGGTGGCAGAGGGATGGGAGGGACCGGACAGGTTTTATCCCTCTGTTACGCACTTTGCTGGATGGGGAACAGATGGACAGGAGGTGCAGGCAGCTTCTTGCATGGCCAACGTCTGGCTGGTCACCTAGGGGTGACCTGTGGTGGCCCGGGGCACATGGGACACCCTTGCCACGAGGATGCTGATGTACAAGATGATGGGGTGTGGGGCTTTGCTCCCCCCAGTGCAGCAGTGAAGGGACGGCCACCCCTTGGTGGTGGGATATGGACCCACCACTGTCCCTCAGCACCACTGGGTGATCTGCTCAGCCCCACATCATTTCATAACATCACAGCCTGGCCTTGCCTGACCCGATTAGTGCATCGTTAATTCAAGGTTTGCTGCTGCAAACAGAAAACTGCTGGAAGCGCAGAGTGGATTTGCTGTACGGTCAGGAGAGAAGCGCTCGCTGTTGCCGTCCATCTGTGGATGTTGCGGGATGGATGCTGGTCCCAGGGATGGGGGACAGAGCCCAGGTCAGCCTGGGGACAGCCTGCACGCTGCTCCAGCAAGGCCCCACTCATCTTCCTCACCTCCAGCATCTCCCAAGCCCTCGCTTGCCTGGCCAGACCCTTCACTTTGAGCACCACACACTTGGTTCAGGCTCAGCACACCAAGTCACAGCATTCCTCTCACTGCTGTGCCTCTACCCCCAAGCTGCCAGCAGCCTCCTCCAGCACCCTGGATCAGCAAAACCACCTTTATCACCTGGGTATCAACCCCTCCCAAACACAGCCCACCTGTGCCCTCAGCCCCGTGGGCCACTGGGAGCCACCACAACACGCCAGCCCCACTGCCCGGGGCTTTCGCTGTCCGCACACGTTGCCCAGGACTTGTGATCTCTTTAATTGCACACAGGGGAGCTGCTTAGTTTGCAGATTAACAGGCGCTATTTCTGTCAAGGTCAAGGGGCCACGTGAACTGCGACCTTCCCGCTGGCAGGTGGAAGAGGAGGAGGAAGAAGAGGAGGAAGAGGCAGCCCCACCTGGCTGCCCGCTGGCTGCCCCCAGAGCCGTTCCTAGAGCACCTAATCCCCAACCTTCTGTTTGTGGTTCTTCGTTAGGCACTTAATAAAGCCCTTGAGTCCAGTTCTGTTCACAAGGGTTGTGCTCATAGGCTCTGTGACCGCAACGAGAATGGGGAGCTGAGTTTACTGTGGGAGGCTTGAGCTCAGTTTGATCCTGACTGGGCAGATTCAGCCAGAGAGACCATGCCCAGGTTGGGGAGCAGATATTTCTCCCCCGAAAACGATGGCAAGACGGACAGACCACATTCCTTCCTGCACTCACACCGTGCTCAGAACCAAGTGCCGGGGGAGGAAGCTAGCTGGTGGTAAAAATAATAGGGAAATGTGAGAGGACTTCTTCCTTTTTCCTGTTTAATAAATGGCCAAAGGCTCCTCTGAGCTGCCTCATCCCACCCATCCCTCCTGGTCCATGTGCTTTGTCCGCAGGGCCTGCCCTCCGAAGGGAGCCCGGCTGGATCCAGAGCCACCCAGCACGCTGGCACCAGTGAAGCCCCAGTGCCTTCCAAATTACGAGCGTCCCAGGTGCTGGCCGAGCTCCCCAGTGCTGGTGCATCTGGCACCGTCCCGGCACCACAGCCGCATTACGTAAACACCTGCAGCCAGCGCCACTGATTGCTCAAAGCCCCTCAAAGCTCCTGGTCTTCCTCCCCTGATCCGCATTAAGCAGTGCAGACAGCATTAATCTGAAGCCAGGCACCTTCGCGGCTCCGGGGAATTATTGCTGTGTTGTTAAGTAATGGGAGGGTTTCCAGAGAACACACATTGCTGTGTGTTCCCGTGGTCAGAGATGCAACTTCTGCTGTGTGGCCCGGAGCCACCAGCCCAAAACCAAGGGGGCTGCCCGACTTCTTGGTGGCCCCAGCCACATGTTCCTCTCGAGGCTGGGAGCCCAGGGGAAGCCTCGGCAGGGGCTTTTGACTTGTCTGGGCTGCTGGTGGGGTTGGTCCCTTTGCATTGGGCTCATGGCTGCAGGGCACAGCTCGTGATGCCGAGGGTGGCAAACAGCCAGGAGAGCAGCTTTGCATGGCACTCCGTCCTCATCCTCATCCCCATCCCCATCCTCATCACTATCCTCATCTTCATCCTCATCCTCCTCTGGCAGGAACCCACTGTTCTGTCTCTCCCCAGAGCAGCCCTGGCACTCCTGAGCAGCCCAGAAGCAGACGGTGGCAGCTGCTCATCTGTAATTAATTGGTGCTAATCACCCTGGCGCAGCTCGAGCCAGCCGCTTGCCCGCCGGCACGTGCAGGGCCGCTCGCTGCAGCCACGAGGAGCAAAACTTCTGGGGCTGCGCCCAGGAGCTGCAGGAACCCCGGTGCTGTTTGCAGCCGGGAAAACAGAATCATAGAGTTGTTCCAGTTGGAAAAGACCCTCAGGATCATCAAGTCCAATCATGACCTAACTCTAACACTAAAGTATGTCCCTAAGAACCTCATTTATATTGCTTTTAAACCTCTCCAGGAATGGTGACTCCACCACTGCCCTGGGCAGCCTGTTCCACTGCTTCACAACCCTTTCTGTGAAAATTTTTTCCCTAATATCCAAAAGCTTCTTTTCCTTCCCTGACCGCTTCCCGGGAGCCCCTGAACCCTGATTCCCTCCTCGCCCGGAGGCAGGACACCCACCGGTGGGGTGACACGGATGTGATGCCGGGTACCCGGCTCGCTCTACAGCATCTTTTCTCCGTGCGCATCAAACCGCAAAGCCCCGTGGCGGGCAGCCAGCTCCCCGGGAGCAGGCAGCTCATTTGCTGCAAGCTGCCCACCACCTCCGACATATTCCAGGGGCTCGTTGCCGAGCTCCTCTCCCGGGGTCCCGCCCGAGGGACGGGGCTCCCCCCGCTCCGTTGCCCCCGGGACGAGGAGCCGCGGGTGGCGGCAGAGCCCCCGCTCCAGGAGCGCTCCCCCTGCACCCCGCCGTGCCGGGCCTCGCACGGCAGCGGGGCTGGAGGAGGAGGAGGAGCAGCGAGGAGGCTGGTCCGGGCGGCGGGGCCGCGGGGAAGGAGGAAGAGCGCGGCGGGAGGAAGAGCGAGCGGGTGAGCCCGCCCGCTGGGTCCGGGCAGGTCGGTGGGTGCCGCCCCGACGGGCAGCGGGTGCGGGCAGGGCTGAAAGCTCAGCTCAGCGCCCGCAGCACCCCCAAGAGCCGCAGGAGCCCCAAATCATGTCTGCAAGGGACGGTGAGTGCGTGGGGCGAGGCCTGGACGCCCCGTGTGTCCGCCGGGATGCCGGCATGGCCAGTCCGTGCCGGGCACCGGGGCGGGATGGTGGCCCCGGGGCGGGATGGTGGCCCCGGGGCTGGGTGACTCCCCCGCGGGAAAGGTCCCTTCGCTGATCTCCCTGTCTCTGCCCACCATGCGCCCCACAGGCTGGAGCCCCCCACAATGAGGAGCGTCTGGACCCCCAGCTTCCCCCAGCTGCCCCTTCGATCCTGCTCCTGGCCGTGGGTCACCCCGTCCCCATGAGCATCACCTCGGCGGCTGCTTGTCATCCACTGGGACCTCCAGCCGCCAGCTTGCTTGGGTACTGGGGGGCTGGTCTCCCCACACCACCTTCCCCAGCCCACCCCAGGGGCCAGCCCATGACCAGTATCCCCTACTGAGCCCCGACGTGGAGCTGGGACTGGGACAGAGCACAGCCGGAGTCCCGCGGTTTCAGAGGATGGCGGCAGCAAGCTGGTACCACCGGGACATCAGCCGGGTGGTGGCGGAGGAACTGCTGGCCAAGGCCGGGCAGGATGGCTGCTTCTTGGTGCGGGACAGCGAGTCTGTGTCGGGGGCATATGCCCTCTGCCTCCTGTGAGTCACCTGCCTGGCTTCTGCTCGCCACTCCTCTCTCTTGTCCCTCTGTCCCTCTCCCTGCTCCAGGTTCCAAAACCTCGTGGAAAAGCCTTCTGCAGGGATGCTGGTGGGGTGCGTGGGGTTTTTTTCTTTGGCATGGGGGTTTTCAATACAATCACCCAAGTCAGACCAAGGGAGAACCCCGTGTCTTTGGGAGGAGGCAGAAGCCCAGTCCAGCAGCTCTGCCCAGCACTGGGGTCACTGAAGGGAGAACCCACAATCCAGGGCACCCCAAGCCCTTTGGAGCTGCCCACTGGCCTGGCCCCACGCGTGGGAGAGGCTGATTCGCATCACCCTCCTTCTGCGAGAACAAACGTCTCCTCCCACTCCTCCAACCCCAGCGCGGCCGCATCCGGACCCTGACGCCCGCTGTTAACATCTCCCTTGCCGGGACATGGGGGGTCACATGCCCTGCCACCCATGGAGGCCCTCGCCTTCAGTTTACAGCCCCCGAGAGCGCTGCTGCTGGGGCTGCCTGCACCCCTTCCTGCTGCCTGCACCTCTTCCTTGTCTGCCTGCACCCCTTTCCTTGCTGCCTGCACCCCTTTCTTGTCTGCCTGCACCTCTTCTTTGCTGCCTGCACCCCTTTCCTTGCTGCCTGCACCCCTTCCTGCAGCAGGGAGTGCAGGGGGTGGCATCTCGGTGGCTTTGGAAGGATGCCACTCCTGTTCCTTCGGCTGGCATGGCGTGCGGGGACAAATTGCAAACACATGGTGCTGGCGAGGCCTGGCCTTGCGGTGGCCCTGCCTGCTGTTTGGAGCCAGGGGGACGCCCTACATCCTCCCCTGCAAACGGGTGCAGATGCAGAGCTGAGGGTGATGATTTATTTCCAGAATTGAGAGCTCAGTTCCTCTCTCGGCAGAGGGGACGGGGTGTTTGGGTGCCAGGCACCCCCCAACGCTGCCACGTGCCCATGCTGTCGTGGTGGGGAGCCGTGGGGGACCCTTGTCTGCTCTCTCCCAGGTTCCAGCGGCACGTCCACACCTACCGCATCCTTCCCGATGATGAGGGGCTGCTCTCTGTCCAGGTGGGTGCTCAGGGGCCGGGTGCTGCTGGAGTGCACTCCCTGCCCTGGTAGTGCTGCTGGCTGCGAGCTGGGACGTGGGCAGGATGCAGGTGCAAAGGGACCGCGGCGTTCACCTCCCCCCACCGTCCCCTGCAGCGTCTGCCCTCCCCGGCACTGCAAGCGGTGCGGTTTGCTTTTTGCATGAGCTGCCAGCACGGCAGGATGCGAGTACTTTGCAGCCACCCCTGTGGCACGGGGTGGCCGGGGACGGTGCCTCCCCACCACTCTGGCTGGCACTGCCAAATGCTTGTCCCCTCCCTGCCATGTCCCCTGACCCAGCCTGGCCACATGGCCTCAATACCTGCAATGTCTGTCCTCGTGACGTCTGTCCCGGTTGCCGGCCTGGCCTCGCTTACCCTCTGGTGTCACTACATGGTTTCTCCTGGTACCCATCTCTCTGCAGCCGCCCCTTCTGGCCCCTAAAAAGAGCATCCCAAGAGTCATAGAATCACAGAATTACTTTGGTTGGATGAGACCCTCAAGATCATCAAGTCTAACCGTTACCCCAGCCCTGGCACTGCCCCCTGTCCCTGAGAACCTCATCTCCGTCTGTCCAGCCCCTCCAGGGATGGTGACTCCAGCACTGCCCTGGGCAGCCTGTTCCAATGCCCCACAGCCCTTGGGGGAAGAAATTGTTCCCAAGATCCAACCTCAGCCTCCCCTGGCGCAACTTGAGGCCGTTTCCTCTGGTCCTGGCGCTTGTTCCTGGGGAGCAGAGCCTGACCCAACCTGGCTCCAAGCTCCTTTCAGGCAGGTCAGAGATCAGAAGGTCTCCCCTCAGCTCCTGTTCTCCAGCTGAACCCCCAGCTCCCTCAGCCGCTCCCATCACACTTGTGCTCCAGCCCCTCACCAGCTCCGTTCCCTTCTCTCAACTCTCTCCAGCACCTCAAGGGCTTTCTTGGTGTGAGGGGCCCAAAACTGACCCCAGGATTCAAGGTGCCCAGTCCATGGGGACAGTCACTGCCCTGGTCCTGCTGGCCACAACGTTCCTGATACAAGCCAGGATGCTGGTGGCCTTTTGGCCACGTGGGCACACGCTGGCTCATGTTCAGCCGCTGTCACCAACACCCCCAGGTCCTTTTCCGCTGGGCACTTTCCAGCCACTGAGCCTGTAGTGTTCATGGGTGCAGGACGTGGCACTTGACCTTGTTAAACCTCATACAACTGGCCTCAGACCAATGATCCAGCCCGTCCAGATCCCTCTGTAGAACCTTCCTGCTTTTCATCAGGTTAACACTCCCACCCACCTTGGTGTCATCTGCAAACCTGACTGTGCTTCCCCCATCTTTGCCTCCGCAGACCATCCAGGGCATCCAAGCCAAGTGCTTCCGCACTCTCCCCGACCTGATCGGCGCCTACCAGCACCCCAACAACGGGCTGGTGACACCCCTGCTCCACCCCGTGCACCGCACCAGGCAGGCGGCCAACGAGGACTCGGGTGAGCTGGGGAGGGGACAGTGGGGACCGCGAGCGGGAAGGGGGTCCCACTGAGCCGGCTGTCCCCTGCCTGCAGACGGGGAGGATGGCCAAGGCAGGGGGCACACGGCGAGCACGGTGCCGGCCGGGGGAGCCGGGACGGGCGGGTGGCTCAGCACTCCCATCGCTGGCCGGACCCACATCTCGCAGCAGCTGCACCAGAGGCTGCAGGAGCAGATCCACAGCAGGTAATGCACCCCAGCGTGACAGGGACAATGGGGTGGGCACAGCCACCCCTCCCTTGCCACTGTGGTGCCCACCTCACCTTGCAGCCCAGCCAGCGACTTCATGGGCTTCATGGCCGAGTACCTGAGCCACCACCTGCAGCTGGACCTGGAGGCTCTGCGCCACGGCCACCCACAGCTCCGCCACCTCAGCACCGCGCTCGTCACCGCCTGCCGGGCGCTGCACAGGCAAGTGGCCCGGGGAGGTGTGGGGGACACAGCCCCTGGGGCCACCTGCCTCGTCCCTGTCCCCTTGGTGGTGGCTGAGCGTTCCGCTCGAGGCTCAGGACACCGCATGCTGGCTCTCACCGGCTTCTCTCCTCTGCAGCGAGATCGACTGCACGCTGGCAGGTCTGGAGACACTGGCCAGGGTGTTCGACCCCCCTGCGTCCCCTCGCAGCCTGGCCAGCGAGCAGGTGAGTCCCCTCCAGCCAGCCCTGGGTGCTGTCACACATGCCTGGGTGCAGCTGGTCTGCGGGGGAGGCGGTCAGGGGGGGTTTGGTGCGGGTCGGCACCCATAGGTGCTGCATGCCCCGCGGTGCTGCTGGCTGTCCCGGGGTGCTGCATGTGCTGGTGTCCCCGCAGCTGGCAGAGGGGACGTGGGGACAAGCAGGGACTAATTTCTGCACCCACTCCTGGATTCGGTGGTGTGGGGAAGCTGTTTCTCTTGCCAGACTCCAGGGACCCCCACCTCTTGGAGTGCAACCCAGACCAGTGGGGAGCAATCTACTTGTCCAGTGCCATGGTGCTGCTCCAAAAATGTCTGTTCTTCCCCTCAGGGTCTCCTGACCAGCGATCCAGACCTTGAGCTGCTCCTTAACAAGATATCCACAGTCAACCATCTTCTCTCTTCACTGGAGAAGAAGGTGCCTGCCTGTCTCCCTGTGATGCTGGGCTGGGGACACCGGGTGGGGTGCAGGGGGGGGACATGGCCACTGCTCATGGTGCCCCGGGCTGGGGAACCTTGATCTGCTCCAGCAAACCCCTCACCCCAATAACCCCTCCAAAACCAAGCTGCTGGGGGTGGCACAGCCCTGGGGTGCCCCTTGGGGCAGGACAGGCTGGCACAGGGTTCTCCCAGTTAACCCAGTGGCCCCAGACTGGTGCCCATCTCCCCGGCAGGTGCTGAAGTCGCTGCAGGAGACAGTGTCGAGGCACAACCTGGCGCTGCCCAGTGTGGTGACAGCCCCCGCTCTGGCCACCAAACCCCTGGCTGTGCAGACCTTCGAGGTGAGGGCATGGGGGGCCCTGGCATCGCTGCTGGGGCAGGGCAGGTGCGGGGCCAACCCGCGAACCGTGTCCCCAGCCCACAAACCACGTCCCCATCCGCAGGTGAAGGCGGGCAAGTCACAGCGGGCAGCCCTGACAGTGGACGTGGAGTCGGGCACAGTGACCGTCACCAAGAAGGGCAGCGGGTCCCCGGAGGAGACCATCCCACAGAACAAAAGTACGGGGCTGCTGACCCCCGCCCCAACCACCGCCGGGGTGCTGTGGGGCTGTGGGGTTCCCTGGCGCAGGCCTGATGCCAGGGTGGTGGGCTGCACAGCCAGTCGCACCCCCAGTCCCACCTCACGTGGGAGGGGGATGTCACCGTTGTCCCCCTGACACCTGGCGTTCAGTCCTGCAGCTGATCAAGTACCAGAGTGTGCAGAGCAAGGTGAGGCTGGTGTACGACCGGGAGCCACAGAGGAGCCTGAGCAGAGACTTCGTCTTCCCCAACGCGCGGGTAAGCGGCACCGGCTGCGCTCACCGGAGGTTCCGGGGGACACAGATCTGTCATAGAACCACAGAATCATTTTGGTTGGAAGAGACCCTCAAGATCATCAAGTCTAACCATAGCCCACCCCTGGCACTACCCCATGTCCCTGAGAACCTCATGTCCGTCTGTCCAGCCCCTCCAGGGATGGTGACTCCAGCACTGCCCTGGGCAGCCTGTTCCAATGCCCCACAGCCCTTTGGGGAAGAAATTGTTCCCCAGATCCAACCTCAACCTCCCCTGGCGCAACTTGAGGCCATTTTCTCTTGTCCTATTGCTTGTTTCTTGGGAGAAGAGACCAACACCCTCCATGCTACAACCTCCTTTCAGATAGTTACATAGGGACACAGCAAAAGGGTATTCTCAGGGTTGAGACCGCCCCTGCAAACCATGTCCTATGCCTGGGGTGACATCCCCCTGACCCCACCACTGGCACCTTCTGGGGCGCTGCGTCTCCTGGCTCCCCAAGACACCCGTATCCTCCCACAGAAGCGAGAGGCCTTCTGCCAGCTGCTGCAGCTGATGAAGATCCAGCACTCCAACCTGGACGAGCCCGACCTCATCTCCGTGTATGTCGGGACGTGGAACATGGGTAAGGAGCCAGGAGAATATCATATTATCCTGGGAGGTCATCACGACTTGTGAACCTGGGTGGGTTTTGGGAGGTGAGGAAGCCTGAGGTCCAAGCTGGTGGGAGGAGGAGGAGGCTGGAGAAGACCCCAACCTGGCTGCTTTTTGGTTTGTCTGTCCCATCATGATCTACTTGCCCAGTGTCTTGGGAGAAATCGGAGGAGCTGCCGTACTGGGAGGGTCTGGGTGGTGGCAGTAAATCCCAGCACCAGTCTGGGATGCGCATGGGGCTGGCATGATGCTTCTCCTGGAGATGTGTACAGTCTGGGGTTGGAGAGGGGTTCGAGGATCTGTCCCCCGCGGTGACCCGCTGTCCCCGGCTCGCAGGCAGCACCCCGCCGCCCCGCTCCCTAGCCTCCTGGCTGACCTCGAGGGGCTTGGGGCGCACGCAGGACGAGACCACCGCCTGCATCCCCCACGACATCTATGTCATCGGCACCCAGGAGAACTCCCTGGGCGACCGCGAGTGGGTCGAGTTCCTCCGCGCATCGCTCAAGACCCTGATGGCCATCGACTACCGTGTGGTAACCCCGGGGTGAAGCCTGGACCCCCCTAGCTGTGCCTAAAGCTAAACCCCACCCACAGCAGTCTCAAGAAGCCACCACCCCAGGGCTCTCACCCCCAAACCCAGGGTCCTTTCCCACCCCAAATTCAGCCCAGGGAACCTCCTGTGCCCCATGGACCCCATGCAGGGATTGTCCCCCCAGGAGCCCCCTCTCAGGGGTGGTTTGCCTCACCTTGCTGCTTCTCGGCCGTGGGGCGACGCGGGGGGAGCAGACAGGCTCAGCCCCCTGTTCCCCCCAACAGGTGGCTCTGCAATGTCTCTGGAGCATCAAGATGGTGGTGCTGGTGAAGCCCGAGCACGAGCGGCGCATCAGCCACATCCACACCTCCAGTGTGAAAACCGGCATCGCCAACACGCTGGGTAGGGCTGAGGATGGGGTGGGAGCGTGTCCCAGAGCGAGGGGACATCCCAGGGACCCCCCCAGAGCTCAGTGCCCAGCACATCCCTGCAGGGAACAAGGGAGCTGTGGGTGTCTCCTTCCTTTTCAACGGGACCTCCTTTGGCTTCGTCAACTGCCACCTGGCCTCGGGCAGTGAGAAGACTCACAGGTGATGGAGGGGCTGGGGGGGACGGGGCTGCCTGGGCACAGCTGTGTGTCCCAGGGCGCTGGAGGAGCCCTGGGCAGCTGTGGGCTGTCCCTGTCCCCACCTGGCTGGGGCAGGATGAGGATGGGGTGTCCCTGGGGAGGTTCACACAGTGCTGCTGTCCCACCCACACAGGCGTAACCAGAACTACAGTGACATCCTGCGCTCCCTGGTCCTGGGTGACAAGCGGCTCAGCGCCTTTGACCTCACCCTGCGTTTCACCCACCTCTTCTGGTTCGGGGACCTCAATTACCGCCTGGACATGGATGTGCAGGTGGGATCCCACAGAGCTGGGGATGGTGACACGCTGGTGACACTGCAGGGGTGCGAGGAGCCAGGGTGACCATGCCGTCCTCCCCCGGCACAGGACATCCTCGCCCATGTAACCAAGAAGGAGTTTGACGCCCTCCTGGCTGTCGACCAGCTCAACCTCGAGCGCGAGAAGAACAAGGTGTTCCTGCGATTCCGTGAGTGTGGGGACAAGGACTCTGCTCCCGCCACCAAGCTAGTGGCACCAGGGTCCCGCAGTCCTCTCCCTGTGCCACTGCCAGCTCAGGGAGGTGCCCGGTCCCAGCACAGCTCTGCACGGGTGCCCAAAGCCTGGGGGACCTTGATGTGCACCCCCTGAGAGATGCTCTGAGGTGGCCAGGGGTGCCAGCCATCAGTGTGAGCCCTGGATGGGGACAGTGACACCCCATGAGGTCTCTCCCTGGCTGGCTGCAGCTGTGGGGACAGGCAGGGACACTGTGCCACCTCCATGTCTTGGTTCCCAGGTGAGGGTGACATCTCCTTCCCACCCACGTACCGGTACGAGCGGGGTTCCCGCGACACCTACATGTGGCAGAAGTTCAAGCCCACGGGGGTGAGTTCCCAGAGCCCCCCGAGCTGCAGTACATCGCTGGGGGACGGGGACAGCAGGCTCGGATGGTGCCAGGGGGGCTTGGTGGGAGGTAGCTCACTTTTTGGGGTGCTGGGTTGCTTCTCTGGGCTTGAGGAGGGAGCCAGACTCAAGGAGACACTGGAGCCAGCTGTTTTCCCCATTTTTAGGTGAGGATCAATGTCCCCTCGTGGTGCGACCGCATCCTGTGGAAGTCGCACCCGGAGACGTACGTGGTCTGTAACTCCTACGGTGAGTGAGACCCCGGGGCAGGGGTGGGACCCTGGGGCTCAGGGACTGTCACCCAGCTGCCCCCTCCCACCGTCCAGGCTGCACTGATGACATCGTGACGAGTGACCACTCACCCGTTTTCGCCACCTTCGAGGTGGGAGTGACATCACAGTTTGTGCCCAAGAAGGGTAAGGGGCTGGGGGCGTCTGTCATCCCCCATGCCTGGTTTTGGGGGAGCCCTGACTGCGGGTGCTCGGCTGGCACACGCCGACCCCCCGGTACCTGCCTGCAGCTCCCAGCTCCAGCCCTGAGCCCCTGGCCTGCATTGAGTGGGAGAGCATCGAGGTGATCGTCAAAACCACCAGCCGCAGCAAGTGCTACATTGAGTTCCACTCCTACTGCCTGGAGGGTGAGGCGTCCCCCCGGCGCCGGGATTTCGGGGTGCTGGGGGTGCTGCGGGGGCGAGCCAGCCCCGGCTGGAGCTGTGACCCCCGCTCTCCCCCAGCAGAGGTCCAGCGGAGTGGGGAGAACACGTCCCAGAGCTGCGACATCCCTGGATTCCTCAAGCTGGGCTGGTCTGCGAAGCATCTCCCTGCGGTATGCACTGGGGTGGGGGGCAGATGCTGCCCCCACCAGCCCTGGAGCACCCTCCTCCCTCCTTGTCCCCATCCCACAAGCATCCTCCTCACCCCTCAAGCGTCTTCCTCCCTCTTATCCCTATCCCTCCCACTGTCTCTGCACCCTGAGCCCCAAGGGGTGTTGGGGGCTGTCACTGTCACCCCCTGTGCCACTCTACCCTTCAGCAGCCCCCCCAAGAACCCCTCTTTCCACATGCAGCTGAACCCCATCCTGCCTGACCTGGAGTACCTGGGGGACCAGCACCTGCTCCTCAGCGTCAAGGGTGTGGAGAGCTGCGAGTCCTACGGTGCGTGGGGGACGGCGGCTCTGGGGTGCTGCTGCATTCAGGGGGTGCCAACACCGGCGTGTGCCGTGCCCGCAGGTGAGTGCTGCATCGCCATGAGATCCCTGATCAGCAGCATGGCCCAGCAGTTCGAGACCTTCCTGTCCCACCGCGGCGAGGAGACGGGCTCCATCCGCGGCTGGGTGAAGGTGCGGGTCCCCACCGACAGGCGCAGCACCCGCGAGAGGCTCTACGGTAACGGCGGCCGTGCCCTGGCCCCCTCCCATCGCCCTGGGTCGGGGGGGGCTCAGGGACACCTCCAGGCACAGCATGGGGTATGCAGTGACCGGCGGGGAGAGACCAAACTTTGGTGCCATTGCAGAGTGGATCAGCTTTGAGGAAGAGGAGGAGGATGCTGAGCCAGCGGCAGACACCCCGCCATGCCCCACGCCCCCCCCGAAGCACCCCAGGTACCCCAGCCAGGCTCAGCCCCCCCCAAACCAGCCAGGGGGTGATGCTGAGCCCACTCCACCTGTGCTTCGCAGGAGCCGACCCCGCAGCCTCCCGGAGCCGGCTGCCGGCTACACCAACCCCGCTTACTTCATCTTCGAGGGCGTCCCCAGCACCTGGGCCCTGGCCCCTGCTGCCAGTGAAGCCCACGACCAGCAGCCAGAGAGCCCAGCTGGGGGCCAGCGGCACCGGAGCCCCCTTGGGGCGCGGGTCCCCTCGCCCGCAGAGGGAGAGCAGGGGGGTAGTCGGCCCCGCTGTGTGCCGGGGGGCCCGTCCCCGTCCCGTGGGTGCCCGCTCAGCCGCCCCAGCACGGGCCAGCTGAACAGACCCAAATCGGCCATCCTGGCGAGGGACACGGCAGCACTGGGCGACTGCTCGCTGACGGCACTGCACATGGCCACCTGCCTGAGCCAGCTGGACCGAGCGGCCCCCAAACACGGGGGGGACAGCCGGAAGACCCTTCTGCGCCAGACCCACAGCGCTCTGGAGCCACCGCCGCGGCTGCGCCGGGAGGTGCCGAGGTGCACGCGGGATGCTCACCAGCATGGCCAACCCAGAGAGGTACCGCTGTGGTCCCCATGGGGCTCTGGAGCTCAGGGAGGGGCTGGGAAGCTCAGGGAGGGGAGGGGACCTGCTTTTGGCCATGAGGCCACCAGCAGATGCCAGGTCCCATCCCCGTGGCAGTGCTCTGCCTGATGGAGCCACCATGGGACATGGTGGAAGGTAGAGGAGCAGCAATGTGCCCCACTCATGCGGGGTGAGGATGTGAAGATGGGGACATCATGATCCTGCTGTGACACTGCTGTCATGTGTGTCCTTACTCTTCTTTCTCCAGTGGCCCTGCGACAGGGGTGAGTGGTCCCACGGTGTTGGCAGGTGCCTGGGTCACCTTGGCTCGCGGCAGGATGTGGAAGGGCAGCAGGAGCGCGGCTGGGACCACCTGGAGACGTTCAGGTACCCACAGGCCCCGGAACTCGGAAAACAGGGCACCACATGGGCCAGCTCCCATGGCCCCGGTTCCCTGGCAGAGCCCTGCACCCCAACGAGGAGAAGTGGGATGGGGATGCGGCAGGGCAGGAGGACATCAAGTCCTCACATCTCTGTGGATGCCCCAGGGCTGCATGGGCTCCCCGCTCCCTCTCGGTGGTTCCCCCAGAACTTGCTCCCCCTCACTCCACGCACACAGACATCACAGAGCGGGATGTGCTGGACACGGCGACGCTCAGCCCGACCCATTCCCGGCTCGTCCCCAGCAGCCTCGGTGAGGGCCCAGCGGTGAGCGTGCCACCGAGACCCAACCTGAGACCCAGCACCTAACCCGGACCCCGGCACCCACCTGCACTCTGCTCCCAACGTGTCTGGCCTCACCAGTAAGCAACTGGTGTTTCTCAGTTGGAAAGTCTCAGGACGCTCCTACAGTCATCGGGACAGACACACTCTGTCTCCGTCCTCCCTCCCCAAAGCGACGGACCATGCTGAGCCTCACCAGCAAGGAGGGACGGGGAACACAGGAGATGTTGAGGCCAGTTGGGAAGTGGGGACCACTGGGTGCTTTGGACCTCAAGGCTCAGCCTACAAGGGCACAGCGGCACCTGTGGCCAGCCCAGCCCTGCACACCCTCGTGCCTTCGGCCTCGGTGGCCGCTCCCTCCTCACCAGGCTCAGCCCTGGCTGGACACCGTTCCCACAGGACTTTCTCCTACAGCAGCCGCTCCTGAGGCTGCGGTGCCGCTGCCTTATGAGATCCCCTTGCTGTCCCCATCCAGAATAAAGCCTCAGGGACACCAGCGGGGGTGTGCGAGGTCTGGTTCTGCACAGGGCTGAGGAGGGAGGGTGCCCAAGCCACGCCAGGTGAGCCGGGTAGGGGCAGCACCAGCTCCCAGTTTCTCAGCTGCTCCAGGAGCATCGCCCCCCACCTTCCCCTCATTTATTCGGGGAGCCTGCAAACCCCGGCCCTCCTGGCTGCCCTTGCCTGGTGTCCCCTGTGGCTTTCGCACGGGGCTGGGCTGGCTTTGCTTTCGGCCGGTTCTGGCGGTGCCATGGGTCACCCCAAACCCACGAGCTCTGCCCACTCAGCCCTGCACACCCGGGGACCCCCACGCTCCCCCTCTGTGCCTGAGCATCCCCGGGCTGCTCCTGCCTCCCACCTCCTGTCTGTGTTCCCCACAAGCTTTTGGCCATGGTCCTCCACATCTTGGGGTGCACCCGTTTGCCCCATTTGTCACAACACTGGCATGTTCGTACAGCACCCATCCTTTGCCCACCTGAGGAGTTAAATCCCATGGACGAGGTGCAGGGGACACACAGTCCCCTCAAACCACGGGGACACCCTGACGAGCATCGTCCTGGCTGCTGCCACACCGACGTGGCCCAGGTTTTGGGGACACTATGCCCAGGCTGGCCTCAAGGTGGCAGTGGCCACCTTTGTCCCCAGGATCGCCCCGCGAGACGGGAGTGCCAGCAGGGCAGCACCCCAGGGTGGGGACACCACCGGACCCCTGTGTCCCCAGCAGGGCAGGGAGGATGCCCAGGGGGGCGAGGGGCCGTGAGCCCCGTGGGCAGAGGCTGCGGGCCCCACAGACGAGGGGCTGTGGCCCCTGTGCTTGAGGGACCGTGGTCCCCATAAACAAGGGACTATGGTCCCCACGAATGAAGGGTCACAGTCCCCACGGCCAAGGGTCCTTGGCCTCTGTGGACAAAGGGCTGCGATCCCATGGGTGAGGTGCCACCTTCTCGTGTCTGGGGGGGCCGTAGCTGGCCCGAAGCCTGCGAGGGCAATGGAGAGGACGGGTGTGCAGCGGGCAGGGACGCGGGCAGGGACGCGGGCAGGGGGCACTGCGGGCTCCCGCCCCCGCCTCCGCCCGCCTCCAGCCCTGCCTCTCCGGGGCACTTTGCTCCCGGCGGCGGGAGCGCGGCACGGGCACTGACAGCGCAGCACGGCCAAGGACAGTCCCCTCCCCAGCCCCCGGCATGGCCCCCGGCCCCACGGGGGACAGGTGCACCCCAGGGGGGCCCCGCTCCTGAGAGCCCCCCCAGCCCAGGACCACAGGTGAGCCCATGCCTGGGGGAGATGGTCTCGCCATGGCTACGCAAACCCAGCCGGGATTTGGGGGGCCCTATGGGAAGCAGCTTTGGCCCCCCAAGGGATGGAGATGGGGCCCCCAGGGCTAGATAGGTGTGGGGTGGGGGTCAGCTTGTTCTCCTCATCCCTAAATCCCTCTGTGCATCCTCCTCCCCAACACGCTACTGCCTCCATCACTGAGAGCCTTCATCCTTCCTGCTGCAGCCACCTCCTCACCTTCACCTTCCTCTCCATGCCCACAAATTGCTGCCTCCTCGCAGGGTGAAGCTGCCCCTTGGGTGCTGCATATCAGGGTCCTGCCCTTCCCCAGCGAGCTGGGGGGACAGGGACAGCCCCCCAACCCCTCATCTCCCGCCCCACTGAGAAAGGGGGTCACCTCAAGGTGGGGTACACGGTGGGGAGCGAGGGTGTCCCTGGGGAGGAGGCACCGGCGCCTGGGCAGCTCATGCTTTGACTGCTCTCGCAGTCAAAGGGAAGGATTGAAAAAGAAATTAGGTCACGCTCCCCTTGTGCAGGGGCTTTGGCTGCACGAACCACGTGGCGATTAAGGACAAGGGTCCTTCTGCAGGATGTTTTGCATAATTTCCCCTTGTTTTGCAATTTCCCAGAGCTTAGGCGAGAAGAAAAGCCCTGTTTTTCCTCTGCTCCAGCAGCAGCCAGTCCTGGGCTCACCCAGTGCTGTGTCCCTCGGTGGCCACTCACTCACCTCCAAAATCCGCTCTAGTCCCCTCTCTGAAACTCCTGCCCGCTACACCACGATCCCCGACCTCCATCCCGTCCTGCCAGCGGGCAGGACTTTGGCTCCAGGGCAGAGTTTGCCTTTGCTGCCCCACTCATTCCTATCATCGATGCTTTTCCAACACTCTGGTAAATCCCCAGGGCAGGGGGATGTTCTTGCCACGGGCAAAGGATTCCCCAGCATCGCAGCCCTCGTGCATCCCCAAAACAGGCTGGGCAGGAGTGAACGTCACCTCCTCAGCTCCATGTCCTTCCCTCTCCTGCTCCAGCAACGAGCCCGAGCACTCAACTCAGACCCCACCAGGGCTGCAGTCAGTCCCCCCTTGGAAAGCCCATGGCCAGGGAGAGCCTCGGTGGCGACGTCAGTGAGGAGCAGGAATGAGCCTGGTGGTGACGTGTCCTCGGCGTGGACTGATGTGAATCAGTGCTTTAAAACACTGATTTTGACCGTGATTAAGATAAGGAAGCAGGAAACCTGCTGAGATAAAGCTTGCCAAATGTCATCTTCTTTTGCGTTTTTAATTTTCGGTGGTTATCCTCGAAGGAAGCTTGCTTAGGAATTATTAAATCCCACTGCTGAGCAATGACCCTGCTCAGGCTTTATCCGCTGGCAGACCCGGGTACCTGCGCTCTCCTCCAAGCAGCCCAGCACCATGCAGCTGCTCAGGCTCTTTTTTCTTTATGCATATCTTACACCAGATTATTATTTTTTATGTGTTGGCTTCTTCATATCTTAGTTGTTTGTTGGCCTGTGCCGTGGGCATTGGCTTTGGTCACTGAACCTTGTGGCACCTCCGGTCTGGTCGGGCTCAAGGCTTCATGCTCACTTGCACTTGGAGGTTAGGAGAGGAAAACAAATCTCCTGGTGCCTCATGTCCTCAGCAGCGTCTTGGCTTGGGGACACGCAGCCGCTGGGCTGGGACCAGCACAACAAGCACAGCACCGCTGCTGGCACCAGCACCCTGAGGCTCAGGGTTCCCTACTGGCTGGTTTTCCCTCCCGATTCTGTGAAAACAGCAAATTCTTCCCACTGTTAATGTTTGATCAGGACCTGCCTCTTGCTCTCTGAACTCCTCCCGGTAATAAAGCCAGGCAGCTGCCCGCACCCGCTGCAGCGGGGAGGAACCTGCCGGGAGTTTGATGTGAGCCCGAAGCTGCGACTCAGCCCACAACTCAAACAGAGAGCACGCGGGTGTGCGTGACACCGAGGGACCGGTCCTGCCTGCCCATCTGCCTGCTGTGTCATTTATGATCATCTCTGTAAACCCAGGGATGTCTCTCGAGGCTCTGCAGGGATGGATGCAGCTTGGCTGAACCAGGATACACCCTGCGAGATGTTCCTGCCAAGGGAGCTTGTCACGAGATGCCACCAGGACACACATCTCTGGGGTGAAAGCGAGGGGGATGATGAGGGAGCCAAGGGATGAAGGACCCTGAGAGGACGCAGCCTTCTGCCTTGTACCACCAACACCAGCATCATCTCCCCAAACCCCGAGTCTTCCTGGTGCCATCACCTCCTGGGTGAGCTCTGGACCAACAGAAACTGGAGACAGACCAGCGCTCCCTCCATCAGATATGGGTTGGGCTACACCCTTGTCTCTGCCTACAGCACGGTGGGCACTCCTGCTCCCAGGTTACTCATCTGAGCATCTGTCCCCACCAGCAAAAGCTCCAAAATTGCTTTGCCAGGAATGGTGGTGGGTGTGGAGGGACCACGGCTGGGCAGCTCCACTGGTCCTTTGCTGGACACCGTGATGGTGGCAGAAGGTCCCTCTCCCCACAGGCTCTGAACTGCCGACATCCCGAGGGTCAAACGCAGCCCTTTGACAGCTCCTCCGTACGCCTCAGCCCTGGGGACCGATTTGCCAGGAGGACACGGATCCTTTGTCCTGATTCTGTGTGAGGGGACCCGTCCCGCCTTGCACTGTCCTGGGCTGGGACTTGGCTCCAGCGCAGCTCCTCTCCGCAGGGCTGAGCTCATCCCTCTCCTATGGAGAATACCCAGCAGCTGGAGGCCCCTCGCCGCCCAGGGATGCTCTCTCCCAAAGGCTCCTTTTACAACCCCCTGAGGATTTCTCCCGGCCATAATACTCCCCCAGACAAGCCTTTCTTCTCCTCCTGCCTTTCTTCTGTCAAGGAGCCCCTCTGGGACCAGCAGCATTGTCAGGATGGTGCCAATTAGGCTGAGCTGGCACCGGCTGGGGGCTCCTGTTCCTCATAAGGGTCTCATTGTTCGCCGCGCCGTGGGGCTGCTGGCCGGCGGGGCCGGCGCGGTCCCTCTGTCCCCGGCACGCTTCCCGGCTCCCCGCGGCGCTGGTGTCACTGCGAGCAGCTCCAAGGGATGATGGATGGGTGTCACTGCAGGGGCTGCAAAGGGGAGGATTTGTCAAGCCTCCCTCGGCTCCCCCGCGAGCTGAGAAAAACCAGAGGAACCATCAAAGTGGCCGAAGCTCCTGGAGGGAGCAGGGAAATCCGGCATCTTTGGCTCCTTTCCACGCTTTGTGCCTGACAATGGTCGGGATCAGCAACTAATGCACTTTTATTAACCGCTCCCCTAGATCTGGCTCAGAGAACATGGCCACTTCAGTGAGGACCTTCCCGGTTGCCCCATGGACACCGACACCGGGGGGAAACATCACGGTGGTGCCAGAGGCAAAGTGCGTCTTCAACGAGGAGTTCAAGTACATCCTGCTGCCCGTCTCCTATGGCATCGTCTTTGTGGTGGGGCTGCCCCTCAACTCCTGGGCCCTGTGGATGTTCATCTCCAGGATGAGGCCCTGGAACGCCACCACCACCTACATGTTCAACCTGGCTGTCTCCGACACGCTCTACGTCCTCTCCCTCCCCACCCTGGTCTACTATTACGCCGACCGCAACAACTGGCCCTTTGGGAAATTGCTCTGCAAGGTCGTGCGCTTCCTCTTCTATGCCAACCTCTACAGCAGCATCCTCTTCCTCACATGTATCAGCGTTCACCGCTACTTGGGCATCTGCCACCCCATCCGCTCCCTGAAGTGGGTGAAGACCAAGCATGCCCGCATCATTTGCGTGGTTGCCTGGCTCGTCGTCACCATCTGCCTCATCCCCAACCTCATCTTTGTCACCACCAGCTCCAAGGGCAACAGCACCCTGTGCCACGACACCACCAAGCCTGAGGATTTCGACCATTACGTGCACTACAGCTCCTCTGTCATGGCCCTCCTCTTCGGTGTCCCCTTCCTGGTGATCGTCCTGTGCTACTGCCTGATGGCCAAGAGGCTCGGCAAGTCCAGCTTCTCCAGCCCCAGTCCCCGCATGCCCTCCTACAAGAAGCGCTCCATCAAGATGATCATCATCGTGCTCACCGTCTTTGCCATCTGCTTCGTGCCCTTCCACATCACCCGGACCATGTACTACACCTCCCGCTACTTCCAAGCCAACTGCCAGACCCTCAACGTCATCAACTTCACCTACAAGATCACTCGGCCCCTGGCCAGCATCAACAGCTGCCTCGACCCCATCTTGTACTTCATGGTTGGGGACAAATACCGGGGGCGGCTGCGCCGGGGCCCAGCAAGGCGCCTCCAGCCTGTGCCCGCGTACAACCTGGCCCTGGTGTCCTCCACGGACAACGTCACGGGTGGCAGCCATGCTGCCAGTGACACCAGAGGGACAGGGACAGCACGGAGCAGAGACGGGTGCTGAGGGGCCAACGGAGGGGTCACAGTAACCTTGCCCCTGGGCTCCATGAGTCACAGCCCCGCTGGGCTCTGTGTGGGTACCCTGGCACCCCCAGGTCCCCAAAGCTGATGTGCCCCTGCCCAGACTCTGTGGGGGCAGAGGCCACAGGGCCAGTGGCCATGAGGTTGGTCCCAGCCCTGAGATGCCATGGGAGTAGGGCGCTGGTGCCACCGGGGCAGGACAACCACAGGCACCTTGTGGGAACAGGGAGGATGCTGAGAAAGCTGTTTTGGGAACACAGGCTGGTGTCCCATCCTAGGGCATTTCTGGGGACACAGGGAGGCTGGCAGGTCACTAAAGAGAAAGGACACTGATTCCTCCCTGGCACGTGCAGCCCTTCCCATCTGCTCAACCACGATGTGCGGGACCAGACCAAGCCTGGCGAAGGCTCTCGGAGATGTCCCTGTCACACTGCTGGCCTTGGGAGAGGCAGGGAGTGACATGGCACAGGGCACTTGCTGCCCGTCACCCCCCAATAAAGCCCCTTCTCCTTTCTCTGTGCCCAGACCTGTTTCTCCCCATAGCAGAAGAAAGAGCGACATGACACCCACACAAACCCCAAAACACGTTTGAGAGCAGAGAAGAGCCACCGGTGCTGGGGCAGGTTCAGAGCAAGGGACCGGTATGGTGACACTCGTGGTGACGGAAGTGTCCTGGGAAATCTGCCTTTCTGGGTGTTTGCTTTCCAAATATTTACCTTGCCCTTTTGTTTGAGCAAGTTCCTGCACAGCGAGGAACAGACCAGAGATTGCCGTCAGTGCTGACGACTCCCCAACACCGGGGATGGGACAGGGCTGCCCCACCGCCAGTCCTCCCAGCACACTCCTCATCATTGAGGTGTCACCCCAGTCACAACCAGGTGGCACCAACCACATCCCACCAGGAGCTACCCAGCTCACCTGCATGAACAGAGGTCCCCAGGGACATCACATCTCACCCCACATCCCCATCCCACAGCGGGACCCCGAGAGCCACTCACCACTGAGCTGAAAGCAGAGAGAGAAGGGGACGTGCCTCCTCCACCCAGTTAACCCAGTAAGAGCAGCTGCTGCCCCTCACACCCCATCATATCTGATGGGGCCCAGGTGGACCCAGGAGCTGCTCAGTTGCACCTGAACGGTGTAAAGGTCCCAGCCCCGGAAATGGGACTGCCAAGGGAGGGGACACGGGAGGGTGACACGTCCCCCTGCATGGGGGTACAGTGGCGGTGCTGAAATCCTGCCCCCCAGCACACACAGGCAGCAGCGGTTGGAAATCTGTATTGGGTACAGAGGTGGTGGAAAAGGCTCATCTGGGGCCAGAGCAGCAGCTGCTCCTTGCCCAAGGCCGTGTGGTCCACAGCTGAGGTCCCCAAGTCCAGGAGTGTCCCCCCTCCACCCCAGGGGGGATGTCTCCCCAGCCTGGTCCCACTCGCCATTGGGATGTCACCCCAAAGAGCCCATCTTGTTCCCTCCTCCCATGACACCCCCTCCCTCAGCTCACGGTGTCCTGGTTATCTTGGGGGGGACCATGCCCATTGCTGGCCCCCAGCCTCGCACCACACCAGCCCCCCCACATCAGCCCCACGTCCTCAGGGGACAGCTGTGTCACCCACAGCCCCTCCAAAGCCCTTCTGAGGGTGACTCTTTCCCAATCTCCCCCTCCCCTCACTTCCTCCTCTCCTCCCACCTCCCACTCAGGATTTTCGGCCGGAGGAGCAGGGGCCAGAGCGGGGACCGTCCCCCGTGTGTCCTCTGTGCTGGGCCGGCTGAAATCCCCACCCGCAAGAGCCAGCGCCATTGTGAGCCAGGCCCTGGCCAGCGGCGCCGGCCGCGCTCAGAGGATGCGCAGCTCGTCCGTCTCCGTCATCCCGTACTTGGTCTTGTTCTCGTTGAAGAGCTTGAGCAGAGAGCGGACGTACATCTCGTGGTACATGTCCACCGTCTCCCGGCTGGGGTCCTCGATCTTGGGGACTGTCACTGGCTCCCCCACTGCCGGGAAGGGAGGAAGGTCAGGATGATGGTGTGGGGACCCACCCGGCTCATTGGAGACACGGGCCGAGCGTTGCCTTCCAACACCACCCATCATTGGGTGTCCTCCTCCTCCGCCCCTCCGCCTTCTGGGGGTCACCCACGGCACTCACCCACGGTGGTGATGGGTCTGGCGTAGGGGAGGAAGCCCCGGGAGTGGACGGAGGTGACACCCCGGCCATAGAACACGCAGGGAGCGAAGCCCAGCATCTTCTGGAAGCGCAGCTGGATGCTCCTCATCCAGCTGCCCTCCTCGAAGACGACCTGGCGGAACAGGTCGTTCTCCCCGAAGGAGAAGGAAGGGACGAGGTTGGCCCTGTGGAGGGGAGGTGGGGGACAGTGACAGGGTGCTGGGACTCCCGGACCCCCACGGTGGTGTCACCTGAGACCCACCCGTACTGCAGGGCCATGCGGACGAAGCCCTTGCGGTTCTTCAGGATGAGCGTGGTGACGCCAGGACGGCAGGAGAGGGACTCGGCCGCGCCACCGATGACGATGGCCACTGCGTTACCCGTGCCGTTCTGGGACAGCAGGTACCCGATGGCGCGACGTGTCACCGGGCACAGGCCTGTGGTGGGGACAGAGCATCGGCGCCGTGGGACAGCGCCCAGGGACGGGGACCCTGGGAGAGACCTCACAAGGGACTGTGTCCCGGGGGACAGGGCAAGGGACAGGGTAGGGGACAAGATGGGGACAGGGCAAGGGCGCCCCCTGCTGCAGAAGAGCTCCCAGGGAAGGGTGGGGTCGCCCTGGGCTGCCAGGGTGCAGGCAGGGTGCAGGCAGGGTGCAGGCAGGGTGCGGGCAGGGTGCGGGCAGAGAGCAGGCAGGGTGCAGGCAGGGTGCAGGCAAGATGAAGCTGGAGTTCAGGCAGGGTGCAGGGATGGCGCAGGCAGGGTGCAGGCAGGGTGAAGCTGGAGTTCCGGCAGGGTGCAGGCAGGGTGCAGGCAGAGAGCAGGCAGGGTGCAGGCAGGGTGCAGGCAAGATGAAGCTGGAGTTCAGGCAGGGTGCAGGGATGGCGCAGGCAGGGTGCAGGCAGGGTGAAGCTGGAGTTCTGGCAGGGTGCAGGCAGGGTGCAGGCAGAGAGCAGGCAGGGTGCAGGCAGGGTGCAGGCACGGTGCAGGCAAGGTTAGGCTGGAGTTCATTCAGGGTGCCGGCAGGGTGCAGGCAAGATGAAGCTGGAGTTCAGGCAGGGTGCAGGCAAGGTGCAGGCAGGGTGCAGGCAAGGTGAGGCTGGAGTTCATGCAGGGTGCAGGCAGGGCACAGGCAGGGTGCAGGCAGGGTGAGGCTGGAGTTCAGGCAGGGTGCAGGCAGGATGCAGGCAAGATGAAGCTGGAGTTCCGGCAGGGTGCAGGGATGGCGCAGGCAGGGTGCAGGCAGGGTGAAGCTGGAGTTCCGGCAGGGTGCAGGGATGGCGCAGGCAGGGTGCAGGCAGGGTGAAGCTGGAGTTCCGGCAGGGTGCAGGCAGGGTGCGGGCAGGGTGCAGGCAGAGAGCAGGCAGGGTGCAGGCAGGGTGCAGGCAGGGTGCAGGCAAGGTGAGGCTGGAGTTCATGCAGGGTGCAGGCAGGACACAGGCAGGGTGCAGGCAGAGTGAGGCTGGAGTTCAGGCAGGGTGCAGGCAGGATGCAGGCAAGATGAAGCTGGAGTTCAGGCAGGGTGCAGGGATGGCGCAGGCAGGGCGCAGGCAGGGTGAAGCTGGAGTTCCAGCAGGGTGCAGGCAGGATGAAGCTGGAGTTCTGGCAGGGAGTAGGCAGGGTGCAGGCAGGGCACAGGCAGGGTGCAGGCAGGGTGCAGGCAGGGCACCAGCAGGGCACAGGCAGGGCGCAGGCAGGGTGCAGGCAGGGCACCAGCAGGGCACAGGCAGGGCGCAGGCAGGGCACCAGCAGGGCACAGGCAGGGCGCAGGCAGGGTGCAGGCAGGGCGCAGGCAGCTGCCCGCGGCTGCTCACCCCCGCTCATCAGGTACTCCCTGAAGAGGGGCAGGCGGAAATTGCCGGCCAGGGTGGTGAGGAAGGGCTGGATACCCGGGAACATCTCCCTGAACCCCGTGGAGCCAGTGATGAAGTTGCAGAATGCGCCGACGCAGAGGATGCCGTGGGGGTGGGAGCCAATGATGTAGTTGTGGCTGGGGGACAGGTCGTGCGTCTTCACCAGCTGCGGGGACAAAAATGGCATCGTGGAGATGTAACACTGGTACCACCACCACCTGCGTGGACATCCCGTCCTGGCTCCCCACATCGTACCTTCACCGGGAAATAATCCCGAAAGTGCCTCCAGACGGGCCAGCGCTGCAGGCATGGCAGCCTCCTGCCACCTGCAAACCGGGAAGGATGGCAGGAGGTGACACCCAGCCCAGTGTCACCCCCCACAGACCCGCCGCGTCCCTCTTCCCACCGTGATGACGATGATGGGGAGAGGAGGGAAGGCGCAGCCGGGACGTGGTGCTCCCTGTTTGCCACGCCAGAAAAAATGGGGGGACCCTGCACCCCACCCGGCTGCAGAGCTGGAGGGAGGGGGTGCTGTGCCCGTCCCCACCTCTCTCCGGTGTGTCCCAGTCCAGGATGATCCAGGCCAGGTAGAGCGCGGAGATGGGCCAGAAGCTGGTGAACACCAGGTAGATGAGGAGAAGGAGGCTGACGGGTCCTGCGGGAGCCAGGGGTGAGCGGGTCTGCACCCCCGTGCTGGGACCCCCCAGTAGCCCCAGACTCACCCAGCAGCAGGAAGCTGAGCACCCACTGCAGCACGGAGAGGAGCTGGAGCCAGGAGCGCACGTCCCGCTGCGAGGGCCAGGGCGCGGCGAGCAGGGTGCGCAGGGCGCTCTGCACGCTGGCACGGCTGCCTGCGGGGGGGACACGGGGGCTGATCCGGCGGTACCTGCGGCTACTGCGGTTGGGGTACCGGGCTGAGATGGGAAGTAGGATGGGAAGGATGAAGCTGTTGGGGGAGGAGGGGTGGGATGGGAGAGAATGGGATGGGGTGGGAGGGGTGATAGTATGGAGGGTGTTGGTCTTGTTGGTCTCTTCTCCCAAGTAACAAGCGCTAGGACCAGAGGAAACGGCCTCAAGTTGCGCCAGGGGAGGTTGAGGTTGGATCTGGGGAACAATTTCTTCCCCAAAGGGCTGTGGGGCACTGGAACAGGCTGCCCAGGGCAGTGCTGGAGTCACCATCCCTGGAGGGGCTGGACAGACAGAGATGAGGTTCTCAGGGACATGGGGCAGTGCCAGGAGTGGGTTATGGTTGGACTGGATGATCTTGAAGGTCTCTTCCAACCAAAATGACTCTGTGATTCTGTGTACGGGATGGGGAACGCTTGTCCCCCAAAGCTCTGGCCCATGCCAGGAGGTGGCCATGACCAACCCCAGGCTGCTCTGTGGGGGCAGCTGGCAGGTTGGGCACCCCCAGCCCAACATGTCCATGACCCTGGGTGCTCCAGCAGAGCCGAACGTGGTGGCACATCCAGCACCTTCCCTGTGCCTTCCGTGGCATGGTCAGGCTCACAGAGAATTGGGGCTTTTTCAGCAGCGTGGCAGGAAGGTGGGGGCAGAATTCGCTCCCCAGCAAGTGCCAAGGACGGTGGCCAGAGACCAAGCCAGGGTGGCCAAGGCTGCCCGTCCCCACAGCTGTCCCCACCAAGCCTCATCTCCCCTGAGAGACAGCGCAGCAGACGCTCCGCTCCCCTCGCCGCCCCTGTCCCTCCAGCCGACCTTGGTGAACCATTAACCACCCCGGGCCGGGCGCCAGGATCCAAACTCCACGTGCGGCCCCATCCCTCCTCCCGAAATGGGCCCAAGGTGCCAGTCCCACCACTGCACCACTCCCGGCCAAAGGTCCAGTGCAGCCAGGACCACCCGGCGTGGCCGCCGCAGCCAGCTATGACAACTCTTGTGCCACAAGAGCTTTATTTTTCTGGGAGAACAACCCCAAATCAGCATGTCGGCCAGAGAGATGTTGGGGGTGAGGCTGGAGCAGACCTGTCCCCATGGGTCCCCAGGCTGGAGAACTCCAGGGCAGAGAAGAACAACCAAACTCCAGTTTGGGTGGCTGAGGGAGGTTCAGCTCTTTCCTGGTGTTACCGACTTTCCAAAGCCCCTTTTTTTTCTGGGGAAGGTGCAAAGGTCTGCCTGGCACATCTGTGCCTACCAGTTGCTTTTTTCAGTTCCTTTTTCTATCTCCCTGACAAGCACTCCACAAATGCCCAGACCACAGACAGAAAACGGAGAAGCCCCAGGGGCTCCGCTGCCAGCCCCGTCCGTGGCCACAGGAGCCGCTTCAAACACAGAAATTTTGACTCCATGGCCTGGGGCAGCGAGGAAAGGCGAAGGGGAATTTGCAGCGGTCTGGAGCATCTTGCAGGAGTAACATCACCGAACGCATCGTCAGAAATTTCGTTCCTGTTGAGCAACTGTATGTTTTCCTCTGGTGCTGCTAACCCCAAATTGCTCCCAATGCCTCCCTTTCCCCTGAGCACTAATGACAAAAAACGCTAATTGTCTGACCAGCTCCACGCGTTGCAAGAGCATCAGAAACCGTTCAAACACGCTTGGGAAATATCTTACCGCTCAGATTTTGGGAACAGGCTGCAATAATTGTTTTCATGGTGGTGAGTTCCACGCCAGACCCCGATTCAGTAGGTTAAAAGGCGAGTTTGGAAATCCCGGAGCTGCTTTAACCAGCTGATCCAAGGTAAACCAGCCGCTGCAGAGGGGAGTGGAGCCGCTCCGGCCCCGGCGCGCAGGGCGAGAAGAGCTGGTGGTGCTGGGGAGGATGAAGAGGGACGCTGAGCAATGAAGAGCTGCTGGTGCGAAGGGCAGCCGCGGCTCCTCGGAATGCTACCGCTGCCAGCGCCGCGGGGGCTCGGCCGGAGCTGCCTTCCCCCGGGAATGGAACCGTCTGGTATTTCACAAACCGCTGTCATGCTCTGCTGGTGTGACTCCCCGCCAGAGCCACCCGAAAACGTCATCCCGAAGCTCCCGCGGCGCGGGAACGGGTCCCAGTCCAGCACCATCCCCTCGGAGGGACACCAGGGTCAGCAGCTCACCCACTGCTGCCTGGAGAGGACTGGGGGGGGTGAAAAATGAGAAGGAAACAAGAGCAGCACAAAAGTAGCAGAAACAGCCCTGAGATGGGGCTTCAGGCGAACAGCAAAATAAACATTAAAAATCCACAGCTATTTCTCAGGATGGACCTCTCCAGAAGCACTTGCTAGAAGAGCCGGCTAATGCCAGACGTAGGAAAGGGATAAATACATATGTAGGACTCCATGTGTCATTAACATAAAAAACATGTTTTGCAGGAGAAGTCTGGAACCCACAAAACCTCGTAATCTGCTTTTGGAGGTTGCAGAGACTCAGACTCTGGAAAAGAAGTGTGCGGCAGCGTTCACTGCAGGGTACAGCTCCCCAGGTGTGCATGAGTTAAGAGGAGCGGAGACTGTTGTGTTTAAAACGTCCAACATCTCTTGCAGACTAACTGGATTTCCTACTTCCTGTTTTCCTATTTCCTATTCTCAGCTCTCCTGGTTGCTGGAAGAGCCCACGACAAAGAGCAAGGGATTTTCACAGCAGGAACGAGGCGGCACAAGAGATTTTATTTTGCTTAAAATATAGAGGGAAAAAATAAAATAAATACATTCACCCACAATACAAAGAGCAGTTTCCAAATCCGTGTACTTTTCTTTCAAGGACTCCCTCCGACTGGAGCGCAGAGGCAGCCTGACCCCTCGGAAAGCGCCGTGCTATCGCTGTACGTGACCAGCGCGCCCAGGCTGACATTTAATGCGAACCAAAGCAAACTGGCCTGTTTACTCCTCTGTCTCCAGCGCCTCCCAGAAAAGCCCCGGACGCCTCCGTGTATGTACAGTGGATTTACTCCTCCATCTCCAGGACACAGGCGATTCTGACAGGATTTCCAGGCCCTGCTCCATCTGCAGCGAGAGCATCAGCCCATGTTCTGCCGGTTGCCGTAGCCTCTGGGGTGCGTATCCTTCCAGTCATCCCAGTTCCGAGCTTTTTGAAGAGCTTCCTCGTCATCCTCCTCCTCTTTTTTCTCCTGCTGCTGCTTCTGCAGCTCTTCATCAGTGATACCTGCCGGAGAATAGGAGCGAGGGGCAGTAAGGCCAAGGAAGATCGCTAGGCACAGGCTCAAACAGAAGCCAGCCTAGACAAAGAGCTGGGATTACCAAAGAGCAGCCTAGCAATCCAGTTCTTCTCACATCTTAAGTCAGCTCTTACTCTTCCTCAGCCAGCGGGTGTTTTACACCCCGAACACATCCCTGTTCGCCCTCCCACTCAAGAGACTTCCCAAATTCCCGGTCCCGAGCTCTGCTCTGCTGCTCGGTACCTGGGGCTCTGTGGGGCGCGCTCTGGGCCGACACGACTCCCTGGCGTCTGCGCTGCTCATACCAGTCATCCACGGTCATGGTGGGCAGGCCAGGGTACCCGGCACCAAACACCCTGCAGGGACAGACAGACAGACAGACAAAGGCAGCGCTTTGCATCGCTACAACTGAGCAGAAACAGAGTCAACATACAGAACCACTCCATACTCCAACTGGTACAATATAAGGCACGTTATCGAGGAGAGCTTGAGAACAAACACATTTCTACAGCCTGGGCCATCAGCAAGAGACGTGTGACCTGCCCATAATGGCATTTAAAGAGTTCATCCTGCTGGTTATTGAGAGAGGTGGGGACTCTTCCAGTCCAAAGACCTTGAATCGCTTCTCCAGCGTGCAGAACGCTCTGTGCTGGCACAGCTTGCCAAGGAGGCCCCCGGGAATCAGGCACGGCTTGCCTGAATAAATATACACAGGGCTCAGGGCAAATAATGGCAAAAGCATGACATGAGATCCGGTTTCTATCTCATTTTGGGGGTTTTGCTGCCATATTCCTTGCAAGAATCTCACAGTACCACAAGGTGTTAAAATCTCGATTCCCTAGCAAAAGCCTGACAGTTAAAACCTGTATGATTGTGGCTGATGATTCCCTGGCAGGTATCACATCTTCCCAGGCCCTAAGATCACTTATTTGAATTCACTGAAATCTTCCAGAGTTCCAGATTAAGAGACCATGTGTGCTTTTCACTGCCGGGTTCTTTATTTTAACAGCAAAGAACACTTCTGTTTTATCAGGTGGAGGTTAGAGGGGCAGATGAGCCTTGCCTCTCCACAGCTCACCAAACAGCAAGCACGTGGCCTAAAAACCAACACAGCGAGATTTGCTTAATCCCATCTCCTCTTCTGCCCCCCCCAAAAGAAGAAACAGCCTCAAGCAAGACACTGCAGCAGGCTGGGAACAAACGAAGTTACAAAAAGCAGAAAAAAATGCATCAGACTTTCCCCAAACCCCCTGCCCAGGTGCACACCACGTGCCACCTCAATGTGACACCTGCCTGAAGGTAACGACTGGTCTTCTGCATTTGAAAGAGTATTTTAGGAGATGAGAACAGAGCGCTGCCTCGTTCTGTGTCTAAATAATCAGAAAAACAACATACTTGGCCTGAGCAGCATCCCGGGTAAGAATGAAAGGTTTCAGCGGAGTCCTGGCCTGCCGAGAGGTGCCGTGTGGTGGTGCTGAAGGCTGAAGATGCAAACAATAGTCACCAGAGAGTGGTGGAGGTAAGAATCCCCTTCTCTGCTTCCCACCCCCAGCAAGTTATTGAAGGTTTTGTAGAAGGGAAACACCTCTGCTGCCAGAGCGACATCCCAAGAGCGACAATTCGGGTCTTAATCTAGTTTAAATCAAACTCCACCTGCGAGCTTCTACAAATCACTTCTCTTTGTGCCTTTGTTATACCTGTTCTGACCAATGCAGAAACCAGACCAGCTCCCATCGAAGCAGGAAATACAGTTTACTTCCCCAGTGTGCAGAACATTCTGCAGCACGTACAGCCCATCGTTCCCGACCACAAATATCACCCAGGGCACCACAGAACTCTGCAGTGCCAACGACAAACTGCACAAACCAGCTGTGCCAACAACGCTGTGCTAAGGCCTGTGTCAGCACATTATGATTTTTTATTTCTAGACACTTTAGGTGAGTAATGTACAGCCCAGAAACACTATTCTCCGCAGAAACTGCCCAGAGATGAGAAGCTTTCCGCGTTCAGAACGGGCATTTATTTCTGTAACATCTGGACTCTTTGTAGACCAGAGCACAGGCTTTAAAAAAATGACAAGGGTCATCTTTTAATTTACAAATGTCCTTAGTTCCTTAGAGTTAAGGGTCTGGCAGAACCCAGCACGGTGGAGAAAAGCCCCTATGCACAGAGCGGTTCCAATCTCAGACTCAATGCTCCAGCATTTCACAAGCCATGACCGTCCAGAGCATATAGCAGCACCAGGCAGTGACTCACCCAAAAATCACACCACTGCCTGTTCCAAATTAAACCAAACCCCACCTGCTTGGACTGTGGCTGAGCCCAGTTTCAACTCACAGACTAAAACTAATGAGACTCTGGTACTGGGTTCCTCTGAGCTCCAACCACCCACAGGACCAGCGTTGCAGGAGACGTCTCGTACCTGCTTCGCGGTCCCTCTGCTCCTCAGGATGACCATTTCTTGGTCAATACTCTCAATTTCCTCAAGGCTGGTGTTGATCCATTTCCGGATTTGTAGGGTGTAAAATTCCCGTATCTGATCCTCGTCTGCTTGCCCGCCCTCCACAAAGCTTCTCATGGAGGCCAACCTGTTCTCCAGCTCCTTCTTCTGCTTGTATCTGTCTCAAAGAGAACAAAACGAGATCATTTAAGTGAACTTTTTCTAACACAGCGTTTTCTAAAATAAACCATTTCCTATTTATTGAAATTCAACCAAATGTAGCTAAAGAGCCATCTCCCGCCTCAATCTCCTTTTAATTGCTTTGCACAGAGCGGTTGCTGAGTGGTGCTCATTAGGGGATGAAAATCCAGATATTCATAAAGCTCCTCACGTCTGGGACAAATCTCCTTGTGCGAGGAGGATCCACTTGGTAAACACTGAGTAAAAGTCCTGAGAAGTAAAGCAGAGACTTACAAGGATTTGACCAATAAAAACTATGTCAATCAGAAGAGTTCCAATCCGCTTAGAAATAGGCTTTGAAAATGCACGGTTATATACATATATATGCATACACATAATATTTTATTCCCGTCTTCCCCATCATCTGTCAACTCAAACATAGACGTTAACCAGCATCTTTACTACACTTCGTAAGAGGTTTAACACAATTTCATGTGTTTAAAAAGAAAACTGAATACAAAAAAGGAGGTTCTGATGTTTACTGTTGTAATTTAAGTAGCTCTTGTCTGTTAAAAGCAGCTTCAAGACAACAGTTTAAATTTAGAGGTGCCTTTCAATTATTTTTTTCTTCTCCTAAAAGCTGAGCAATCCTTGAAAATTAAGCCTCTCATGTAAAATTAGGCAAGCCTGGCAGCATTAATCTCCTGGAGAACACAGGATTTAAACTCATTGGCTCCTTCACCAGGAAAACCAATACAATAGCTATTTTGAGTTGTTCCTATATGACACAAAGATATCAAGAAGGCGCTTATAAGCCACATTAAAACATTTTTCCAATTTGTGTCTCAGGTGGTTTTGTGTGTGCAGGTTGTTCTTTTAATATGATTTGGGCTTCCTGGATTTTTTTTTTTGACCTTTTTAGCAATTAGTTAAGAGGGGCGGGGGAGTACAGATATAACACCCACAGGTTAAGTCCTTGTGCCCCCACTTCCCTCACTTCAGTGCCACCTGAAGGACCAGCAGCGAGAGCCCAGGATTAGAAACCTGCAGGAGCCAAGAGGACAAGGAGATCACAAGAGTCGTTCTAAAAACCAAACCCATCCACACCCGCTCCACAAGAACCCAAAACTCACATCATAACTGGCTTTGCTGCGCTGACCACAATGGCTCCCGTCTATTCCTGTATCCCAAACCCATCTAACTCAGGTTACTCTCTAGAATATAAGTCATACTTTTGTATTTGTGCAATTTAAACAGCTCTCCAGCCCAGCTGGGGCCTTTCTGTGCTACTGCAATAGGCAACAACTTCATTGTCAAAATCTCCAACTGCACAACAAACAGGCACCATCTCTCGTTTAACGATCTCATAATCACACTGGCAGGTAACGTCCAATGGTGGCTGCGGCTTTACACTGTTGGCAGATTAAAGAACTAATCGTAAGAGCTCTTGTGCAGTTCCTCTTTGAAGACCAGACACTAAAAGACACAAACACATCTCCCCAGCCGGTGCACAACCCAACACCATAAAGCAACATGCAATGCAGATCTTAAAGTGAATGTTTAACGATCAGAATATTCCATCGCCAAGGGAAGCAGTTCTTTCCTGACAGCCCTCGTCTGCACAATCTCGCGCTGCCTGAGGCTCTCAGCTTCTTTCACACTGATTACAAAAAGCCTTTAAACACTGCCAAGTGAGATCCTACCTCTCGATTTTGGCTTGTCTGCTGGACGCCATGGCCACCAGGCTGGGCTGGGCGGCAGCGGGGCCGCCTGGGGCTGGGCTCCCCATGTCCTCCTCTCCCGGGGGGCTGGCGGGGGGCAACTGGAAGCTGCCCACCCCATAGCTGCTGCAGAGCTTGAGGAAACGCCAGAAGTGGGTCCGAGCGCTCTCCAGGTGCTCCAGCCTCTTGCTCAGGTCGACCTGCTTCAGCGTCAGGGCCCCCAGCAAGGCAGGCAGTGGCAGGAACTTCAGGTCAGCCGAGGAGATTTCCTCCAGCTCCTCGTTCTCGCTGCATGGGGAGAGATGAGACACAATCATAGATCGTTTTGGTTGGAAGAGACCCTCAAGACCATCAAGTCCACCCCTGGCACTGCCCCCGTCCCTGAGAACCTCATCTCCGTCTGTCCAGCCCCTCCAGGGATGGTGACTCCAGCACTGCCCTGGGCAGCCTGTTCTAATGCCCCACAGCCCTTTGGGGAAGAAATTGTTCCCCACATCCAACCTCAACCTCCCCTGGCGCAACTTGAGGCCGTTTCCTCTGGTCCTAGCGCTTGTTCCTGGGGAGCAGAGCCCGACCCCCCCTGGCTCCAAGCTCCTTTCAGGCAGGTCAGAGATCAGAAGGTCTCCTCTCAGCTCCTGTTCTCCAGCTGAACCCCCAGCTCCCTCAGCTGCTTCCATCACACTTGTGCTCCAGCCCCTCACCAGCTCCGTTCCCTTCTCTCAACTCGCTCCAGCCCCTCCGGGTCTCTCCTGCGGAGAGATGAGTCCCCCCGGTCCCGCTCTGCCCGGCCCAGGCCCCGGCCCGTCCCTCCGCTCACCTGAACAGGTCCAGCTGCGCCACCATGGCCTCCGCCTGCCGCAGCGCCTCCAGCCCCTGCCGCACCTTCTCCTGCACGGCCGGGGCCCCCGAGGACGGCTCGGTGCCGCTCTCCAGCTCCTCCCAGAGCCGCCGGCCGGTCTCCAGCAGCTCCGCCAGCCGCGGGCCCGCCCCGGGCCCCTCCGCCATGCTGGGCCGGAAGGCGCCGCCGAGGAACCGCTTCCGGGGCGGCCGCGAGTGACCCCGCCCCGCCCGCCATCTTGGTGAGGGCGGAGGGGCCGCCGACCGCGGCGGCCGCCATCTTGGTAGGGGCGGGCGGGGGCAGCGGTCGGTTTGGTTGGAAAAGGCCTTTAAGAGCATTAAGTCCAACCGTTAACTCAACACTGTCAGTGCCCCGTGTCCCTGGGAACCTCACCTATATGTCCGTCCAACCCCTCCGCGGATGGTGACTCCAGCACCGCCCTGGGCGGCCTGTTCCAACGCCCAGCAGCGCTCGCTGCGAGGAAATTATTCCCAATATCCAACCTAAACCTTCCCTGACACAACTTGGGGCCGTTTCCTCTCTCTTTATTCTTTTCATAATAAAAGCAAGAGAAGCAGCCTTTCTAATTTCTTCTTTTATTTAGCTCCCAAGTCCCTTCTTCTAATATCTCTGAAATGTAAACGGGCATAAATGAGTAGGAATTAAAGCCAGGCTTTTAGAAACCCAGATAATTGACCCAGATGTGAGAAACCGATACGGTGTGATAATAATTCAGGGCCGCCCAGAAGCACTCGGCCTCCGAGAATGAGCCAGTTTACAGTTTACTGTTTGTTTTCTTCATACTCAGGTGAGAGCTCCATTAAAAGTTATTCATCAAAACCAGGAGTGTGGGTTTAAGCTCCCCGTGCCCTGAGGACACCCGGGGGGTTCACCCTCCGCGTCACCACTTTGCTCAGGCTGCGAAGGCAGGTGACAGCGGGGTGAGGTACATCAAGGGGCGTTCTGTGGGTGCGGGAGGTGAGAAAATCAATTAGTAAAACGACTGGAAGTGGAATGGAGCCAGCGATCTCCACTGGCAGAAGGTGCTTTGGCATCACCAACACGTACAACCTGCTCACGTCCATCAGAGCGATTCCACAGCATCTTACCCCGTCGCATTGTCACCCCTGTAACCACTAAGATTCAACATTTCTGCAGCATTTTTCAGGATCAGAGCAAAAGAAGCTGCTGGAGTGAACTCTGACGCATGACCCGTTGTGTTCCCCGGAGTCGCTGAGCAGTTCACAGCTCACCTTTCCTCACCTTTCCGTAAGATATCTCCGTTTAATCTTTAACAACCATCTCCTTAGGGCGTTCTCCTTGGAGGCCTTCACCTCCCAGAGCGAGCTGGGCAGATTCTTGGGCTTGATCTGCAAGTAAATGTGAAAAGGCTGATGATGGAACAGCAGATCTCAGCCCATCCCCTTTGAACTGAGGGGTGGGCGACACGGTTTTGACCCAGATCGTCAGGGACAGCACACGACAGGCCTTGAGTAGCTAATTTTTCCCATCCAAGAGAGTAGGAAACCGTATGAAGCCTGGTTTCCTTTGAGATGGAGAAGGCTTTACCTCCAAGAGCCAAGTGGGTCAACCTGTTGGCTGGTTAGAAGCTCCTGAATCTCCTAGCTAGAAGTTAATCAGTTCCCTGTTTCTATCTGTGGTCCCAACTGGTCAAGAATGGGTTTCATTTACAGTGTGGGGGCATGAAGTCGTGACCAGTGTCACCCACGGGCTGCTCATCAGCTGCAGCATCACAAAAGGCAAGGGCATGTTGCTCTTCTCCTGCCTGAGGTCCTCCTGGCAGGACATGGGATTTTTGAGCTGCCTCTTCTAATTATAGAGCTAATGTTTTCACTAGGAGGGAAAAATAACTGATTCTTTGGAAGGCATAATTACCCAGCGAGCCCCTATCCACACCAGAATGAGCTTCAAGCTGGGGACTGCAGGAATAGTAGTTGTGATTAGTCCCACCACACGGGAAAAGGGGGAGTTCCCGGAGCTTTGGCAAGCCAGGGATGGGTCTCTCCTGCTCCCCAGGTGTCTCGGTGCGGTGGGTTTTCAGCATAAAGTCAATGCCTGGAGATCAGCCTCAGCTTCTGGAGGCTTCTTACCTTTCCACTTCCAGACATGAAACATGTCCACACGCTTTCCGTTATACATGTAGTAAAACCAAGATCGCCACGGTGTGTTGCATTTAACACAGGTGTGCAGCACATCTTGCCGTGCACTTCCAGAGGCCTGTCTGGTGCTTACCAGGAGCTCCAGCATGTTACACAGACTTCCAGTCTTCCTGGAAGGTGTTAGAGCTTCTGCATGAGACAGGCTGCCCAGAGAGGTGGTGGCTGAACCATCCCTGGAGACATCCCAGGCCAGGCTGGACGGGGCTCTGGGCAACCTGAGCTGGTGCAGATGTCCCTGCTCATGGCAGCGGGGGCACGGGGGGAGCTGGGGAGGGCCCTTCAACCCAAACTGTTCTGTGATTCTATGTCATCCAGCAGCACATGAGTGGCCAGACTGCAGCACGTCTGGAAATTCCTTCCTCCACCACAAAGCACATGGACACATATGCAAGCTGAGAAAGTCCTCAAAAATATGTACGGCCCCAGTTCTGGGCTGGTGGGAGGATGCTCCTGGAAAAGCCCATGTGGATGGCAACACCAGGGTGGCTCACAGCAGCTTCTGCTCTGGAGAGCAGACTGTTCTGCAGCTCCTTCCCTGCTTTAACTCGATTTCTGAGGGGCCCTGGAGGCAGCATCCCCAGGGGTGCTCAAAGAGAAGACGTTACTATTTAGTGACCCAACAAGGTGGCCATGGCAGCTTCTCTGCACCAGCAGAAAGGTGATTTGAAAAGTCCACCGTGAGCAGCCTCCGGGATGCTGCTTGCACTGAATGTGGATGAGGGGAAGAAACACGGGCTGGTGAAGGGGGACGGGATGCTCAAAAATGCCACCTTGCTCCTCCCGGTCCCCGCAGATGTGATGGAGATACCACAAACCTGCAGGATCTGGGGCTTTTCCACTCTGACAGAGCAACTTGCTGAAATCCAGGGTTCAGAGGTGGAAGGGGTGCCAGCCTGGCCAGCCTAGGAGGACGGAAGGGGCATCTATGTCCCCTCAGAACCTCCTACACAACTGGCCTTCAAGCCATGCCCCAGGTTCCCTCAGTTCCCCCTCTGGTCTTCTGGCTGTTACCTATGTTGATTTGTCCCTCAGCTGAAGATCCCCAGAAGGACGATCTCTATTACCATTTGTCATCCTTTGGCCACCATGCTATTGCTGAACACCCTAGAAATAAAGGAGAACAGAGATGCCAGGGTTTTTCCTTAAATACAAGCGTTTACTCATGTTTGTGTCTTGCGGTGTGATCGTGTGGGCACCAACCATCCCAAAGGTCAAAGAGACATCCCCCAAATATACACAGCAGTGTGGATGCTGATCAACAGCTGAGCCCCAGCACAGCGGCCCCATCCCCTCCTTTCTCCTTATTCTGGCTCAGTTTTATTTGTGAAAAGCACAAGCAAAAAGCAAGTGGAGGTTCTGCCCCACGGCTGCAGTCCAGGGCTGTAGGGAAGAAATATCCAGAAGAAATATTCAGAAATATCTTCCTGAATATTCTTCCTCCAAAACACCCATTTGCTTACTGACAGCTTGTTGCCCTTGCTCAGATTATCCTCCTGGAATAAGTTATGCAGCATCTCTCAATGAATAAAGACACAAAAGAAAAAAAAAAAAAAACAACCTAGCAAACAGTCTCAATGAATAAAGAAATAAAAGAAAAAAACCCCGCAGTGCTTTAGCAGCAAAGTCAAAAGAATCCATGAAAATCACTCTCCTTTCTCCAGAATTCACAGTCCACACAAGTCTAACCAGCAGGGCATGATCACATGTATACTAGCCTTACTCCTTTAAAACCCAAACTAAAATTCAAGCAGTAATGAGGAGGCTTTTCAGAGCAAACTCTTTGCCCGCTTCTCCCCACATTTCATGCACAAGGGTGGTTTTCTATGCACAAGCCATTTTCAGAGCCACTTCTCCCGTGTCAGCTCACAGCACCAGAAAGTGAATGAATTCTACCATGGCCATGGAGAACTCAGCTCTGGGGGAGTCTCATTTCCAGAGAAACAGACAAATTGAAAGCCACTAGACATCGGGGAAAAGTGGCTAATGACAGGAAAGTCAAAGAGATGTCTGAAGGGCTGCAAAGCCACCGTTGTTAGTGATGCACTGCGTTTCAGGGATGCTGCCTAGGTTTATTCAGGTCTTGAGGGGCCACCTACCAGAGCTGGAGGTGTTTGTGGTGGAAGCGGAGCTGCTGAGGGTTAGAGACAAACCCTCCTGCGCTGATTCCTCTGGCAGAGGGTGGCACTGAGAGGTGCTGGGAGCCACTGCAGGGTGATGTCAGGGTCCAAATTTTGCCATTGTTTACCCCAGAGGGTGTTTGTGCTGCCTGGAGTGGGGTGGGGGGCTCCCCCTGGGACCCTCCTGCTGGCTTTCCTGCCCAAGCAGGGTCAGAGAGAGAAAACGCATCCAGGCAGATGGATGCCTCAGCCTCTGGGGCACCACGCGGGCTTTAATCCCGCTGGATCCATCGTCTGATGCTGCCTTGCTCTGGCTCTGCTTCCTTCGGAGACTCTTCTAGTCCAGCAGATCCCACAAGCCGGGTAAACCCAGCTTAACAACCCCTCCTGCTCAAAGCATTGTCACTTAACCGTCACCTCCCCACCGTTTTCCTTCCTGCCAGCCTGACCCTTTGCACCCTTGCACTAATTACGGTGTTTTCCCATATCCCGCAGGACACAGCCCGAGCTCCTCGCTGCCGATCGACCCCTCCGGTCCTTCTCCAGCTCTTTCCTGGTGCAGCCAAGATCGAAGGAGCAGAGGAGGAGAAGACTCTGCATATTCAGCCCTTGACCCTGCCTTTTCCCAGGCAGAAATTCAAATGGGACCTCTCTAGGAGGGGATCACGACATCTCCCCGGGGCATTCCGAGCCATTGTGGCTCCTCTCCTCTACCCCAGGCGATGTGTGTTTGTAGTTACCAAATGCAAATCACATTTCCCACCCTCCTGGCTCAATCTCTCACTCCACAAGATCCTTCCCTTGTGTTTTTTTGTTTCTCACCAGCTCGTTTTGCAATGCTCTGCGGAGTTCACAGCCCCTCCCGGTTTCACCTCCCTCTGATCTGGGGATGCACAACCAGGTGGCTCTGGGGAAGGGATTTAAGCAATCTTCCTAATTAAGTACCTGCATCACCTCAGCCTGGCTCTGGACACAGAAACTGCATCTATTTTGCAACCTAGCGGCTGAAGACTCCCTTTTCTGAGGAATGCTGGTGACTAACCCTGAATTGCATTTTAAAAGCAAAACTGGAGATAGCTTTTTGGCCTTGGGCAGCTGTGACGGAAGCTTTGCAGCTGTGGCTTTACTGTCACCCTGGGAAGGCTGGATGTCAGCAGCCAAATCAAGTCAATGGCACGTTAACGACTGATAATGCTAGTTAACTCACTTGGTTAACTACGGAGAATACGCTTCACCCCTGAGCGTTCCAACTTCCAGCTCCCAGGCTTGTCTCAAGCCCCCTTGGACTCTCAGCTCTTACTCACTCTTAATACCGAAACCTGGAGCACATTAAGTGAAGGGAACGTTTTACAATAAAAGCTCATGAATTGATTCCGTGACCCAGCAGAGGCTCTTAAAAAATGATTGAATTAATATGGAAATGAGTAATCGGTACAGCTAGACTCAGGGCTGAACGCCGCCAAGCCCGTTTAGTGCAAACCACAAATAAACCCAGGCGCACGCAAAGCTGCCGGGGGCTCTGGGTCGTGGATGAGCTGCGGGAAATTGCCCTAATTTCCATTCCCTTTACCTGTCCTCCTTGTGCTACGGGTTCTCCTCAGCACCTGGGAGCTTAGACTTGTCCTTTCTCTCCAAAGGCTTCATGAATCTCTTATCCCATGGCCAAAATCCATGTGAGGTGACATGGGGGGCCACGAGAGCCCCAATCCCTGGCTCCCCACCCCTTGCTCCAGCCCACATTCACAAGGATCAGCAAATAACCCCAGACTGCCTTCATTTCCAGCCACCAGCGCTGCTGAACCCTGGGAATTCCTTGCTTGCTGCTCAGAGACCTGAAGAACTGGGCAATGGAAACCTTCCAGCAGGTTCTCCGTACGCGCGCGGTAGCTGAGCAGAAGATCGTAATTACAGCGGCTGTAATTAAAGGCAAACCTGGGCCAAGGAGCAACAGAAAGAATTAAAACTGAACTGGTCCCTCGCTGCGTGTGAGGGCATGGACCTGGGCTTCAGCCTCTCCTTACAGCTTCTCTTCCTCTGCGGCTGGCTGAGGAGCTGGAGGAGGGAGGTTTTCCTAGGAAACGCATCACAGAGAGATATAGCATAATACATTTATTTAAAGAACGCACACTGGAGTCCCACTTACATTAAGTATAGAGGCTAAAGGTCTTATTTCCCAAGCGCCCTGGAGCTGTGTCCGCTCTCCAGGCCAGAGTGCCAGCACGGCTGGTGTCAGGGGGATGGAAGGAATGGGCTGGAGACCTTCATGGTCTAAAAGATGAGTGCAGCTTTGCCGCGCTGCCCATCTTGGGCAGCCGCGGGGACTGCTGCTGTCTCTACGTCTGTCTGTCTGTCTGCCATCACCCGTCACAGGTGAAGGCTCATTACCGTGAGAGCAGCAACAATCTCCATGCGGATCATGGGGAGGATTGGTGAGTTCTTGGACTTTATTTCAGGTGCTGCCAAGGGCCCTGGACCGGTATTTGCCCCTGAGGAGGAACACTCGGTGGTGCTGGGTGAGCCCACAGCAGAAACCTGCTCCTAAAGCAGCCGCCCATGGCCCCCTCACCCAAAGCAATTTTCTTCTCCCAACGGGCAACTCTCTGCCCCCCCATCCCATCCATCACTCTCGGCTTTCAGGCCACTGTCAGAAAGCTCCTGCAGAGGGACAATGGCAGCCCAGGGTCCCCATTCACCCCTGGAGAAAAGGGCCTGTGTGTGTGGAGTGATCAATGGCTTGTCCCCAGCTGGAGACCAAGGGCTGCTCTCTCCCCAGCGGCCGTGGGAGGGCGGCCCTTTGTCTTGCTCTGGAGCGATGGAGCCGAGGTCTGGGCCTTGGGCTTCCCCACATCTCTCAGTTTGAGGTTTTCCGTGGCAATGCGAGAGTCTGGGCTCCCCACATCGCCCCCGTCTTGCCGCAGCTCACGGCGTCTCTTGCAGTTGGCGTTGGATCTCCAGCCATGCCCAGTGCAAGAGTCCTCCCGCCCGCCCGGCGCCTTCGGCGTTATTTACAGACGTATCTCTCCACCTTCCGCCGACACTTCTTGCACACCACGTAGCAGCACCAGTGGTACTTGCAGTGACATCTCTCCACCACCTCCTCCGTGTAGGTGTTGTAGCCGCGGCCGCAGCACATCAGGTTGCAGCTGTCGCTGCCCATGGAGGTCTTGTTGCATTGCCTGTCAAGAGGAGGATGCACAACGAGGTTCTGATGGACACAGGTCCATGCCAGAGTCAGGCTAATGGTTGGATTCCAGCTTGGAGGTCTCTTCCGACCAAAACGATTCTACGATTCAATGATTCTACCCACCACCAGGGTGGTGGTGCCAACCACAGCCGCCTGCCCCGGCCCCCTCCCAGAGCTGACATGCCCATGGCAGGAGGCAGCGAGACGCTGAGATACTAAAGTAGTCTGGAAAGACTTCTGGGGTTTGTTTGTTTTAAGATTAGGATTCTAAAATGTGTATGGAAAAAAATCCCCCACATTAACAACTCTTCTTTGAAAATGTAGTAGGCTATAAAATATTTGAACTAAGAATGACTGACTATGTCATTTTATAACTACTTCTATTCCTTCCATAGAAATTAAATACATAGCTTATAGCAATTTTGCCTGCCTTTGCCTCCCATACTAAAAAAAAAACCAACCAAGTTTGAAAACAATGAGGGAGCATATACTGCATATAACCACAATTTTAAGGTAATATCTTGTCAGAATTGTACTATGTGAAATACTTAGACAAATAAAGCAAAGCAGTACTTTAGTATGTCAAGAAACACAAGAACCAGAATTGCTCCTGTGCAGTGACATGTTTAAACTAAAATTTACTTAATCATAAAATGGGAGGCTGAGTCTTTGCAGCAGTTTCTTACCTGTCCTGTGTCCCCAGAGATCCCAGGCGAATATTCGGTGTGCAGTAGTCGGGAGAGCTGATGAGATAAACCAGATCTGTGTCCGTCACTGGCCTGACGTCCGTCTCTTTGGGCACCAGCTGTTTCCTGGGCCCCACGAGCCGGTGGGTCACCCTGATGGCTGCCAGGTACTTGGACTTGAGGTCAGAGGCGATTTCCTCCAGGTTGGGCAGACCCTTCCAACAGGTCTTCACTGAGCAGGAGCCCGAAACGCCGTGACATTTACACTTGGTGTCCAAGGAGTCGCTCAGCACCTGCAGAGGACAGGAAAACAGATGAATTTCCTTCTGCTTTCTCCTTGTACCCACCCTAGCGGTTAATTTGCGAAAGTACCTATGGGAAGCTTCAAGAGATGAAAGAGCTCAGCTGCTTACTGCCAACTTTAAATGAATATAATGGGCAATCAAGGACACAGCCCTGCTTCAATCCTTTGCTGATAAGAACCTGACCCTTGGGGACATCCCTGGCCAGGGGCTGCTGGCTTTTCTGGCCAAGATGGGTATGGGATGGCCACATCCCCACCTGGGGAACCTCCCGTTCTGGGGAGCCCAGCTGGAGCTGATGGGCCTCTGCTCCCATCGGAGGGGTGGGAAGAGGTACTGGAAGTGAAGTGGAAAACATTTTGTTGTGGAAAGGGTGCAAGGATGTTTGGGGAGGGTAGCAGTGGGGGATGGCTCTGCAAACACATGGAGCTCTGTTTTAACCATGTAGTTGCCTCCTGACTTGAAGGACAGCATCCCCACAACCTGCCTGGTGTCTTACACTGGGAACCTCTGCCCCTCGGGCTGCTGGAAGCTGTGCTGGGCTGCAGCACCCGTGGTGGGCAGCGTCCCCACCTGTCCCACATCCCCCCCGCCCCCGTACCCACCTGCCGACCCACCGCGTTGTTGTGCAGGTTCATGGCCCTGAGCGCTTGCGTCCCCTGCTTGCTGGATTTCGAAGGACTGTCAGCAAAAGCGGCACCAAGCTGGAGGCCGTAGCGCAGGTTGTCCCCGCAGCCGCCCCACCTGAAGCCCGGGCCGGGGAGCTCGGAGGGGCCGGGGCCGCAGGAGCAGAGCGGGAGCTCTCCCGAGGCGCAGGCTCGGGCGATGGAGTGCGTCACGGCGGCGGCGGCCAGGGCGTAGGCGAAGGCGGATTCCCGGGTTCCTGGGAAGAAGAGGGGGATATGTCCTTCCTCCCTGCCCAGCCAAGCCCTCCTCTCAGAGATCTCACAATGCAAATGAGGGTTTTTTTGGTTTTGTTTTTGTTTTCTTGCAACAGGATAACACCAAGGCCCAGCCTTTTTCTTGTGCTGTATTTTTAACCCGTGCCATCTACTGTATCATGGTCTCAGTAAACAGCCTCTGCCCCCACCTCTTCCCCCTTTTTTTTGGGGCCTCTAGCAGCTGGTTTTGTTTGAAATGGAGGTCCAAGTTGCACAGGATTAACAGCAGTGTAATGGCAACAAGTTTCTCCAGAATTGACACCCATCAGCTGAACAGCAGCGCTGTATGTTAGAGTCATAGAATAGTTTGGGTTGGAAGGGACCTTCAAAGGTCATCTAGTCCAGCAACCCTTTCTTATCTCCTCTCTTCTTTTTTTTTTTGTTAAAGCGGTGCCTACCTGTTAAGCTCCTTGGGTCAGACACAGGAGCACAAACACATCAAGGGGGAGAATATCCTTTACCTTTCAGCAGGTCAGGGCCAAAGCCGGGGGCACGTTGGATGGAGGAGCAGTTCCACCTCATGTCTGCGAAGCTCTTCTGGCAGACGCTCTTGGTCTGGCGGGCGGCCCGGACGATGCTGGGCATCACCTCCAGGTTCCTCCGGCACATCTGGAACTGGTCGGGTACCAGCCCGGTGAGCAGCCGGCAGTGGTGGCTTTCATTCCAGGCCACCCCGCTGCCGCTCTCCGTCAGCCCGCTGTGGGGACAGGATGGGTGTCAGCGAGAGGGGACCACGGTCACCACTCTGGGGACCCAGTCCGAGAGGGGGAGCCCCAAAGAGGGGCACAGGGAGGGGGTGCAGCCCCCACGGGGCAGTACTCACAGCCACTGGATGGCTGCGGAGAGCCCCAGCTGGCAGAGCAGCACGGCAGCGGCAGCAGGGTGGCCCATGGCCGGGGATGGCACCAGCACGGGGACTGACATTGGGGCTGGGACCGCTTGGGACCAGGATCGGGGATGGGACCTGGACCAGGGACGGGCCTGGGACCTGGAGCAGGGACGATACCGGGATCGGGATTGGGACCGGGCTGGAGCTGGTGCTGAGGCCGGGGCTGCAGCTGACACCGGGGGTGGGACCGGGGCAGGGACTGGAAGCCAGGACCGGGGATGGAATGGGGACCGGGGCTGACACCGGGGATGGGACTGGAGCAGGGACCGGGAGTCAGGACCTGGGATGGGACCGGGACTGGGGCTGGGACCGCGGATGGGGCCGGGGCTGGGACCGGGGACGGGACTGGGATGGCGCCGGGGCAGGGACCGGGAGCCAGGACCGGGAGCCAGCACCGGGGCTGGGGCCGGGGCTGACACCGGGGCTGGGGCCGGGGCTGACACCGGGGCTGGGACCGGGGCTGACACCGGGGATGGGGCCGGGGACGGGACTGGGATGCGGCCGGGGCAGGGACCGGGAGCCAGCACCGCGGCTGGGACCGGGTCAGGACCGGGGCTGACACCGGGGATGGGGCCGGGGCCGGACCGGATCCGCTCGGCGCCGCCTCCCCCTTTTGTAGCCGCGGGCAGCGCGGTCCTGCCCCCCGGGGAGGGGAACAAAGGCGGTTTCGGTGCCATTCACAGCGGGTTAGAGCCGAGGGGGAGGGTGGGATAGGGAGGTAGAGAGGGGGGGTCCAGCTGTTATTAGCTGCCCCCATCCCCAAACCAGCCCCTGGGAAATGCTGGGGAGATGACCCGCTGCAGGACAGGGTGGCTCTGCGCCATGGGGAGGTGGGGGATATGGGGGCTGGCACGTCACCCCACTGAGCGTTCCGGTGCCCCAGACCCCTCTGCGTCCCCACAAGGCCTAGAGATGCTGCACACAGCGGGGCTGGGGTGGTCTCCACCTTCAACAACTTCAGGAGAGGCGTCAGATCCGAACACGGATCCACAGCTCATCCTGTGCCTGGCTGGCAGGAATCAGAAAGGGAGGACATCAGTAAGGGAGAGAAGGAGTCGACATTAATTTCTGGCTTTTTTCTTATTTTCTTTGCTTAAGAAAAAAACCCATATTTTGACCCAGGAGGAGTGAAAAGTCTCAGCTCAGCGTCGGCCTCCTCTTTCTCTGTAGGACAGCCAGGACTCTGCAATAACCAAGACTCCAGATGTATATACACATGTACATGTATATGAATCAATCAAGGTGTGGACACTGGTCTCACCAGCCTGGAGATGACCCAGCCAAAGGCTGCGCTGGGGCTGAAGCTGATTGAATTTGGGGAAGTCCTGCCCGGAGACACCGACTTCACAGCTTCAGCCCATTTTCCTACAGACAAACCCTTCTACTGACCCGTCGCCTCAGTCAGGGCATCGGCAGCTGCTTAATGGGTTTTGTAACCGCAGAGAAAGAGGGCGAGCAGAAGGGGACGTGTGGAAACACTCCCACCATAGAGCCCGTGAAAACATTTCAAAGTAATGGGGTTAAAGCCACCTCTCCCCGCCACGGGAAGGTGCTGGGCTGCAATGCAATGGCTGCCCTGCCCACGCAAACTTGAGAAACAGCCCTAAAACTGAGTGGGACCATTAGAAAACATGTGGTGGGAGCAGGATCTGACTCAGCATGGGGCTGTCTTTAGCTTGTTGGGGCTGTCTTCAGCTCGTCAGCACTGCAAACCCCAGTCTGGAGTTGGCATTGGGTTTTCTGATGCCTTCAGCACCCCGAAGTACACGGGGGACAGCTGGAGGACTTTGCCTTGACTGTCGCTGGGCTTTCTGGACCAGGACTAGTGCCTTGATGTGTACAGGCTCCTGAGAACAGCACAACCAGCTTTCACAGCAATTTGCCTCTCCAGGACAAGAAAATGAGCCTAAAGTCCACCGGCTGTCCCACGGACAGCCCCAAGGGGATCATGCCTGGGGCAAACTGGTGTGTGCACATCCCTGAGCCAGCACCGGGCACGGGTTCCAGCTGCAGAAGTGCCCGTTTCATTGCAGGGACCAGATTACAGCCGGCAGAAATGACACAGCCGGGGAAACGGTGCCTGCTTGGACAGGGGCGGGTGGGGGGTGACATTTCCGTGGCTTGCACATGCTTGTCACGAGGTGTCTTTTTTTCTGAATCGTTCCCTTCCGTAAGTAGAAAACCAAAAGTGCAACCTTGCTGCTGTGAGGACCTTCAGGAACCAGGTGGGCTGATGTTTTCCACAGTGGGAGGTGACATTTGAGAGACAAGCCCAGCTGACACCAGCTTCTTTTGGAAACAGTCACAGGTTGCAGACCTGGCTTCTGCTTTCTCCCTCGCCGTGCAGCTTCCCTCTTCACTGGAAGGGGCTTTCCCTTTGCAGGACGTGAGTGGGTGGTTGGTTTGCAGCCCCCCATGACCTCCCTTTGACTTGCACTAAAACTGGGACACGCAGCTTGAATTGTTGACCTTCCCAAACTGCTCCCTGGGCATGAAAAGGCCACAAGGTGCTTTGTGCTGGAGCAACGGCCCATGAGGAAGGGTCCTGGTAGGAACACGCCGAGGTCCATCCAAATCCTGAGCAGAGTTACACGAGGCCTAATTAAAGCACAGAGAGAAAAGAAAGAGATGCTGTATTCAGTGTCCCTGGAACCAGCTGGCTCTGATCCCATTAACCTTCCTCTCCCTGATGCCCATGGGCTGACACCAAAGCGCTCCAAAATTACAGCAAGCTCTTGTCAGCTGATAAATGACTTTTTTTTTTGGCTGGAGTAGCAAAGAAACAGGTCCTCAGAGTCCTTGTTGGAGAGGACAAAGGATAACCCAAGCCTATATTCTGTAGACACCAAACCCCATGTTCTGGGTTTTGTCTCTAAAATGAGGACTAAGCTGATCAAAATAACACCACCCCGTCTGTTTTAATGGGCTAAGGTAGCAATGTGCACCCTCTATCCTGCAGCACATGCTGCTCCAAATCCCTTCAGACCAAGCATCAGGTGCAAGAGACCTCCAGCACCTGTGGGACACCAGGGCAGGTCCTGCCCAGCCGCTGCCCTCTCCAGCCACGGTTATTGCCCCACGGAGGAAGACGTAAGGGCACGTCGGACACTGCTGGAGCCGTTTGTGATCCCCAGCTGTGGAACGGGTGACACAGCCTGAGGGGAGGCCGGGCACAGGCATCTTGGCAGAATTCATCCATCCTCGAGAGCCCCTGGAGCTTCTCTAGGCTTCCTGATGGTCCCAGGCATAATTCAAACACTGACTGTTTCCCACATGCAATTTACTTTTTTTTTTTTTTTTTTTTAATGTCGCCATTAGGTGATGCTCATGAAACAGCTCTCTGCCACAGAACTGCGCTTGGCCTCGAAGTACCTGTGACAAAATGCACAGACAGCCTTGAGACACAAGTGTGTGCAAGGGGCTGGAGCTGCATCACGCCACATGGAAAGAGCCAGGGGAAGGGTCTCACCACTACCCAGCTTACATACAGAATCATTTTGGTTGGAAGAGACCCTTAAGATCATTGAGTCCAACCATAACCTAACTCTAGCACTAAACAATGCCCACAAGAACCTCATCTATACGTCTTTCAAACCCCTCCAGGGATGGTGAATCCCACACGATCTGCTGCAAAGACCCTCTGCCCACAGCGATCCTGTGCTTTGATGACCTCAGCACACCTTCCAAGGGCCAGAGCTCACCAGTGCTGTAGGACAGGAGGCAATTTTCATTGTTTTCTGCAAGCCCCTGGGTTGTCAGCCCAACTCAGCCACTCCCTCATCAGCCCGAAGTCTCCTCCAGCATCCCCGATATTTAAGAAAGCTGCTGTTGCTTTGTTGTGGTACCTGGGGCTTGGAGCCGCCATCCCGTGTGAGATCCAGGTGGCACATGGCAGGGATGAACCTCACCTCCGAACCCGGTCAGCTTCTAGTGAGGGTTCTGCAGTGAGAAACAGACCCTGTTAAACCCCTGGCGTGATGGATTTTGCTCATACATGTCACAGGACCTGGGGTCCTTTGCCATGAAATTATTCATTGTGCCTGGCGAGACTGAAATCAGACTGGTCTCACCACAGTGACACAGTTCAGCTTTCACCTTTCCCAACTCAGTTCAGTCCTCTCGGTCCTCACTGTGCTCTGGAAGTCCCTGATATTTATTTGACATCTCACCTTGCCATTCATGGCTGCTACAGATCTTTCTCTCACCTTGACCCGCAATCAGATACTGTGTACACACTTCTCCCTCGTGCTCTCCAAGTGCTCCTTTCCCTCTAACCCAGAGGATTTTAATATTATGAAACCATATTCTTTGTAAGTTCCCGTTTCAGCCTTGGGGAACGGGGAAATGCCTTGGCCCCTGAGGGGCGAAATTGCGGGGAAATCTGAGCAGCTTCTGGAGGGATCAGGAATTTTCTGAGCAGGAAAAGCTGCTTTTTGTCAGCATGGGGAGGTGCCTGGGTGCTTTTTTTGGGGCATCATGTGTTCTGTGGGCAGAGGGAGGGCAGCGATTCGATGAAGCAGGTGCAAGGCAGGAGTTGCCAAGCAAATGCAATCCCGTGTGCTGGGCATGTCCCACCAGTCACCGCCTCCTCCAGCCTCCAGCGATGCAGGGACTCCAGTGGCCCCCAGTACCTCCCAGTTACCATCATTCTACCTCTTCTCTGCCAGGCCCAGAAAGGAGGGGGGATATTGCCACCTTCTGGCCAGTGCTTTTGCTTTTAAAGGCCACCATCTTCCCTTCGTCTGGGAGCTGGAGCATCTCAAATGGGCTTGAGATCTGGGATGCGAGGTCACCATGGGCACTGGGCAAGGTCCCCAGAAACCAGCACTGGGAACAGTGTCCTGTGTCCCCATCCCTGGAAGGGTTCAAGGCCAGGTTGGGCATTGAGCAACCTGGTGTAGTGGAAGGTGTCCCTGCCCATGGCCAGAGGGTTGGAATGAGACGATCTTTGAGGTCCCTTCCAACCCAAACCATTCTGTGATTCTTTCTTTCTATGATTTCTGATGCCAGCCTCCTGTTCCAACTTGCTGCATCCTACAAAAGGTGATTTTTACCAATCCTTCTTCAGAGAAAATCTTGCCATGACTTAGTGCTAGGAGAAAACAAAACAAACCAAACCAGTTTCTTTTAAAAGCAAAAGCAATCCTTCATTTAATGTCAATTCCTCTTAGCTCAACCCTTGAAACAACCATAGGGTAAGTGCTAAAAATACCCCTTCCCCTTCTGCGTTGGGTCTCTCTTGGGGAAGGAGGAGGGCAGGAGGGGATCCCCAGCCGGGAGAAAGGCTTCCCCCTTCCCCAAGAGCCACCGCTGGACAAAGGGCAGCCAGGGACTCATCTGTGGGTGCTGAGCGGAGGGAAAGGCCGGGGGGAGCAGGAGAGGAGCCGGGAGGGACACTGGGAAATGTCGACCCCCGGCTGGGGGCTGGCTGCCCTGGGGACACAGCCAGGAGGGGAATGGTCCAGGAGGAGCGCACAGGAGAAGACCTGCCGCTGGGTCGGGGCTTTCCTGCACGCAGAACTTGCTCCTGGGATTAAGGTAATTAGTGGAGGGACATCAAATTGTTGTCCTGGATGGCCAAAGTTTTGTGTCCTCTGCTACTGGGGCTCAGACAGGGGCCAAAGCAAATGCCCATGGGTGTTTTGTGGCCTGCGTAATCACACGGGACCCCTCTGCATGGAATTCCAAAATCACTTTGGTTGGAAGAGACTCTCAAGATCATTGAGTCCAACCATTAACTCAACCCTGGCACTGCCCCCTGTCCTGAGAACCTCATCTCCGTCTGTCCAACCCTCCAGGGATGGTGACTCCAGCACTGCCCTGGGCAGCCTGTTCCAATGCCCCACAGCCCTTTGGGAAGAAATTGTTCCCCAGATCCAACCTCACCCTCCCCTGGCGCAACTTGAGGCCGTTTCCTCTCATCCTGCCACTTGTTATTTGGAAGAAGAGACCAACGCCCTCTGTGCTACAACCCCACGTACCATCCCAGCTTGCAACAGCTTGTGGCTTCGAGGCAGCTTCCTACGAGGACATTCCAGGGGTTCCCCTGCCACCAATGTGCTCATTGTCCCCGCAAGTCCTCGGTGACCTCAGTGCTTCCCCACCACCTGAGGAGCCACATCCCTTTGCCTGGGAGGCTGTGACAGCTGCTGGTTGCGGTGACACAGGCGATGGTGGCACGATGTCATGTGGCGCTGACGTCCCATTGAGGTTGCAGGTCGTGTGCTCCAGCCGTGTCCCAGAGGTTGTGGACGGGGTCCCTGCTGTGGACTGGCACCTCCGAGCATCCTGTCCCCTCCGCAGGCTGGGGACACCGGTGAGGGCCACCCGGGGTGCCGGGTGACCGTCCTGCTGCAGACGGCTGCTTTCCTTTAGCGAAACCGTCCTCTTTCCTCTTTCCGACATCACGGTGGAGTTGGTGACCTTGCCGCAGGATGGGTTCTCCTGGTCCCGTGGCTTCACCCCCGCACCGTGATGCTGCTCCCACATGCGTCCATAGAGACGCCCCTTGCTGGTGACACCCCTGGAGCTGCTGTGACCCGGGCTGCCCGCGGCCGTGACACTGTCCCACGGCAGCAGAGCGGGCTCTGCAGCACACCCTGTCCCCAGGGACAGCTGGGCTGGGGCATCCAGCTGCAGAACATCTGTCAGCATCTGCATTCCCCCCAGCAGCCCGGGCAAGCGATGCTGCAGGAGACAACAGAGGATTTTGCAAGGCTGGGGAGATCTTGGTAGCCGCGTTCCTCATCTGCTCCTACCAGAGTCTCCTCTGGGTGAAGGTCCATGTGATGGAGGGGCTGGTGGCAGGTCCCAGCCTGGCCAGAGCCCCACCAGAGACAAAGAAAGTGTCACGAATCACATACCCGACCTCACCCACCGGGCTGGAAACAGCTGCCGGCAAGTTCTCTTGAGTCACGCACAGCAGCTGCGGCAGCGAGATAATGGAAAGCAGCGGCAGAACGGGAGGGACAGGCGGCCTGGTGGCCCAGAGGTGACACATGGGGACAAGCCACTGCCACCAGCCTCCTGCCCCATCCCGGAGCTGCAGAGCAAGTGTCGCATTAGCCAGGAGCACGTAAAAACCACCTGACTGCGGGGAGCCGGGTAAGAGGACAGTGGTTTATGAGATCAACAGCATTTGGGAACACATATTGCAGCAATATCAGCAAAAAATAAAAATAAAAAAATAAACAAAACTAAAATAAACAGCCGTTCTGCTGCTGTCTGTGCACTGATGTGGACTTACCTGAGTTCTGCTCTGGCTGCTTTGCACCTTGCAACAGCCTAAAGCTCATTATCTTGCACTAGCTTACAACGGAGATTTGGGGAGATTTAGGCAGATTTAGGCTGACCTGTGCTCCAGCTAAACCCAGAGGACGACGAGCTCAGAGGATGAGGAGCTCTCTCCCGGCTCTGCTGGGCAGGGGCAGCTCAAGCAGCGATACCTGCCAGCCAGCGACCTGGAAACCCTGCAGCTCTGGCTCTCATCTCCATGGAGAAAAAGCAAAAAAGGAGAAAAAGTCCTCTAATTCAAGTTAGTTGCAGACAAGGTAATTTCTGCATGAGTGAGCGGAATGGCTAGTTGGAAATTTTTGATAAGATCTATTTTTCTTTGAAAATGCAAATCCAGTGAAATGTGAAAGCTTTCCACTGGAAAGAATGAGTTTTGTTGGATTTCTCAACTAGTTCTCTAGAAAAATTTGTAAACGGTCACAATATTTTAACCACGACTGCCTTTTTTTTTTTTTTTCAGACCAAAATTTATACTCCTCCTGCCTTACAGCTTGACATGAAAATGCAACATTTTTGGTCTTCCCTGCAGGGTAAAACCAGTCCCAGGATCTCTTCTTCTTAGTCCACGCTTTAGCAGATGCTCTAATCCCTGGAGAAAACTTGGGGGCATCAACAGCTCGCTGTCCCCACATGGGTCAACCACCAACTGCTGCTGGCCCATGGGGACATGACGCAACCTGTGTCAGCAGCGCTGGATAAACACAGCTCCGGAGCACCCAGTAAGCCCAGACTAAGCACCCGGTGGTACTGCTGTCCCCATCAGTCCCCCAGCCCCGGTGGCTATGAGGCTCCAGCTCTCCGCAAGCCTTAAGGGGAGGAAGATGCTGGTGGGAACCGGTGAAGAAGCAGCACAAAGGGCAGGAGATCTGATGGCGACGGGCACGGAAAGTACAGCCTGGGAGGGGGTTTAAATGAGGAACAGACGAAATGCACCAGAAACACCCACCGAAGGCAACGGCAGCAGTTCGGGCTCTGGCCAGGCAGCCCCGAGGAGTGTCCCTGTAATGTCACCAAGCGCCCAGGCTGGGGGTGAGGCTGCCACGGCTTCGGGGACGGGCTGAGCTCACCCACCTGCTGCTTCTTGGGCGCACAGGACAGCACATCCCTGCCACAGGGAGCTCAGGTGCCACCTGGGGACAGGGGACCCTGCTGAGGAGAAGTGCAGAAGTGACGGGGACACAGCAGCTCCTGGCACGCTACGCCAGCTGGTGACATTAGTGGGGACCTGCACTGGAGCAGGGTGTCAGATCAAAGGGAAACTGAGGCAGGGATGGAAACACGGGGCCATCAGAGGAGTCCCCAGGGAGGTGGATACCGGGCAAATCTGCAGCCCCAGCGGCAACACGGGCAGTGTGGGGAAGGTGTATGTTTCACAGCAAAAATACCCTTTGCTTCACAGTAAAACCACAATAAGCTTGAAAGGAGAAAGAAAAAAAGAAGTTAAGTAATTGGGATTTTAAGTGACTTCCAAGCCCTTTTGCTCTCACAGCCTCTAACCCCACAGGTGTGTGGCCAAGTACGTGGCCTGGGCAAGCTGGGGACTTCTAAGGTGGCACCAAGGAGAAGTGGCACCAAGAAGAAGGAAAAGCTCTTCAGATGCTTGTTGGGCACCTGGCTGCTGTCCTGGTGAGCTGGACATGCCACACCTGGGACAGAAGGACAGCTGTTTGCGTACAGACAGGGAGCATCACACCACAACAACAGCCATCCTGCATCACACCGATCCCACCGTGACAACAGCCTGAGGACCGCAGCCCTTACCCCTGTGATGGGGACCAAGCTGTCCCTGCTGCCACCAACTCGGGAGTCCAGGCTGGAACGTCCTGCACCCACCTCACAGAGCCAGGGACAGCAGGAGACTGGGTTTTTCTCTCTTATTCTCATTATCTTGAGGCCATTTTAAGCCCTGCCAACCTCACAGCATCACTCAGATGACATCTTGGCAGGAGAGAAGCACGTAGGATCCTGCAGAAACCTCCTCCCACCCTGACCGGCTAGCAACAGGCACCATTTCAGACCTGGGAGCAGCAGCAGGTATTTAACCCAGCTATTAAACCTACTTAAAAGGCAAATAGTGACAGCTGGGAAAGCTGTAAAACCCTCAGGTGGTCTCAATGGAGACAATTCTCTTTCCACAAACAGCACTTGATGGGTTCAGGGAGTGGCCAGGTCAATCTCAGCAGCCCAGGCCTTGGTTTCTTGTCCTGGGTGATATGAATGCGTGATGGCAGGGCAGAAAACCTGCCCAAAATTGCTTACAGCGTGTTTGATTTCATGCAGGGAACAAAGGAGTTGGGGACATCTTCCCTCTCGAGAGGGACCATCTCTGCCCGGCCCAGAGCTCAGCACCAACCACACTCCCTTTATTGGTTTTGCAAAACACACGAAGGACAGCGCTGAGGGAAGGAGGTCTGAAATACAATAATATTATTAGTATTATTAAAAAACAATTAGAGTTCCGACCCATCGCTACAGTTCCTGCTCCCCAGAGCTGGGCTACACTTTGGTGATGTTCTCTGCTGGTTTCACCTCGGCTGGCTCCTCAGTTTTGGGAGGGAGGGGGAAGACCCTCGCCCTGTTGCTGCAGAGTCCCCCACGCCCCGGCACCTTCTGCCCTTTCTTGAGAAGGCAGCAAACCGCGGAGCTGAGAATCAAAAGGCTCATCATGACCACGAACAGAGCCAGGGAGCTGGTGTCCTTGGGACGTGGACAAAGCCACCAAGGGCTGCTGGCTATTTTGGCTGAGAAGTTCCTGCTCCCGTCCCGGTAGGAGCAGCGGGCTTGGTCCAGGTCCCGCACGCCCACGCCGGCCGCCCGCAGCGCGTCCAGCCAGCCCAGCGAGCAGCAGCCGAAGGGGTTTCCAGCGATGGACACGTCCCGCAGGCTGCGGGACCAGCTGGCGCCCACCGGCTTGTCCAGCGTCAGCAGGTTGTTATTGCGAACGTCCAGGCTCTCCAGCGGGGAGCAGAAAAGCCCCGCGGGCAAGAGGCTCAGGTTGTTGCCAGAGAGGTCCAAGACCTTGAGCGTGGCCATGCAGGGCAGCTCTGCCTTGCTGTCGTCCATCTGGTTGCCCCTCAGCGAGAGTTTCTGCAGGGACAACTCCAGCCCCCCCAGGGCTTCCTTTGGCACCAACAAGTCCCTGTTTCCCGACAGGTCCAGGGAGAGCAGTGGGGTCCGGTGGAAGGCGTAGGGCTGCAGCCTGCTGATGTTGTTCTTGCAAAGGCTCAGATGCTTCAAGCGAGGCACGTTGTAGAAGGGGGTGCAGGTGCCTCCTGGGGCTGGTACGTGCGACCCCCCAGCTCCCAAATTCCCCCCCCGATCGTTCCCGTGGCTCTCGCAAGGCTGGAGGCTGTTGGAGCCCAGATCGATCGCTTCCAGCTGAGGCAGAGAGTGGAAAAACCACGGCGGCAGCACGCGGATGGCATTGCCGTGGAGGTCCAGCGACCGCACGGAGAGGACAACGCGCGCCGGGGGTGCGGGCGAGTGGTGGCCAGGCTCTGTGCCACTGGCCAGTGCCTCCCCGGCCACCTCCTGGAGACAGTTCCTGGCCAGGCTGAGGGTGTGCAGGGAGCCCAGGCCGTGGAAGAAGGTCAACGGGAACACCTGCAGCTGGTTATTGCTGAGATCCAAGTCAGCGACACGTGTCAGACCCGCCGTGCCGGGCAAGGTCCTGTTAAACCTCGTCACCTCCTCGTAGGGAAGCGCAAACTCCTCTGGCTGGTGTGAGCCTGGGAGCAGGGAAGCAATAAGGTTGTTGGAGAGGTTTAAGTGGGTGAGATAATGGGCTTTGGGGAGCCCTGGGAAAGAGAGGAGTCTGTTATGGCTCAAGTCGAGCACTCGAAGCAGGTAGGGCTCCGCTCCCTCCTCCCAGACGAAGAGCTCCAGGGCGTTGTGGCTGAGATTTAAAACCCGCAGCTGCCTGAGGCTGAAGCCAGAGATGCAGTGGAGAGAATTCAAAGCCAAATTCACCACCTCCAGCTCTTCCAGAGCCTCGAAAACTCCCTCCTCGATTTCCATGACGTAGTTGTTGCTGAGGTCGAGCTCGCGCAGCCCTGGCACGCTCCAGAAGATGCTGGCTGGCAGCTTGGTCATCTTATTCCCGGAGAGATCCAGCATCCTCAGCCTGGTGAGGTTCCTGACGTACCAGCCTGCCATGTGGCTCTCCAGATTATTTGCCGACAGGTCCAGGACCTCCATGTTCCTGAGCAGACGGAAGGCTCGCCCGTTAGCCAGGTAATTGCGATCCAGGCGGTTCGATCCCAGCAGGAGAGAGCGGAGCTGGGGCAGCTGAGCCAGAGTCGTGTCCGACACGGCTTCCAGCTGGTTGGAGCGCAGGTCCAGGTACTCCAGCTGCCCAAATCCTGGCATGTGGCTGCTCGACAGGTTTCGGATGAAGTTGTCGGAGAGCTCGAGGTACTTAACTCCTTGGCCAAGCTCCTTTGGAAGGTTGCGCAGGCCAACTCCTTTGCAAGACACCTTGGTGGGGCTCTGCAGAGAGAGAGGAGAAGCCGTCAGCGTGAGGGGGCTCCAAACCACAGCTCCACCCGCACCAGCTCTGTCCACAGTGGGCACGAGCAATGTGGACATGCCTGGGAAGGGAACAGTCCACCTAAAGCCACTGCTTAGAGACAAGGAGTTTGTCGCCAGGGTTAAGGTGGGATTTCGAAGACACCGCTGAGTTGTTTCTGGTGGAGCAAGGAGAAGGCTCAGCCTCTGCCACCCCACCCTGTCCTCCCACACATCCCAGCAAGCAAAATGGGCAAAAAAGTGGTGTAAGCACTGGAGATGCGACAGGCTGGTGGGGCAAACCCAGCTTCGGGAGGGCACTGGGACAGCCCAGGGACTGGTCCAGAGCATCCCTGTCCTGTCTAAGCAGAGGAAGGGCACCATCCTGGCGGGATCCAACTTCCAATTGTTTTCCTGCAGCTGTTTGGAATCAGGAGCCTGGACGTGGGGCGGATGTTTTTTGTGCCCCCCCACCGCCACGAATGTGGCGGTGGGGGGGCACAAAAAACATCCGCCCCACGTCCAGGCTCCCAACAACCTTGCTAACACGCATGGCCGCTCTCTGAATCCCCGTGAGACCCTGCACTCCATCCTGCCTCCCAGCAAGCATCTCGAGGCGACATCCCCATGGCAGGGACTGCTGGAAGGTGCCACCAGCACGGCGGGGACACGGGAGCAGCTGGGCGCTGGGGACCGGCTAGCGGGAGACAGGAGAGCAGATCAAAGCTGGGAACGTTAGAGAGACGGCGGGTGGAAGGAGGCGAGAGCCGCGGGGAGGAGATGCGCAGAGGGATGCTCGGACCCAGCGATGCTGGGGCCATCCCAGCCTTACCTGCTGGCACGGCGTGGACCTGGGCTTTGCCTCCCAGTTAGGCTGGGCTCTGAGCACAGACGGGAGCAGCCAGAGCAGCAAACATCCCCTCTCAGCCAGCCGGTGTTCAAACAAGAGCATGTTGGGCTGCGGGTGCTGCCAGCCCCGTCCTGCTCCTCCAGTGCTCTCGGGCAGGAGCCGGGCTGTGTATAAATAGGTTTCAGGATGGGATGGGGGAAGGAGATAAGGCATGTGGGTGTTTGTAGCTACGGAAGTGGGAAAAGAAAGACATAAAGATTGCAGAGGGGGAAAAACAGCACAGAAAGCCACAAGGAAGGGAAAGAGAAACGGGTGGGATGGGCAGGAGGGAGGGCTGCACCGGCGCTCAGGTGACGGGCTGGACCCACTGCCAGCACCGACATCCAAGGCAGAGGTGGCACTTGGGAACGCCAGGAGGTTTTGGGAGGAGTTCCCCTGCCTGGACTGGCTCTTCCTCCAGCTTCCTCTGCCTGTGCCAGGGCCAGGCTGTGCCTGGTGCCAGCAGCTGGTGACAAGGACACCAGGAGCAGCCAGTGATGGCTCCTCAGCCAGGGACCGAGCTCCTGGTGGCAGCCGGACCGTGCCCTCCCCTGGGAAACGCCGGATCCCCAGGCTTCGCCACCCGTTCCCAGCGGGAAGTGCAGAGCTGGCATCACCTTCCTCCTCCTCCTCCCCAGTGCTGCCCGTGCTGGGCTCCTCGCTGCCGCATCCCGGTGTCCCAGGGGGCCAGGCCAGGCCTGGGGAACAGCTGCCAGGTCACCTCCTCGCCCAGGGCAGGGACCTGCAGGGACTTTCCCTGCAGCAGCTCCAGGTGGTTTCGGGGCACCCAGAGCTGCACCCCATCCACAGGCATATTTTTGTGGTGACATCTCCATGTCCCCATGCCACCTAGAAGGGACACACCGCCCAGGGACATGCTCCTCACATGCTTCATGGGGTGTTCTGCAAAACACACGCTTTTGGGGATTTTGGCTTGTTGTGGCCAATTCCCTTCCCATCCAATGAGCAGCTCCAGGCTGCTGCACAGCTGCCCAGGGATGCGTTTTGCTGTAGTTTTAGCTGTAGAGCTGTTGCTCCAGTCCTAGATGGGTCTGGCAGAAAAAAACCCCAAAAATATATATAGAAAAAAATATATATAAGTAGACATATACACACACCTACATACACATCTGGGAGATGCAGCAGCTTGGCTTCTGCTGCTGTTGCTCACCTGACAGCTGGCACGGTGGGGACATTTGTCACCTCTGGGATGTGGTTCAGCCTTGAGCCAATGTCACCAGCCAGCCGGGGTATGCACCATGGTGACAGCCAGCCCGGAGGCCAGGGCCGGTGCTTTCGGCTGATGCCCACCGTGCTGGACGGGGCTCCGGTAGCAGCGAACATCCCGCCGTCGTTTTCAGAGGTGTGGGGTGAGCACATCTGCGCAGATGTGAAATCCTGCAGGGCTCCAGCCAGGGAAACACTGACCTCTGGATGAACTTTCGCGGTCCCTCATCTCCTACCAGCGGAGCCCCGAAAGTGGAAGGTGATGCGGGGAGGAACCGCACCGAGTGCTCCAGCCCCTGGCGCACACAGCACCGCCTCGCCCAGGGGGAACCCCGGCCCTCTCCTCCCTGCACCCCAAACTGCTGGGCATGGATCTGCACAGCGGGCACGGCTGATGAAATCAGCTGAAAGTCCCTGATTTTGCTCAGGGACTTCTGCAGAGAATCCCTGGGCATTTGCATCCCAAGGCTGTGAACTCCCTTTGCAGGAGCGGCCAGTGGCGCAAGCCCGGTGCAGGCTGAGAGCCGTCCAAGGACCCTGCACATAAACACCCAGAGGCTTTTCACGGACTGAGAGCCATCCAAGGACCCTGCACATAAATACCCAGAGGCTTTTCACAGACGGTGCCGCAGGCGGAATGAGTCACACAGCATGAACAGGGAGACTGGCTCCTGCGCATCCTGGAGCATCCCGTCCTTCTTGCCTCTCCTGGCCTCCAAGCTGGCTCCCACATTCCAGAGGGGTTCATCAAGGAGAGATGCCTCTGTTCCCCCAAAAGCTTTCACATCTCCAAAACATGGGACGAATAACAGCAGGGCGAAGGCAGGATACAGGCACCTGCGCAATGTCACAGCAGTACTGGGGGGTGACAGACCCTCACTCCCAGTCTGGGCATTAAGGAGGCAGAAGCGTACCTGGTTATCTCCGTGCATCAAATCCATATTTCCTTCCCAATATATATGGTGACAGCAATGCTGTTTTCTGTGCTTTCCCCCGACTGTAGTGGATTGGGAAGGGCAGACGCTGAGCAGCTCTGAGCCCGACCAGGGGACCGGGGCCTCTTGCATCAGCGGCCACAGTGGCTGTGTCTCAAATAGTCCCCGAAGGATGGGGACGCTTTGCCTTTCAGCCACGTCCCACCACACAAGCACCATCAAAAGACCTGCCACAGAAACTCCTGGTTTGGCTGGGGAAGTCCCACCCAGAACACCAAGATCAGGAAAAAGAGCTTTATTTGCAAAGAAAATATTGACAATTTACATAAACTTACATCCTAATTTATATACATTATGTATATTTTATATACAGATAGTGTCTGGAATAAAGATGTTGAAGCACAAAACAGCATCATGAGTCTATCACCGTGCAGCTTTAACGGGGAACGGAGGAGTCGTGTCTCTTCCCACGGCTCCTCTCCCATTCTGCTTTTGTTGGGGACCCAGAGGCTTCACCCCAGCCTGGGAGGGATGGCTGGGGGGTGGGTGGTCCCTTCCCTGTCCCCCAAAGCCTGTGCCAGGACAGGAGCCAGGGCAGGTGCCACCAGCCCGCAGGGACGGGGAAGGACACCCCGTGCTCTGCTTCTTACTGGGAAGAGGGGAAGGACCATGAACAAGCCAACGCATTTTGGTCATCTCCGTTCCCAGGCTGCTCAGGTGCCCTTTCCTGAGTCAGTGGAAGGATGATGCCAAGTCCCCAGATGGGGACAGGGGGTGGCAGGGAGACCACAACTGCTGACCTGGGTGGGAAAGGCGCTGGAGGGAAGCAAGGGCCAGGTAGTTTTGGGTAGGAAGCCATGACTTAAAGCCTTTACTGAAGGGAATCCTTCCCTCAAAAAGGGCCCGGAACACCACAGCCGAGCTGGCTTCCCTAGAAACTGTCTCTGTACAGAGGAGCTGGGGAGGGAGAAGGGTTTGACAATGCGTTATCTACCCACGAGCTGCCTGCAACACTTCTGCAGCTGGAGCCCAGCCGAAGGTTGGGCAGCAGAGCCAAGGCATGTAGGTAGGAGCAGAGGCCAAAGCACCGCTGGAGAGGACGGCTGGCACACGGGAAAGCTGGTTTTGTGTCCACCGTGTCAGATACGCAGACCTTTGTCTGGAAATGAAGCAGCTCCCCAACCAGAGCAGGAACCGAGATACATCAGAATTCACAGACATCAGAGGGGAAGACCAGAGCAAGGCCCTGTTCCTGCTGGGGTGTGTTAAAGCCTCCCGTATGCATCCCCCTCCCACCCCTCGGAGCTGCTTCCAGGCCTTTTCGGCTCCTATTAAGGGCAAGAGGCACCAAAGGTGGTGGGACACCATCTGCAGAAGCATCATCCAGAAGAAGCTACGCTACAGCCTGGGTAACCTGTGCTGGAATACTTCACTAATGAGGACTCGTTGCTAGAGAGGCCGAAGGGTTTCAAGTATAAAGACTCTCCACGGCTGCTAAAGGACTGGTGATCTGCTCATCCCAGGGATGAACACGCTCTCGTACGAAGGCCACCAGCTGTCATCAGGTATTCTCTGCCCTCCAACTCCATGTCCAACTCCACGTCTCCAGCTCAGCTCCACCCAGCTTTGGCGCAATGCAAACATCACAACGAGCCCGTCAGCACCTCGGCGACGGGGGAGGCAGGACCCGATCCCTCCTGCTCTCCTCCCGCATCCCGGGCAGACCCAGCGAGGGAACTCGACAGCGACGTGTGGGGCTTCTACAGAAACGAGGTTCTCCCCCTGCCTCCCCCTGCCCGCAGCCGGAGCCGGGAGCACGTCCCACATCCCGGCAGCGGGGGACAAGGAATGCAAACTCCATCCACCGCGCTCTCCCGACTCACCGCCTTATTTATGCTTACCCCTAGGTCTCGCTGCTCAGGCTGTATTCTAAAGCAATTCTGTTAATGATTTGCTTCATGTTCTCAACTATACACAGTTGTCCCGACTCATTCTTGTCAGAGGAACATGTCCTTCTTAATCCATTTTAAAGGAAAGAAACCACAAAGACCGGGTAAGTGCCCCTAAGGCTCTTGCTAGTCCAACGTGTTAAGGCTAGAAAGGAGGAGAACATATTGAAAAAAGGAATAGCAGGCAATTTTTCATGCAGTTATTTTACAAACTGCACGCCTCCTGTGAATAGCGAGGCCGTAGCCAAAGCTGGGTGCCCCCAAGAAATATTTATCTCTCAATAACTGCAATACTTGGCAAGCGAGATCACTCGCTACGGACAGAGAAAAGTGATGGAGCCAAGAACGCTCCGGCCAGGCTGGACCCTTCTGTCACTCCAGCACAGGGCTGGGACACGTCCCTCGTCCCCGCAGGTGACAATCCTGAGCCACCTCTGCTTGGAGATGGAGCTCATCATCACCAAGGCATCGGTTTGGGACTTTGTCCCGTTCGCTACATAGGCTGGAATTTCACTACCCCCCTTACTTTTTAAAGAAAAAAAAAATGCTCTGAAAAGAAATCTGGTTAAAAAAAACCAAACCAAAACAAACAACAATGCGACCAAGCACAACCCAAGGCACGACACAAAAGAGCAATTATCGCTTCAGCCTCTTCCTCAGCTCCAGCACATCTTATAGCTTCAGGTCTCCCCAGCTGAAGGGAGGTAACGGGAGAGAGTTGCTCAAGAAGCCAAAAGAAACAATAGCGTCCCAGCTCTTCTATTAGTCACCAGAAATCGGGTTATGACCAGACTCAGCAGGGCTCAGAGAAAAGAAAAAGTGGTGAGTTCATGCTGGACCAGGCTTTTAAAATACTTTTTTTTTTTTTTTTGCTAAAGACTCCATCACCACTTATTAGAGTGTTTTAGGTAGAAGGGTGCCAAAAGGAAAGGGGTGGGGAGAGGAAGGACAAAAACCACATCTAAAAGCAGGACAGTTGCTATTAAAACAGAAAAAAAAAATCCTGTTTGAATAATTTTATTCTTAAACATGACAAACTTCTTCAGAGTGTTTCCACAAGTACTTGTGCCTGCTCTAAGCGGCTTGGTAAAGCCTGTAGAAATGTGATCTGGTTTGCAAAACATTAATTAGAAAGACATAAAAAAAAAAAACCAACCCAACAACAAAACACAACCCGGCATTAACAGCAGCAGTACTTTAAGGCAGCCCCCGTTGGGGCAAGGCACACCTCTGGGGCAATGGCAGGAGCTGAAAATAGTGGAGGCTCTGGAACCGGTAACCGGCATTTTCTTTGGGACGCTGTGATTTCTGGGGCGTGGGGGCAGCTTCCCACATGCTAAGCCCGAAACATTCCCCTTCCCCTCGCACCGGCGGCTTTCGCAGCCCCATCCCACGCTCTCGGTCCGGGCGCTTCGCCGCCTGCGCTCGCGCTCCAAGGATGGACATAAACACCCCCGGCCCCGTCCTGTTCCCCTCCCTCCGCACCCCAGTTCGGACTGGGAAGGCAGAAAACCAGAAATCCCCCCACTTTCTCCCTTTTTCTTGCCTTTTGTTAGTGTGCAGAAGGAGGAACACCTGGGTAGGACACGGTGGACACGAGTCTGGCTTCTCCCGCGACTGCCTGGGATGCTCTTGCTAGTGCAACATGAAAGCAGAGACCCACACCGCTCCCAACAAGCCTCGGTGAAGATCACAGAGCAGAACATCAGTGCAGTAATACTTGAAATACTGAGACAAGGCAGACACAACAGCCTTTCTTCCTCACAACGCTTTTTTTTTTTTTTTTGATCCAAGTCTCCATGCAAGTCACGGAAGACAATTGTGCTTCCTGCATTCACATATAGGAATAAATAGCTCTGGATCAGTTTTCTTTATGGCCGGATTACAGAACCCCCTGAAATACTGATAACGCTTATGAACAGCAGCACGGTGCAGTTCTGCGAGTCTCCTTGGACATGCCCGAGTTCATCTTAGGATGCTGGCGCATCTCCTAGGCGTATGGCCCCAAAGAAGGTTGTGTGCTTGCTCATGTTGATGGAGATGTCAGCATGGACCATTTTCACAGCGATCTTCTGCCTGGCTTTGAGGAGGCAGACCCCGGCCGTGTAGCAGGTGTTGAAGTTGGTCTTGCCGGTCTCGATACTCCGAGTGCATTGCAGAAAGGGCTTTTCATCCACCACTACCTCGTAGCTGGCAAAATCTGTGAAGTTTATGTAGTATACCTGATGTGAAGCAGGAAGAGGAAAGGTATTAGGGAGTGGTTTTGTGCACATGGAACAAGTCTGCGTTCCTTTCAGTGTGTACACTGACATTTCCCTCTGCTAACAATCCCTTCCTTGGCCCTGGACACCTATACCACGGGAGGTTGACTTGTTCGAGGCAGAAGAACCCCAAGCCAACCAAACACGAGGAAACTCTGTCTTCTGCTTCATACTCACACAAGCATGCAAGTGTCCGCAAATCCATGTATCTAAGGCTGAGCTACAAATCCTCGCTTTAGACCCTGCTTATTGCAGGAAAAAAAATTACAAACCTGCACAGGCCCAGTTACAAAAATGCGCAGACAACCCTATCTGCTATGAACAGCTTTTCATCCAACAAACAAACAGAAATATTTTAACTGAAGTCCTCTTTCACTTACCTGTCCAGTCCTGCTTCCTGGGTCCCATGAGCCTCCTTTAGTGTTGCCATCAAAAATGCCCTAAGATGTACTGGGAGGTGCCTTCTTTGCAATGGGACTCGAGGTGCTTTCAAAGGCATAAACTATTACAGGGAAAACACTTTCCCAACCTCCAGAGCTCGGAAGGAAATGACCTTGGAGCGTTCGCGCTGATTTAACTCTGCGATCTAGCGCCTCAGTGCACAACTCCATCACTCGTTACTTCACCATCTCCCACACACTGATTCTGAAGAACTGCGAGATGCCTGAGAAACACCCGCCCAACGAGGAGTCACCCCCCGGGAGCTGTGTCTTCCCGCTAGAAGAAAACCAGCCGTTTTGGGTGCACCTGCTAATTCTTCTTAGTCTACACCCCGCGACCACAGAAGCTGCGCAAAACTGAGTCCCCTTTTTGCTTGAGGGACTACAAGTGACAAAAGCTTCAGAGGTACAATGTTGTGGCCAGCAATTAGCATTAAGCACTTGGGGAAATAATTATACTTCGGCCCACGCGGAGTTATTTTTCCTGTCCCCATCCAAACCAGGCAGGTAAGCAGTTCCATGGAAGAGCAGCTCCCTCCACACTTGATCCGACCCGGAACAGTCCCAGTGGGGCTGGCGACTGAACAGAGGCAAATCATGAGCAGGAGACGATATCAGAGGCCTGAAACAAGGTGGAAGTTGCTTAATTGTGGTTGCCACAAAGAAACTCTCTCGTATGACTAAAATCTGCCCCAGAACCCGGACAGTTTTTCAGTCCATGGGTGGGTGGACGCCCTGCCTGCCCTGGACGGGGAGAGCTCCACGGCTCATAATCCACGGGGCTCAGCAATTCTGCTCAGAGATGTGCAAGACACTGGGAACAGTGCCCATCTCCTGCATTTTACTTGAACGGGGAGAGGAAATGACGTCTTAATTAGCTGTATACTACATCATAATAATTTATTACTTTGTTTAGCCCATTTTACAGAAGCAGGTCTGTACATCCGTCATTGATACCAGCTAAAGCAGCAGCTGGGCCATCCCACTGCACGATGTGGCTGCTGGCTCATCGTGTCGGGCTGAAGCTACATGAAGGTGGAGGCAAAACGGAGTTACCTGGGCTGGAGTTTGGCCAAGCCACCCAGGGCCGAGTGTCCTACGCTTACAAAGAGTGACATGGCTTCGCAAGGATCGCCAGTTGGCAGGGTTTTGGTTCTTACATCTCTTTTAAAGCACGGAGCCTAGCGTCCTGCTGGGACCCTTGTTCTGCAAGGAGGTTTAGATGGGCACAGAAAATACGGAGGACTGGGAAAAAAAAAAAAAGCATCGGTAGCATGTGGGATGTGGCTGGGTGCCTGTGTTTCGGTAACTAATCTCTCGCAGCTGGTGTCACGGCGAAACGTGAGACCTTGCCCTTCGCGACTCTAACGTCCTCCTCCGACACACATCTCCTAGAGCACGAAGCGGTTAAAAGTACATACAAGTTTCTTGGCATTTGCTAGTGGTCTGGAGCCCTCTCGTGGTTTCATGCAAGGCTTCCATTGGAACACAAGAATAGGAGTTAGGCCTAGGACCGTACTCACTTCTACCTGACTATAGATGAAGTATGTGCCGTCCACCAGTACCTCCAGCTCCCCACTGCGGGCATGCAGCTTAAACACCTTGGGGTTCATAGTGATGCGAGACCAGTCATTGAGGACTCCACCTGAAAGATCTCAGTATGAGAAAACGGCAGTCACTCAGTACCCGTCAGAAGGAATAGCGCAGGAGCACACAAATACAGTCACATTGTCAAGGTTTCATACACAACGGCTGGCACAGACTCAAGTTGAAAAGTCAAGTGACTTGGTAAGAAAATCCCAGAATTAAAGGCTACGGTGCATTAGTTTGGATGCCTCTCTATAGCTCCAATGACACCACGTCTTGCGGGTGGACACCCGTTTTGTTCAGTGTGCAGCACAACTGATTTGCATCTCTACTTGTCCTCGTCAAGAGTTCTCATCCTTGAAAAATAGGCGTACGGCCTTTTGTACTACACTATGTTCATCCCCAGCGCTGGTACCGACTGGCTTGCCTCCTCCTGACACTAAACTGAGCTTATTATCATATTTGAGTGTTTTACAAGGCCTGAAAATGGGTTCCCATCAAAAGTAAGTGGTATCATCCCCACTCCAGAGCAAAGACACCCCAGCACATGCAAATCAACGCCAGTACTATAAGGTACTTGCAAAGCTTTCTTAGTTCACCTGAGAGGCCGGGGGCTGATTTTTCGCACTATTTTCCTGTGTTCAGCCACAGATCACAAATGAGTTATCGCAACTGTAATTTTAACAGCACTTCTTCAGGTGCCTCCTGAAGAGCATCTGTTCATGGCCCTTGCAAAAGCTTTGTTCCTGGCAGCTTCCCTGGTATCACGGAAAAAACTCTGCAGCAGAAGCAGGACCAGGATCCAGTTCTCCCAGAAAGATCCTCAGCTGACATCCCCCAGCCTTGAGACCATTAAATCTCTTCCTCTACTTCTCATCTCGTTCATTCGCCTCCCCACACCTCATTTCCACACTGAACAAAGTGGAGCTTCAACAGATGGTGTGCTGTAGACTACATCAACAGGAACATCCTTGAAGACCACGACAAGACTAGGATGAGAAGGGTGATTCCTGTCCTTATGGGAACGGGACCACCCGTGGCCAATGTGTCCGACCCCTCCCAGTGCTGCTGGGCAGGAGGATGTGCTCATGATGTGCTTCACCCTTACTTTAAGCCTTGGAATCATCCCTAGAAAAACACTAGTCCTTGAGGGAAAAGAGCTGACAGTATTATGGAAAAAATCATGTTCAACTATGGGACTAGACCATCTCTCAGAACACGTATGTGCATGGAGGTTGGTGTTACACAATGGATTTTAATTCTGGTATTCCTTGACTTCAGCATTCTTGACTTTGTACCTAGCATTGTTTTAACACATGCTTTGTCATTACATTTCCTAGGGGTTTAAAAGCCAAAATAGCAAGCAAGTATGAAATTGCACCACGTGGCACCCCATTAACCCCTAACTGGGGTCCTCAGCACAGTCAGGGGTTTATAGATCCACCACCAGTCCTCTGGCACTGGGGACAGAGGAATAACTGACAACATGAGCGGACTTCTACTCTCTGGATGGGCCAACGAGCCGATCCAGAGGACATGCTTTGCTACGAGCTGAGGACAAAGCCGTTCTCTGTAGGTGCCTTGTTTTAGCAAATCCAATTCTTCTCCTCCCAGCCTTCCTCTGCTCCCCAGCTCCCTGCCCCAGTTGCACACCAGCCAGCTGGACAGAATTAATGGCTCACGGCGTCAGATTGTTCCCGAGCAGCAGGGAAGGACCCTCACAGGGCAATTCCCACTCTCAGGGAGCAGCGTACGCTCTGTCAACATCCAGGCTTCCCATTAATAAAGGGATAATTACTTTCTGAATGTTGAGCAAAGCAGCATCTTTCCCCTCATTTTGTTCCTTTTTTGTTTTGGGGAGCTTTCCCCCACCCTGCTGGAAGCACAGTTGCTGACCGTGCAAAATCACAGCTCACGTCTGCTGAAAGAGAGAAAATTGCCTTTCGAACAGAAGCGGTGGGCAGCAGAATGTGGGCAGGGGTCCCACAGCCCTGTCCCTGCTGCCCCAGCCCCTGGGGGGACGCACATGAAAGCTGCTGCCCACGCTCCCCGGGGAGCTGCACGGTGTGAATTACAGAATAATAGAATATTTGGGGTTGGAAGGGACCTTTAAAGATCATCTAGTCCAACCCCCCTGCAATGATGCAGGGGACAACACAGCCCAGACATCGTGAGCAGCAGCTAATGAATGAGACCCAGCTGTTGGCAAGAAGAGCAGAAACTCGAGCAGAAATTGGAGAGGGATGCGGGGAGGAAGGAGGAGAGCAAAGAGCTGCCTGTGGATGTGAAACGGCTCGGCACGACTTGAGCTTAGAGGCTTGAAGGAGGTTGGTGGGGGCAGAGATGCACAAGGGACCACAGAGGATGCGTGTGCACGAAATTTCAGTGTAATGAGGGAGGAACTGGTGGCCATGCACCTCTGTGCCCTCCCACTACAGCTGTGCCTTCCCCTGCCATAAATTACTGGGAAAACTGGAGAAAAACACAGGCTAACAGGGCTGAGACAGGAAAAGGATACACCGAGGGCTTAAAATAGAATCGAGTGGGAAAGAAGCCTGGCCAGCGAGGGAAACTGTGATACAATGGCAGGTTGGGAGAGGCACACCGTGTATCTGGGGGTCAAGAAGGGAGATTCAGCAGGACAGAATTACTGGGATGCACAGGATAATCCAGGAGATAAATAGAAACACAGGAGAAATGGGGACGGAGACTCAAGAGGAGACTCCTCTGAGGGGCTCTGGGCAGGAGAACCAGCCTGTGACGGGGGAGGCCAACAGCAGGGACAACAGGGACATGTTTTAGGACGGACTTAGACCCAGAGACAAGGCTAGGGGTGCAGGATGGGCTTACTGAAAAGGAACTGCCAAAATCATGGGATCCTTACCATTTTTCACTTGGATGGCTGAGCCTTGGCCTTGGAGGTGGACCACAGCTGGCTGCAAACGAGACCGGAGGGATTACAAATTAATGGGAAACGCTGTGCCATGGGACGGTCACTCCACACACCCCACAGCCCTGTGACCAGTACAGAGGCACAACAGCACCCCGAGATTATTAATGCTTTTCATAAACGAAAAAAAATATCACAGCAGCTGACAACAACATGGTTAAGTGCTGGAAAAGAGGTGAGAAGCCCAAACCAGATATCCAGAGCTTTCTTTTGAGCAATAAAAAGGGTGAGCTCAGGTAGTCACTCTGATTTAGCACATGCAGAAAGGAGGTCTTTTTGTTTCAGAGCTATACCATCGAACACAACATTAGCAAACATAGCTGGTGATGTTTACAAAAATCCAGCCAAAGCTGGGTTTTTTTTCCCTTGAAAGATGATCAACCAACCTGGACGTCTCTGGAGCCGGCCTTGTCTGTGGCACCTGTAAAATGCAATTTCACATCATTGAAGGGGAAGCTTGAAAGAGCTGCAGTAAACACTCCCATAAATAAAACTTTTACCCCATAATAACCATTAAATCCCCATTTTTAATAGAAGGAGGACAGCACCGGTGGTATAAGGTGCAGCTTAATGTTAAAAAGTACACAAGCAAGAAGAAGATTCATCTTACTTTTTCCTGTTTTATTCCTACATTTCTGTCTAACATCAAAATTCCCAAAGCTATTTGACCAGTTTCCACTAGAAGGACAAATTGCACAACCCTTTTCCTGATCGGCAGTGCCAATAAAGCCTCTTGGCTGCAAAGACTACAAGTTTCGCTCCGCAGTAGCTCAGGTCATTCATTGCATTCAAGCTGCACGCTGAAATCTCTTTTCTCCGAGAGCCAAATCTCTATTAAGAGGAGATGCCTGTGGGCAGCACTCCGGAGTGCTGAGGACCTCATGCTGCTCCTGGCCTCTGCGTTGGCAATTTCTGAGATATAAAACTCAGAAGTCAACCAAGTTTTCCTCTGAGAGCCATGTGAGCTATAGGGTAATAGTCCTGATTTCTGTGAAAATACATTTTTTTATACTGGACTGTTCATACATGTATATATAACAAACAACACTGATGTGAACTTCTGCATTTTAAAGAGTTATTAACTTCAGGGACTTTAACAAAATAATTGGCACATGACTCCATGGAGAAACAATATGGTGCAGACACAAAGAAACAATGAAAAATGAAACTAAGAATTGCAGGAGAAAACCCTCTTTTCATCTGGCTGGTACGGGAGGCAAGTCGTGCGGTTCCTGGGCTGGCTTAGCAGCTGTGCTAAGCGTCACCCTTCCTGGACCCGCTGCAAAGCTAGGCTTTGCGTCAGCTTAAGAGGAAGGGAAGAGCCGGGAAGAGCCACTTTGCACACCCAGAAATCGGTCAGATTTCGGTGGGATGCTTAAGAGGAACCGAGGCTCTGCAGGTCTTTGCTGCTCCTTTCTCCGCATCCTCTGCTGACAGGTACCACCTCGCCCACAGCATCGCGCCCTAAACCAGCACCCTAAACCCCACCATGCAGCCCACAGAGCTGCACAACTTCGGCTCCTCTCGTGACCCCGTGGGCACAAGGACCAGCCCAGTAACACCCGAGTCCTCCACAAGGATGTTGCACCACCACGTTCGGACCCTCCGCTGTCCTCACATGGAAAACCGGAGCTTTTTTATTTATTTGCGCATCATTGTGCCGCCGCGGCATCTCCCGCGTCCCCGTGACGCGCCAGGGCTCTGAGCTGAGAGGGACAGCGGTTACCTGAGGGGCCCTGCAGTCCAGGAGGCCCCTGAGGGCCTGGCGGGCCAGGGGGGCCGGGTGGTCCCATCACGGTTGTGCCGGGAATCCCGGGGATGCCGGGAATGCCGGGGGGGCCCTGCGGCCCAGGAGGACCTGGCGGCCCTTGGGGACCATTGGGCCCTGGAGGACCAGCCTTCTTACCTGAAAAACAGAAGGTCAAACGTTAGTTTCACCCCACGCTCAGCCTGCGGAGGTCTTTGACCTACAGGAAAGCCCTGGGGACGAGGAAAGCAGAAAATTTGGGATGCCTGTTTGCTGGCTGGAGGGCAGAGGCAAGGACGAGCATCCAACCGTCTGGGATGTACGTATACATTAGGATATAAGGGCCATGGCCTGATCTCCTGTCTGAGGAGGAGATGCCTCCAGAGGGCAGTTCCGAGCTGAACTGCGGCTCCTTCCAGCAATGGGAGGGATCCCACGTCGCTATGGGGCCAGCAGGATGCGCTCAATGTGCACCAAGGGCTCCGATGCTACGGCTCCTCTGAATAATTAATTGTGCATTTTGGGCTCTGGATGGACTAACCCACTCAGGAGGAATTGCCATATTCCTCAAATGCAGCTCACCACGCGGTCCCAGAATGAGAAACAGCACAACCAATGTAATTAAAGGCTCTTATCAGACATATCCAGAGCGGACTTCCTGCAGGGAAGGCCTGACCTGTGCTCTCCCAGTTTTCCAGATCCCCGATAGAAATGATGTCCTTTTGGTGCAGTTTTTAAAATGCAGATTTGTCACAGCTTTTATGTCAAAGAGCTTTATTAACGGCACAAAATTGCTTCAATTGCTGAAACAAAGTCCACTGTAGGACAGAATTAAACACTTTTTTAGACGACAGCAGCAGACAGGATATGAAATAATGGTTATTGGAATGGTTTCTGAGTACATTTATGTACTTGTTTCTCTACTGACTATCCATCTTTGTCATGGAACAACGCTGTAAGAAAAACCCATCTATTTTAGTCAGCGCAGAAGTGGAAATCTCTCGACGGCTATGAGCGAGGGCACATGGAAATCAGCATAGGACAATTGTGCGGTTGAGTTTCGACATGCAGAAAACTAAGTTAAAGTGATTAAAGCAATCCTGGCATCCTACAAACTTAAGGGGACAAATCATTCACAGCAGAATTTCCACCCAAATTAGCAGCCGTGTCTTCAAATCTGCGCTGGCAACAAGCCAGCCCCTCCTCGGATCCAGCAGTTCTGCTCGTCCTCGGGTTAATGACACGCTTTGGAAATTATTGACCCATTTCTCCCACAGCACACTTGCTGAATTCTTCTCATTCGCATCCCCTCCGGTCTGGGCCATCCGAAAGCAGGGTCGCACGCAGCCAGTCGAATCCTGCTGCTGTCACTCCTTGCTTTCCTTCCCAAGGGGGATCCACATTACAGCTGGTTTAACTAATCTGTCTCAGAAATCTGGGCTGCTACTAAACGAGCTGCTCGTTTAGCAGTAAAACAATCGCACATCATTCGGATGCCGCACAGGGATGCGTATTTTCTGTGCATTCCCGCTCCTTCAAGTAATTTCGTCTACTTTTTGGCATTGATGGGACCTCACTTATTGAAGTCACAAGGCAAAAAAATAAGATATTCAGTAAATACAAAGCTTTCGATTCATCTGCTAACGGAGGAGACCCCAGGCCCAGCAGCACCCAAGGCCCAGCTTGCCAAGTCTCCGTCTTTAGCCACATGCACCAGGCAGGCTCCAAAACTCAAAGCAGGCAGAACCAGTAAGTTTTCCTTAATCATCATTTGCCAAACAATATGCTCTAATTCTGAAAAAAATTAAACGTGACAATACCATAAAATTAAACTATTTTATACGGCGCTACAGCTGTATATAATACAGCGCTGTGAGATCCCCCTGCTACTCCAGAATTGCTGCAAAGACCGCAGCCATCATTTGTTATTAGTTCAGCTGATTCAACACGGGTTTAGGGTTTCAGAGTTTTGCTAGGACAAACTTCTCAAACATAAAATTTCATGCTGCTTTCGAGGGTAAATATAAACTAAGTTTCTGACTGCGGCCTGTCTCAACGTCTCAGCCGTAAATTTAGAGTCTGTATCCAAGGATTAAAAGGGATGGGATGTGCTACTGAAGTAGCGCTTTGATGGCTCCAAGGAGCGAAAATGGGTAACGCGACTGTGCTTCCCTGAAATCAATGCTGCAGCGTATTTTTGAGGAGAATTTTATAGAGTCATAGAATGAGAGAATCTGATTGATTTGTGTCCTAAGCTGTCCATGCTTGAATAGAGAAAGACGACGGCCACGTGTGTAACGTCACCGTGCTGTAAAGGTTGTATACAGATGCCATGCATACGCTGACAGTAACTTATGCCAGTGTATAATATCCATGTGTGTGTGTACATGTGAGTATATGTTTATACTCACACGTACAAGCAATTTGGATCCTTTCACTCATTTTAGTTCCTGGTGGCAAGTAAGTGCATGAGCGCGAGCATTCCCCAGGACTCCTGCACCATCAGACAGCCCACGGAAACACAGGGCTGCCCCCCGAATAACCTAAATCACAACAACTCATCGACACGCATCTTAAAAAATACCCAACTACCCACTGCAAACAGCTTGAGGAACATAAGAAAGTCAGACAAAATACCAACACACAAAATAATCCTTCTGAGGTTAATACGCAACCGTAAGTGAGATGCTGAGCGTATCAACGTTGACTTTGGTGGGTCTGAAGGAGACCCCAACCCACTCAGTGGGACCGGGAGGAAACCTGAAGCTGTTTGGGCAAATGGCTCCCAAGAGCTGGTATGTGACTCAACTCCACTGAACTATTTAATTATAGCATCTTCAGAATTATGTCCGTGCAATGTAATTAACTTGTTGGAGCTTTTAGGGAAGGCTTTAACAAGCGCCGATGCTGCTCTGCTGCAATCCCTGCCCGTCTCAGAGACAGAACCTTCTCTTTGGGTCTCCTTCACGTTGGCTAAAGAGAATTCGCAGCCGGGTAACACAGGCATGGGAAAGGAAATTGAATTCAAACTCAAACTTACCCTTTTTCTTGTTTTTAACTGAACTTGGACCTACAAAGGAAAAAATAGAAAATCAGTGAAATTCAGCGATCGTTTAACCTTAGGAAATCCCCGCTGCCACCAGCACCCACCAACCCTGAGGGTGCCTCTCCGGAGCTGGAACAAAAGTGGCAACAAAGCCACTAAGCCAAAAAAGGTAGAATTTTCCGTTTTCTACAAACAATTGCTGTATAACAATTTTACCAGGACCTATATCTGTTTTACCTCCTCTCAAACAAGCAACCCACGGCTGGTCTAATGAAAGTCAGCGAGTTTTGGTGGGCACCTCCCCTCCTCATTGCAAAGATGAGTTAAACCAACGGCAAAGCTCAGGTGACAGATGCTCTTCCCCCTTAAGCCAGAGCTTTAATCTCAGGTACCAGTTTAGTTCCAGCTCTGCTGAGCACGGCTCAGCGTTTTGCCATAGGTCGCTGATGGAAGTACGACATTGTCAAACCTTCAGACGGCAGAAATCCTGAGACTCAACAGAAACCATTTAAAAATGCTATCCCTGCACAGCAAATTATTTCTCAATGGATGCATTTGTGGTCTGTGCAGCTGTACGGGAATTTTCTCTGTTTGCTTGAAATTGCCCAGCTTAACATTTAAAGCTGACGCATTTGACCTCCTGATGAGTGCAGGTTAGAAGAAAGTTAATGTGACTCAGCTGAGAGCAGCAACCCAAATACTTGTGAGCCACATTGTTCAAAAATAACAAAATACTAAAAAAAAACCCCAAAGCGAAGAATTAGTATGAACTGGCTTGTTTAAATGATGAGAATACACACCTCCCTAGCAAGAAGTGACGATATGTAGACTGAAGCTGAGAAACTACATGACTTTTTGAGCAGAAGCTGAAGTGTGAAACATGTTCCATTGCCTCCTCAAAAATTAACGAGGGATGGGAATGAACTGCAAAAATTCCCAAATATTCCCTTGCTGTTCATCAGTGAAATCCCTCTAAAATCTGCATTGAAACACACATTGAAGATTGAAATCACTGTTAGCTAAGACAAGCTTATAATGAATGAAAGGTAACGAGGTTGCTTTGCGTCAGCACTGGAAGAGAAAGTCAAATTACCAATTAGTACAGAAGAGCCATGTTCCCATGGCTGGATGGACAGATGAGAGAAAGACCAGAGAAATACCCCATAACCCTATTGACGCCTTTTCAACAGGAATATTAATTTATCTACATTATGCTGTTGAGTCATGGGAAAATTATGGTATTACCTAATTTGTTATTTCTGCTAATTTACTGGGGTTTTTTACTAATCCATATATTCACAGTATTAAAACATGCAGATACGACAGACACAGATTTCTAACAACACCAGTCCCAGTAACTCAACAGGGAGCATCACTGAAGCCAAACACCAGCAGATGAACTGCGAAACCTTTTATCTTTGGAAAACATTGACCGGCTCCTATTTTTGCATTTTCTGAGCTCCCAAGACACAGAATGAGCCACGATCACACCGGCAATTTCCATTGACTCTCACCTTAGGCACCAGCCAGTTAATCACATTTTCAGTGAAGAGAAAAAAAAATGTCTGGGGGACATAATTAAAAAAAAAAAAAAACAAAAAAAACCCACGAAAAAACCAAAAAACCCAAAACCAAACAAAACACCACAGCAAGCAAAATGCAAGTGCTGTGTATGTGTCTCTGCAGACCCCGGAGTCACGAGAGTTTATTTCATGTTATATATATCACACCATTAGCGCCATAACCAGAGTGAAAGTACAAATAGCTGCGGCGAGCCAAACACATTTGAAATGGATGGAACCAATTAGCTTCAAAGATGAATGGGAGGAATGAGAACCACATGGGATGTCAATGTTCACAGTCTATATTACAACACACGCATCTGTTCCAGGCACGGCAGAGAGAGATGTTACGGCTGTGCAAGTGAATCTTTCGACAAACACAAAAAATACTTCTGACATGAAAAAAACACAATATTATTAGCCTTGGGAGCTTCTGAGTCTCTGGGGTTTGCATCTGTTCGTCTCCCAGTAGGAAGGGGTGGATAATTTAATTGTAGCAGGGAGCCAGAAGGTTCATCCCGCACACCAGAAAACAGGATTTTCCTCATTTTTGCTCAAAATGGTAAGCTCATTGGACCTTCCTAAATTCAGTCTAAAGCGGTAACAAAGCCTCTTATGGAGTTTGGAAAGCAGAGCTCCACCAAAACATCAGGTCTGTATTTCCTTCGGCACGAAACGTGCTGAGGCACAAGGCTTGAAAACTTCACTTGATATCTGTTGTCCCAACACATATGTGCAGAGAATGAAAAAAAAAAAAAAAAAGATCCTTTCTGACATGCTTTTCTGAGGCCACAGCCCAATATTTAAGCAATAAAGCCTGTTAAACGCTGTGGCGGTTGAATGCATACGACCCACTGGTTAGCTGTTAGTTGTTAAATACCTACAAGTTAGGCAAGCCTAAATCTTTCCAGAGTCTTCTCCTACTCCATTAATCCCATCTCGCCATCCCACTCCTCCTGCTGGTCTCAAAGCCTTTCACACCACCCACTTTTCTTTAGTCTAGTTTCATGGAAGACATTAGATGACTTGATTTCAAGGAAGATCTATGAGAATATACTTTTATTTTTTTTCTCCAAGATGCAGACTACAGGCACACACTCTGTGTTCCTCTACAGCATCAAAAGCCTCGGAAAAAACCGCAAGTTACAGGATACCTACCGCTGCTCCGGAGTCCACGGGAGCTGCCGTGTTCTCGTAGAAGGCAATTGGTTTGACTTGAAGAATTCTCCACTGATCAACACTGTTTGCTACACTGCTCTCGTCTCTGCTTTCAGGGCGTTTGAGGATTTATCTGAGAGCAGCCTGACCGTCAGCTGTTCCCCAACGCCCCTTTTCCCTTCTCAATAAAAACAACCTCGGGTTTGTTCTTCTGCACTTTCCTGACATCGTGTGTCTTCCTCATGAACTCCTTAAAGTATCTGTTAGGAACTTGCCAGAGATCAAGCTCGTGGTCTGGGCTACTGGTATTCAACACGACAGCGACCCAAGCGTAGCTCTTTACATCCAAATCTGCTTGTACTCAACTTTTGTACTTCTCCCTACCCACCCAACCTATCTCCCACCTCCTTTCCACACGCTGTCTGCTCGTGTTTGAGGTCAAACCAGACCCCAGACCTACGGAGGTCCATCCCCTTCTACATTTCCTGTCTTTCATCTGAAATTAAATTTATGCTTAGGCTCTAATCCGTCCTCGAAGGAGCTGTCAGCTCCACTCAACCCTTCATTTTAACTTTGCTTTGCAGAGGGAGGCAAGGTGACAAGAACTGTTAATGCAGAAGAGGACCGGGCTATCAGAGAGGACAGGCTGGATGGCTTTGAAGGATACAACAACACGCACGGAATGAGATTCAGTCATATAAAATGCACAGTCCTACAAATTACTTCTACAGAGCGAATAATAAACTGTTGTGCTGGATGGTGGAGCTCCTCAGATGGAGGACAACATCTGCACATGCTGAGCTGCTGTCACACGGCCAGGAAAGGCAGAAACGCAATTCTGAAACAGGTCGGTGGAAACAGCCCTGGCAGACATGGGAAAATACTGATGCCACTCAGAAGGTGGGGGTGAAAAACTCAAACCCTGATCCTCTACATACAGAAATATGAGTTTACATATGAACAATTTCACAGAAGGTCAAGAAGTGGTCAAACGGAGCTTGCCTGGTTGGCCATCAGTGCTTGGAAAGGGATAAGAACACCCCTTGGAAGGGCTACGGTGATGGGCACGGCGGGAGAAGACCCGTTAGGGCTTGAAGAACAGCTCTGGCGTGTCCTCACGGGTGCAAACTGCTCCTCAGGACCGTGATGCTGGGAATGAGAAGGCTTCTTCTAACCTCCAGAAGGAGCAGCACGGGCTGGAAGGGTCTTCTGGCTCAGGGTCGCTGCTGGAAAGTCCCTCAAAAGCTCATCGGCCCCTTTGGAAAGTGGTGAGGTTATTTTTTGCCGAGCTACTAAAGCCATAGCTACTGAGCTCTAAGGCTGACTTGAAACGTTTAAGCCAGCTACCTGATCCTCCACTAGAATTTATCATCTCTTCCACTGGATTTCCTGTAGGAAAAACCCACCGGCTCCTGCTGTAATAACTCAGGGCAGCTCCATCGTCTGCCAGCCGAGTTCTTCATCACGGGACGGGATTTCCCCAGGAAAGGCGTCGGAGCAGCAATGCTGCACACTGGGCTTCTGGACCTAGACTTCTCCAAAAGCTGATTTTCCACGGCTAATGCGAAAATAAAAGGGAATGGTAACAGAAAAGGAGGGAACATAAAACCAGCAATAATGGTAAAATTTGAGGGACAGGTACAGGTAGGAAAAGACAGCTCTAGATAATAATAAAAGCCCCAGAGCCACCCAGCTAGGCACCTGCAACGGCAATGCCAAGTCGCCACCTCTAGCAGAAGCACCATGGCCACGGGTTCGAGCGATGAGCCCCTTCAGCTGCAAACTTCTCACTGCGGATGAAGAAAATATTTGCAACCGATGAGCTTTTGTTGTGTAAAACCACAGCTGTGGCCCAGCAAGCAGCAGAAGACATCTAAGCGTGCTTCAGGGAGCAGGTTCTTGCCCCCAGCCCCTGCAGCCCCAGCATCTGCTGGATCCTTTCCAAGGGCTTCAGAAAAAAACCCCAAACCCACAAACAACAGATGGTGATGCAACTCAAGGATATTACATATGACATGTTTTCTCTTATAAAGATTAATGGAGTTTACTCCCCACTCCCCCCCTATTTTTCTTTCTGCATGCTACACGCTGCTATGATTTACTATAAATACAAAAATATCAAAAACTTCTTTAGGACATATGCTGATATAAATAGTATATTAAAAAAGCCTTGCGTTCACTTATTAGTTGTGTGTGTGCATTAACAAGAAATAGTTTAAATTCCTGCAAAACAGTTCAAACTGGGTTTACTGATGGGAACAGATCTTTGTAATTACGCTTATTTTATACAAAACCTATAAAAGGTTGACCAGTATAGAAATCATTCAAACAAAGGATGAGTACCTAGGAAGGCTGCTGAACTTTCTCAAATTCTCACCGCTTTGCCTCCAAGCTCAACTGAGAAGATGGAGGTGCTGAGAAGTTATCCCAGGTTACAAACAGAATCAGAGACAAAATTGTGCTGAATAATGAGATGTTAGCATCTTCCCCAAATGCCACATCACTTCTCACTCATTCATAAAATAAGCATAAGTTGACCTGAAATCATTAAGTCCACAGCTACATTCAAGATGAACATCTAGTTTTGAAGACAAAAACAGAAGTGGGGAGCTCTATGTGACTTATCTAACATGCATATTTTCAGAACTATATTGTCTTTGAGTACTAAAAAAAAAAATAGCAGCTTTTTCTTCAAAGTATCAGCTTCTGGCTGTAGTTGGAAGAAGAATATTAGGTTTAAATGATCACTGTTCTCAACAGCTATGGAAATGTGTGTATTTTTCCAAACCCTGCTGGCCATCTCATTTAACAAAGAGGCCACTTGCTAAACCTCAGACAAAGCTCTGAATACTGCCCAAATCCACCAACTAACAGAATTTGAAAGGAGTTCCTGGACATAAGTTGGGACACCATTATTCATGGAGAAGAAACAGAAGCCGAGCACAAAACCAGGCTCTGAGGTTCAGCTGTTAAGTCCTGCCGACCACCCAACCCAACAAGGTGTTTCCATCTCCACAGAAAGCTCTGACCACCAAGTGCCCTCCAGCCGTAGAATTTTCCACCTCTCCAGGAAGGACATTCTCTGCCACCTGGAGCCTCCCAAACAAACCAGGGGCAAAGCAGCTATTCAAATGTTACCGTTCCTGACCCACGCCTGGGAATTAACCAGTCCCGTCAACTTTCGCAGACATCAAGACCTGCAGGAACCATTACGATGATCAAGAATTAAAGAATTCCTACCCATTAAGCCTCTCATTGATCCCTCTGTCTCTATTTGACCAATACTAAAGGTGGAGGGGCAGAAAGAAAAGCTCAACAGCTTCAAGCGATGAAGAATCTTCTACCTCCTTTGATGTAAATTGGGCCAACCCTTCCATTTCAGTCAAACTTCCGAAACCCAGTTGTTTCATTTACAGAACCGGTGTAATGATATTTACTTCACTCACATGGGTATGAGATATGTCAGGCTTTTCAAATATTTTTAAGTGCGGCGTTATTAATGCCAGACTACGGTGGAGTTGGGGAAAGGAGGATGTTAGCTCCCAAACACATGCTTAATCTAGAACATGTGGTTTTGGGGGAGGTTTGGAACCAATATGTTTTCAACATTTTCAGGAAATTTGGTCTATCCAGATGAAAGCTTCTTGGACCCTACTGAAATACCAGTCAGTGACACAAATACTGAAACAAGATGAATCTTTTCCCTTCCCTGAAAAAGAAAGTGCTGCTTCACCAATTCCAGAACTTGAAGAGCAGCTTTAGCATTATTACTCTAGTAATAGAATATATCAGAATATAGCGAATATATGACATAACAGAATAGGGAGCTCATTGTAGAAAGTGTGGGAAGGACGAAACGGTGCTGCTTAGTGTTATCAGTACGTAAGGCAGAACCCAAGGCCATTCAGTTTTTCCTCAACCACCATCGTTGCTTCTCTCTACTTTAGTTTCAATTTTGTTTTGAACTCTTCAAAATTCATGTGTGAACACAGTCACCCTTAATTGTCTTTTTCTGATTACATCTTTAATTGAGATGCTCGATGACAGCATCCCGTAAACAGCGTTCCCTCCTTGTCCTGCATCTAACGGCATCTTCCTTCCATGGCAACACCAAGAGTCAGTTCTGGAGGACACGCCGGCCGGCTGCTCTACCATCCCTGCACTTCAAACTCTGTGCACAGGAAAAATAAAAGCCCTGAATTTCAGGAATCTTTGCTTAGTGGTAACCCTGTCATATTCTGGAGTTATAGGCTGCTAAGTCCCCAAGACCGGCCTGGAGCCCATTTACAGTGGACAATTCTGATACCCCACCCTGGGCTGAACTCAACTGCCCAATGCTCAAAGCCAGTCTCCTCCAGCCCGAGAGATCAAGGAGAGTTTGCAGCTCATCTCGGACTCTTTTGAGGCACTCCCTTGGCTCCAACCACTTTTTGAGGCTATTCACCACAGGTCTCTAGGGGAAGCATCTCGCATTGAGGTCTCCCCCAACAATTCTGGGACACTGTGCCTCTTGGTCGGAGGGTCTGAGAAGAGCTTGTGCATCAACACCAAAGGCTGAGAATCATTTATCTTGTGGTGAGTGAGGTATGAAAGGGGCCTTCTGCTGCCTCGCCGCTCTTCTCCGAGCAACCCAACAAAGGACAAGCCTACACCCATGTGTCATCCAGATGATGGGATGCTGCTCCAGGAGCTCTATGGCTCGGTAGCCTGCTCCCTCCCTATCCCTCTGATCCCGTAACACCAGACCCCAGCTCAAGCCTATCAGTCTGAAAACAAATGGAGAGAAGTCACAGCTCATCCCTGCCCCATCTCGCGTGTCCCCAGAGTGACATGAGGTCAGAGAGCCACAATCTCTCTTCCTCAGGCAGCTTCAGATGATGTAAGATCTCATCACATAACACAGGTTTTTTGTTGTTGCCAAAGTTTTTTATTTTCTCCTGCCAATACTCAGAGAGATTTTTGCCTCACAAAGAACAGGAGGGCAGTTAAATGCAAATATACAGAGATACTGGCCAACAGCGACAGCAGGTTGTGATGTACTTTATACTGATCTTTAATCATATTAAAGGGCAAAAAAAATATTTAGTTACTGCAGCTCTAGATGACCAGAATTGAAGTGTGGGCTAAGTGACCACCAGTCAACAACCAGTTTCACTGGTCCAGGTGAAGGTACCTTGTCGAGCAGGGCAGGGGTAGGATGAAGGGAATTGCTCTCATGCTTTTACCAGGTTTTTCCACCTTAAAAAGGACAGCGTGACTTGTAGGTCATCAGCTGCTGTCTGAAGGGACCTGTGCTGGAGCACATAGAGACCCACCAGCCCTGTATACCTGTGAATGGCTTTTTGGCAGAAGGAACAACACAGGTGTGGGGTCACGGAAGAATCAGGCTGGAACGGCCAGTCTGTCACCTCTGTCATGGTGTTGGTCATGCTTTGGGGGACAGGGCTGGATCCGGTCACCTTTTGAGGTCCCCTCCATCCTGCGTTACTCCAGGACGTCAGCTTTGCTGAAAATCACAACTCACCGCTTGCTCGAGCGCAGCCAAGGTGTCCGTACTGCAACAGGAATTTCCACCACTCTACATGACAAAGAACAACCAGCTGATTTATTTCCTCCATCCCACTCACATCCACTTTGGACTCGGTGTCAAGGGACCAGGACAACCTGCTGGTACCACGAAGGCTTTTAACACCAATCCTGTCTCCAGCTAGTAGGTGCAAGCACACCACAGTGCAAATGTGTTCATGAGCAAAGACAAAATCCTGCTCCCAATTAACTACAGAGCCACTGCTGCTGGCAAAATCATATTGCACTGCCTCCTCGAAAACACAGAAAACCAGTCAAACATAAATCTCCACACTTCTTAACTCTGCTCCCACATAATCAGTCCCAGCCAAGTTCCTGGGGTTCACCCCAGAACCTGTGACCATCATATTTCATTTTCCACACTCTCACTGGCTATGGAAGAAGAATATGAAGTGCTTTTTGTTTTCCTTCGGGCATTTAGGTTGGATTCCAAACGCTGGATCTTTATAGCAGAGCTGACAAACAACATTACTATTTCTAATTCAAGTACCTCAAGGCTTTTTTTGGCTTGCTGGCTGGACTCACAAGGCTTATTTTCTATACACCACTGCACCCTATTGCTTACTTTATCAATACCACATACTTGAGTTCAACAATTTAAAGCGTAGTATTACAGCTGTGTTTTTATTTTGTTTGTTTTATTCAGTTGTTGCTTAACACAAAACATTCTGACATTTTAAGTCATATCCCACTAAGATAAACAACGAACATATGTCATGAATTCCAGCAGAAATGATTCCCAAGTGGTGGAGCAGCAAGGTTTTAACCAAGTGTACGAAAGGCTCTCTTAAATTGTTTGCTGGATGTTTTAAATGCACTGCTCCCCACCACAGCTTTCCATAAGGAATCGAGGGCAGGTGGGAGGAAAAAATTGACTATTGCATCCCTGCAGAACTTTACATGTTTAAAGTAATTCTGCCTCATTGGATCGAAAGCCTCTGTAGCATTGAACAACTGTCTGTAAACTGGTGGTTTAATTCCAGGGAATAGCACGGGATCTATATCTAAAGATGTATCTGTGTGCATATACATGCACTTGTACTTATATGAATCTGAAAAGGGGTTTGAAGGAAACCCAGAAGAGACCCCACCACTCTTTGGGAAGCCAAAGCCAGGTCATGACACAGCAGAGCGTTGTCTGGCTCAGCCAGCTCTCCAGTTTATCCATTCACAGCATTTCAAACAGATTAACAGACTCCACCAAATCCTGCTCGCATTAACGAGATCCATTATGAACCCAACAATGTCGCTATACATCACGGCCAACAAAGCCCTAATGAAAACTTGCCACTGCCACAGCTCATTCACAACTTTTTCCCCCAAGACCTTCCCGCTGGTGGTCTTCTCCAGCCTTGTGCAACAGCGCTTTTCTTATGGCTGATGTATCTGGCCTACTATAACCAAATGGCTTTTTAATGAGTGCCCAGACAGGCTGCAACTGCAGACAACCTCCCAATTCCCACCACCAGCGCCGCAGCTCTGCGTTTGGCTATTCAGTCCTGCCCCAGCCTCTGCAGACAGAAAAATCAGCTTATTCAGCCCAAGATGTGCAGAAGGCGGATGCCCACAGTAGCTGTAGCAGGACCCTGGGCCTGGCCTGCCCTCCCTGCCCGTTTTTGAAGGTTTATGTGCTCCAGCTCAGCGCCCTGGCCTTCAGCTTCTGTGCTAGACCTGATTCTGTGCTAGACCCGTGGATGCGGCCAGAGAGCCGGTTTATCCACAGAAATCAAAGCTCAGCTGCAAATGCTTCAGCAAGACAGACAATAGAGTCTCTCATACTGTGGGAAAGAAATCACCAGCTACCAGTTGAGTTCAGCATTTCCAGCACTCGGTGCACGGCATCCGTAGTTCAGATGTTCACATAGTTCAGATGCAATCGCATTCCTGCCTGGCTGGGACATCTGTTCTCCTCTCATTAGCCCTGGCCATGTTTTGTAACAGAAGAAACCGAGATTCCTCAACTTCAGTATTTGACCCCAGGGCGTCATGAAAGCCCCAGTTTTCAGAAGTGAAATTCATACAGAACCACCAGTCACTTCTAATAATGTTGGGCCCTGCTTAACATGCAGCTGTAAAAAAAAGCTTAGAAGTTTAGTCTGAGTTCCAGCAAAGCCTGCGGAGGCACACGCTGTAGGCTGCCCTCTGAGGATGCATTAGGACAACTCTGAAATCCACCCCGAAGTAGAACCAGGGCAAAGTATCTGAAAATGCAACTGAGGTGAGATCTGAGTGGAGAATTCCTTCTGAATGTTCTCTGCATCTCCAAACCTTCCAGCTGTCTCCCACCACCTTATCCGGACCTGGCGGGAGAAACCAGGGAAGGACAAACACACCAAAGCAGCCCTGCGGATGGAACAAATCAACAGCACCTCATCACGGCTTTATAAATATTAAGAGTAATGAAGCAGGGCTGGTCTTTTTTTTTTTTTTTTTTGGAACAATCCAGATCATGACTAGAAAGGCTGGTGAAGACGACAGGAGGCAAACGGAGGTTGCGTATGGATCAGGACACGTCGAAAATTATACTGTGAACCCCATGAGCTGGAATGATTCCTCCTCCCAGCCACCACACAATTAGGCTTGTACCTCTCCCAGCAGGTTAATTGCTTTTAATATTTAACAAGCAATTGGGACAGCAACATGCCAGAAGAATTCTGGACTCCATCAGTTTTCAGACCCCGGTGCCGCCTTGCTGGCTTGATGCAGCAAAACCTCATGGAAATATCCCCCTCAATGCATACCGCAGGAATGAACGTCACTGCCCGGGCTCTTCAGCATCACACGTTTGCTAGGTACAGAAAGCGACTCCAGAAGTCTTTAAACTGAAATAGCATATTGGCTCAAATCCAGATGCTAACACCTCTGCTTTGCTTGGGTATCTACCACATCGTGCTGCTGGATGACAAACAACTGCCAAGATCCTCCCCTTCGATATCATTTTCACCTTTGCTTTCACTTGTTTTGGGAAAGGACGTGGTATTAAATCCACCACTGTGGTAACAGAGCTGAGACCAGGACCTAAACATCATTCTGGGATTTAGCCAGTTGTGAAGCTTCCCTGGATCCGTCTCAGTGCTAGAAATGAGCACAGACAAAAGACCGTGGTCTGAAGTAAGTTACCTATGTATTTATCACTGTATCCTCATGGCTGAAAAGTGCCCCAGGTATAAGACCTTACACAGATATCTGCCTTATTATCATAAGCAGAGGTGTAACATACGGGTAAGGATCTGTAAATGAGCTGTGGTCTTAATTTTATGGTAACAATAACAAGTACTGACAGCAACGTCACAGGAAAGGGATGGAGATTGTGCACGAAGGTTCAAACATCACCTGAATTCCTCCCTTCTCCCATTCTGGGGGAAAACCACAGAGAAATTCTGGGGGAAATCAGTTAAGTGCAAATATTTTATGGTGAGCGTTTTTTTTTTTCTTTTTTTGGGACGGTCTCCTGCCCTCCAGTATCCAGGAAATGTTCTGTATTTACTGCGTGCTCATCACCATGGTTTCGGAGCACAATAAGGCTCTATCGCCCTTCATACATCTGCGTTTCTGGGAATGCCGGGGCTTTGGGGAATTGCGCGGGGCCGAGACAAAGGCACCGATTGTTCTGGAGGCCGAGGGACGAACCTGCCCTTTCCAAAGGAGAGGAAGCCGGCAGGAAAAGTCACTATTGTGATCTGGATATTAAAAAAAAATTAAAAGCCCTATTGCATCGTCAGTGCTGCCAGGTCGGGAGGGGGACGGAGGGAGCCAGAGACCCCCAGCCAGGTTCTGGCATCAGCTACCTGCTAAACCAGCCTAAAACCATCCTAAACCCAGCCTAAACCCAATGATGAACACTAACAAGGTGAAATACTGAACCCACGTAGCTGGCACATCACTTCCAGAGCTCCAGGTAGAAGGAGGGATGGAGACGAGCTTCTGCTCTCGCCCAGTTTTGATTTGCAGTTCAACAAAAGCCGTTTGCAGCACCGGAGCCCACGAGTTCTCATCAAGGACTTTCCTCGGCAGCGAGCGCTGCCAAAGTAGTAGGAACCAAATTGTTGTCAGCTTAAGGACAGCCATCTGCTCAGCCTCTTCCCAGCTGCCATGCTCGCAATCAAAGAACGGGTAACAATCGCTTATGTTTCTCACCAAGCTCGATATGAAAAAAATCTCGGAAGGAAATAAAAAAAAAAAATTAAAAAAAAAAAGAAACCCCAAACCAAGAAGCAAAAACCAAACAAACCAGGAAAGCAGCACAGCAGGGATCTAACTGGGAACAGAGATGAAAGTAGGAGAAAAAGAAACTATTTTTTTTTAAAAAACCAATGTTTCTGAAGAGTCCTATTGACATCTGCTTTGTAAACGCTCTGTCATTATTTATAACCTCCAGAGCACGGAATTGTCTCTGTAGTTACAACCATGCTACTCCCATATTTTGGCTTTGTTAGCAAAGAGCCAGCAGCATTTTTACTGGTGCTCTGGGAATAGAGATCTAACATTTCATACACAGTTTATTTAAAAGTGGACTAATTTAACATTCTTGATGGTTCCTTTTAGCACAACTGTTGCTAATTACCAGCTCCAGAATGATTTGTTCATCTGGGAGAAGCAGCGGTTCCACAGCAGCATAAGTACACCAAGACAAAAAGGAAGGAGGGGAGAAAGAAAAATAAAAAATTGACAATGGAGAGGGTCAAGTTTTAGCGAACTAAGGCAAATTAAGCGGCAGGTGGAGTCGGTAACACAGAGCAGAAAGAACATCGTAAAATGGAGCTGTAAAGGGGATAATCCTGGTCCTTGAGAAAAAAAATAGTGGCAATTTTTAAGCTGTGCAAATGTTGGTTTTGGTGGCATGGAGAGGATGGAAGATGGTCTGTGCTCCTCAGGACTGGGACAGGCACCAGCCTCCCGTTAATCCCGGCTGGACAGACAGACAGACAGACAGACAGCTGAGAGGGGAGCCCGGCAGGAACCTCGTCCAGGACACGACCTCGGCTGCTTTAATTGGTTCCAGGGTGCTGTGTGTGGAGGGACACAAACAAAAATTAAGCAAACACGATCATAAAACATGACAAACGAGCAGGAGGACTGAAGCTGGAGTCCTCAGAGGAGGAGCTCTTGAAATACTGGAATCATTTTCAGAAGCGCCAGGATCCAACCGATGGCTTTGCACTTTTGCACACAATTTTTCTTGGGGTTTTTCAGCAAAAAAACCAAAGAGGCACCGAAGCAGCTTCGCTGTTCGTGGCCTCCCGTGACCCATCCCTGTGGCCACCACCCTCCCCATGTCCCCACGAGACCAAAACCACCTTTTTCACAGCAAAACACTTGACAGCAAATTTTCCTAGAAGAAAAAAAAAAAAAACCCAAACCTTTTAGGAAAGGAACCGTGTTATCTTTGACACTTGTAAATCATCAAAGCCATCCCATCGCGGGTGCCGAGAGGAGCAGGACGCAAGCAGGCGGGGAAGGGGACGGAGCAGCCGCCTCCAACCACGGCTTCCACGCCTGGATCACTTTGGTCTTTCACGGCATGTGTGAAAGGACTTGAAAGTTCATAAAATTAATTCCAGACAAATATTAGTGAGGCCTCAAGTGGAAAGCACATCTCCTTCCTTCTGGGAATTTATAGTTCATCCACTTTTATCTTCTGGAGGCTCTTTGGAGATCAAAGATTTGATCGACTTTCCCTTTGCAAAACTCATGAAGAAAACGGTGTTAGCAATACCGTGACATGATTTTATTTTATCTTTTTCTAAATGATTCGTTGTCCTTTTCTAAAAAAAATGAAGATTCCTTCATGTAGGTCTAAAAGACACAAGAAAGCTGTTCTGTTTATTTATTGATTTTATGGTTGTTGCAAGGCCAATCCCTACCCCGGCAGCTTACACTTGTTAAATACTGTCCTACCCAATAAAACCGAGATGGCCAAATATGAAGTACAATAGCTGCTCTCCAACACAATGCCACTAGGAAAATGACCCGTCACTCTGGCAATTTTCCCCATCCCCACCACCCTATAGGGTCAAAGCTCCTAATTTACAAAAAGACTTATATAATTGGTGGAAAAGTGCTTCGTTTCTGGGGCGACTCAGGGAACATAAAGTAAATCCAAGAAGGGAGTGCGAGCTAGAAAAGTATTATACGACAGGTTTTCACCCAGGCGCAAGGATGATGAGAAATGCCCTCACGACTCCACCGACTTTCAGCGTCTGTTTCTCGCCGAACAGCAATTCTCTGCACATCTGGCAGGAGAAAGGCGGCGTTTCGGCAGCCGAACGGACGAGGCTGATTCCAGCGAACGTCTGCCTGCGGCACTTCATTGACGCCGCTCGCATGCAGGGGAAACCTGCTGCTTAAACGGCGACTTGTGAAGATGCTGGAAGTGATTTCGAGGAGTCGGTGCAGAAGGACTTGGATCTGAGCATCGGAGCGACACCGGCTCGGGAGACGATGGACCGCGTCGGGCTGGAATCGCTCAGGGAGGCTGTACCAAATGCTTCAAACTTGTCAGCGTTTTGGGGAGGGGGAATCCGGGGAGTTTCACGAAGCTCTTTCTTGGAACGGAGCCACCAGAAAACGCTGTTCCACTCTTAAACTGGGAAGGTTTCAGGGGAGACGGGAAACTCAGGGAGCTGGAGAGGCAAAGTACTGATAGCCAAGGGGTTTATACCGCAGCCAGGACTTGTGCTTAGTGGGCATCAAGCCGCCCACAGACCACTACTCCTTTCTTTTTTCCCTGTTTTCCCTGGAATCCAGTCTCCTCTCTGTATAAAACCTAAGCTGTGCTTTTCTGCAGTAGGAAAGAGCTGGAGCTCTTAGGGAGCTTGGCACGGGAGGCAGTCCTTGTGTCTCAGTGGAGATGGACAATTATGAAAAGCCAGCGCTGGAAATAAAACTGCTTATCCTGAAATCAGGCAGGAGGATAGGACTGAAGGTGAAGTTAGTTTTAAGTAATAAGGGCCAAAATAATTAAGTTCTGAACAAGTGTTGAGAGTGGTTTTCGTGCAATAAAGGTGTCGCCGTACTTACCCCCTAAGTTATGCTCTACCTAAGGACTTTAGTGCTGTTCTTAGAAGAACAAAGAAGGTGACAATACACAACCTCAAGCATGAAATTTAATTTTGGGAGGGTTCATTTTCCACTTTAAAGCATGCTTTAGACATCCAGGGGCCAGCTCAGTGCCTTCACAGCCATCAGGAATGGCCTCCGTATCTCACATCCTCATTTTCACATTTATCAAATCACAGATAAATACTTAGAATCACAGAATCATTTCGGTTGGAAGAGACCCTCAGGATCGAGTCCAACCATAACCTAACCTAACTCTAGCACTAAATCATGTCCCTAAGAACCTCATCTAAATGCCTTTTAAACCCCTCCAGGAATGGTGACTCCACCACTGCCCTGGGCAGCCTGTTCCAATGCTTGACAACCCTTTCCACGAAGAATTTTTTCCTAATATCCATATATTGGTATTCTGGTCCCTTTCTGCTCTTTTAATACAAGCTCCGTATAACTCTGACTTCTTCACACAGGTTTTGAACCCATCTGAGACTCCACTGCCCGGAGAAACTCCATTAGAAACCAGTTACTGTTTTGTGACACAGATGTTCCAGCTGTTAATTAGACTATGAATAGCTACTTGATGGTTTTAAGCAAAGACGAGTGTACAGAACAACAAATACAGGTATATAAGCAAAAATTATGACCTTAAATGAGCACAGAGCCTCGCTATTAGAGAAGAAGAGCCTAGGACAAGATTACTAATCTGCATTAATCTGCACAAAATCTCTAGACCTAGAGTTGCAGAAACCAAAACTACTGGAATTCCCCATCTGGAAGGCAATCAAAATCAGAAACTATTATAAGCCACAGATGCCAGTTTTTCTTTCCACATACAGAATTCTGTATGCAACCATGACCTGAAAAAGCCCATCAATCTTTTGCTTCTCTGCACGAAGCCGAGAAGCGCAGCAGCGTGGAGCGAAGTGGGACTCACCGTCTGGCCCTTCGCTGCCTTTACTCCTTTTATTTCGACGGACGCGTCTACCTTCTTCTCCGACGTGCAGCTTTTCTTCGGGGTGAAAGAAGTTCAGCAAGGCCAGCTGGAACAAGAAGGACAAGGTTTAGCATCTTTGGCAAAGGATGGCTGAGCGAAGCGGGGCGATTGGAGCCTCAACACCAAATCCTTTCCGTCTGAGCCGAGGGGGAGATGCGGGATGGATGCTCGTGGACATCCAGCTCATCCCAAGGAGCTGCGTCCCCTTGGAAGCCACCGAGGACTTGGAAAAACGTAACCCGAAGGGTTTTGGCAGGGAGGAGCGTCCCCTCGGGGCACGGGGGGCTGCACGGACAGGGGTGCGGGCGGCATCGGGGGAGACATATTGCTGGAAATAATCAAATGCCCCAAACACCGATGCGACCATTTCTAATTATCCACCGCAAAACTTGCTCAATCCTGTAGCTCTTTCACCAGCATTACTCACTGCCAGTAAGTTTTCCCCCTCTCAAGCTCACTTCTGTGAGCTTCATTAGCCACTGAGATTCAAAAGCCTTCAGGGACCTTTAAATCCAATTCAGTATACCACATAAATTAACACTTTAAACCTAGAGCAAGTTCATCTTTATAACAAGATTTTTTTGCCAAGAGGCAAAAATTTTATGTAGCGACCCCTTATTCATGAAAAAATAGTTACTGCATTAAAAACTATTTGACAGTTATTAAATCAACATCCCTACTCGGAAACTGGAATTTCGTTTAGAAACGTGGCCAGTCCTGCCAGCTGCCCCAGGGTGCGCTGGCTCATCACCAGCGGCATTTCCCCAGGGATTCCCACCTCCTAAATTAAGGAATTTCCCAAAAGATGAATTAGGAGCCAAACACCTCGTTCTGCATCTTACAGACCCACTCCCTGCCTCTTACCAGGATGGGTTTTCTTTATGCTGAAGCAACCTGATCACACTTATTTAAGCCATAAATACGCAAGCCAAATACAGTCCAAGAAAAGAACTAAGAGGCTTCAAAAAAGCAGCACCAAAGGTTATCAAAGTGCATTATTGTTCTGAGAACAAAACGTGTGGCATCAAAAGCATCTCTGAGATAGCAGAGAAGAATAACGAGCCATTCAGGGAAGGAGTTTAAGCCACAGGCCGTAAAATTCCTTATCAAAAGTAACTATCATTAAAGGTCTCTTTGCTTTTGACACATCCCTGGGGGTCTCTGGTCCCTCTCCCACCTCTGGGGTGCGGGGGGTGCACCCTTCTGCTCACAAATGCTGATTCTCCAGTTATTTCCCCCAAAAACACACTTATTCCAGTGCTAGAACATCCCATTTCTGCTTCCCCATGAGCGGCCACTGGATTTTCCATTTGCATCTTGCTTTGCTCCAACAAGCCCTAATGCAGCTTCATGAACGGGATTTGGGAATCCAAAGGGTCTCCCTCCATATAAACCCCAGAGTGTTTCCCAGATTCCCAAACTGTCGCTATTTATTTCCACTCGTGAGCAGGCAGGTCTGCATTTACCGCAACTCCTAATATTTTGTGTCTGCAATGACGCCGTGTCCAAAAGGACCTTGAAACGCTGCGGGATGGCCCGGGACCAGCTCACCACATGCACAGTTATTCTTTTAAACATGCCTAAAAAGCAACAACAAGTAAAAGCCAGCACTTATGTACCTAAGGAAGGACCAGGCACAGTGTTGGATAGAGAACCAAAGGCTCTTAATTTACAATTTACATTTAATAAATGTAGAGAACAAGGGGCAGAGCTCCCCTCTGCCCATCCTCCCCGCCTCCCGCATCCCACCACGGTGACCCGACATGGACCACGGGATGAGGATGCTGGTACCTGCCCCTACACGACAAAGCACTTACTTAAATCAAGCTGAAACATTGCAGAACTAATTGAAGAAACAAATTGCATTGTAATTCAGGTTAAAACTTCAACGAAATCACCAGCACTGCTTTTGAGTGCTGTTATTACTTGGCTCTCTTATTTGAGCTTTAAAAAAAAAAAAAGATTAAATAAAAGCCCTGCAAATGAAGCTGTGGGGAACCAGCCTGCTCAGATGTGCAGGTTCCTGCCCCACATCACCGAGGCTAAAACTGACATTTTTCATCTTGAGAACTCAGATTTTGTAACAGCACAACCCTAATTGTGTCGAAACAAACAGATTTCCTCTTTTCCCTGCTATTACGAATGCAATTCTAACATGACATCCACAATTTTGAAAAGCTGCAGCATAATATTAAGCTCACGCCGTGTCGCCTCCTTCTCCACATCTGGGCATTGACACAGAGTCTAGTGACAAATACACTGAATTCTTTTCCAGCCAAATACAGGCTGGATCCTCGCATGTGACCCCACACCCATGGTGTAAAAAAGCCAGAACTATGGTGGGCTTGAAATAATTCAGAGAAGAGTTTCACCTGGAAAACCCCAAGGATTCGGAAAGGATGAGACGCCCTGATTTCTCATTTTGATTGATGAGTTTTGCTGTTTTCAGTGAAACAATCAACATTTCTTAAGAGACTTGAGAGCTTTTCGCAATCTAAATGAAACCATTTATGTTTAGTCTCAGAAGGGGAAATACAAGAGATTGACACAATATGTTTATTTTCCTGAAGAGTTAATGAAAATAACCCTTCTACCCACAAAACTCCAGTACCAGGGCTCTAATCATGCTTTGGTCAGCATTAATAGTAATGTAAAACCTTAGATTAAAAGGTCTAAAAGGGGGGTCTAAAAGACATCACTGTCCTCGTCCATCATTTCACTGAAACTCCTCATCCCCAAAGTCACAGAGAATTGATTCTCTCAGCTCCTCCAGGCTGAACAACCCCAACTCCTACTTCATCCACCGCCTGTTCTCACCGAGGTTTTACTATATTTATTATTTAGGGACAAACTAATCAGTCAGAAAAACACTAAATATTGGCTAAAAGTAATCTACCAGTTAAACTTTGTCTTTCTAATAAGACCAAGTCAGAAAGAGAAATGACAGTGAGGGTAAATGACTGAAATCTACTTTTTACTTAGAAAAAAACTCTGTATCTTGTGACAGTCATTGTGACCACACCAGCTACGGGCACGTGGTGCTTTGAAACCGAATGTAATGAGGCCAAGCTCTCCTGAAGATGTAACAGCGGTGCTTCCAGCTCAGCCCAGTAATGGGCACAACTGGTGCGAGCACGAGGACAGAGAGAGGAGTTTGTCCTGGGGACGGCTGCCGCTGCAGGCTTCCTTATGCAAGGGATGGCGTCTCGCCTGTGGTGAGCAGCGTACAGGGGTTCCAAGAGAACCATAGGAGGATAATTCAGGTTGGAAGGGACATTCAAAGCTCCCCCAGTGCCCCCCCTGCCACGAGCAGGGACATCGGCACCAGCTCAGGTTGCTCAGAGCCCCGTCCAGCCTGGCCTGGGATGTCTCCAGGGATGGTTCAGCCACCACCTCTCTGGCCAACCTGGGCCAGGCTCTCACCACTCTCAGCGTCAAAAATTTCTCCCTCATGTCCAGCCTGAATCTCCTCTCCTTTAGTTTAAAACCATCACCCCTTGACGTATCGCAACAAGCCCTGCTCAAAAGTCTGTCCCCATCTTTCTTATCGGCCCCTTTTAAGTCCAGAAAGGCCGCACTAAGGCCTCCCCGGAGCTTCTCTCCTCCAGCTGAACCCCCCAGCTCTCTCAGCCTGTCCTCCCAGCAGAGCTGCTCCAGCCTCGGGTCATTTCTGGGGCTCCTTGGCCCCTCTCCAGCAGCTCCATGTGTGTCCTGTGCTGGGGACCCAGAGCTGGCCCAGCACTGCAGGGGGGGCTCACCAGAGCACAGACCTGCTGGCCACGCTGCTTTGGATGCAGCCCAAGATACAACTGGCCTTCTGGGCTGCAAGGGCACACGGACAATCGCCCATCGGCACCCCCAAGCCCTTCTCGGCAGAGCTGCTCAAGAGCTCCTCGTCTGCATGGAAGGAGCTGCTCGGGGTTGCTCTCCAGAGCCCCGGGGCAGGGCAAGGAATGACCAAGCTCCTTGCTGGTGGTGGACATCACCGAGCCCCGGTCGGCTGCGAACTCCCACACCGACAAAGGCAAAGCTCCTCTCGGACGGCTCACGGGCTCCGTTGTTCCAGGGACCGCAGCTGCGGAGGTCGGGGGCTGCTCGGCCACCGGGTCACCCCGTGAAGGGCCACACTGGGGACCAGCCGCGGGCACGGCTGCACCGGCCAGCGGAGCAAGCGATGCTTCTTCCATTCACCACCCCCCGAGATATGATTAACACATTCACTCGCAGATCTTGGACTCTGCAGCTTTTGGTCTGGACCTAAGGCTGAATGTTGTCGTGCCTTAAGTTCAACTCATCTACTCCCTGTAATTTGGTGTGGCCGCAACAAGGGAGAGGGTTTCCAGAGCCGAACGAGCAGATGTTTGCCACCCATCTTGCAAATTATGATGCAGCCACAGATGCGAAAGGAGAAATAACCTTCAGTGAAATGCTGCTGGCTGGACACTAGCATTTTAAAACCACCCAGAAACATTTTGCACAAATATCAGTTGAATCCTCTTACAAAAATGTGGAGCAAACACATTTGCAGGGCTTGAAAACTTGCCTGCTAAACCTGGGTGTTCCACGCTCATCCCCTAACTGTAGTTTGTGATTTGGAGGTGCAAGACCTGGACCTTTGCTGGGTCTCCAGGAGATGAGATGCTGGAACTGGTGGAGCAGGACCAGGAGTTTGGGGGGTTGGAATGAGGTGGGTGAGATGCAAACACACCTGCAAGAGCCGAGCCCCCTGCGCTTGCTCCCTTCTGGGGAGGTCTAAAAGAAATTACTGTCCTGGTCCAGCATTTCACCAAAATTCCTCATCCTCAAGGTCATGGAGAACTTATCCTCTCGGCCTCTGTGCTTGTAGAGCAAGGGTATTTTTGAGGAGCCCAGCAAGCACATACCTGCTCCCAAAAAAGAAGTCGTATTTTCTCTGTATAGTTACACAACAGCGACAGAAAAGTTTGGAACAATCACCATTTCCCTCCTCCCCCAACCTAAAGCCCTCAAATTACTTTTATTTTAGAAACACCGTGTAAACCCATTATGACTCCAAACTTCTAATCAAGAAAATCACCATAGGATGCAAAAAAGGTCAAAAAGCCAAGAGAGGAAAAATCCCAGGGGAAACCATACCTCAAAATAACCTGGGAAACAATAGTAAAGACATGGCTCACCAGAACGAACCCGCTCTGCCTTGGTTTCTCTCAGCAAAATAGAGAAAAACAAAGGCACGCACACAAAAGTGTTGATTTTCTCTGCAGCCACAAGTAGAACCCGCTCTGGAAATGCTGCACCCAAATAACGCAGCCTGCAGTCTCTCCGAAACTCAGCTGGTTTGCAAGGACAGATATTTCATTCACTGCAGAAGAATAAAGAGACTTTTTTTTTTTTTTTAAAGGTACCATGCAATAGGAAGCTGTCTTCAAGCTATGAAACCCAAACACATCATGGAGTTATGGCTGGATATACAAACCATGTGCAATAAGAAAACCAGTGCTGGGATGCTGAAATAACTGTTAAGGTTTGCATAATTAATTGCATCCCTCTGCAAATGCCCCAAATACCACACATCCCTCACAAACACTTTACAGGAATGAAGACCCGCTGGACACCAAGGGAATGTATTTCCAACGGTAAAATAGCATCCAAGTGAGAGAAGTGGAAAAATACAACCTGACCTATGCAATTATGTGCAAATGGCACTTTTTTTTGGTAGGAAGAACTAGTATCTTCTTCCTGATTAACAGCAGAATTGGGAAAACCACGCAGGCGTTCAGGTGCACGATTCCTGCAAAGTCTTCCAGAGCATATTTATCACTAACAAAACCCCTAAAGACTTCCCCGCATGCTCCGTAACAAAGCTGGATTCCAATTAGCCAGGAGAAAACGAGAGCAGCCAGCTTTAGAGCTAATCAATAAAACCCACGCGCTCCTACAGCACATCATCTTAAAGCACCAGAGAAAAAAAAAAAAAAGCATGAAATCATCCTCCTGCATTATCGTTAATGGTATTGTTAAAGTCAAATTCCCTCATCATTTGCAATTTTGGAGATCATTAGTGTGAGAAGGCTAATAACAAGACTAAGCTCTTTAGAGACATTCTTTGCCAGCAATATTGTTTTTCTGGAGTTCAGCTGTCGGAGGCTGCGGTTCAGAGTAGCAGCTACTTGAATATCAGCCCCATTGTCTTCCATCAGAAATTTGCCTCTGGTAACACGTGGTGCAAAAAAGAAACTAAGTAGATTATTTATTTTCAAAGAGACTAGAAAGAAGTTTCGGGACCAGCTTTGCTTTATTGAAAAAAAAATTCAACATGTTATAAACCTTGGTTTTGTCATTATTACTTTTTTCCTATAAAAATGAAAGAAGCAAAAGCATAAACAATTCCCATTTCAACATAAGAATTTATACACAATGTCTTGTCTGCTAGACAAGCCATGGCCCTGAATGCAAAACTCCTGTAAAATGATAAAATGCCAACAGCCAGAACACAGTCAGAGATAGTGATGGAGAGAGCAGAGATCATATTTTCTCCAAGCCATAACTCTCACAACCCATCTTCCTCCCCTAAATCTGGTGTTTTCAGCCCAGCCTGCCTGCCTGCGTCCTTTGCAGGGGTCTGGAGCAGGTTACACAACGTCCTCTGCAAACTCCTCCACCGGCTTTTTTTCTGCATGAAAGCTCAAGTACGGTCCTGTCCTTCCAAACTCTTCCCGTCCCTATTGCTTCATGAGACTCGTCGCTCCATCACCCCTTTGTTCTCATCACCTACTCACAATGAAGCCCAAGGTCCCAGGGGACCCCACCGCAATTCCTCCACGTTCTGATCTTCACCTAAGCATCCTCACTGAGCTTTTTAGACCCAAGGGTGAGCTTTAAAAGCTTTTTCCTCCCAAAGTTATGAGGCAAAACAATTCTATACTCTCCAGTTCCTGCTTAGGAAATAAAAGCACCAGAGATGCCGAGGAGTTTATCCAAAGCCAGGAGGGAATTTTGGGTTGATGGGGCAACGGAGCGATGCCTCCGGGCAGGAGCTGTATCAGCAGAGCCACCTCCATCCCAAAACTCATAACGAGTGATGAGCAAGCAGCCAAGCAAGTATTTGGCCATTAGACAACAGAAGTTACCTTGGTCTCATAGATGGAGGTGCACCAGGTAATATGGACCAGTGGCACTGCACCAGCTCCTGCCCGCCCGCCTCGGTAAATCTACAGCCCTTAACATGCCACCACTGCTTTTTTATGCAGCAGATCTGAGATGCTTTTGATCTGCTGAGCGTTTCTGTCCTCGGGTTGAAAGGGCTTTCCAAAGCAGACTGCGCAATCCCCGTTTTCAGAAGGCCAGTGAGTCACGCTCCTGGGTCTTCTAGGCACTGCAGTAACAGAAAACTATTAGACAACAATACAAGAGGAGGGAGCATATTCTCCTATGTTTTTATTGGTATTCTAACTTCATTACCCAGGAAAGCCACTGTATTCTTCAGCACAGAACATTAAATCCGACAGCCAGTTATCAGTTCAAGCCTCGTTACAAATGGACGAACACAGTGAATTAGTTGCCATTGGGAGGGTATAATGCAACTCTTAAATGTTCCTGCAGATCTGAACCCTTTCCAGAAACCTTCCTCCCCATTCCTCCTCCTCCTCCTGTTACAGAGGTTTAAGCAGTAGTCCTAGATACATGACAGCGCTCTTCTTTTTGCACACTGCAAACTCCCAGGTACAGCTACCAAACTTTCACTGCCAAAATTGATAACCCATCCCAACAGAGGGCAACCAGAACACAGGTTAAATATTTTAAAATTTCATTAGAACTTCGGAAGTAAGCTAATCAAAGTAACCCACCAAATGCCACACCGTTTTCCAGAAACAACCCTATCTTTAAAACAAAAGCATTTCCCCCCGTACCAAAACAGAATGGGACTCCGGCTTTCTGCTGGCTTGGGAAACAAGTCCAGATCTTCTCCTGTGACCACTCTGTCTCGGCCTAGGGGTATACAAGGTTTATTATCCAGGCTATGGCTGCTCTTCCATATTTTCAGGTGCTGGTAGGTGACTTTAGCCCAGAGGGAGAGTTTCACCCATGCAAAAACCTCACCCACGGTAATTGAAGCAGGAGCTCCATAGACACTCCCAAGGAGACAAAACTTGAGGCTCAAGCCAGAGCTGCAGGCTAAGAGCAAGATGAAAGCAGTTCTGGGACAACATCAATATAATGAGTTTGGAGAACAACTCCTGGTATTATTTTCATGACTTCTCTTAGCAGCCACATCTGGGCTGTGGGTCAAGGGAATGAGAGGTGCCAACGTCCACGTACAACATCCCCCACGGCCACCTGGCAGCAGGGAGGGCTGGCCACAGGTGGGGGTCTTCACCACATACATGGATCACTGCCCAAGGATTTCACCCAGCATGTCTAAACCAGAAGCCAACCACAGGAGAACAGACTTCGATGAATAACTCTATGAAAAGTCAACCACGGGAGAACAAACTTCAACGAATAACTCTATGAACAGCGGTGTCTTCTGCACATTAAAGAAAAAATAGGAAATAAAAGTGCAAGTGAAACAAAAACCTGATCCAGCTGAACATACCACTTGCTTTCTACTTTCTATCAACTCAGGCAACCTGAAGCAAATGCACTTAAACCCTGACAAGTAAGAACACGGCAGAAGCGGCAGGCAGATGGGTTTCCTCTTAATGGAAGAAGGGAAGAATATAACATCGGAGAAGGAAGGGTTCTGTCATTCCTTCAGCACAGGCAGAATAAGCCCTTCAGCCCTGCGGAACACAGCTTCTGCCACAGATCTCCATACGAAATCTATTTCTAGCATAAAATGGAACCAGGTACGCAGTCCAAATCCCTGGGTTACAGGTGCACCACAGCTTAAACCAACTTTGTAAGAGCACTTAAACAGCTAAGTTTGATACCAAAACCAGCATCGCCTTGAGCCTAGGAGACTGTGGCTTGGTTTACAAGGTTGCTTGCCCGAAGGCTCATCTCGGGACACCCTCCTGTGGAGCTGGTGCCTCTCGTGAGGACGTTGGATGGAGCTGCGATGCTGCTGGTGGACGTGACCCCAGCACCGCGTATGCTCCGTACGGCACAGAGCAAGGGCCGACGTTTCCAATTTATTCCACCTGTTGGCACTGAAAGGGAAAGCTAAAAACATGAGCCAGATGTTAGGAAGAAGAAGGTCAAAGCTGAGTTTAACACCCTATATGAAGACACCTGTAGTAAATTGTTTAATGGTGGCGAGAGTAAGAGGTTCCTGCTGCAGGCTTCCCCGGCCCTTCGCTGGGAACACGCTGCTTAAAACGCCGAAAAGTATCAATGTCAGTGCAAGGTAAGGAACCTAAATCAGTTCCTTTCATCTCCAAAGGAAATCAAATTTAGCTGTGAACCAGCGCCAGACAGAGATCTGCTGTCTATTAGCAGGAATTCTCAGTTTTTCACATTTTAATTAGCCTTCGTAGTCTTTTTCAGCCCCATTTTCAGCCAGCTGGACCACGTCCCCCTCCATATGGAGGTCACGGTTTCTTCTCCTGCATACCAACAGCAATTCTTTCCTTATTTTAGCATTTATATTATCAAAGCGTTCGTGCACTTCTAAAAAGCACCATGCGCACTCGCTCTGGGGGGAAACCCTGTAAGTTTAAGTGGCTCAGTCTTAGCTGTATTTCCTCCTTTTGCCTGTGTCTCCATCTGTGCCTTTGCTCGTGCTTTCTCACCACCTGGGTCTTCTCCAGTACATCCAGGACAGCATGAGGCCAATAATAGCACGACCTTCCGCAAAGCCGTAATACCCCTTAAAAAACACCCCACCTCCCAAAACCAGGCCCTGCTGCTCTCCTCGGAGCACCTCTGCCCAACGAAATAAAGAACTGGCGTCTCTCCAGCCTTCAAACACCCTTGGGTCTCCTCCTTCGGAGAAAGTTTCCTTTTGCTGTGTTTGAAAACGTTTTTAAGGACACCTGGCATGTTCTGTTAGCGACGACAGAAACACTGATCTCATCTGGCTCCCACAACCGATATAACACGAACCATAACGAGACTGAGAGGCCGTTCCCAGAAGGTGCCGTTGGGCCGCTCTCCATGGTGTGGTTCTCTTGCACCCAGCGCCTCCGACTTGCACCAATTTCAGACATTTCTTGTAAGACAGGAGCACTGAGTCCCAACAGCTGAGAAGAACGGCTTCGTGAATTAATAGTCGGCATCTTTTTGAGTCCTGTCTCCAAAGCAGACGCACACTCAAGGGGATGAAGCCACCTCTTCTTGCAATAAATGAACAACCAGCTCCTCCTCTGGAGCTTTCCATCAAGAATACAGCTGCAGGACCTGAATTTATTCCACTTTCCAGTTCTCTGATATTTGCCTTTTTATCTTGTGAAATTCTACATAAACCTATTGCTTGAGACGGGACTAGTGACAGCAAAGAATAGGTTTGGATTCACTCTTTGAGATGATCCCACAGGAGAATATGTCAGACATTGGAACTAATATATCTCAGCAAACTTAATTCTGCCCTTGCTATCAGAGATCTACTCCTATCCCTTTTTTAAAAAAAAAGTCTTTAAAAAAATCTTCGTAATTTTGAAATCTTTTTGCTATAAACTGTTCAGATAGATAAAGTTCTAAAAACATCTTTCCTTGCTCCATAAAAAAAACACAAAAGCTTCCTGTTAGAGTGTATTTTTCCTTCCAGCACAACGGTTTTAAAATCCTATTTTCTAAATCTGGATGTTAAAATTGGCCTTCAGCTATGATTAATTTTTATGACATTTTATTGGAAGGAGAAGAACAGAAGGGAAGGAAACAGGAGGAGGGAATCAAGTAGTCCGGATCAAATAGCATTACCATTAAAAGAAAAACAAGTCCACTGTAAATGTAACATCCATGAAATAATGCATCCAATACAAAGATAAAAAGTCCACTGCAGCAACTGGGAAATAATCTCAATCATTACACATGCATTTAAAATGCATTTCCATGCTCAAACCCTCAATGAAAAAGCCAGAAAAACCAAGAATAAGCTGATTGCCCATTTTTCAGTTGCTAATTCTCGTGGTGCAAACGGAGCTCCCCTAATTGCAGGGGTTGGGCAGCAGCACCGCGGTGTGTCCAGACCTGCCGATGGCACATCAGCTGGTTCACAACCTTGAACTTGACTTGTTTTATAAAGATATCTGCTTAGACAGTGACGGTTTTAACGCTGACTCCCGTACCTGCAGGAACGCACGATATCGTGATGGGAGACGGCGGCTGTCAGTTTAATTCTATAAAATTAATCTGCTCGCATCAATTATGCTTTGCTGCCTAATTAATCAGATCCACCAAAATTAGCGTCAAAAAGAGACTGTGATCTCATACAAACAGGATTTGGGAGCTCGGAAAGGGCTCGTTTTGTTGCAGGGCACGGCGACGCAAACAAGTCACCGCAAGGCAGAGCCGGGTGCGGTGCCGCGGCCCCGGCCCCCCGGGTGTTGCAAAACGCCGTGTCCCGCTGGCACTGTGCAAACTGGGACTCGGGAGCAACTGGGACCCAGCACGGGAATGGGGGAAGGAGGGAACGTCCTCTCCAGAACGCCGGGAGCACCGAGGTCCTGGTCGGCACATGGCACCTGGGAAGCGAGCTGGCTCCGGCTCAACGTCTTTCTTGCCAAAAACTGAAATTACGCTGCTGTTCGGTCCCCTCCTGGCTCGGTTTCCCCTGGCTGCATTATTTCAGCTGCAGGAGCTGTCTCCTCTGGAAGCGGAGACACCCGGAGCACGTTCCCACGGCCCCCGCACTCACCGAAAGCATCGGCACCAAGGGAAAAAGCCCGCCCGCAGCCCCTTGTGTACGGCTCCTTCTGAAAGCCTGCGGCAGCCTGACCCAGCTGTGCCATCTCCTGGCCCTTCCCAACTCGCTCGGTGTCATTTGGGCAGCCGAGGGAGCAGGAGGCAGCACGTAGGAACTCGGATGGGTCGGGGATGGCACCGCTCGGCAACGTGCCGCAGAACCGGACCAAGCGAATAGCGCTGGGTCTACCCAGGGACTTCATAAACCACCATTTCACAGCAGAAAACTGAGCTCCGAGGGAGCTAATGGTGGCTGATCGGAACGAGGAACACCAGGACGTGCTGGAGAAGTGGAAACTACGGGAAAAGAGCTGGGAAGGAATTCAGGAATTTGAATTTTCCACACGACGCTATCTTGCGCAGTTGGTCCCCAACACCGGCAATGCGCACAACCCCAGCCGCATTCTAGGCTGAGCTTTGGGGCTGCCAAATAACCCAGCTCCACTTGCTGCTGTAAGGACCAGACGGCTTCATAATTAGAAAAACATTTGCCGTTTACTCTCTACATGGAAACAGAAGGACTGCTTTTAATCGAAATAAAACTGTAACCAACCACCCCACCGTCTGAGCAGCCGTCCATCGAGTAGGAGGTGCAGCTGGCACAGCACTAGCAAGTGCATTTTGAAGCCGAGCAAAAGAATTACGTTATCTTTTAGCACACGAACCTCAATTACACCACTCGGCCTCCGGCTGTGAGCAGAGCCGCAGCAGCCCAAGAAAGGAGAGGTGTTAAGTTTTTTGCAAGCCAAGCCTTTCTGCTCCAGACTTTGATGTGACGAACCGGCGAGCACGTCTTTCCCCCAGCGACGGCGAGATGCTGCACACAGCAGCAGCCGGCACAGCGTCTCACGCCGCGAGGCTCCGTACGCTGTCAGCCCATCCAGATGTTTCCACCCAGCACGTCAGGCCAGCTGCTGCACAGCTGCCTCGAGCCGGGCTTTGTGCGCTGGGAAGCGCTCGCTCGTGGCTCGTGTACAGGTTCTTACTTTCCGATGCAGAAACAAAATGCTTTTGTATGGTCCTCCTATAGTTTGTCAAGATGAGTTAAAGTATTTAAGTGTTATTGAAGTGCTTGTGCACTAGCTGCTTTCTCCATCATACAGACAGCACAAACCAAGGCGCTGAAAGATTTAAGTGGCTTTCTGAAGGTTGAAAAAAAATTCATAAACAGTTCTGTCCCTGCCCAATTCCTAAAATAAGCTGGCTTGTAAGATTTTCAAGCTGGCTCTCAAGTCTTTCTGAAATACCACTCCTCTCAGCTTACTCCCCATCATTTGAAGTTCAATATTCAGTTCTAAGTGTACACGTAGTGCACGGGGGTATCCCCGACCTGCTCCTCTGAAGTGGACCCCGCTGAATCATCCCCAGGAAAAAACTAATCAATCAATTTACCATTATCCTCTTCGTTTTACCCAGAAAACTGCTGGGTACCAGATACGGAAGAGGCAAGTCCTGCCCCACGACACGTCCTGCTGGCGGTGAGGCTGGGACAGCTACATGAGACGAACAGCTATGTGGCTTGGGGCTCAGCATAAGAAAAGAAAAAAAAAAATGTTTACAGATGGAATTTTGCAACTTCTCCAGATGTCACTCCAGGTCACGTTTTGCCCGTGATGAGGACACAAAACCTGAGCAAGACTCCGGAGTCTGTGCATCCCGGACACGCACAGGCAGAAGGACCCATAAACCTTCTGAAGGCCTGAAACCGAAGGAGGATGGAAACTATTTAACTTTTGCCAGGAAAAAGTATCAAATATATCCTCACTGGGTTGTTCAGACAGTTTGGTTTGGTTTTGTTTGTTGTATTATTACTTTTTTTTTTTTCTAAAGCTAACCAGGCTTTCTAAATCATCCTAGACAGCCAAACAAACTGGAACATCACACTGATTCAAAATCCAAATAAAAATTATTCCACTGGCCACGTTTTGCTAGAAGTTAAGTGTACCAAAGGCTTTATTTTTCCCAGGGCACACACTAAATCTGCCATCGATCCAACCAGCCCCATTGCCTGTGAAGGTCGAGGGCAGGATCGGGCTAAAATCCCATTTCTGAGGAGCGCCAGTATGAGCGACCAGCTGGAACCACCACTGTCCAGGTCACATCGGGATGATCTCAGTGTCACAATGTTTTATTCCCCTGACCCTCAGGATCAGCCAAACTGGGAAAGGCTCCCACACACCCCCAAAGGAAAGGGTTATTTTACCATCACCCTAAATAAACAAAAAGCAAAGGAGGCAAGATGCTGCCAGGAACTACAAGGGGCGATTGTAAACACAAGGGCAGATAAAGCAGATGGATGTTTTAAACAATCGTTTGCACCGGAGAAAAAACACATGGGATGTGTCCCCACGCCCGCGGGGAACGAATTCACTGCAGCCAGAAACCATGTTATACAGACAAATTTCCATTTATAAACATCACCTGCTGACTCTGAAAAAGCCCACAACTAAAAGCCGCGACAGTAGAAATTAGTAATAATGCTGTGAGAAAAAACCAAATGATTGAGGATCCCACATGGAGACAATGATGCTGTAAATCCTAATGCTAATCCTAATCTTAAGATCTCCCAAGGTGAGGGATCTTTTTTTTGACACCCAGCACCGAAAAGGAGACGGACGCGCTCGGTCTGGATCACATTCAGACTCAGTTCTGGCCCTCTTTAGCTTTTCACGCATGGGCAACACAATTTGGGTTTCTATTAGCAGACTGGAGAAGCGCGAGGTTGTGATGGAAAGCAGAGAGAACAGAGCCAGGGCGAGGAACCAGCCTCTTGTGTGAGATCTTATTGTCCGTCCTTAAAAAAGAAAATCCCCATACACACAAAGTAGCAAAGAATAGAAACTGCCAATAAAACAGCCTCATGAAATGGATTATTTTGGAATGACACCATCATTTAGATGACGGTATTTTGGTAGCCGCCATCCATGGGATTCATGTCCCTCAAGAGTTGCTCCCGCTCCCCCGGCGGCACCTTCACCCACAGCTCAGTAGCTGAATTTTTTTAAATTAAAAAATTAAAACTGCTGTATAATTGATGAGGCTTGGGGCGCCGTCTGGTCCCTCGCTCCCAGCTTCCTCTCCAGGATTCATGAAATCCATCTGCCAAACGTCCAGAAGCAGCACCAGGCAAGGTCAATATTTAGCTAGACTGGGGTTAACCTTTCTAAAGCGTAACCCTGCTTCTTACCATGAACTCAGCTCATTGCGCTTTGTTGACACTCAATATGTCAACGACCGATTGCCCAGCTCAGCTCATATTTGATTTGAGTCCCATCTCCCAGAAGGAGCGACCTACAAGTGTCCTATGGAAGAACAAACCCACAAAGGAGTTAAGATGAGGGCTTGAATGTGCAAGGCAATGTCATGATGCTCAGGTGTCGGAGCAATCCCAAAAGAAGGCAAGACAGAAAAAGCGGGTCTGTCTACACACTGGGACATAAAATCTGGTCTGGTGTGTCCACACGCCATGCCAAACCCAAGCTGATCTGGTCTCCAGGCTGGACGTTCCTGCTGGAGAAGCTATGGCAGCTCCAACATGGAGATACGAGCAGGATGCTGAGATGCTGTGATGCCCCAAAGGGAAACACAGGCTGGATCAGAGCTGCCTCTGCCCCGAGGTGTTGGGGACAGGTGGACGGGCACCTCGGGTGACAATGGGTGACATCCATGGGCTGCTGGATACACGTTCTTGCAGGTTTGCTCAGCCAAGCTCTGACCACAGGACAGCAAAGGGGGAAAGCAGAGGAGGAAAGGAGATGCTTCCTTCTGCTTTAACGGCTGCCCAAGAGCGGCTGAGGGCGAGTTGTTAAGAGATGAGCACGGGAAAGGCCTGTGGGGTCTCCATCTTCGGGGGGTTTGCGGTGTAGGTCCCCACTGAAGCCATTTACCACATACATCTGGAACGGGTACGGTGGGGGCTGAAGCCTTCACCCCTCCCTTCCCACAGCAACCCCACAGCTCCGCGAAAAGGGAACACTAAACCCATCCTAGCACCAAGACTCACGTCATGACCAACACCCATGATGCGCAGCAGCCCACCCAAACACCCAGACATGCCCAGGAAGGCACGAGGGGACCATATTGACCCAGATCTGACGTGAACTCAGGTATCAGATGCACACATGGGACTAATTCTGATATACTCAGCAATACCAGAATATTCTAGCCTCCCAAAACGGCATGTTTACCCCTCTGCTTTGCCCATGGCCCTACACACAGGGCTGTCTCCAACGTGGGAGCACGTCAGCAGTACAGCCATACTGGGAAGAGACCCTGAAGTGTATGTGTGATCTCAGTTACAGAAATTCAGAAAAATGAATGATCAGCGCCCCCTCCCCAGTTACCAGATGCTCACATATATCACTCGGCAGGGAGAGCAGACAGTCAGACAACTTTATGCAGTAAGGTCACCATTCAAAAGGAGAAGCAACCCAAACCCTCTTTCAACTTTTAGAGTTGAAGAAAAAAGGAGAAAGAGCATCTGAAAGGGAAGAAATACATACAGCACCCCAGAAGCACAAATGTTAACCCCAAGATAACGTCAGCTAACTTTGCTAAGGAACCGATTATGCTTTGACTGAACGTGCAAACCACCCTGCACCTCCCCAACCTGCTTTCTTCTGGGGCGCTGTCAGTTTTCCATTAGCAAAAGAGAAGACGGATTTCTAAAACAGCTGTTTCTGTGCAGACACGATATCCAGCAGCATGTCCCAACACCTACCCCTCCGGTCCTGCTTTATCGTCTCGCCCACACCCCTTAAGTGGCTCTTTGTCAGACACCCGAGTGTTGACATATCCTGTCCTGCAGAATTATGCAAAATGGAAAGCAACAAAAGGTTGGGCTGCGCATGTTTCTGTGGATTAGCTGCTATCATCCTTCTAGCCAGGAGCAGTACTTGTACTGGGTATTTATCAAGATAATTCCCTTACACATGCATTAAGCAGAACACCAAGTCAAAGTCAGCAACAGTTTAAAGCACCAAAACAAACAGTTGATGCTCTTGTGCTACCCAGTGAGATGCAGAAGTTTTCGTTAAGACCTTCTCTTATGTGCTTATTTTAGAATCACAGGATGGTTTGGGCTGAAGGGCCCTCCCCAGCTCCCCCAGTGCCCCCCTGCCATGAGCAGGGACATCTGCACCAGCTCAGGTTGCTCAGAGCCCCGTCCAGCCTGGCCTGGGATGTCTCCAGGGATGGTTTATCCACCACCTCTCCAGTGAAAAATCAAGCAACCACCACTGTGGGAAGGGCAGCAAGTAAATTGAGGTAGGGGAATGTGCGAGCAGGTGATGGTGGAAGCTGTTCTTCCACTTTGTGTCTAGTTCAGCATCTCCGAATCAGCTTCCAACATCCTTTCTTGATGCCAGTGTCAAACTGTGTCTTTGACATTCAGTTATTTACCGGCAAGAAGATTCTGAGACGCATCGTTACACAGTACTGGAGTCTTTCCATCGCCAGGTCGGGGTAGGCAACACCTCCTGCAACCACATTGTGAAACCTCCGATCCGGGGAAAAGAAAAGCGTTCCAGCAAAACCCTGGGTCACAGGCACTAGAAGCCCAGGGCACAAGATCCACGTCCCATGGAGATAATGCCCCTGGTCATGTCACCTCGCCTGCTGCCCCTGGGCCGAGGACAGACGGTGCCCATTGTCCCCAAAAGTCCAGGCTCCAATTTCCCATGGACCCATCCCAGCACGGGGCCGGGGGCACCACCACCAAACCCTAGAGAAACTATCAGGAAACACAAACCGACCCAAAACCCAATCAGACAAGAAAAACCAACACCAAAACACAACCGAAAACAAACAAACTAACAACAAATTTAAAATTAAACTCCTGTGCCTCTGATGCATAGTGCCAGCTTGTCATGTTACCAAACCCTCTAATTTTAAGTTGAAAAAACAAACAAACCAAAACACACTTATCAAACTCTAGGTGGTAAATCCCATGTCTTCCACTAACCGCACAACTTTTCTTAATAAATGATTAAGAGACTTAAACTTCAAACCTCACAGGGCCTTGTGTGGCCTATTACATTAAAAAGCAAAACGAGAGGAAAAAAGGCTTTATTCATGCTTTACAATCAGTAGTTTGGGCACGACAAGTCCCTTTCAAATCAGAAAAGTGCTCTGTTAGCAGACACTGTTGCAGTCAGCAAGACGCTCCTCCTTTCCAGTTTATCCTCAAACAACTCGTGCAAAATTAATTCTTATTTTCTGTGGAGCAAGCACTTGGATGCTCCGTTACCCAGCCTCTGAAGGGCTGGATTTCTCCATGCAAATCAACCAAAAAAAGGACCTAAGGCACAAAACCTGAGGTTTTATATAGCTTGAGGTCATCTTTGTCTTTTTCCTGGTAGAGGGACAACACTCATCCCAAGTGCACTGGGTGTCTGGGGCACACAGAATAAACTGGAGGGGCAAGGGGACCCTTTATTATAATGAGCATAAAAATTAAAAAAATTAGAATTAGGGGGAAAAAAAATAAGCTCATGCAAATGTAAGCACAGGACACTTCTCCCAAGTCAGTCCAGACACTTTTGGGGTGAGAAGGAATGACCTATTGCAATTAAATAATTTTAACTGACACCCACCCATCGGCAGATTTACGGGCTTATCGCTCCTTTTTCAGCAGGGCTGAGGGAGTGAGGCGATTGCAAGAATCATTTCAAACCATTGTAATGCAAATATGCACATGGGTTCGAAATGCGTTTCGCCAGCTTGAAGTCATATGTTGCCTGAGAGGCTTTACAATATAATCTGGAGAAAGAACAGCACATAAACACAGTGCCTACATAAGCAAAGAGCCTCGGAAAAAAAAAAATAAATAAAAGAAGAAAGGTTACAGAATACTCTGGCAGGGTTTGAAAGGGATTCCATATCAGCTGACAGTCTTTCCAGATTAACACAGATAACGCAGCGATACTTGAACTTTTAAAGACTTATTTTGCAAATAGCGAGAAGCAGCCGTTGGATGGAGGAGCAATATGAGCTCAGTCTAAAAATGGATGTAGATTTGTGCAAAATAAAGAAGTCAATGTCCCTTCAAAGCCAGCTCCAGCCCGGGTGGCACCGCGGGACGGGTCACAGCACATCGCATCGCCAGGTTTTTGTAAGGATAAAAGCACTGAATCAAAGAAAAGAAACCCAACCAAACAGCGGCCATTAAAAAAAAGAATAATTTAACAGTGTTGAATGAATGAAACTGCCGCTAAAGTGGCTGAGACTGCACCTCCCCTTGCCTCAGAGGCCACCAGCTCATTGGAAAGGATCCAACATATTTCTGCAGAGTTCTACTCGCTTTTAGTTCAGTTCCTCCAAGTTTTTCATGTCCTCTCTACCAACAGGTCTTGCCGGTGCTTTTCAAGCTGATACAGGAGGGATTTCAGGAGCAAATCCCATTTTAAGGCTTCCAAACTGCCCAGGAGGAGGCAAAGACCCGAAACTTCCAATCCGCTTCACCAGGACCCACATTTTCACCCTACAAACCTCTGGGACAGACTTTTGGCTTTAACTCCTTGCAGCTTCTTCCAACCCAAACGTGTTGCTGAACATCCTCTCCGGCAAGACCCGCTGACCAGGTTTTGAACAAACACCCTCACTTTGCAGAGCGCTCCCCTTCATTTGAAGACGAACACGTCAAAGCTTTTTCTAGTGGAAAAAAGCACCTTTTCCAGAATCACCTTACACGCTGTGCAGCAGATTTATGGATCGCAGGGGTCCCTGTGCCACCGCCCCCAGCACCCTGGGGACAGAGGGGACACAGCCCCAGAATAACCCACAACCCTTTTCCATCCAACCTGATATGATGTTTTTCGGGGAATGCATTTGTCCCACCCGAAATGGTTAAGTTTCACGTTGACGTTCTTCTGTAAGTGAAAGCTGGGCTGTTCCTCAAGCTGCGCTGGCAGTTGGGGATGCCTTTTTTTCATTAAATCACTCGTTCCAAGTCGAGAGCTTTCCGTAAATTTAATTTGAGCTAATCACTTTCTTGCCAAAGGAGAAAAATGAATCAAAGGTTTATTTTAATGCTATTGAATTCAATGCCTGTAAATTTAATTTCTATCTGTACTTTTGTTTAAGCATTTTACAGTGTTAATTACAACAAGCAATGCAAATTAATCTTCCAGTGTAATAAAAGGCCTGTTATAACAGATAATAAATAGCTTTGAACCATAAGCTCATTAAGATGCTGCTGAAGTGCGTGCTCTGACTCACAGGTTAAGATCAAAATCTTCATCCCAAAATCGGGATGAGGATGTTTGCGGCTCCTACAAGCCGCGAGCGCTGACGCAGAACGTCACATTCTTTCCAAAGGAAGATCCTGGAGCCAGCGGATGGTCTGAAACCAAAGACACGGAAACCAAAAACCTCAACTCAGGACTCCCACTAAGCTGGTTTAGACAGGTACCATGAAGCGCTACTCACTATTTCTTCCTATTTGTGACCATTTAAATGCCAAGTTTGATGCAAATAAACGATTTATTTATTTGAATGACTGACATCCTCCAAGCCCTGATCCCCTTTCTTAGGTCTGCAAAAAGTGCCAAATAAGTTAACTCCTCACGGTGACTGCAGGACAAGCTCAGCCCCTTTCTGCTCTTCTATGGGGATGCAATAAGGTCCCACCTCAACCTGCAGCCCAAGGGAGAACCACAGACCCAGGAGCGGCAGGAGGGATGGACAGAGGTGCAAGATTGCAGGTGACAGCTCAGGATTCCAGCTCCTGGCCCGGAACCCCTTATCAAAACCCCACTGTGCACATTCCCCAGCTGAGGCACCCGGGCACAGGGCAGCAGCAGAGACCCCGAAATGTTCTGTCTTCCTGAGACCTTGCAGAGATTCGGCAGACCCGGACACGGAGCCAAGCAGGGAGTTTTTCTTGCTGGACCCCAGGCTGACTGCAGGATCCGCGGGATTTTGAGGACATCTGGTTGATTCTCCTCTTGTGATCCAAAAGCCTGAGCAAGACGAGGGTTGCCTGCCAACACACTTACATGCCTGATATACTGTTGACACGAAGCCAGCACAGACTTACCACTTCCAACAAGGAGCAGGTGATGGCAGCTGCGATTTGCTGATACGAAATACAGCGGTGCTGCTGCCAGCCAAACCTTGCACGGGATCCTGCTCTACCCGAGGGAAAACCAGCCGGTAGCCCCACGCTGGGACACACAGACATTCCGCAGGGACACACGGATGTCCTCCCAGCCAGGGCCACCACATCCCAGGAGATGGACCTGAGCCCTCAACATGCTGAGGAGCTGCTGCAGCTCCGCATCGGGACGGAGACGTGGGGACACCCGAGAAGCCACGCATGTAAATCTAGGAGGAAAACCTCCCTCTCACAGGTAAGAAAGAAGACAGATATAGACACAAGCACCTTGCTGGTCAGCAGGACACTGGCCCCATTCTCCGGACCTCACCATCCTTAACCTTCACCTGTCTCCAAAGTGGCCAGGGCTGACCAAGCGACACTGGAGACCCTGCTGGTGCTCCTCCTCTCCTGCCTTTTGGAGGGACAGATGCAATCACCCCCTGGTCCTCACGGTGCCTCTCACAGGACCACAGGTGACCCAGCCTCAGCCCAAGGAATGTCCCTTTCCTCCGCCCAGTGCGCGGGGTGGGTCATCCAGAAGAGGAGGATGCGGATCTTCTCCTTACTGATGGCTCACAACAGGCTGGACACCAGGACCACCATCTTGCTTTCTGCTGGATGGAGAAATGACAGCTGTAGGCTTGGAGCACCAGCTCCACACGAACAAATAGCTTTGATCCTTACAGTTTGGTCCTAACAGGAATTATAATTTTGCATTTAGTGAGGAGGGTAAGTAGTTAAAAAAAACATATATTGTGAACCAAGAAAGTCTATCCCTGATACCATCACTGGCTGTTCTGTGGATTCAGGCCATGTCCTACCCAAGGAAAAGAGATGTTTAGAGAACAAACCTATAATCTATATTAAAGCTGTAGCTTTTGCTGAAATGCCAATGCTTTGCCAGCGAGTGCTGCTATCAGATCTCCATTTTCCCGCCTGCTGTGGCTCAAGCATTGGTTGAAAGGAGGATTTACCACAGAGAGACGACCACCGCTTGCAGGCTTTTCAGCCACCACCTCCCTACCTACTTGCCTTGCCAAAGACAAGAGATCCCGGGCAAACAACCACCAAACGCTCTGCTCCCAGGCGGCCGCGAAGGAGGCGGATTTTATGACCACACATCTGGCACATCAATGGCTTTTCCTTGATTCCTTCTGCATGGTGCAAATGACATCAACTCATTGATCTCACGAGTTAATACGCGCTGCAAAATAAAACACACAGGCAGGTGTTTTTCTCTGCAGTTGGCCTTTTGTCTCTGTTTCAGATGCAAGAACAGCTAAAGAGAACTGTAGGAACATCCAATAGGTCTGGTTGGAGGTGGTGACATGGTGTCCCAGCACACCAGGCTGCGTTTCAGGAGATCTGGTTTGAAAACGTTGGCTCAACCACAAGCCTCTGGGGCAACCTTTAGCCAACGAGGCTCCTCTGCACCAACATCTTCCATTTATGACCCGGGGTGACACTGTCCCCAACCCAACCGGTGTCCTTCTGCTCTGCAGAGCTCTTGCAAGGACAAAGTCCACCCACATCGCAAACACGGCTGGAAACCAAAAGCAAAGTCTGTATTTGCAACCAAAAAGGAAGAGCCTTGACCAGATTCTCTAGGTACATAAAATAATCACAATGTGCAAAAAGAGAAAGGAGCTGAGGCTTGGAAAGACAATGAGGCTAAAACGGAAGAAAAAGCGATGTTAAAAAGCGAGGTGCACAGCATCGTGCCCTTTTGGGGGTCACACAAAAGGTCTGGAGAAGGTCTGGCTGGTTCAGCCCCAGGGTGCGTGGAGAGGCGAGATGCCTCTAGCTCCCAGTTCTGGAAACATAAGCCTCATTTATTCTTCCTGGAAAAGTACGGGCAGCTAGAAAGATAGCTGGTAAGTTTACACTGTAAAAAGAGAATGGCACAACACAGACGTGAAGGAATTTTCCATTCAGAATTAATTTGTTTTCATTAACACCCAATTCCATTGCTGGCTATTAGAAGAAAAGCTTGTTTGTTAAAATTTCTAGGGGCTGAAAAGGCCAATGAAGGGCTGAAAATGCTCCTCCCCATAACAACGGATTCACTACATGAGACTGTCCACAGAAATAAGCAACATCAAGCTTCATATTCCTGATACTTCTGAGGTTATAAAGTGTAAGAAAGCCCCTTAAAAGCAGAGTTTGGTCTCCTCGTGCCATAAACAGCTGAGTTATTTTCTCTACAATATAGGAATCCCAGGAACCCCCGGGAAAGCAGCAGCCATACAGGGATATGAGCATCTTCATTAATAAGCTACTTCCACACTTTAGGATAATTATCGGCATGTAAAGAGAACCCCATAAGGGGATGGAACAAGGAATGAAATCCAGTAGAATCAGATTAAAATCAAAATAAACGGAAACGTGACTCTGCCCTTCTTCCGTAAAGACTAACACTAAAAAAAGTGAAGTGAAACAAATGCTGAGACAGCGCTGTAGGTAAAAACAGGAACGAAAGTCACTTAGCAGGTTCCAAAATAAGGTTTTTTTGGAAACTAGTGTATGTTTTACAGATGAGAAACTAATATTGTAATCTCTTTCTACAGAGTTGATGCAAAACTCTGGGAAATCCAGAATCACTTGTAAATATTTACTCCTGATAAAGAAATTTAAACAAGTGAAAGACGATTTCGCAGAGGAGTAAAATCCAGCAGAGCTGGAAGATGTGGCTTAATAAAGCTCTAGTAAACCACACACAAAATACGACGAGCCTGCCTGTTTCGAGGTATCATGACCTCCTTCCCTTTGGCTTCCTAAACCCCTTTAAAGCCCTTTCATGGTGGATATGAGAGTTTTGCAGGAATTTCCAGATGAGTTAGTACAAACTGAGAGAGCTGGGGTGTTCAGCCTGGAGAAGAAAAGCTCCGGGGAGACCTTATTGCAGCCCTTCCATACTCAAAAGGGGCCGATAAGAAAGACGGGGACAGACTTTTGAGCAGGGCCTGTTGTGACAGGACAAGGGGTGATGGTTTTAAACTGAAAGAGGGAGATTCAGGCTGGACGTGGGGAAGGAATTGTTGGCCCTGAGGGTGGTGAGAGCCTGGCCCAGGTTGGCCAGAGAGGTGGTGGCTGAACCATCCCTGGAGACATCCCAGGCCAGGCTGGACGGGGCTCTGAGCAACCGGAGCTGGTGCAGATGTCCCTGCCCGTGGCAGGGGGGGCACTGGGGGGGCTGGGGAGGGCCCTTCAGCCCAAACCATTCTGTGGTTCTAAGTGAAGCACTTAGGAGAACGTTTTACTGAAAACCTTAATGACAGCCCGGGCATGCATCTGCCCATCTTCCCCATGCTCCTCGGCCCTGCCCGGCCTTGCTGCCCTTCCCAGAGCTCCGCTCCCTGCAGTAGGCTCGGACAGGAGCAAAAAATAAACTTTAATAGCATAAAAGATGAAATAGAGAGGAGTAAGGGGATGCTAACACCATCCCCCAGGTTGAGCCACGGCCTGCACGAGTTTGCAGCTACCACAAGACCAGTGACCACAGGACGCAACAACGCACAGAGACTGAATGCGCTTGGCCCCAAAATAACGCAGGGTTGGACGATGCAAAACCTCACGGAGGCAGCCCTGGCCCCTGCCACCCCTCCTCGGAGATGTCCCCGTGACGGGGGGAGCGTCACCCGCTCCGGGAATGCAGCTGAGAAAGGACAGGAACGTATATGAAACGTTCCCCAGAGCGGCCGTGGAGCCAGGCGGCTTTGCTGGGGACCAGCTTTCCACATCGCCCCACGGCTACGAGGGCTTGTGCAGCCCAGTCACGTCTGGCAGCCCGGCAAGAGCTGGCAGGGACACTGTCCCCCCTGAAACCCCGGCCTGGGGGGGCACCCGCTGCCCCCCGACCCGCCGGGCACCCCCGAAAACCAACCACCTCCCTCCTCCGCTCCTTCCAGCTTGGCGTATTCCATATACATGCACTTTGCTGCTGCCCTGCTATACAGCACAAATTCTGCTTTATTAGGGTCTTTTTCTTTTTTTTTTTCTTTTTATACTATGTTTAAAGTTGTATATTGTTCCAAAGTTTCCTTGTTTCATGTCATTGTTTGTTACTGTGTTTGAAAGTTGGCACATATTTGTTCAATTAAAGATTTATTTGCACTATTTGTTGAATAAAGATTATTCTTGCTAAAAGCTAAATAAAGTTTCATAAAAAACTCGCACAACCCATAAACAAAATACAATGTCCCTTCCAAAAAACCATTGCACAAAACATTTCAAAATCACTCAATTCATTATACAATAAATCCACACACAAAATAACAAGACCCTGCCAGAATACATAATAAAATCTCATTACAACACTTTCAGACCCGAGCTTCAAAGCGGGAACACAAAGCCTCCTCGGCCTCAGAAATCGCCGACGGCGTGGCCGGGGACTCTCCCGAAAGCCTCTGCACGCCCATCAGCACCCATGGGTGCCAGCTCTGCGCCACTCGGCTGCTACCGGCGGCTCTAAACCCACGGTGGCTGCCGGGGTCCCCATCCCCGTCCCCCCCACCCCTGCCCCGGGCTGCCCATCACCATCGTGCTGGAGCGGGGATGCTCCCTCACGGCCCCAGCATCACATAAAAGCGCTCGCAAAACCACGGCGACAGAAGGCGAGCAGGGCTTCCAGCGGCATCGCATCGGGAGGAGTCAGCACAAAATTGCCACACGAGCCCCGAAAGCAGAGCCCCGCTCTTCATTAAAGCAACAGGCGGAGTTTCTAAAAACCACGGATCCTTCCAGAGCCCAGCACATCAATAATCAGGTTGATGACGGTTATGAGTTGGCTTTCCAAAGCCCAGCTAGTAGAGAGAAGAAAAAAAAAAAAAAAAAAAAGTCCTTTGAGTTTGCAGCGGGGTTTGGGGCAAAAAGCTGTGTTGCAATACGCTTAGGGAATCCCAAGCCATGCAAAAGCATCCTCCATGCTCTCGGACTCGGCGACAGCGCTCGGCACCAACTGCAAAGCAAAATGGTTTCCTTGCACCCGGCCAAACGCCAACGTGGAACGCGGCGGCAAACACGCCGGCAGCATCGCCCCGTGCGCCAGCACCCCCAGCACATCTCGACCTGCTGCAGAACACGACAGCGACGTCTGCCACCCAGAAACTCCCCTGCCATTGCTGTGCCAGAACTAGGTTCAGCTAAACCTTGTCTAACCCCCAAAACCAGGCTGTGAAAGCCGTGCTGCCGTACACGGCGCTGTCGGATGCTGCTGCATCCCCAGGTCAGCTCGCGGCACAAACAAGGGTCTCTGTCCCCAAGCAATCTCTGTCATCCCAGCATCATTCACAACCCCAGAACCCCCCCGATTCTCCCCACCAACCACAATTTGCAAGGTGGAGAGGGGTTTTTCCCCTCGTTTTAAGCGCCCCCCAAGCACACAGGGCTCTGCAGAAGGGCCAGCGCCGCACACCAGCTGCACCGGCCGCAAAGCGAAGCTTTATGTTTGCGTTTACCTCCTCCCCTCCGAGCAACAGCTGTCCATGTGGATTCAGTTATTTCGGAGCAGCTACTCCGAAATAGCGCTCGCGAGAAGCCCCCTGCGCAGAGAAGCCCTTGGCAAATATCAAAGACAGATACGGCAGATCACGAAAGTGATGCCCAGGACTCGCCTCGCCAGGCGCAGCGGGGCTCTCGGGCTCAGCTGAGCCAGGAAAACTCAGGAATAATGCTCAGAAGACCTGGCTGAGAGGGACGAGGCTATGGAAATGCTTTCCAATAAAAATGGAAGTAGAGTTGGCTCTGCTGCCCGATGAGCGAAGGGGAAATTAAGGAAAACAGCAGAACACAGAGCACAGCGGTGATGCCCTTCTGACAAGCCGGGTGCTGAGGGACATGTTCTCCACCACCCAGACAAGCTCCTTTTTTTAAAATAAGGTCCTAGAGATGGTGCCGCGGGCTGGGGGGCAGGGGACAAACTCTGCTGAAGGACAAGGACCCTTGCAATGGTGAGAAGCGCAGAGATGGACCCTGCACAGGTCATCCCCATCCCAAAGCAGGGGTTAAAAACTGTGGGTTTTTTCCTGCCATTTCAAGCACATAATCACTTGCATTAGTTGCTAGAGACGCTTCCCTCCCAGTTCCTCACTGAATATATTGTCTCACCAGGCACAGGAGGATGAACTCATCGTGGTTTCCCAATCCTGACCAGGGGCTCTGCGAGCTACTGGCAATACATATAATAAGTTATTATGCAAATAAAAACTGGACTCGGCCAAGGGAAATATGCTGGCTCTTAAAGTCCCATCTGCATCACAGCAAGGATCTCAATGAACTTTAAAATACTTATTGTCACCACAATGGGCAATATTATATTCTAGTTTGGATCTGTTCCTTCAGAGCATTAGCTCTCATTTGTAGATATTTTTAGATTTTCCTATCCCACTCCTCATTATGAAACACTGAGCTGCAGATTGATTTATTTCTTAAAAGCAAGTTGCTGTTTTCCCAATAACAGATTTAACAAATTTGTTCCACCTGTTCAGTTATGCTTCCAATGTCTTTTTTGTGGTTTCATTGAAGTTTTTTTTAATCCAAACCTCAAAGACTCCAAGCTCAGCATTAAAAGACAAGCTCAGCATCATCACCACCACTCACAATTCAAATGCTGCTCCAAATTACTGCAAGCTTTCATTTGTAAGTCGATACAGACAGCAAGATTATTAAGCTTAATGGCTGCGGGCACAAACACACGCTCTTCGGAGGGCATTCGCCTACTGTAAATCCTGGGTTCGCTGCATCCTCCTCAGCATCTTCCTCCCATCACCCCAGCTAACCTCAGCCACAAATAGAGCGCTATTAAAAAAATCATTAAATAATTCTCTCTACATATTCATCAGAGTCCCTCCAGCCCAGTGTTTTTCACGGCTTTTTCACGTGGGTCAGACAGCGGGACAAGGAGCCTTGGGAAAGGCAACGGGAGATCTCTTGGTCTGGAGGTGATGGGTACAGAGCCATTAGCACCCCGTTTTACTCCGAGGTGCAGGGTTGGGATCCTGGGGCTTGAAAGAAAAGCTCGGTTCTGCGGTATTTCATTAGCGTAATGACAAGCAGCTTTCTTGCACATGCGGCTCACCGAGGAACTTTATGGGTTAATGTTAATAACTGCAGATGGAGGGTCACCTTACCAGCCAGAAATCACCCTTATGGTAACTCCTGGTAACTAGGACAATAATTGGCTTTCTCAAACCTCTATGGCCAGTCCAGATAGTTGCCAATTCTGAAATAACTCGAAAAAAAAAGCAGTGAATGACAGGAAAAATCCAACGTATTCAGCCTTTCACGTAAGACCAAAAGCCCATCCTGATAATCGTTAACCATAAAATTAAATACCTTGGGATTTTATTTATTTTAAAAGTCCTATCTAGGGAATTCTTTGCTATCAGGTATCACTACAGTCAAGAGCCCTACATAATGACAGGAAATACTCAGCCATTCGGATAGCAAGAACGCACAAAGCAACAAAAGATGGCACGAAATTAGAAAGCGATAGAAACACTCGTTCTTCAACATTCAAGAGACATCCCAGCTGTGAACGGAAAAAAGCAGTTTACCAAAAGCCAAAATATTTAATAACGGGCCAATTCTCTTCACAGCTCTCCACAGACCCGCTGGTGCCAGCTCCATCACACCAGCCCCACATCTCCAACGTGTCACCCAACACCAGCCTGGACCACGCGCTTCTTCACCAAGAACTCCGAGCTTCATTGAGGTATTCCCCGTTTGCCTTATGACATTTTTCCCCCCAGGCCCGTCGAGCAGCACCTTGCCTGCGTGTCCTGCTGGTGGGTCCTCAAGCAGGTGATGATGCCAGCAATGATGTGCTCAGAGAAGACCTGCTGGTGGGTCTTCTCCTGCACCAGCCGTGCCGAAAAAAGCCACCACCCAAAAGCAAGTATTGAGGATGAAACCCGTACCGAGCACCCACCACCCTGGTTGGGATCAGAACCAGCATGATGCCTTACGGTGGTGCTGGTGGGAAGAGCCTGTGGAGGAGTCTTCAAGACAAGATGCTCACCAACATCAGGATGGTTTTAACCACTAATGAACCAAGAGTCCCTCCTGATGGCTGAAGGTCCAGAGGGAGGGAGTCCACCCTGGTAGGAGCAGAAGGGAGATGGGTGCCGAGGACACCAGGGCACTGACAAATTTACACTTGAATTGAAGAAACGAAACTTGGCTGCTGCTCCAAAAGACCCAACAGAACAGTTCATTTGCTTAAACAAGAACCTATTTTCATGTAGCCTCGATTCACAAACGACCATACAAGAAGCCCAAGCCAACGTCTTAGCAAAATCATTTTCGGATTTCAAAAATCATTCCTCAGCAAATATTTCAGAAGCAACACTTAACTGCAGCAATTTATTGGCAGAACACGCGAGTGCACAGGTGTGCACAAGAGTCGGCCAAAGAATTCTAATTTATGTGCAAACAGTTGTGTTATGGAGATATCACAGGGAAAAAAAGAAAACTAAGCTCCTGTAAGAAATAACCCGAGTCTTTTCAGTCTGAAAATGTCAGCATTGTGCAATGATAGCAGAAACCTGAGAATAATCTTCATTCTTAGCATGAGACTGGGAAAAAGCAAAATATTTTTATTCACCAAAGGGATCCTTGAAGTGGAAAATATACATAGTGACATGTTTCCAACTGGGTAGCACGAAAATTTAAAACTTAATCCGATTTTAACCTAAAGCAAATTTTTAAGAGTATCTGAGCCTTGGTATTATCAAAGTAATACTCGAGAGGCCCGAGACTGAACCAAGGCTTGCCTCCCCGCTCCTCAAAGAGTCACGGCCCAGCCTCCCTCCAAATAAATTTGCAAGGAAAAAGTTTCATTCCCCTTGCAGCTGTTCACAACACAGACAAGCACTCCAAAAACCAAAGCCAGGGCCCTGCAAACCTGCGGCTGCACCACATCTCAGGTACGGATCTTCTGGTCCTCACCAAAAGGGCTTTGGATTTGACGCCCAAAAGAAAGGGGAAAAAACCCTATAAAGCCCTGCTGCTCTAACAGAAAAAGTCTGATTTTTTTCAGAGCGTGGATGTAGCCCGAGGGCGAACCAGAAGCTGACTGCGGTAAATACCAACTCCCGCTGAAAGTCATTTCGTCGGGGTCTCGGAGAAAGCAGAGAAGAACAGCAGAAGGGAAATCCTGCCGCAGACATACAATTTGCACATGCACTCACTTGCTTTTATCCAACAATTAAAGCAGAAGACCCGACTGAGTGACAGCTTTACAGGCCTGAAAGCTATTTTTTGTGTATGGAATCAAGGGCGCAACACAGCCCGCGCCGTCCAGACACGAGCCCCGAACGGCGAATGGTACCCAGAGCTGTCAACATGCTCCGCTGATAGAATGAACCAAAAATGTGTCGAGCTGCCTGGAAAAAATATCCACCTCGCCAGTCTGACCTGCTCCACTGCCTCCGACTGAACAAAACCAGCTCTGAAACACAACAACGTTCGAGAACTTTCACAATATTAGTGGCTGGAGAACAGATCCAGGCTGGCCAGAAGAGCAGCAGGTAGTACTATGTTGGTGGTAAAGAGAGAAGTGTACCCACAAAAGTAGGCAAGGCTTGAAAACGTAGACAATGTCCACAAGACTTAACAGCTCCACCAAGAAGACAACATCTTCCTTTCATCTTTTAAACGTTTATTTTGCTCAGAGGTTCACTCAATTGGTTAAGAGCCACCAGCCTACAGGTCTCAAACCAATTTTATCTAAAAGGCTCAGTACTGCTCAGAATCATCCCTCAGGCCACCACCAAGGGTGATCCCCCCCATGATGACACTGCTGGACCTCTCTCCAGTCTTGGAGGTGGAGCTGACAACCCAACCTGCACCACTGTCATCATTCCCACCCAATACTCAACCCATTGCTCCCTGGCTTTCTGAAACAAGAGGTGGCAAGATCAACTGAAATCCAGCACGTCATTGAAGCCCCCTTAGCAGCAAAGCCCAACTTTGCTGATCTTCTGGAAGTGCAGCAATCGGCACTTGTGAACAGACCGACACCTCTCTCTTCCCCATGGACTACAACCCTGGCAGGTCATCTTGGAAAAGAACTTCTGTGGATGAAGAGCCCAGACTCAGCCCAAACCAACCAAGAATTCTCAGAAATGAGTGGCGTAATTCATTGTACCTACAGCTATGAATGAACCACACTCAAGACTGTCCATCCTTCCCGCAACTCGAGCTGTGAAACACACATCTTCACCAGCTTTCAGTCAACCCACGTCAATGCAGGTTCCTACACCAGCTCTGAAAGCCATTAGTCCCCCAAGCGTGGTTCTATCAACCAACCCAAAAGCCACCACAACAGCAGCTGCCTGGGACGCGGGACCAACAGGGCATCGCTCACCACGTGGACAATCTCTTCGATCTCTAAACCGCTGGTAACCACCATAAAACTTCCCCACAAAAGTCCTTGATATTCAAACGCAGAGTGCCGGCCTTAAAAAAAAAAAAAAAAAAAAAAGAAAAAAGAAAAGAAATTGTCCTGGGTTTTGCCACTGCTGTCACATCGCAGGCACCCGTCAGCCTGACACGCAGCGACACGAGAGCCCACGGGCGACCCAACCCCACGAACCACGGGTGGTTCTCAGCCCGCGGCTCCGCTGGCTCTCCGTCAGACTCTCCCCAAAGCACAACTGATCTGCGCTTCTCCTTCACGATCAAGCTCTTTACCAGCATGAACTTTTAATTTGGGCCCGTTTTGGGGCACGACCGAAAATAAAGACCAGAGGAGAAGAATTCCTTGGAAGTGCAAGAACTCCAACTCATTTCTGGGGATGTAAGGCATATTTCAAGATGTCATTTGCTCACATTTAATGCTAACAGTGTCATTTGCCCTTCAGCTACAAGAAAGGCATGTAAGCAAGCCTAACTAAACCGAAATTTCCCCATTGCAAAGCGTTTCTGCCAGGAATCACAATTTGAGTGTCATGTTTCTTATGCCCTTCTTTGTACAATAACCCTCCAAGTCCAGGCTTAGAGACAAGGGTTTATTACTGGGTATTACACACACCAGCGTTAACGGAGCATCCTAGATGTCGTTTGGACCAACTTCATGCCAGTGCTTTTCTGTATGATATAAAATAATATTGAAATAGAGCAGAACAGCTGGATCAGAACTAACGTTAATACTTTATAACCGGAATTATTATTATTGATTTTTGTTTGTTTGTTTGTTACAAATGCAATTTTGCTTCATTCTCCAAACAAGCAGATGTTTGAGGACTTCAGGGTGGCAGAAGGACGTGTGCCATGGCATCCCACCTCCTCCCAGGGACATTTCAGGCCAGCTCCGGTCCCAGCACAGGGAAAAAGTGGCTTTTTGGGTGACATTTCTGCAGCACCCGTCCGCACAGGACGGGCTGCACAAGCTGTTCCCCTCCGTCCTCCCACCCTTTCCAAACTCAGTCTTTTACTGTCCAAAACAAATGTTTGCTTTTAGATGTTTCTAAACCCCTGCCTTGCCTGCCTTTAACAGCCTGACAGGCTAACATTAAAAAGCAGAATGCAAAAACTTTCAGTTCCAGGGCTTTTAAAACTTTGGTTTATGATTTAACAATACTCTGCCTCACTCTAATTAACCACTAAATGCCAAGTCGTCAAACAAAGAGCAAAAAAATCATTTGTTATCTTGAAGCTGCATCTGCTCACAAAACCTACAGTGGTTTTTTGTTGCTATTGTTCTCGAGGTTTGGGCTGTTTGAGAAAGTGTACTTAATGATAACAAAATTGCTAGGTAAATATGTCAGCGAGACCTTCCCTGTCAGCCGTCGCCTCGGGGAGTGATTTCTGTTCACGACACAAAAAAATTCGTGCTATTTGCCAGATTTCAGATAGCAAACCTGGATCCCCTGGAAGGTACCTGGCGTTGCTCTTGCACCCGGGGAGCAGGAACATTTAACTGCTTGAGTACCTGAGCCGGAGGAGCCGCGCGAAGCCACACGGGACCTTCGCTGGGACCTGACCCAAAGTTTAACTTCCCCCGTTGCCCCCATCGACTGTCGTTAACAGAATTACCATTTATCAAATTGGTTTGGCATGGGAAGAAGAAACGGTTTTGAGGCAGGAGAGATCAACAGCATAGAAGCTCACGGTCCACAAGGTGGGGGGACACCAGCCCGGGGGTCTCTGGACGTTTTCTGAGCCCAACTGGGCTTGGAAGCCCACAAGTCCTCATTAAATGGGAACGAGCTAGTTCATATTTGAGCCAAAAATGTCCTGTTGAATTCTTTGGTACAATTTTTAGGTACCAGAGGTGAAGAACTCGAGTTATTCTCAGCTTGATGTGACCCTCAGCCCCCACCTCTGGGTTTGCAGAGGGTCCCCATGGGGTGCTGGTGGCTTTGGGGACCACAGGGACTGAGGAAAGGGGATGGGGCTTTGCTGAGCGAGAACCAGCATCACTAAGCACCAAGACACCCCAACTTCCACATCATCTCCAGACCACCCGGTTATTCCGAAAAGCAAGAGAAAAAGCAGCCTAGGGAGGAAAGAGTTGACAGCTCTTCGCTGCACCGAGCGCAGTTTTCCTTGGCAAATCCAGCCTGTTGTTAGAAAGGTGCGCCAGGCGCCTGGACCGGCAGAGCAGAGCCACGCTTTGCGTTTAACACTTGGAGACCTCAATTTCGGAGGGCTCGTCCCACCACCCCGCACACCGAGGGGCACGCACGGAACAAGGGGTGAAGCCAAGGGAGAGGTTCAACACCAGGTCACCAAAGACTAAAAACACGAGCACCCGTGTGAGTGCTCAGCATCAAGGCGCCCTCCATCTCCTAAGGAAAATCCACCCCACGAGCAAAAGGTTTTGGGATTTCTCGCCGATCCAGCAGGAGCAAAGACCTGCTGCAAAGTCCAGCTGTGGCTCGCCGCACCTTGTGCTTAAGAAAAAATGAGAGAAAACTCATTCATGAAAGCGCGCATAGTCTAGAAGAGAAGCTTGCAGAAGGAAAGAGGTTTGTGTGTGTTTTATTTCAACAAGAGAATGTCTCCATCCCCCCCCAAGCTTGCTACCTGAACGCCTTGCTTGCTAGCAGCATTTCCCACATTTAGAGTAAAGCAGAGATAAGCAGAAACAAAAGACCAAAAAGACCAAACTACGAAACCCTCCAAAGCCCCCAGCAATCCCAGGACAGTGCAAAAATCACAGATCCCTAGATCTGAGTTTAAACCTTCCATGTGCGGTTTATTCATGTTTGGGCTTTCAAAATGAAGCTCCGCGACCCGCGGAACACAAGGGGCTTTGGGAAGGGCCGCGGGTGGGTTTGCAGCACCTGCGGCACAACGACCCCACGGAGCTGGACTCAAAGCTCAGCATCACCCGCGGAACAGCTGCACTTCCCTCAGAAACTTATTCTGCTGAATATCACCAAGCTCTGCGCAGCCCAGGAATCCACGCACGAGCCACATTCCAAGTCAAAACAATTCCCTTTCAACAACAGGAGAAATAAAAGAGAACTCCAAATCGGCAATAAAGGCATCGCTGAAAAGAAGATATAATAACCCTTTAAAAATGACAATTAACATCTTTAAACTTTGCATTTCCCAGCACACAGAAAAGCTCTCCTTTCCATTTTCAAAGGAGAAAAACTCCTGCAATTTACTGGCAGTAACGGGGCTCGGTGTGAGCAGGGTTAACGCTGCAAAGCCGGCAAGCGCCAGCACGCCAGCCCACAGCTCCAAGGCAGCCAACCTGCTCCTTTACCTCATTATCACTAAAAAGATGGTAACAGCTGCAGCGAAAAAACAACTATTTGCTCTGTGGTTTTCACCCTGCTCTCTAGATACACCTCAGCAGCAGCTCCTATTGGATTTTTTCCGCCATAGGGGATGTTTTATGGGGGAGCACAAGGATTGAAGCTTTCCAGGCAGAAACGCCACCTCTCCTCTCTCCACCAGCCCCGAGTTTCTTAAATCCTGATGAGACTCGGGGTGAAATGCACCGGCGGGCAGAACGGCAGCAGTAAAAAAGAAAAATAAAATTAAAATCTCATTTTTGAGTCTGAACCGTTTAGCCCTCCCAGTGTCACAGCAGGCCAGCAACGGTTGTAGCTATTGGCTTTAAATGATTTCTCCTATTTTTCCTGCCCCATGGGAAAACTAAAAAAAAAAAAAACTAAAAAAAAAAAAAAAAAAAAAAAAAGCAGCGCTGGTTAAGGTTAGCAGTAGCTCAGCGACTTGCAAGATTGAAGGAAATAATTGCTCCAAAATTATTTCCTGGATTAACTTCACTGAGCCCGGCACATGGAGGAGACTGGAAGGACCACGCAAAGCCTGTTTAGATTATTAGCACCTGCCCCTCGGCATTTCTTTGAGACACACAAGGCTCATTGCTGGGGGTGGCACTGGTGACAGAGGGTCTCCTGCTAGGGGACCACCGGCCAGCCCCTGCTCCCCAGCCCCGGAGCAATGCCAGCGTTAAATCGTTTAAAATAAGAAACAGAAAACGGAGGAGGGACGAGAGAAGGGGACAGTTGAGTACAAAGTGTGATGAGGTTTGTCCAGCGAGCACCCAGCTTAACCATGGTGGGGAAACCAGAAAAGCCACGAGACATCCCAGAGCAGGGCCAGGAGCATCAGCGATGGGCCGAGTGCGGAGATGGAGTGACCACGACGTGGCTCAGCCTTGGCCACCGTGGAGATGGGTCACCACAGTGTCCCCTGGAGACCCCAACCCCGATTCACCAGCCCCTGCTCCCTTCCACCCATATAAACTACAATTACAGACCCGTTACTTGCTCCGAGGTGGATTTTACTTCCAGCGATGGCTTGAAAAAAAAAACATTTCACTGTTTTCCCCTTTCCACCTTGTTTTGTGCCTCAGAGGGATTTAAGACACAGCAGTGGAATGAATTGCAAAGAGGGATTAAAGCCGCCAGACAAAGGCTGCCCAGGGAGGGACACTGGCCCTGCTTTGTCCCCTGGGCTGCCAGGGCTGGGGGCTCCTGGGACACTGGGCTATTGTGAAGAAGGTACAAACAGCGAGACAAGGAGGGGCTGATCTTGCAAAGCGATGTTTGCCACCATTTCTGTGGCTGGCAGCTCTGTGCTGGCCCAAGTTTTCCCCACGGTACAGGCAGGACGGGCAGGGAGGGGGAGCCAGAGCCTTCGTCAGGCCGCTGCTCCTCCTCATTGCACCAGCAACCGGCCAGCAGGTTCCAGAGATTGCTTTGCCGGCCACTGCAACACCATGCCGTGCAACGCCCGCTGCTGCAAAGCCGCGCAATGCAACAACATGCAACACTCACAACCCCCGGCAACACAGCACCTTGCCATGCCATGCCGCTGCAACGCCATGCAATGCCATGCCATGCTGCTTAATGTGCACTGCTGCAAAGCTGTGCAACACAATCCCAGGCCATGCAATGCAAAGCCATAGAACGCAATGCCGCTGCTGCAAAGCCATAGAACACAACGCCAGGCAATGCAATGCCCACCACAGCATCACGCCACGCAGTGCTCGCTGCTGCAAAGCCACGCAATGGAACAACATGCAACGCTCACAGTCCCATGCCACGCGATGCAATGCCCACAATGGCAAAGCCACGCAACATAATGCAATGCAGCTGCAAAGCCACAACACGCCACGCAACATCCACCGCTGCAAAGCCATGCAAGGCAATCCCACGCCATGCAACACCTGCTGCTGCAAAACCATGCAACACAACAAGCAGCCACGCAATGCCGCTACTGCAAAGCCATGCAATGCAACCCCATACCATGCAACATCTACTGCTGCAAAACCATGCAATGCAATGGCTGCCCAACATCCCACACTCTTCTCAACACATTTACATCTCCCGAGCGGACCCAACCAAGAAGCGCGGATGGGCAGGGACGGGGAGCAGCTCCAGCAGGAGGAGGCTGGCACTGGCCATGTGGAACGCGTTACAGCGCTGGCATTCCATCAGTACAACCCTGCATATTTAGTACTTCGCACTTACAACAGAATTTTACTCAGGCTTATGGAAAGAGTTCATTTTAATATCCACCCATCTGCGAGTAATTATTTTGGTTATAGTAGCATCCAGGCCCAACTGGCATCAGCACCATCCACATACAAAAACAGTGCGTTTCCCCCAGAGTTTAACAAGGGAGCGCTTACAAAGGCGACATGCAACAGTGTAGGCAAGAGCTTTATTTTGCTCCCCTATAAAGGCCGTTAACTATTTTAAAATTGCGTCCAAATCTCCCTGTCATTTTGCACTTGTGCACAATGAATCGTGACAGATGACACCTCTTCAGAGACCCACTCACCACTTACTCATTGCCCGGCTTTTACTCAGTGCTTTGCATTCACAAAAACCCCTCAGCTCACCTTCCGCAGCCAGACACCTCCAAGAATAACATCCTCTCAAAGTGTTGAAAGACACTAAAATATAAAGTCATTAACATAGAATAAGACTGGAATGAGAGCTTTGCATGCTCTGGAGCTCTCAAGGTTTGGCTCCCAGTCAAGAAAAATATATTGGATTAGTATGAGAGTAAAATTAGGGTAGTGTGCAGTTTAATTAGCATTACAAGACACTACATGTGTATGGAAGAGCAGAGAAGATTTATAGTATTATGTAGTAAGAAAAATAATGTTAAAAGGTTAGAATAATATCAGTTTGATAAAGCCCTGTGTAGTCTGAGGTTAGGCTGAAGATAACTTTGGAATGCCACTGAGTGCTCTTAAAAACCCAGGTCTGAGTGTTCGCCAGTTAACTCGTCTGGAAACTGCTGAAAAACCCTGCAACTTGGGTCACGAGTCACTCAAACGCTCACTTTGGCAACAACCACCTTCTCCATTAAGGAATTCAATAAATGCTGATAAAAAGTCCTGGTCCTTGCACAAAGTTGTAGTATTTGTCCTCCATGGAATGACCAGAAAATAAAATATACCAGCAAGCTCAGCTCAGGAAGGGGAAGAGAGGGCAAAGCCGCTTGCTCGCTTCATTATTTCTATAGCACATGCCGGCTGCTGGGGCCGACCCTGCCCTGATATGTTATTCCTGCTGCTGTTATTCGCATTTTTCCATTTCCGACACGCCACGAGCATCCCCACGTTGCAGCCTGTCCCCCTCTCCTCCCCACGCATCGCTGGATTTATTTCTTACTTATTTCCCACCTGCTCCCTCCCCGGGTAGATAATCCACCTGATGCCAATACAAGCTTCAAGTTGCAAAATATATTTAATATTTTCCAACTGCTTCTTCCCCCCTACACGTGAGATTTTTTTTTTTTAACCTGTTCACTATTCTCACCAGCATCCCCAGCGCTTTGGGGGTTTCCCCGGTGAGATGTGCCTGTGCTGGGAGACTCCAGAGCCGCAGCTATTTTTTTTTTTTTTTTTTACCCCTTTTTGACCATTTCCCCCTTTCCAAAGCAGAATTCCTAAGCTCAGCCCTGGCGGGTGAACAGCTCGGGAGCGGTGACATCCCACCGCATACAACACAGCGCCCGTGTCGCCTGCTCGGTGCAAAACCAAATGTGCCCAAGCGGCATCGTAAATCTCTGTAAATAAGCAGAACGTGCCCAAAGCAGCGTGGTCCCAGCAGTGCAGACCCCGGGCAGCCAGAGGAGACAGGAGTTAAACTGACAGCACACGGGTGCGCCCCAAACCCCCGGGCAAAGCGCACGCCGCGCTTCATTCTCCAATTAATGCCCCATCCCCGGCGGTCGCTGACGATCTCCTGACGTGCTGCACCATTTTCTTTTGAAAAGGAGGAGCTGATGCATTCGTGCCAGGTTTTGCACAAGATATTCACAGACATGGTAGCAGGGATATGTTTTCTATTCGATATCAGGCGATCCCGCCGCAGCCCCCTCACCCCAGCAACGTCACCCTCTCCGGCGAGGGACACGGATGGAGGTCACCAGAGCCCTCACGTGTTATTAGCCTTTTATTGCACTTACAGTCTCCTTTCATTGCCCTGCAAGAGCTTCCTTCAGCTGCAACCAAGACCTGCAAGTGCAATTCAAGGGAAAACCTACCCCGAAACGCATCCCTAAACACCATTGTCTGGGGCAGCTCTAACGCCTCTTAGATCCTTCAACAGCACATCGTGCAAATCCCACCTAAACGCTGCCTTTTGCTCTGGAGCTGGAATTGAGAAGAGAGAGCAAAATAATTGCAATTTCACACTAGTGAGGCAAAAGGTACCCAGGTGCCCTCACGGCTGAGCGCTAACACCCTTGTGCCTTTAAAGAAGCCTTGCCTGGGCATTCAGAGTAACCTTCAGAACTCCATCCAGCTACTTACACTACACTGACAACATAAATATTTTCAGGAACACTCAAGAGAAATATTTTGAGAAACACTCAAATATTTCCAGAAACACTGTGTAATTATTTGGAGAAAAGATGGCAGCAAACACCTGGCCACAAATCCCTGTTTTCGGTTGCGACCCTTTGGGGGCAGAGGGTGGACAAGCGCGAGACAACGCGATGTCCGTCTGTCCGCTACAGCCCACAGCCAGTTACAGGCAGCAAAACCCTTCTCACGGTGACACTGCCCGAATAATTCACTAAGAATTACCCCGCCACAGCATCCTGACCAGAAACAGAGAAAAACCTATATAGTACTTCCTAAATCCTTCCCTATCTCCCCCTCAAGTAAAGCCGGCTATTCATTTTTAGCAAAAACAACAAAAAGCAGCATGTATTTCTTTATCTATGACTACAAGCAAAATACTGCTTTGCCTCTAAAGCTTTATTCCTATAGTTTCCTTACCAATGAGCGAGCAGGCTTTTAGGAGACATATAAATTAACGAGGTTGTGCAGCGCCTAATGACTGCTGGAACAAGAATCTGACTGCTCCGTCAGGGATACGGGTGGGAAAGGGATGAAAACCAAGAAAATGAACAATTAGGGGGTTTATAGATGTTGATATTGTCAGGAACACCGATGTTCGAAAGCAGGTACATCCCTGGTTATAAAGGCGAGAGGTGCAGCCCCAGGAACGGGCCCTTGGGTGCTGATGTGCCCGTGACTGAGCTCCTCCTCAGCACATTTTTTCGGCCCCCCCAGCCAGCCAGGAGGTTTGTCTGACATATCTGATGGGTATTTGATCTTATTCCAAGAGACAGACTTTGGCAATTCCTAAGCCCGTCTCAGGACACTCACAAGGGCACGCGCTTCGCCCAATGTTTGCGAAAAAACCCAAGTTTCTGCAGAAACGTGGCTCAGAGAAAAAGCACAGAAACACTGCTCCACGAGACTCTAATATTACAGGGCTGATTTTTTTTGACAACAAACCATCATCTGGTTTAGGCATAAAATATTTTAACGCGCGGTCCGTAGCGCCCTGCTGCCCGTTCTCTGTGAGCTGAGCCACCAGCAGAGCGCCTGCCAAACGCTAACGAGCCCATCGACAGCATCGCTTTTGTGTTCCACGGCACGTCCAGCCGAAGGGTTTCGATTTTATAACCACGGTACCACGGCCCATCACTCCCCAAAGCCAGCGGTGCATCCCGGGGACGGCGAGGGAAGAGTTGCCGCGTTAAAGCCGCGTTAAAGCTGCGTTAACCAACTTTTCATCCCCGCGCCAAAGCGGTGATGCAACACCCCGCGGCTGCTGGGACGAAGATGTGAGCTACAGCGCCTCAACCTCTGCCATGAAAAATCGCCCTCGTAGCTTAAATGAGTTGCATATTTGAATACCCTGGAAGACGGGGAAGCGGGGCGTTATCGGGCTGCCAAATCTCACTCCTGTCATGAGGTCATTTCTGGCAGGCGGCCAGGCGGGGTTTCTGCCAAAATCTCAGTGCTTGACCATTGCTCCCCGCCAGCTCCTTCCCTCCTGCCTCAGGTCAGGAAAAAAAAAAAAAAAAAGGAGAAAAAAGAGAAAAAAGGGTCAGGGTGGGGAATATTTTTTGTTTGTACAATTGCAATACATGCAGTCATTGCTCAGCCTCTTTACTGAAAATACTTTTTATAGCAAAACACTGTGCAAAGGCTGTTTGAGGGCTCATCTGTTCATTGGGATGCTGGGTCCCCCCAGTGCACCCCGACTCTGCTCACCCTCAGGTCTCTGGGAGGGAAATGCCACTGATTGCAGCTCTTGAAATAATTATTTTGTAATTTCTGCTTAATTTCTGTAAACATCTGTCTGCCGATACACGTGCATGGAAGTGCACTTCGGATTTACCAGCAGCACAGGCTGCCAGGGGTTGGAAAGCAGCTCGGAACCCCCCCCACACCCCCTGAAGGCTTTAACGTGGCTGATATTAACTTTTTAAACACGGCTGTTTGCAAACACCTCGTTTCATCGCTTTAATCACAGAAGGGATATATTCACAGCACCCAGGGACACAGAAGGGGGTTGTTTTCAGCTGAGCAAATGGCGAGGCAGAAAAGGCAGCGAGGAACAGGGGAGCGGCGCTACTACAAATAATACTAATTACACGTTGTCACAGCAGCGGTTTCCAAACAGCGCGCTGGCGGTGCCAGCAGCTGGATGCTGCCCATGCAGCTCAGCGTTCCGCGTGCCCTCACTACAAGGAAACTTTCTCTCACAACCAACTGCTTCAATACGTCCAAAAGGACTTTCCATCTGACGTCCGACAGGCCAGATGTAAAATAAAGAAATAAATAATTAGCATTACCTTATCTGGAGTATGTCAGCTGTAGCGAGCGACGCTCGGATCTTTGTATGCATCCAGAGACGAATTATCTAACGCTGTAATTTATGAATGCCTGAACTATTTACCCTGGTATTTCGTTTTACATTTGCTAGAAAGAAGAGCTCTGAAGACTAAACAGATCCAGCACGACAACACAAAAGGAACTTCAGCAGCATGCTATCACAAGGCAACCTAAATTCCAACACAACATCAAGCTGCTCCGACTCTATGTTGACACCGCTTAAGTACCGAGGGAAAAAAAAAAAGTGATGTCTAGATAGGTTCTCTCCGGTTCAACATTTACTTAGATTTTATTACGGGGAGCTGCAGAACACAAATACTCGCTGGAAGGCGTGAGCCCGGCGTTCCCGGAGCAGCCGAGGCCGCGGAACGGCCACCCCTGCCAAGTACGGGGAAGAGTTTCCAAACTCGCAGCTTTATCAAAGCTATTTTTGTCCGTTCCCTCCTCCCCCCGCCGCCCATGCATTGATAACCAGCAAGGCAAGGACTGCCGGGGTGCTTAGGCTGGGCTTTACACCTCCACTCCCCCCAGGACCCCCTGACAAAGCCACCCAGCACTTTTGGGGAGCAAGGCCATCCGCTCGCGAGGCTCGAAGGGGAGGAAACTCCTTCCTCCGGCTTATCCTGCTTGCAGTGAGGTTTCGTGCCTGGAAAAAATGAGCTAAGTTTGCGAGCGGAGGCCCCAGCTCCGCTCCTGCTCTCCCAGAGGCTCCCGGGACAGGGGAGCCCCTCCGGGCACCGCTGCTCCCCGGGGCTCCTTGCACCAGCGAGGGAAAGCAGAGGCAGAAACCAACCTGTCCTGCACGGTTCACACTTACAAGGTCCTGGGGGGGACGCTGAGCCATCACCCCAAAGGCTGAAGCATCTTGGTTGTGGGGCAGAGGCGGAAAAAAAAATTCAAATAACCAAACCCACCAAAACCAAGCACGGAGTGTGCAGTGAACAGGATTTCCACCATAAAACACGGTGGGCAGGAGGAGCGGGTTTAGAGCTGAGCTTTGCAGAGCTCTGCAGCTGCACTGCTGCCCGCTCGAGTTTAGAGCTGAGCTTTGCAGAGCTCTGCAGCTGCACTGCTGCCCGCCCGGGTTTAAAGCTGAGCTTTGCAGAGCTCTGCAGCTGCACTGTTGCCCGCCCGGGTTTAAAGCTGAGCTTTGCAGAGCTCTGCAGCTGCACTGCTGCCCGCCCGGGTTTAAAGCTGAGCTTTGCAGAGCTCTGCAGCTGCATGCAGCCCCGCCCGGGGGCAGACCCCGCCGCCGGGTACCGGGCGGCCGGGCTGCGGGGAGCCGAGCCGACACCGCGGGGCAGTCACGACAGAGAGAAGCGACAGATGGGGCTGTCACGACACACAGGAAAGCGGCGTGCAGCAGGTGGAGCCCCTCGGAGCCCCGGCTCCCCCTCTACATTCCCAGCCAAGGCAAGGGAAACCCAAGTTCTCTCCAAATTCAAGTCCCGCCAGCGGCACTTTGGGGCTTCCTAAATAAACAGAAGTGAGGTTTGTTTGTGGCGACGGGAGCGGGACGGCCCGAACCCCAGGGGCGGGCGGAGCCGCCACCGCCGGGGCTGCGCGGGCTCCGCGACAAGTGCGCTCCGGGCCGGCCGGACCCCCGCCGCCCCCCGCCCGGCACCCACCTGCTGGCGCCGCTCCGCTCCCTCGGCGGGCCGCTGCGGCCGCCCGGCGCCCGGGGAGCCCGGCGCTGCCGCCGTCCCGTCCCGGCGCGGCGGGGCAGCGGGCTGCGGGCCGCGGTCGCGGCGGAGCTCGGAGCGCAGCTCCAGGTAACAGCCCAGCGTCAGGACGTGCAGCGCCAGCGACAGCGCGAAGAAGCCGAGGAACAGCCGCCAGCTGCCGCCGCAGGCGCACGCACCGCGGGGCGCCGCCGCCTCCCCCCTGCGCTCCGCACCCATGGCCGGCGGGACGGAGCGGCGAGCGCCGGAGCCGCTACTGCTCCATGCCCGGCCGGGAGCGCCGCGCCGCCGCGGGGCTGCGCGCCCGGGCCGCCCCAGCGCCCCGCCAGGGGGCGGGGCTCCGCGGGGGCGGGGCCGGCGGGAGGGGCGGGGGCAACCAGCGGGAGCCACGCCCCCTGCGGGCAGGTCCGGCCGCGGAGCCGCCGGGGGAACGGGCCGGGGGGTCTGGGGGGGCAGAGGGGTGGGGTGTGCTTGGATGGGGCAGAAGGATGGGATGTCCATGGGTGATGGGGCAGAGGGGTGGGGTGTGCTTGGATGGGGCAGAGGGGTGGAGTGTGCTTGGATGGGGCAGAGGGGTGGGATGTCCATGGGTGATGGGGCAGAGGGGTGGGGTGTGCTTGGATGGGGCAGAGGGGTGGGGTGTGCTTGGATGGGGCAGAGGGGTGGGATGTCCATGGGTGATGGGGCAGAGGGGTGGGGTGTGCTTGGATGGAGCAGAAGGATGGGATGTCCATGGGTGATGGGGCAGAGGGGTGGGATGTCCACAGGTGATGGGGCAGAGGGGTGGGATGTGCTTGGATGGGGCAGAAGGATGGGATGTCCATGGGTGATGGGGCAGAGGAGTGGGGTGTCCTTGGGTGATGGGGCAAAGAGATGAGATGTCCACGAGTGATGGGGCAGAGGGGTGGGATGTCCTTGGATGGGGCAGAGGGGTGGGATGTCCATGGGTGATGGGGCAAAGAGATGGGATGTCCACAGGTGATGGGGCAGAGGGGTGGGATGTCCACAGGTGATGGGGCAGAGGGGTGGGATGTCCATGGATGGGGCAGAGCAATCAGTGCCTTCAGATGATTGTTAGGGCCACCAAGATAATCCGAGGCTGGAGCAGCTCTGCTGGGAGGACAGGCTGGGAGAGCTGGGGGGTTCAGCTGGAGAAGAGAAGCTCCGGGGAGGCCTTAGTGCGGCCTTTCTGGACTTAAAAGGAGCTGAAAAGAAAGATGGGGACAGACTTTTTAGCAGGGCTTCTTGCAACAGGGCAAGAGGTAATTGTTTTAAACTAAAGGAGGGGAGATTCAGGCTGGACATGAGGGAGAAATTGCTGCCCCTGAGGGTGGTGAGAGCCTGGCCCAGGCTGCCCAGAGAGGTGGTGGCTGAACCATCCCTGGAGACATCCCAGGCCAGGCTGGACGGGGCTCTGAGCAACCTGAGCTGGTGCAGATGTCCCTGCTCAGGGCAGGGGGGGCACTGGGGGAGCTGGGGAGGGCCCTGCAACCCAAACTATTCTGTGATTCTATGATGAGGCAGAGGGATGGGATGTCCAAAGCCACCGCCGCTCCTCTGGGCAGCCTTTATTTTATAATTGCATGACACGTTGCCGGGTGAAGGTGCAGCGTCCTGGCACGAGGTGCTGTGGATGCTGAGTTCGCAGAGGCTGGGACGCGTGTGCAGGAGCGGAGCCTGTCAAGGACAGAAAATACCCGGGTGTGTACCCACGCTGCACACCCTGTGCCACATCTCCCGCTCACGGGCATCCTCTGCCAGCCTGCGGCAAGCACCCAGTGTCCTCCAGCCCTTTGTTCTTCTCTTTAAGCAAACAGAGCAAAGAGTTACAGACTGAAGCTGAGAATCGGTTGCTCAGCACAGGTTATAGACATCACTAGTGTTGGAAGCAAGTGAGACAAGGGTGGAAACCGAGAGCTCGTCTCGTACAAAGGGCAGTTTTGCTGCAGCCCTCGTGGGACTGCGAACACCTGAGAGCATGGTCACGTTAGGCAAATAGGCTCTCGAAATGAGTTTCATTGCCAGGCAGCTGCACATGTGGGGGGTCCTCTGCAATGAGAAATCAGAGGAGGATTTCAGAGCAGATAACAAAGACACCCAAAGCCCAGGGCTCAGCAGGCTGATTTAATTCTGTCAGCACCGCTTGGAAGGTGAACACAGCCAAGCACTGGGCACTCAGCAGGTTTATTGGTGTTTCGGGGTGTCAATAGTTGTCTTCTCCAGCTTTTCTGAGGTTTCGTTCTGACTGCCAGAAACAAATTGAATGTGGAAAGCAGCTTGAGCAAAAGTTAACCAGAAAGAAGTGCAGGTTTTGAGAAGGAAGACTGTGAACTTCAAGAAAGCAGGCTTGAGTAAACTATGAGTTTGGGTACGTACCCCTCAGAAAACAAGGGGTGGGGGAAGACGTCCAGGGGATTGCTGGTTCCTTATTGGAATTAGAGGAATGGCACATCTGCAGACCATCCTGACGGAGAAGCAAGATAGAAGGAGGAGCATGAGATCAGCTTGGTCACCTTGAACACAATAAGGAACACTGGAGAGAAATTATATTTAAAAAAAAAAAAAAAATCAGGCTTCAGTCAGGCAACTGCTAACAGCAGCAACAGGTAACGCTGGGGAAGGGAAGGTGGAACAGAGATGGAAAGATTAGGATTTTTGCAAATAGCTGGGCCTGATGAAGGTGATGTTTTAGCCAAATCATTAGGGGTTACCATCGGGAATTTGCAGGGTCAGGGAGGGCCTAAAACATTAGGACATTATTATAAGAGGCCACACGGCTTGGCTAAACATCCCCAAAGCATTGCAAATAATCAAGATGTTCGTTAGCACCCTCGCGGCGAGGTGGCTAACGGGGATTTGTTGAGGGTGACCTCGTCAGGCCAATGTCACCTCCTTGGTGGCCAGGTACGGCAACTGCTTTACCTTGGTTTCCACGAGGCTTTGGCATTCCTGCTGCTGCATGAAATTAAATGGGAGGCTCTGTTTTCGTTTAAGAAATGTTTCCCTAATATTTGTGAAGAAAAAACTGGATGCATTAACCACTGGCAACCCTAAAAACTCAAGAGCAAAAAGCAAATAAAAGCAAATGAACCCTCTGTACAGAATTGTGTAATTCTTTTAGGACAATTTATAATATTTGAATGCTTAGGGTTGTTACTGTTAAAGATAGAGACCCAAATTATTTTAAAACAATCATATATCAACCTACTCAGACTTGCAATAGCCTAATTCCATTTCCAGGAGTAACTTATGATGAATTTTACTGGACAGTTAAACCCAGAAGTCCCTGAAATATTTTGTACCGTGTGTGTTCTTAGGGTGTTAAAGACAGGTCCATATTGCAAATGTCTCAAGCTGGGTCAATCAGTTATTAATATTAACCGTTCATAAGAAGGGACTTCACCATTTCTGCTCAAATCTCATTAGGCACATTTACGAAATTGAGGTATTTGTGCCTCCTAGAGCAGCTCACCATGTAGCATCCCACCAATTAAAAAGAAATCCCATCCGATCCCATAATTAACACATAAGCCTCACAAACGAGGTGTTGCGCTGTTTCTCCAGTATTTTATTTTAATTTCTCTTGTTCCAGGCGCTGCTTCAGGCTTTGGCGGTGGAGAACCCTCCCCTGCCCCACAAGTTTCTTTTCTGAACCATGAGTTCTATTTCTCTGCCCTTCCTTTACCAAATTTTGGCCCTTTTTACTATGCCATCCCAGAGAAACTTCGTTATATGGTTCAAGAACCTCATCCCGGTCCAGAAGAGGCAGAAAAACTTCTTGCTCGTAACGGGAACAACACGGATTCGCAGCGCTTGGGATGGGCTGATCAAAGGCAGGTTCCACAGTAGGAAAATAAAGAACGGTTCTTTTTAATCAGAAAACAGCATTGCTGCTTTCACAAGGAAGAGGTCCCCCCACCCAAATGTTGCCTCTTTATATCTGCTAGACTTTATTGGGTCCAGCTGCCTCTGCTTTCTTTTTTCCTTCTTTTTCTTAATCCTCATGAACAATGGAGAGAAATCTAGGAAAAAAGGAAGCATTCCAAAAATAAAGGCATTGTTCCCTGTGGACCACGTAGCAGGACAGAGTCCTCTGGAGGGTGGGCAGGGGCTGAAGAGGAGAAGGATGCTCGGAGGGAACGTCTCCAGTGCCGGGGGACTTTTTATCTTGATTGCTAAACTTGCTGGGTTGGTTTGGCTGGTTTTTGGGGGTTTTGTTTGTTTGTTTTCCAGTATCACAGTGCAAGGGATCCTTCCCATCCAAGCAGGATTTGACCAAAGGTGGGAAGACCCTGGAAGATTTCCCTTTCTTTTGGAATGGGTAAAACTCTCTCAGCATAACACAGGGCACTTTATGGCCGGTCCAAGTGCCGGTTGCAATGCAAATTCACAGCAGTGAATCTCTTAGAAGGAAGCTGTAAAGAAGATTTTAGCCCATTTTCTATTTACATTTTGGCAACAGCTGTAATATCTGCAGCAGCAACAGAGGAGATTTTAACATATGTGACCTAAAAGCTTTGGAATTCATGACTTTCCTTTGAGGAAAGCTCCGCTAAATTGCAGGAAAGCCATCTCTCAGTCTCTCGGTGATGTTAGCAACAACATCAATACAATAAAGCGTCCCGCAACCTGAAGTCATAGCATACCGACAGCGCACAGGGCATTAGGACAAGGATGCTGACTTTACAAAGCTGCCATACATCACTGCATTTGCAATCATTTTTCCTCAGTGAGAGCCGAGATGTTTCATACAATCTGGTTCACTTAAGATTACCTTTTCAGTAAGTACGAGCTCTACCTGTGCAGTAAAGGTTGTTATTTGTGTCTGACTGCTTCTACAGGGGCACGGACTGAACAATATATTCATGTTATAAGAACAACATGCACTAAGCAACTGCATTTATGGGCTGCACCAGGACCATCCCGTTCCCCTCACTTGACCGGCAGCTGCAGCATTTTAAGCCTGAATTATTTTTTCTCCTCACAAGCACTAGGCAGCGTTTACGTGCACACAGCACTCAAGGGTCCATTTTACATCACTAAACATGAAAAAAAGGAAAAGCAAAACCTTGCACTGCGTATTGATAGACTTCCTTTTTCTCTGAGATGCACTACTGATTATCAACAAGCAATAAATAACCAAAACTTACATATGCTTGTGTCCTTTTTAGAGAGAGAGAGAGAGAAAAAAAAAAAAAGGGTATTTTGACTCCTGCTGTGCTTATTTTCACATGTTCTTCCCTCTGCAGTACTGACTTCTAAGAATTAGCAGCACATTGATATCTGGCTTTCCTGTATAGACAAGCCTTTGCTGTTTTAAAGGAAGATGGAGGCCTAATTTCTTCACCAGCTTTGCTATTTCATTGCATTACAGAGTATATAAGGAGGAGGTTTGGCCAAAGGCAGCTAAGCTAAGCCTAAAACACAGCTCCTACAGGGGGGAACTAGGATGTTGCTCTTGGTTCTGTTGTATGTTTATTTATATGTTATTTGGCGATAATGAAAAACAAATGTTAGGAATCTATTCAGTTCTTACAACTTTTATAGACTTATTGTCTTGTATTTTCAACTGTGCAACCGTCTCTCAGCCTCCCCCTCCCTCGGCCACAGGGAAGTGCAGTCAGTGACCAGGCTCAGCTGGGCTCTTACTCATCCTGGCTGGGACAATGATATTCCACACCGCGTTATACAACACCCCCGCTCCTCATCGTCCCACCACGCCGACCCCTCCGCTCCCCACGGCCCAGGTCGCTGGGGCGACACAGGAATCGCCCAAGTGATTGTCCTGGAGCGCTGCTCTCGGGATTTGCTGTTGCCAGTGAGAGAGGAGATGAGCTTTGCCTCGAGGAGCACGCGTGATGTACGGAAGACACCCTTGCAGAAAGCCCAGAGCCTCCGGTGTCGGTGACACTCGCTCACCAACAGCCCCTGTGAAAACAGGGAGGAGGAGGAGGAGGGAGCTGCAGCCTTCAGCCTGGCCAGAGGACCAAGAGGAATCACAGAATCACTTGGGTTGGAAGAGACCCTCAAGATCTTAGAGCCCAAATGTTAACCCACTCCTGGCGCTACCCCATGTCCTGAGAACCTCATGTCCGTCTGTCCAACCCCTCCAGGGATGGTGACTCCAGCACTGCCCTGGGCAGCCTGTTCCAATGCCCCACAGCCCTTTGGGGAAGAAATTGTTCCCCAGATCCAACCTCAACCTCCCCCGGTGCAACTTGAGGCCGTTTCCTCTGGTCCTGGCGCTTGTTCCTGGGGAGCAGAGCCCGACCCCCCTGGAGGGGTTGAACAGACCTGAGATGAGGTTCTCAGGGACACGGGTTAGAGGTGGACTTGGCCATGCTGGGTTAACGGTTGGACTTGATGATCTTAAAGGTCTTTTCCTGCTGTAAGCGGCTCTTCTGGGCTAAGCAGAAAAAAAAAGTAATTGAAGTGAAAAACTTTAAGAAGAATGAAAAATTAGCCAGATTGCAGTGTCTTTTTGGAAGTCAGGAGCTACTGGGAGCCAGGGACCAGAGTCTTCCCACGTAGTTTTGCGCTAAACTTGAATTTTTAAACATCTCAGGTAAGGTAGGGTGAGCCCAGGGTAAAGAACTGAAGCCCTGGGTTTGAAAAAGGTAAATCCTAGGAATTTATATCAAAGCGGGAGCAGTTATTAGGAGGACATATGGAATTGTCGTTTTCTGCTCACTTTTGATGTTATTAGAAACTGCACACCCAAGGTCCTGACCCGGCTATGGGACCTCCACATACGGGGCTTAGTGCCCAAGTGACCTGGGATTTCAGTGATTTGCGACAGAGACCATTAACGTTACATGACGGCGATAACCAGGGGAAGGAAAACCCGAGTGTTTGTTCTCAGATGCATTGCAGCAGTTGTGGATTTAAGAGAGGAGAAGGATCACAAAGCTCAGACTTAATATCCTCCAGCAACAGCCTTAAACCTGCAATTTCCTCCACGCATCCCACCTCGGGTCAAGGCTGGATCAAACCCGCCCTTTGAGCGCGGCTTAGAGGGTTTGGAGAGGGGCAGTAGCCATTTGTTACAGCATGGAATAGTAAAGATTAAATTGCTTATTACAAAAGCGTACTTCAGGCCCAGCTCTAGCGAGTGCCGTTCACCTTCGTCTCCTGTTCCAGGTCTGCACCAGCTCTGCGCCGCGAGCTTTGGGGAACGCCGCGCTCCTGGGCCACGCCGGCCAACGCAAACATGTGTGTTTCATCTCCGAACAGAAGAATTGATTGAAAAATAGCAAACCGTGTAATTTCTGAAAGGAGTAATTCACTCGTGATTTGAAATAACCTACTTTTGGACGTGGAGGCCAGTTTCTCTGGATCGATTGGATGGAGACATCTGCTTTATTTTAAAGAGATCTGAAGAGGTAAGACTTGACAGTTCTTTGTTGAAGTCTTTGCTATCTCCTTTGTATATCTAAATTACATTTATTGATATACAATGTTGACGTTTTTGTAATACTTCTAAATCTCATAACCTTCTGTTTCAAATTCACAGTCTTCTACCACTAAAGCTATTATTATTTTTACCAGTCCCAAGGGTGTGCTAGAGTCTCTTTCCTACAAATTAGAAAGGCTTTTATGAAAAGCTTACAGTTTATATAAAAGAGGTTCTCCCTTTGGCTTCCTGACTCCACCGTCCCCAATGCCAACATAGTGACAGTTTCTAGCGCGGACTCACCCAAAACGGGTCCCCACAGCAGCTGGTGTTTTAGGACTGATGCGAGACTTGTTCACGACTTGGGCTCCAAGCATCTCAAGTGGTGTTAGAAACAGTAGTGATTTTCCCCAAGAGCCAAAAAAAATTAAACAAAACCACCAAATGCTGACAAGCTTGTGAATACAAACATGTCATGGGATCTTCCGACAGCAAGACTTTCCTCTGAGATGGTCGCAGGCTTACCTGTGGCTTTACTGTAGGCTGGGCTTAACGGTGAGTGATAGAAGAAACATTTTTTTTGGGGGGGAGAAAGAAAAGAAAGAAAAAAAAAAAGTACTAACTGGTGTTGCGAGGAACAAATGCTGGGGTATAAATGACTGAATTATCCCTGCTTAGGGAAGGCGTGGGGCAACCCCGATTAGTTTTGGAGCGAAGATGACGCCACAGGCAAGATGGGCAAGTGATGGAAAGGAGGGTGGTGGGAAGAGGCTGAGGAAGGCTGGAGGAACAGGAGCGTGAGACGGCGCGAGAACAAGCCTTGGGAGCGGTGGCAGATGAAGTGTGAAGGGTGGGTAGGAAGCGTGAGAGAGAGGCTATAATCTGATTTATCACATACATGGGACTCATTTCCTACTGGAACCATGAGGGGGACAGGCAGGGAAAAGGGAGCGAAGCCGGATACTCTTGGCTGCTGTCACCAGGAGGGACTTTTTTCAATGTACAAGTGATTTAACGCCAGGGATGAGATGTTTGTGGAGTGGGACAGAAACAGGACACTGATCTGGAACGGGGCTGCAAGAGGGAAGACTCCGTGGGCCACGAAGAGCAGGAGCTTTACAGGGAATAAAAACCAGTGGACTTTGGTCCGGATCATACCATTGGACTGGAAATAACTCGTAACTAAGCAGGTCCCACCTTCCAGATCCATCTGTTCATGAGCACAACAGGAGGAGGAGGATTATGTCCAGTCCTTCCCAAACCCAGCCTACAACATCCAGCCTAACCTCACCGATTATTTAGGTGTTATTTTAAAAAGTGCCCAGGGTGGGACCAGCACATTCCTGCTGACCACCACCACATCATCCCTGCAGCAAGGGGTCTGCTCTTCTACAGTCTCACCTGATTTGGTCTTATTAACAGGGGTTTTGGGTAAATCCTGGCTCAGGGCAAGTCAATAAGAGCGGATTAACATCCCAGTGCCATGTGGCACCAGCAACACCTTCTCCTTCTGTGCCTGACCCTCTGCTTGAAACACACACCTCCAATTATAGATGGAATAAAAGAAAGGCACTTCTATTGGTTTCACTTGAAGGCAGAAAAAACCCAGCCCTTTCCCATCAAGGGGCTTCAGTTCAACACAATTAAAGCTGAATTAATAAAGACACTAATGTTTTCCACGGAGAAAACGTGTTGGCATGACCTTGATCTTCCTCAATTACCAAAACAGACCTTAGAGAATGACGAGGACCAAGGCCATGAACTAAAGTGGAGAAACCATCAGAAATGGAGCAAGAGAGAAAGAAGTTGCACCAGTAAAATCCATCTGGCTCATGGTATCTAAACATATAAACCATATAAACCCACCTTCGACAGCCCAACTCCTGCTCTGCTACGGCAAGGGGGTTTTGAATGAAAAATAAGCTGTAAGCTCTTACTTACTGCAAATTTTAGACAAAAAGAAGAGAACAAAGAAGTCCTCCAGGCAAAAAAATGTGGAAAATTATGATCATGAGTAATTTCTTCAACTCTTAACTATTACACAAGGGTTTCATCAGTTTTCTGAGGTAGCACAAAAATCCGTAAACCCACAAAAAACACCCAACCACCCACCTGTTTGGTCACATAAATGAAGAATGCCTCAGCAACATCAGGGTGCTCCGACGTGAATGGATCCAGACAACACAGACTTTGCAAGGCCTGGAAACATCCCTGAGCTCCCCGGTAGCAGGATAAACCAGAATGCAGAACCTTGTGTGTCACCTACTACAACATATAAATAAATAGATATAGAAACAAAGGGAACTCACAATTCAACAATTCACATCCAGAAGAGATGATGCTAGAAATCCAGACCCTACCCATGGTTTGAGTCTCTGGGGAGTCCCATCCTGCATCTCAAACCATTTCCAAGCCTGGAGTTTCACTTGGGTCTGCAGCACTTCGTATTATTTTCTCAGGGGTGCAGCATTTTCCACGCTCTTTCCAGCAAAAATATATATATATTTTTTTTTTTTACTCTGCCCGTTTCAGTTCTTATGGAGCCACAAGGCAAATTTACAGCTGAGAAATTTCTCTCTCGCCCCACACCACCTTCCAGCTCTCATGTTCGCAGGCTTATAGGCATGAAAATTTCTATCCAGCCCCATAAATCCGGGGTTGTTTTTATACAATGCCCAAGCCCAAAGAGGCGCCACCACCTTTCAGAGCATCCTGGAGACAGGGCACGACCGTGGAGAGATGGGAGATGGCTGAACAAACAGGTTCTAAGCTTTTACCTATTTGCCAAAACAAATACAGTTTGAATATTGCTAAAACGTCATCTGCTTTCCATAGATACTAACAATTCCTTTTTGCTTTTAACGGCACTTTAAGAGCAAGTAATTTTGAAACGAATGGTGTTCACAATTCAGAAAGGGTCTCCAGTTTCTTAATAATTTTCTACCACTGACTGCTCAAATATCTGAGATTACGTGTTTACAGAGCTGAAATTAATATATGTAATTATATATATGTAATTATATATAAATATATGAAATTAATCTATGTAAGATAACGGGGTCTGTTAAACCAGGAGAGGCCTAGAGATCCCAGGAGAGGGATGCTGCCGCGGATGAGAAGATACGGGTAGAAGATTATCAAGCCGGAGCCGTTACACAAGGAGACCCCAGGAAATGCCTTGGTTTGGGCTCAGAAGCGCCGCTAATCGCGCGCTGATGACGGCGCTTGGGGAGCGCCCGCCCTGCTCGCAGTGTCCCCAGGCACCCGCCGCCCCAGCGCCCCCCAAACCCAGAACCGCCTCACGGGGCCGTTTCCAGCAAGCGGCTCCAGCTCCATCTCCCACCCTCCCAGACCACGGAGCCAACCCGTTCACCTCCAGGTCCGTTCGGACCCTCCCCGGGTCACTGTCACCGCGTCGCGGTGCCGCCGGCCGGGGCTTTCTCACGGCTGCAGGTTGGGAGGAACGAGTGATGGTGCGTGACTTGCTGTCACTCATCCCACCGGCAGCATCCCGTGAGGAAAACGATCCCAAACGCATCTCCCGAGCAGCTGCTGGTGTGTCCTGGGACTATCAAACAGCTCGAGCCCTTCGCAAGGCTCTTCTGTGTAGTTTCTAGAGCCCAGAGAGCTCAGACTGGAGCAGGTCAGGAGACACCCACGAGGAGCCACAGTTGAAACAACAGCCAAGGCAGGTGAGTTGGATTTAATGCTTTCAGCAGGTTAAATGCAAACCTGGGACACCTGGGTGCTGCTCTGGAAACTGGTTTGGCTGGGGGGCTTGGCACAAGAAGCCCCCCGTTTCACGCTTCTGCATTAGAAGTTCGTGTTCATGCTTCATCCTGGAAAACATCTTGACTTTGCCTTATTTCTACACTTTGGTGGCACGAGAAAAATTCTCTGAAAATCAACACAATCAGCTGGAACAAATGAGGATAAATGGATTTTAGAAGAAAGAACCCACCACCCCCGATTCGCATCCAGGCTGTCGCCTCGCTCCGCGCCCAAAGCCGGGAACGTTCCCTGGGAAACTGGGTGGGAATTCAGTTATCGCTGCTGGACACCTTGCCAGAGGCTGCAGGTGACTTAACGTGACTTAGTAAACAAGTGAACAGCATGTTTCCAGTTAAAAATGGGCTGGGATAAGGGTGATCTCCAGTTGTCCAAATTGGGAGCAGCACTGTGACCCTCCATCTGCCAACATTAATGGCCAACATGTACATACAGATATATTTTTTTGACTCTCTGAGCCACAATGAAAACCCATCTCTTGTAGACAATTTGGTTCAGAGAGGATGACCCCAATCTGATTTTTAAAAAAATATTTCTATCGTCTCGCTCCAATTTTTTCTCCCTCTTTCCAAACTGTGAACGTTCAGCTCGGGGTAGGAACGGCCCAAGTGTAAATTCGGTTTTTATTCCGTGGCCTTTCGCAGCCTGGCATGCAGCGTTCAATTTGGAGCGGGGCGTCCTCGCTCTGTTGCATGCCGAGATCTGTTGTCCAGATGAATTAATTCCAGATTATAATGTGGGTGTGGACTTCAGCTGGGCAAAATTTGGCTACCCTGGCTTAGTCATTATTCTCTGATGAATCTCTTGGTGACAGTCTCTGCCCCTATTGTTCTGAGGTGAGCCCCCATGGCAAGAAATGTGAAGGCAAGAAACAAAAGAATATAAAGAAAGGTTACGAAATCAAATTCAGTAAGGCAGGGTTATTGTCCCTCCATTCTGCCTCTTCTGTCCTCCATTTGAGATGGGATTTTGCAGGAAAAAAAGAGAAAAGCAGCCGTAGGACAGACGGACAGACAGACAGACGGAGTGTGCAGGGCAGGTTCTGGGGGGAGCAGCCCCAGTTAAACCGCAGAGAAAGGGAGGAGGAAATTATCATCAATTCTTAACATTTTATTTCTTTACTGGGTTAAACAAGGAGCGGAGAAAACCTCTGCCCCAAAATACAACAGAACTGAAAGCATTACAGGTACAGAGACTATTGAACACAGAGAGTAGTAGGATAATATTTTTAATACAACTGAATTATAGCATGGGTTTGTGTTTTTGTTGGGGTTTTTTTTTGTTTGTTTGTTTCTTTTTTTTTTGTCAAACCATTTTGGAAAATAAATGTAGTAGGAACTAGTGCAAAAAAGTTCTAAACATGAAGCACAGTGTATAAAATGGCATAAGAAAACGGTCCCCTCGAGGACACAGTCACTTCTTATGACGGGGGGAGAAAGAGAAACAGAAGGGGGGTGGGAACAGAGAGGGAGGGTCCGGGAGGCAGAGGCCGAAAGCTGGAAAGAAAGAGAAACCGGGCAGGGGGATTAGAAAGAATATTTTGACTTCAGCAGTAGGTTTCTTTATTTTCTTCTTTCTTTTTTTTTTTTCACCTCGCCACCATGTACTGTAAAAGGACCTTTTTTTTTTTAAATTTTATTTTTTTTCGTAGGTCTGAGCTCTGTAACCACCGACGTTTCACAAGCACTTGAGAAGGGTTCGGTCACAAGCAGCCTGGTCACGGTCCCAACGCCCAACCAGCGGGGACACCCCGGTCCCTGCACGTGTCCCCTCTGTGTCCCCCCAGCACCCGAGGGACAGACGGACCCGAAACAGCATCTCCCGTGTCCCAAACGGAGACGGGCAAGAGGGTGAGATGTTTTCCTCGGGGATCTCTCCAGCAATTTCCCTTAAAAAATCCGCTTTTCTCACCTTGTGCCATCCCCGCCGCGGCGGCGCGTTTGAATTTCCTCCCAATTTTAGAACCCCCAGGGAAGCACCTCTGGCTTTGAAGGCATCCCGCAAGAGTCACATCTCGAACGGAAAGGCTCAAAGAAACCGGATTTTGGGGTCGGAAAAGAAAACAGAGCTTGGTCAGAGGGATGGTTGGGGACCTGGAGCAGCGAATTCCCCAGGGGACCGTCCCCAAGGTGGGTGACCCTGGACAGGAGTCCTCCCGGTAACAACGGCCACTCTCCAATTTCTCCAATTTGCCCTTTTTTTTTAGCTGCTCAGCCCTCAAGAAACTGGCTGGATGCTATTTTAAGTAGAACTGGTTGGAATTCCTTACAAATTGCTATTCTCTCCGAATCCACTGCCACCGGTTCCAACTGTGCAAGCAGAAAAAGTGTGATTGATTTTTAAGTTTTTCTTTTTCTTTTTTTTTTTTGAAAATGAGAGGTTTTGTGGGAAAAGGCTGTTCTTGATGCATTTCTCAATTTGAAAAAAAATAAATCAGTCATAATTATCAATATGGCTTGTTTCGACAAGTTTCAAAATAAAAATTCTGGCTTGAAGTGTCTTTTTGTTTTGCAACTCGAGCACGTACAGTTCCCAAATAAATACATTTAAGAATGGTAAAACCAACCCCAAATTTCGTAAGCCAAAACTGATTTTCTTTTTGAGTTTCAGTTTCCAACAAGAAAATTTGTCGACTTCCTGGGCTGAAAAAGGCTCATCATAAAACGCTATCGAGGCTGGAAACCCCTCCTGACCCTGTTTCCAACAAAAGCACTAAACGGGCAGCGGGCTTAAAGAAATCCCAACCGCTTGTAAAAGGAATTACCTTGGGGAGGATGCTCTTCTCCGCTCAGCCGTGGGTGTAAAGTGTCGGGATTTTCAGGATTTTTGGGGGGGGCTGGTGCTTAGGGGACAATGTGGTGACACATGGGACCAGGAGCCGTCACCCAAATTGCTCCATGGACCAAGAACACCCGAAAAACTGCTGCTGAAATGCTTAATTTCTGAAATACAGATGCTGGGATGCTGGGACCTGTGCGGGCCCCGCAGAGCTGCCCGGATCAGGCTCCTTCTGGGGAAAAACAGGCCGATTTGGGGGGGTTTGTCACGTAGGAACCGCGCTGGGATGCCCAAGAACCGACTCGGTTTGATGGGCAGAAGTAGACGGTTATTAACGTCCTGCCTAAACATCAGACGCTGCCCTTCCAACCTTTGAAGGATAATTTATATCCACAGGGACCTTCGGGGTTCAGCAACGGGACCCTGCATCGCACCGCTGGGGATGCTCCTGCCCCAGAGCTGCAGATATCAGGGATTTTCTTTTTTTCTTTTTGCAATGCGGGCAGAGGAACCGTCTCCCAGCATCGCCCGCAGCCCCGACTGGCAGTGAATGAACTGCCCTGACATCTCCTATTGAAGCAAAGCAAAATGTGTTGAACAAAAACCATTTCAAGATGTTTTCCGAGTGTTGCCAAGTTACTCAACATGTTCTGCTTTAGTTGTCAGATGCTTTCAAAGCGATTTCCCTAACTCAGAGCACGAATGGTGAGGGCTCTCCCTGGGAATCTTTCGCCTGGGGCTACCATGGATCTGTATTTTCATAAGAAAAAGGCTCAACTAATGATTAATCTTCACCAGAGGAAGCAGGGCCTTTCTTTGGGATTTTTCTTCAGTTATTTTTAATTAATTTGTACAACTGGCAGCTACATTAAAGTGCAGGACCCAGGACTAACGCTGCAGAAGGGCAGGACCCAGGTACCTTTTCTCCTGCATCCCAACCGGGGACAGCATCACCCTCGGCCCCCCCGGGGCAGAAAAAGCCTCGTCCTGCCGCAGAATCCCCCCTGTCCCAGGGGCATTTTCCTCTGAGCAGAGAGAAGTTTATCCACTGTTGAGTTTTACATATTAATCCCAATGCATGGCACCTTTTTTTCAGGGAGAAGAAATAAGATTATGGAATAAAAAGCACCTCCGTTTTCAATTCCCGGTAGGATAAATGCAGGTGTTTTCCAGGGTGGCACAGGAGAGGCTCCGGCTGCAGTACCTGCACACGTGGAGCAAAAAACCCCTTTTTCTCCTCATCCCAGGCACATTCACTCCATGTTTTAATAAAAATAATGTCAGTGGCATTAACTGAGACAATGTTAACGTCTCCTTTCTGGATGCTTCTCTTGTACAGCAAGGAGAAATCTAATATGGATGGAGAATTATTGAAGTTGTAATGTCAGACCAAAGAGAAGATTTTTATCCGACGGCCTTATAATGATGGACTGCGACATGCGCCGCTTCCAGCTGCTCCGGCCCGCTCTGTGAACAGCCGCGTCTGGATCCATTTAACGAGATTGGCAAAGTGTTGAATAGAGCATATGGTGCCCTAAAACCACAGAACTTATTGACGGCAGCCCAGACTCACTAAATAAAAGAACTCCTTCCAAAAAGCCTCGCTCTGTGAAGACTCAGCACTTTCCTCCCAGCCACACTAGGTAAAAATCCCAGCCCTGTGCCTGCCCCCGGCACGTTATCCTCACGGGAACACCTCCCGGGATGCTGCAGCCTGGAAAACCTGTACATCTCTTACGGGGACAGCCCCGCCGAGCCTCCTCGCTCCCCTGATGCAATTACACCTCCTTAATAACCACGCTAAAGACCCCAATTTTGAACCGGCTCAGCCTGCAGACCCATGGTCGCAGCGTGGGCTCCCTGACCCTCGAGGTGCAGCTCGTCGGCCGGTGTTACGGAGGGTGAAGACTTTAGTCACAGCTCCTGGGTGACTCCAGCAAACCCCTGCCAGCCTCCCCCGATCCCTGAAGATAAACCGGGGATGTTGGACCTCAGCCGAAATCGCCCCATCACAAAACCTCTGCGCTCGGTGCCACCAGAGACCACCTGAGCCTGGGCTGACCGGTCCATCGCTCGGCTCTGCCTCGGGGCTGGCACGAGGGCACGGACCCCTCCAGAACGGGCTCCAAATGCACGTGGTGCAGAAAAGCCGAGCCCGGAACATCAGGAACATCATGAAGACCATGAACACCGCGGCGTCTGCGCAGGCTCGGGCGCTGCTCAGTGTCACCCTGGCACACAATGAATAGGGCCGGTGACTCAGGGCCACCGGCTGACGCACCACACTGGGCTATTCTTCTCTCTCTCGATGAGTCGCTCCAAGATTGGCCGCAGCCTATCTCCGAGAGAGGCGCCTGGAATTAGCTTAACTCTTGGCAGTACATGAAAAATCTAATTTCCCTCAGAAGGAGCTGGATCTGGAGGCAGGCGCAGGGCTCCCTGGGTGCTTTTGCGAGTCATCCCAGCAGCTACACCGCTCGCTGCTCAGCGGCAAACGGAGTCGTCAGATCCCTATTTCCTGAACTGTTGCATGTCCAGGTTCTCACAGGAGTGTAAACTAGGCTGAAAATGAAGAATAGTTAAACAAGAATCATCCTACCTTTTCTGGGTAGCAACAGCAAGGAAATCTGCCCAGGAAATCTGCATCTTCCATAAGCACCACCTCTCCCGGCCCAGCAACCGAGGGACAGCGGGTTCACAGGCTCTGTATCTGCGGGACTTTGGTAACAGGTAACTGAGAACATGTAAACATCACCCCGAAGCTCTGAGATTCAAGTCAAAGCAGAAATCAAACATCCAGCTGCTTCCCAGAGCCTCTTTGGGCTGGAAATGGGCTGGAAATGACCAGGAAACGTGTTCTTCCCCTGAGATGCTGGTACTTCTGCCTTCCTCCCTCCCGCTAGGTAGGAAGTAGCTTTGCTCACGGGGGTCTGCTTGGGTTTGCTTCACCTCAACAGACCAGAAACCACAAAACTCTTACAATCCTCAACTCCTTGGAGCCTCACAGGGATCTGGGATGGGTTTGAGATGCAGCAGGACGTTCCTCCTGCTCCATCCATCCCGTGATCCCCCCCGGGAAGCGCCAGCCCAGAAACAGAGGGACCGTCACACACATCCTCTGTAGGCAACGAGCAGGTTCATATCCACAGCGTGACCGGGACATTTCGCAGCTGACTCGTGCTAAAACGCACCCCTCACCCACACCCTGAACGAACTTTCTTGTCTCTGGTGCTTGGCCCGGAGGCGCAGAGCTGTCCCCCCCATGTAGGACCTCACAGCATCCCTACTGCGAACAGGTCCTGGTGGGTGGACACGGAATTTGGGAGTTTCCTAGGAAAGCGGGATCTGCTGCCTGTTTAGGGCTGGATCCCTGGATTTGCTGAGCTCAGGTTAAAAAGAACAAACAAGGGAGGCAAACGAGGCTGCACCAGCCAGCACCTTGCCCGGCCGAGTCCAGCTCTCCCAGCTGGGCTCCTGGAAATGTTCTGATTTGGGGGGGGCACCCATGGATAAAAAGTATTCACCAAGCCTCTCTTCCCCAGCTGGGCTTCATTAGCGCCTTTTCTTTGTGTGGGAGACTCTCCCTATAAGCCAGATTTCTCCAGCCCTTCTGCCCAGTCCTTCTGCCATCCAGCCCATGATTTGTAGCTGGGAAGGACGGAAGGACAGACGTCTTGGACACGCGCTCCCTGGCTTACCCTGTGCGCTGCCGGGCTCACGTCTCCCCAACTCCCCTTGGAGACCAGCCGCTCCAGTCAGGAAAGAAAGTAAAAAAAAGGTTAAACCAAATCATGAGGATGCTTGGTAAAGGGGGAGATGGGAACGCTGGGGATGTCCCTCCTGCTCCGCGTCTCCTCCCTCCCTCCCTCCTTGCACGGAGGAGCAGGAGAGGCAAGGCTGGGGGAGCAGCTCGGGGACATCACGAGACAAACCCCAAGTAGTACCACAGTGTAACGTAATTCCGTCCCACTCCTGCCTCCCAAATCCCACCAGCGAGGGGAACGCAGGCTGAGGACACTGCACCCCATGAGGATGCTCTGCCTTGAACTGGTGGGTTTTTCCCCTGGGACAGGAGCGGGGGGCCAGGCTATGCAGAGGGCTGCTGCCCTCCGCCCTGCCGGGATTTACGGACCGAGGAGGAAAAGAACCGGGGGTAAGACCGACCATCAAACCCTTGGCGTCGCTGGCGGGCGCCCAAGGCACTCGCGGCGTGGCCATCCCACGGGGACCCCTTTTCCGTGGGGACCCCTTTTCTGCAGGGACCCCCTCCCTTGGCTCTCCCCGTGCCGTACCTTCCCGCACCGGCATCTCGCCACGCTGCCCGGCTGCCACTGACCGAACCCTTCTCAAAGCCGAGTCCCGCAGCCCTGTGCGCATTAGAGACTCTTCATCACGGGGATGCCCCGCGGCGAGCAGCTCTTGGGGGTATGTGCGGGGGTGTGTGTGTGTGCGTCACCCCCAATCCCGTGCCTCCCATTGGAGGAATAGCATGTGCCCCCCCTTCGTGGAAAAAAGATCTGGCGTTCTTCTTGGAGGTCGGCTGTCCCCTGTGTGTCACTCGTCCCTTGCCACGCTCTCTTCCAGGGCGGGGAGGCTCTCCAGGCTGAGCCCCCCGCCGGCCGCCCCGCCGTGCACGCTGGAGAAGGACACCATGGTGTGGAGAAGCATCAGGACCAGCACGCAGAGCCTGATCCTGCTGCTGCCGAGGCGAGACCCTGCGGAGACCGGCAGCAAGGACGGGGAGCGGGGCTGGTGGTACTGGTGGTGGTGGTGGTGGTGGTAGAGGTGGTAGTGGTTGTGCCGCTGGTGATGGAGGTGGGGGTCGTGGCGGTGGAAATGGAGGGACTCGGAGGCCGTGGACTGGGGGGATGTGTTGTCGCTGCTGTCTGGGGGGTGGTCGCAGGAGTCCCATTGCACCTCGCAGCACTTGGCCTCCTCGTCGGGCAGCGGGTTCTCCAGCAGCCCTGTGGGAAGGAAGCGGAGGAAGAGGAGGGGGTGAGCGGGAGGGGACGAGCCCCGGGGCAGAGCCTGAGAACCAGGACACCCAGACACCCCCCGGGACTGGTCCCCAGTGGGGCTGCGACCCTGGACCCGTGTGCAGAGAGCGCAGCCCTGGGACATGTTCAGGACACCCCAAAGGCTGCTTGTAGTGGTTAAATGTCCCAGCCTTGCTTTAAACCCATCACCTCCAGCCCCTCGCATGCTTGATTAGCTTTCAATTAGTGGAAGGGCTTTAATTGCTGTGTCCCCACTAACCGCTTACACCTCAGGCGCAGATGGCTGCGTCTCCGCGGTGAGGCAGCATTTCCACGCTGCGCCTCCTCCCCTTGCACCCCAAAAAGCCTTCAAAACCTGGCACGTGGCTTGCAAAGCACGACGGGGGTCATGAGCACCCACCTCTGCCCCGTCCCCTGGTGCCCCCCGGGGTATGCGGAACCCCGTCCCCGCTCCCCGGACCTCCTTACCCGTACAGATGAAGCCAGGCAAACCTCCATAGATCAGCTCGTCATTGTCCGGTAACACGAACGGGCACCTGGTCTGCACCTCCAGGCAGTATTGCTTGCATGGGATCCGCTGCCGGCACTGCTGTTGGGTCACGTTGAAGTACTCAGAGCACAGCCAGGCCTTGTAGACAGCCTAGGAGAAGCCACCGAGAAGGATGTGTCACCTCCCCAATGGCCGAGGTAGCCGAAGCATCGCAGAGACGCGGGGGGGAAGGGGAAGGGAGAGCTCTCAGCTCACGCGAGAAATCACGGAATCATCAAATCCCACTTGGAAGGGACCACAGGGATCATCTGGTCCAACCTTTCTTGGCACAAGCCCGGTCTAGACAAGCTGGCCCAGCACCCTGTCCAGCTGAATCTTAAAGGTGTCCAATCTTAGAGAATCCGCCACGTCGCTGGGGAGATTATCCCAATGGCTGATTGTTCTCATCAGGAAAAATCTTCGTCTTGCGTCAAATCAGAATCTCCCCAGGAGTAACTTGTACCCATTGCCCCTCGTCTTTTCCACAGGACTCCTTGAAAAAAGGGCATCTCCATCTGCTTTGTAGCCACCCTTTCAATCCTGAGCACGGTGACGAGTATGTCAGTACATAGGGGTTGCCTACTGAACTCACCAGTCAATTAAAATAAACTGCTGAACTGCTGGGGCTGTGGGACTCATCTTACAAGCTAAAACCACCACAGAAGTAAAGCAAAGTAACCACACGGACTAACGTCCCCTACAGACGGGCACTGCAAGAGATCACAGTGATCCTGCCAAGACTGGTGGCCCAAGAGCTCGGTCCATTGCGTGAAAAATCCAAGCACCACTTATCCCGTCCCAGAGCATCTCCCTCCCCGCCAGGCACCCCCGGGGCAGGGCAGGGATTTACATCTCCTCTGAAGCGCTTTGGTCCCCATCAGCTCTGACCACGGGACGAGGGACAGCAAAATGGAGCGTGGGCTGATCCTCTTTGGCCGTTTCCAAAGGTCTCTGCCCGCTGGAAGAGCTGCCGGCCGGAGCAGACGGGCACCGCGGGACGCAGCACCCGGGGCAGCCACCGCCACGGGCTGCTCCCTCTGCCACCAAATGTCACCTTCCTCACCCACCCACCTGGTTTGGGGGAGATTCCTGCCCCCCCAGCCCATGCTGTCCCCCTTCCTCAGCAAAACCCGGCTCTCCCCTCCACCCGCCGTGCGTTCGTGCCCATCGCGGCCGGCCGGGCACGGCCCAGATGGCTTCGGTTAAGACCGTATCTCCCGCATCCCTCCTTATCTCCTGAGCATCAGGCACGGGGGGAAATTGTTTGTCTTTGCTGTAAAAGGGACGGAGATCTCTGGTTTCTCATGGGGAGAAATCATTCCTCGGGCTGCAAGAAACAGCAGCACCCTCGGTGGCACTTCCAGCTCATCTCTGGACACATCTGGGCACTGGGGACGCAGTGAAGGTCACGTTAACGACCACAGCCAACTTCCTTTGAAACCGAGTCGAAAGGACTCCCCGTGATTCAAAGGGAATGAATTTTCCCTCCTCGGCGTGCTTGGAGAAAAACCCGTGCTCCTCCTTCCAGCTGCATTTTTATTTTCTGGAGGCTTTATAACATCGCTTCTTTGTTTCCCCATGTTTCCATAGATCCTTATCATCGCTTGTTTGGACCACGTTGGTGTCTCAGAATTAAAGCTGGTTGGGAAATTCTTGGCAAGTTAGTTTCTTTTTTTTTTTTTTTCCTGGAAAATGCCAAATCATGAAAGCCAGAATTTTCATGGAAGCGTGTTAGTTTTGGTGGTGCTTTCATCACAAGAAATTTAATGGGGAGCAGGACACGAGCCTTTCAGAGCAGCCACCAGCCCTGGGGTCAGAGCTTTCAGCCGGGATGTAGGAAATTCAGCTGGGATGTGGGAAATTCAGCTGGGATGTGGGAAATTCAGCCGGGATGTGGGAAATTCAGCCCTGTTCTGGCTCCCCGGCCCCTTGGACATTAATTACCCAGGCCCCAAACCATCCAGGACTGTGCAGGACCCGGGCAGGTGGGACACGTCCCCACTCCGCTCCCAGGACTCGGCCAGTCCCGGTTTCTACACAATGCTGTGACTTACCCCCTCAAGTCATAACGTTTTCAAGATTAAAACCCAGATGCATTAACTACACCGCAAACAGCCTGCGAATTTAAACAAGAACTAAGAGATGCACCAGAAAAAAAAAAAAAGATAACTTGCCACTTGCTTTTTGTGATTAGTCATTTGGGCTTTTTCTACGCAACAAGTTCTGCAGCACCAGCAATGTCCCACTGCTTACATCTCTCTCTTGCACTGGCTCGTCAGTGCTCCGCGGTTATAAATAATAAATGGCAAACGGATATACAGCTCACAGGGTTGTATCTGAGCCCAGCACCCACCCGCAAACGGGTCAGGAATGGGAAAGGGATCAAATCTGCAATGGGATCTGGGGCCGGCGAGGGCGCTGCTCCCCACGTCCTGGGACTGAAGGCTGCGGGGGTGCCACGGGACACAGCCGTGCTGGATGGGAAGCCCCACGAGCCACGTCTGCGGGGTAACAAGGTCACCCAGCACAGCCGCAGGGACCCAGAGCGGTGCCACTGGTGTGACTGGTCCCAGTGTGCGGGTGGAAGGAGCAGATGGGACACACGAGTCCGTCCCCCCCGCTCACCCCATTGTCCAGGCCCTTGGCATTACACATCTCCACCAGCGGGACTGTCTCGTGTTTCCCGAGGAGCTTGTTTTACCACTGAAAACACTTATTTCGCTGCCTACCAGTTTTCCTTCATACTTGACCTACATTTCTCTATCCAAAAGTTCATTCCCTTCAATCACTCCGCAAACCATCCCTCTCCCTCCTCTCTGTTTACACATTTCTAATATTTGCAGATGTATCACGCTCCCCGTTTAGTCATAACTTTGCCAGGCTCGACTGATTTACTCTCTCCCATCTCCGCCGAGTCTCCCTCCCAGCCCTGAATCATCTCCCTCTCTCCCCCGCGCTGCTTCCCCGTCCCTGGTCACATTCATGACTCCAAGCGGGGACATGCCCTGTCCCCTGGCAGAGGGTGGTGGCTGTCACCTGCTGTCACCTGCTGTCACCTGCTGTCCCAGCGCTGGCTTGGGGCTGCAGGGCCCCATGCTTTGGTCCCACAGCCGGCACAGGAGACTCCCGAGAGCTCGGTGGGAAGGAGCTCGGGCTCATCCCGCTCTCCTCTGGAAACACAGCTTGAACGAGCAGACTCCCCGTGCATCTGCATGTTTTCCCCCTAAAATGTTTCTGTTGACTCAGAGCAAGAAGTTTGGCGGAGGGCTGGGGTCTCAGACAACAACATTCCCGTGAATTTAATGAAAATACTGAGCAAAAGGCTGCAGAGAGCTGGTGGTATCACTGCCACCGCAGAGGAGATGCGAGACCCAGAAACCGCGACCAGGCACCAGGATTTTCCAGGTGCCTTTTTCCCTTTTCCCTTTGCTTCCCAGGACACCCACCTGCCCCGAGGGCTGTGGGGTGCTGACGTGGGGGTGCTCTGGGTGCTGCGGTGGGGGTCCTCGGGCTGTGCGTGATGGAAACCACCCAGACCTGTTGGAAACCACGGTGCAGAGCTGCTGGTGCAGCAGGGCTGGCACGGGACGTGGGCAGATCTCCGGGAGCCAACAGCATTCTCCCGTCACACATCTGCAAAAATCAGCGTTCCAGGCAACAACCAAACTCCCCGGGATGCTCAAGCAGCAGCCTCTACGCTTTGCTTTTTCAAAAGCTTTCGATATGTCTGAGCTTACCCCATGCGATCTGCCTTCTCCTGCCGCTATGAAGGACGCATGAGAATTTAGGACAGGAAGAAATTTATTCTCGGCTTAAATCAATGGGGAAAGCTCATTGTTTTCCATTCTTGCCCTTTATGGTTTCTTCAGGAAGGGAGCTTGGTTGCAATCAGCGTTTCTTCCATTCTGTTTTCACTTTTGGCTGATCTCCAGCCTTGCCAAGTAAATATAAGTGACCTGAACTCCAAAAAGCTCTATTTTGGTGCCTTCTTCCTGCGTGTTTTAGCTCGGAGGACTGGTGAGACGACTCCAAGAAAGCACAAGGAGTTCTGCTGCCCAGGAAAGGGGCCAAGTTCAGCCACCCGATTTACACGCAAGGAGGAGGATAGGGTCTCCATCTGCATCATAAAAGACACTAAAAAAATCCCAAATGAACTGGACTTCCAACAGCTGTCTGTCTACTCACACTGCCACCGACACCTGGAAGCAGCAGTCAGAGGGACAGGCTTTTTGCAGTCGCTTTGGTGCCAAATCGAGCTCCGCGCTGCCCACACCAGGAGAGCATCCCCCACCAAACAGCTTTTCCAGAGCCTGTCTGCGTTCTTCCTATTTTTGCACAAACCAGTGTACTCATTTTTTAAAGTAATTTGGCTGTTACCAATCCGGTTGCTGCCAGTACTCTGCCAACACTGCCAGTGCCTGTTGAACCACCCCAGCCAAGATTTGGTAGGACCAAGGGGCCGGGATGCAGCAGCATCCTTGGGATGCGGCACCTTTGCAGAGGGGACGGTGCTCGGGATAATGTGGATGCCCACTGGGACCACCAGCTGTAATTAAATCCTCTTTTCCCATGAGAGCAGGAAGCAATGCTTGGGAAGTTTCCCTCAGGATGGCGTGGGGGGCCCAGCCCCGCCCTAACGAACCCTTCTCCTTAATTAGAGGCAGGGGCAGCATCCCCAGCCCAGCATTCGCTTTTCTGGCAGGGGGATTTGCAGACCGGCGGGGAAGCGGGAAACCTTCCCTTACAAAATAATCTCATTTTGTATAGAAAAAGGAAAGACTTGCTGCGTTTAATTGCAATATTTGGCTCTGCTGACCGACCCGAGGAAGCCGCGTGGGGCTGGATGGTCCATGAGCATCCCACAAGCTCCACCGCTCCCTCGGACCAGACCCCCTGCCCAAAATCCTCCTCCCCAGACCCCCGCACTCACCTGCACCCCAAGGAACTCATCGGGACACCATGTACACCCAGCAATCCCTGCCAGACCAAACCTGCCCCCTCCCCTCCCTCCCGCACTCACGGCTCCATCGCGGCCCGAGCTGAGCATCTGGAGCGGCTGCGCCTCATTAATCTCGGACACAGGGAAATGAGCGCTGCTAACGAGCCGCTCGGGCATCTCTCCAGGCTCTGGCGCATCAGGATGCAGCGTGGGAAGCAGGACACGCCGGGGGGGCACAGAAGAGCCCCCTCGGATGGCAGAGGATGAAGGGAACACTCACGGTCACGGCCAGGAGTCACAAACACAGGCTGCAATGCCCAATTACTATTGTATTCAATTACTGCCGCCTGCCATCCTGACATTAACAGTGCTGAGCTTTTTAAACAGCTTAAAAAAAAAAAACCAAAAAACAAAAAAACCCAACCAACCCACAAACAAACCAACCAAGAAATAGCTTTGCTATAGGCTGTTCTAACGCCATATCTGTAACAGCTGTAACTTTTTTGATAGTTCTGCAGCTGCACTGTCCCTGCCGTGCCACGTTCACATGCTCTGGTTTGGGGGATGAAAAAAAAAAAATCCAACCCAACCCCAAACCCCCACAATTGTGTGTGACTATTGTTTTTTTTGTATTGTTTTTACTTTTTTTTTTTTTTTTTTAAATATAATGTTGAGTTTTGCCTGGCGATGACAGCGCTGGAGCCGTGGATCCTCCGTTTCACAAGCGGGGGCTCCGCTGCCCATTGTACCCCGGCACTGTCCGCGGCTCCGGGCACCGCGGTGGAGGTGCCGGCAGGAACAGCGAGGGACGGGGACAAGGGCAGGGACACGGCGCCGGGAATGGCACCAACAGGGAACCCCCAGCCCCAGCTTCCCACCCGCATCCCTTCAGCTCGCTGGTTAAATCACTCCCGAATTACCTCAAAGCAACACAAGTAGGAGCCACCTACTCACAACACCTCAGTGACTTCATGAAGAAGCTCGTAGTTTTTAGCATTTTAGTTTTCATTCCTAGTTCTTTCATTAAATAAATTATCTGAATCCCCCTTCTTTTGTAGAATGAAAAAAAATAAAGCTTCCCCAAAATAAACCCCCTTCCAAGCTAGTTGAAACAAATCCAAGATCCACACAACTCCCTAAGCACTGATCTTTGAAAACTCAGAGAAAACAGCTTTAAAGCATGACCTGCATGCACCTTATACACTCAAATACCAGGTAAAAATCTTATAGCAACAAAGTTCACGCTATGAGGGGATGAGCACCACGTTTATGGGTTTATTTCTTTGCTAATCTGCACATTGCAGCCGCGGGCTGCTGCATGCAGAGAGCAGCAAAAAGCCCGGTCTGAACCCAGCAGATGCAGCTCTCGCCTGGGAACAAACCCAGGAGGAATCGCCCGGAATTGCGGTTTGTCCCAAAATGAGAAGCATCCCCTGGAACGGCGGAGAACACCGGGCAGCCCTCAGCAGCGCTGAGACACGGCGCTTGGCATCCTTGCGCAGCAAAGAAAAAAATAATAATAATCACACTAATTAACGTCACAGCTGCACAAATGGAAAGGCAGCGCCCACTGCCAAGCCCTCGCGCTTTCCACAGCCGGCACCTGTGTCCCCACATGTCACAGGTCCCCTCATTTCCCTGCACCCCCTGGCTCCCTCTGCCTGCCCAGTCCCTGCCCAGTGCTGCCCAGTCCCTGCCCAGTGCTGCCCACAGCCCCTTCGCTCCCACCACAGGTCCCAGTTTGCCCAGTGCAGGTTTGCCACGGTGTCCCCATGGCCATCAGGACCCGGACGGGGCTTTCCCTGTGGTCCAGCCACCAGCCCTGCACGACCACTCCTGCAACAGGCTTTTGAGACCGTATCACTGCTCAAAAACATCACAATTCCCACAAAATAATGTTCTCGTTTAATTAGCAAGCTCCACCTTAGTATCGATGCGTCCTTCCTCCAAGAGAGGATGATGATGGGGCGGAAGGGCTCTGCTCACTGCCGCCCGCAGACCCCAGCTCTCGCTCCAGCGTCCGTGTTGGTTCCCCCCGCACCCCGGGTCTGTCCCCTCTGCTCACCCTCCGACTTCTCCTGGCAGCGACCACCCGCCTGTGGACAGTGTCTGGTACAACGCGGCCCCGGTCTTGGTGGGCTGCCTGCAGGCACTGCTGTAAAATAAATGTATTAAACCCAAACAAAGTGTCCGTGGAGCCTGTTCCTCCTGGAAGCGCCTTGGACTGGGACACCAGCTGTGTCCTGAGAAATGTCCGATGGACGCAAGCCTGAGAGACGAGCAAAGGCAGAAAGGACTGGTATTCCCATGCCAAGCCAGCAAATCCAGACCACTGCTGTGTGCTCTCCTTTCCAGAAGGGTTTTGGCTGAGGTTTAGAGAGGAGAAGACCAGCTCGCTGGGATGGTGAGGCCAGGACACGAGTGTGAAGGGATGTGTGGGAACGGGGTGGACACTGGGAGATGTGTGAGATGCTGAGTGGGGGTCAACACAGCGACAAAACCCAAATAACCCAGTAATAAAGGAGGAACGACTCCATCTACTCATGGGCAGACTGGTCAGGTGTCACAACAAGACGATAAGGAACGAAATTTCCACCAAGCGACAGCCCCAGTGACACGGATGCTGTAACACCCCAGAAGGGCCCCCAGCGCACGGTCCTGCCTGGCTGCCCTGCACAGGGGCCAAACCGAACCCTAACACAGCAGGTAACCAGTGCGTTAGTCAGCAGCCTAGTCTGCCATTACCCCAATTAGTTAAAAAGTAATTAAAGATTGCTATGAAACTGAAGATGAATACAATCGAGTTGGGACAGAGGGAGAGTCAGGTCCCTGCAATCTATTAGCATCGCTTGAGGAGTTTGCTCCCATTAGATACTGCTGCAGCCAGGAGCTTAGCAGGGTTCAAAAGTAGATTAAACATTCATACAGATAATGAGAACATCCTGTTACATTAGATAAGACATAAAAAAATAAAGGCTAGACACTCCAGTGCCACGAGTCATTCATTACCCACCAGCTGATGGGGGCAAGGAAGAAGTTTCTCCAGCAGAGCGGGTGCATCCACCTTCCATGGAAGCAGTGAGCCCGGAGCATCATTTTGGGGAGGGATGTCACAACGGGGCTGCCTTCGCAACCAATGCACGCAGAAGGGCCCAATCTTGCATGTTGCCAGGATAACATGTGTGCGCAAGTCCCTTAAACTAAAGGCAAATGAGCCAAAGATATTTCCTAGATGCTTATCACCACTCCTGGCAACTTCTGATGGACACAACAGGACTGGACACAGCTCATACCAGACCTGAGAGTTGGAACCTCTTTTTTAAATCACTGGCTGAACACCGCTTGGGGAAATCTCCCCCTCCTTTCCAGGTGGGGCCTTAATGCACCTGGGAAGGTGGAGAAAAACCCAGGAGGACTCTGGGTCTCTATTTCGAGCAGGACGGAGGTGCTCCCGGCCAGCATCGCTCCTCAAGGGATGGTGCCATTCCCAGCCGTGCTGCGGAGCTAACAGGGGAACGCTGGGCAAAGTTCAGAAATACCGAGTCAAATTCCTCGATGCTCACAAGCATCTCTTCGGATATGTTTTCTACGTGCCCAGCCAGCTCAGTATGAGGTTGCAATGCTCCAAGAGCTTCCAGCCCCAGGAACTCCACCGAGCAGGTTTGCTTTGTGGACACGGGACAGGGAAGCTCTGCAGCCTGTTTAAGAGAAACAGCCTCATGAGGCCATTACTAAGGTCCAAATAACTAACAGATGCACAGCTCCAAAGCACACACCTAGAATTCACCAACTAAGCAGCAAAATCACAGGACTTCGGCATTGCACGTGCCTTGCACAAGCATCTCAGCTTGACATGCAGGCAGATGCATCCCCAGACATAGATACCTGACATCTCAGAGAGCTTTGGGGCAGGAGCAAGGACTGCAAGAAACATCTCAGACATACCCCTGGAGAGCTCTGCAGACCAAGGAGCATCCACACCCCACAAATACCCCCTCTCCCTGCACTGGCAGCTGCAGACCCGTTAGCAACAGCCCACACATGGTGGGGGGAGAGCAGCTGCCCCTTGTGAAATAATCATCACCAGACCCTGCCGGCACCTCCTGCCCAGCCAGGACCAGCCCAGGAAGGGGTGAGGACATCATCTCCACGAGCATCTCCTGCCCCGGTTTGCCGAGGCTGAAGCAGCGGTTGGTAACGTGGCTGCTGGGGAATGTTCTGGCTCAAGGTTTTTTTTCCCCTTTGTGAAAATGCCAGTTCTTGGAAACCGCAGCATCTCCAGGGAAGATGGTAGCTCAGAGATGCTTCCCTGGACTAGAACCGAAAATTCTACTGAAACCAGGACCTGCATGAGAGAGGCTGAAGGGGGTCCCAAGGTGGGATGAGACCTGCCGTCACCATCCCCAGCAGACACCAGAACTTTGGGGATGCTGTTGGAGCCCCTGCTGTGAGGAATAAACCATCCAGAGCTTCCAGCCAGCCTCGGGCTGGCAGTAGCTGTTTCGTGTCAAGCATGAGGACTTACCTCCTTTCACTGCTCACTGCTTGGTTACGGGGTCACTCTCCAGTCTCCCCAGGCCAGGGACCTGCTGCCAGCCCTCCCACCCCTCCATCCAACAGAAACGCTGCAGAAGCTGCTGTGCAGAGGTCAGATGTCAGCTGAGATGCCAAATACATGTATTTTTAACTCGTACGGGGACACACAGGGCAGGCAGCGTTTCCTTCTCCAGCCAGGCCAAGCAGCAGCGGGATGCTCCTGCAGGCAGGGCTCTGGAGAGCCAAACCCTTGCCAGGTGATGCCGTTTTTAACACAATGGCCACATCGGCAGAGTTTCGGGGAGCCCACTGCACACATACAGCATCGCTTCTCCCCCCAACACCCCGAGATCGTGGCTGTGAGAGAGGGCCCACAGAGAAACCAAGAGCAAAAGCCAGCAGGGCCGAGGAGCGAGGCCAAACGGGTGGAGCGTCCCCAGGGCAGGCAGCTGGGGCTGCAGGCAGCAGGGACAAATGGCCACTCCTTGCCCAAGCAGCCTCAGCGGCTCATTCACAGATTTCGCTGTCCCTGAGTCACTGCCCTTCAAACGCCAGCAGAGCCGAGCTTCCTCTGAGCAGAGCTGGGCATGAGCCGCATCCTAATGGCATCGCGGGGACAGCGGGGACGGCCACCGGCAGCCAGGGGTGTCCTGCGCTCCTGCCTCTGCTGCAGGCAGCTCTGGAGCTGGGCAGCACAGGAAAAGCCTCGTGGGGCATCTGGGCTGGGGCTGTTCCGAGGAGACTCCGCTGGGGCTGCTGCGCGGTACCCAGGGGAGGCCGGGCGGTGCGCGACCCCTCCCCTGCACAAAGGGCTCCTTTCCTGACGCAAACCTGCCCATCCCTGCACAGGGAACATGTGAAGCCCTTTGCGTGGGCAGGTCCAGCATGTCCTGGGTTCAGGCGGACACCACATGCATCCTCTTCCCCCTCTTGGTGCTCAGCTACAGGGGAGGCGCAGCCTTGTCTCCCGCGGCACACAAGGATGCTCGCACGGCTGGCAGTCCGTGTGACGCTAGCAGGTCCCTCTGTCCGTGGGGACAGCGCGTATCACTGCCTGTTATGAAAAGTAGCATCGCAAGCTGTCCCCATTCGGCCCGCCCCAGGCAGCTGGCGGCCATGGATGTGTACAGCAAGTGGGGACCACGGCGGGGGGTTGTGTCGTTTTACCAGGTCACACATTTGGCCGATACCGTCACACACGCTGCTGAGCCCACAGACTCCCAGCAGGACCACGGCACGTCGGACGCTTTCCAAAGAAGCACCGTTAGCTGCTGAAGCATCACGCTGCGTTGTCACGGCTGGAGCTGAGCCTGCTGCTCCGAGGAGCTCAGTCCACCTCACTGGTGAAGCCCCCGTGGACTTTGTGCTCACGGTTACGCCCCCGTGGACTTCGTGCTCCCCGGGACGGGCGCAGGCAGAGAAGAACCCGGACTCGCACACATCCAGCCCAGCGGGGACAGCAACAGGCGCTGGCGCCTGCGTCACTTGTAGCTACTCGGTGACAGTTTGATGGAGACAGATCTCTCGCCCTCCCTCACACTCTTCCCTGCACCGTTTGCCAGCCTGCCTGTTGCTGCACACAGACTCGCTGCCTTTATAAACTTCTATTTTTTCCCCTTAAGTACCACTGGCAGACGTTAACAGACAACCAGCCCAAAGCAGGCAGACAAACACCTCTGAAAGCAGCGGTAAACCCCCCCATTCACTGGGGGAGCACCCCCCAGCCGATGCCCCCACCCCAGGCTGCTTGGCCCCGCAGCAGCCCTGGGGGTCCAGACACCAGGCACCCCAGATGTCCCGACCCCAAGCAAAGCTCAGCACTGTCCAAGCACCAGCTCAGCATCCCCCTTCCCACACGTCCCAGGCACCGCTGGCGCATTTCTGACACCTTGACGCTTTTTTTTTAAATTACAGAGCAAACTCTTTTCATAAACGAGTTTTTGGTTCTTTTGTTCTTCAGTCTTTGATGTCTCTTTTCAAACACCTTGGTGGCACCCGAGACAAGGTGCAGGAATCAGCTGGGAGCTGCGGCTGCCGTAACCGCACGCCAAAACTCACACAGCCCATTTGTTCAAATTCTTTATACAATTTACCCACATCTCTGTGCACGCCTGAAAAAACCTACCTTTGCTTATAGGGAATTGGTTTGTAATGCACTTGGCTGAGCTCGTGCAGGTGGCCTTGCCAAAACTGCCACATTACGGACTGCGCTGATCTGCTAGAATCACTCTGGAATTTACTCTGGAATGTTTTTTCACCTCATGAAGTGCCGGTAAAGCTCCAGCTCACGGGCCAGGCTTGTTCCTGAGCAGAAGCTGCAGGTGCAGCCCGCAGAGCTGCCTGGGTGCTGGGGAGCAGCCTTTGCCCCCTGGGTCCCTGCAGCACCCACCGGGTCAGTGATGCTGCAAGAGGGATCTGGCCCCCACCTGGGGTGCTGGGGAGGCGGCTTTGCCGTCAACCACTAGCAGATTTGCTACAAGCCTCAATATTCATGTAAACTGTAAGGTGGGAGCCTCGCTCTGGACTTGACATTTAAAAAAAAAAAAAGAGCAAGTTTTGCAATCCAGGCTTCGAGCCAGAGTGCACCAGGTTGAGCAGCGTCTTGGATAAGCCCAGCCAAACTCAACTCGAGCTGCTGCTGTGGAGGTGAAACGCTGCTTTGGTTCTTCCCAGAGGCTTCCCCAGCCCCGAGGTGCCCCCAGGACGTTGCCCTCCCAAAGCTTCCAGCCCTGCGGTGCTTGAATTTCCAGGAAGATGCTTCGTGGGGAGGGATGCTGAGCAGAGACGCAGATTGCTGATGCTGTTTTCGGCTAAACAGGAGCAAGAGAAACACATTTGCTCTCCAGGCACTCGGCGTGGGCTGTGCCAGGCGCGATGCTGCGGCACCTTGCAGCAGGGACCGGCCTCCATCTCTCACCGCATCACCTGCGCACCCACAGCGGGGAAAACACCGGCACGGCACGAAAGCCTCAGGACCGAAATCCTGCCCTGCCAGGCTCTCCCAGACAGGATAATGGGGAAACCAGAGGTGGAGAAACGGATCTGGCCAGGGCTGCAGCAGGATTCAACAGCCACTGGCCCACGCATGCAGAGAAACCTGGGTAATCTAATATAATTTGAGATGCTACAGGTCCTGTCCAGCCTCTGTTCCCAGCCCCGGCCCTGCAGCTCCCAGCTGTCAGCCCTTCTTTCTCCACAGCTTTGTTTCTTGCAACCTAATGAGTCCTTAATTCAGCTGGCTTTGTCCCATAGATCTTGATTTGCCCCAGTACCGGCGGGAGCGTGTACTTTTAGAAGAGCTCTCAGTAGCGGCTGTTGGAGAGGGAAATAGTACAAACCACTCTGCCTTTACAGAAGCAAACCCCTCATCTAGCGGCGGCTGAGCTGGAGCAACGCTGCTCTTTGCCGTTCAGAAAAAGGGAAGAACGGCAGAAAACAGCCATAAGCATCACACAGGGCTTCACTTTGGAGGGACGGGGATTTCTTCCTGTGCTAAGTCGTGCAAAGCCTGAGCCGACAGTTCCCCACAGATCCCGAGGGACATTCAGCTGCAGCATCCCCGTCCCCGTCCCCGGGCCGTGACCTCCTCAAAGGTCCCTTTGGAAGGATGTTACCAACGTGTCACCACAACCGCTCAGTGCAACAAGTTTGTCATGTCTTGTAGCCACAAAAGGTACAAGTCACGCAAGAAGAGGGGAGATGGAGGTAGCCTGCAGCTGCCCCCAACTCATTTAATGAATTTTTCCCTCTTACAGACAGAAGTATTTCCAGACAGACAAGTATTTTCCACCTTTTTATGTTCATCAGCACTAACCAGCACCAGGACAGAAGCCGGCACTTGGGTCGTCTTCACTGCACAAGGCAAAACGTATTTCGGAAGCTGGCTGGACCATGCGGACCCGCTTTGTCCCCTCCCTCCCCTGTCCGCACGGTGCCGGGGGACCTGCCTGCGGGGGCTGTGAGATCCAGCCTGCACAAAACCCCATCCCACGTGAAATGCAAACAAACAACAAACCCGAGAAATGTATTTTCATGTTTCACTGTCACTCAGCCATAGGGATTTTTGGTGTTAGTTGTAGGAGTAATAAGTAAAACACTTCTATAGTATGATTTGGAAGCTGTCAGCGCTGCACGGGAATAACAACAACGTACGCAGAAGAGTGGGATCTGTCTGGGGATTATTTCCAAGCAGAAAATAAAAAGGCCTGGGAGAGTATTACAGCAATGAGTAATCTAAGCAGCTGAGTTACAGAGACCCCATCATTTCACAGCATCTCTGTTTCCTGCAGCTCCCAGGGAGACGTTGGCACAGCCTTCCCCCAGCATTCCCCAAGCTCCGGGCACGGACAGATCCGAGGTTTGGACACTCGGGATGTGCTGCTCACCCCCAACAGCACCCGCCTTTCCCCTGAAACTGGGGTTTTATGAAGAGGGAGTGATGGGACTCACAGGTCTCCTGAACGTTCAGCCGCTTCCAAGTTTTTAACCTGCTGCCGTAAAAAGGAACCAGCTGCTCCGGCGGGGCTTTTGTTGTTGTTTTAAAGCAGAAGCCACAAAGAGCCAAAATCAGCGGGGCGATCCGGCTGCCACAGAGCTCCGCGTGTGCTGCTTATCGAGCCGCACGGCTCCTCGGGGAGGGGGCTGGGGGGGGCTGCGTGGCTCTGCAGAGGGAGGCTGCGTGCAGGTGAGCTGGAGCTGCTTTGCTTCCCCGCCTCCGTTTTTCCAGCCGCTCCAACAGAGCAGGCAGGCTGTGAATGGGAGGCAGCCGCGCGGTGCAGGACCACGCACAGTCCCCTGCCGCACACACACACATCCAGCCCCAGAAATTGTATTTAAATCCCATTTACCCAGCTCCAGGGCTCTCTGCAGCCAGAGTCCTGCTATGAGGATTTTGCAGGAGCCGCTCACGCTGGCTGAGCTGTCTATTCTGTTTTCCTCCACTCCTCTCCTATTTTGCTGTCATTTGCTCTCCTACGTTGTTACCATTGAGCGATAGCTCTCTGCTGTCGCTTACAAGCAGGTATTCACATGGGCAGCGCGTAGCCGCAAGTCACCTCAGAAAATGCAGTATTATTCAGCATCTGGATAGGAATTACAAATTCAGGCTGCTTTAAAAATCCCGCCAGCTGGATTTTCCAATGCAACGAGTAATTACAGCCCCTGTTGAAGTCCAAAGGACTCGAAATCGGGCCAAAACTTGCTCGTCACCACCACGCCGGATGAGTTTTGCGTTAGCCTCATTTCACAAATGAGGAACAGCCACTAAGAAGGCGAGGGTGAACCTCGCAGCCGTGGAAGTCTAAAGGCACCTAAATGCATATCAAATCACCTTAAATAAGTGGCGCGATTTTCACGACAGACCGAAACGAGCGGGAGCCGCAAGGGCTCAGGCCGGTTTGTGCAGACTCGGGCACACACTGGGAATGTCCTAGGTGAGCGCGGACAGGCCGGCTCTGCTGCTTGTGCCCTCCTGTTGCTTCCCAAACGCCGCCTGTGAAATGGAAAAGCTGGTACTCACAAATACTCTAAGGATGCAACCGTCACCGTGACACAGAGTGAGCTGGGAGGTCAGTGCCTTGCTGCTGCTACCTGCAGCTCTGCATCTTCTAAGCTCGTTTCCTGCATTCTCATCAAGGATGTTAAGACCAGGGACACTTAATGAAGACTCATCTGAGCATGGCGCCATTTCTAGATGCTTTACAGCCCATGGCAACGTCCTTGCCCAAGACACAAAGGTAATGATTAGTTTCTTGTCTTTCTTTGCTACTCTCTCTAGGTTTTTACACCAGTGAGCACAAGCCAGACTCAGTGCTAAGCCTGAAGCGAGGGCATCTGTACAGGCTACAGGAGACGGTTCGGGAAGCCCCCGCTTCTGCTGCACCCCTGGAAACATAAGCACAATACCTTCATTTGCCGTGGAAGGGGAGCAGCAGGGCCAAACCACTCGGTGCCGGCTGAATACTACGTACCTCTGAAACCGCGGGGGGAATTTGGGCAAGCAGATTGCAGTTACCTGGCCTGGCACTGGCCCAGAACACCGGCCCTAGCTCCTTTCCAAAACCAGCTCCTTACAAAAGCAATGCAGAAGCGTGGGCCTGAGAGTGGTGGCCAAGATCTCGCCAACGTGTCCTTGATGAAAGGCACCACCTCGGTGTCCCCAGCGCCGCACCCCGGCGCTTTCCCAGGGGACAAGCACCACACCAAGAGCCACCCATACTGCCACTGCGGCTCCAAGTGTCCCTCAAAACTGTCCCAGAAGAGCAGTGGCCAAGCACCACCCTGCCACCGTCCCTCTGGGATGATGCTGTAACACACCCCGCTGCCTCTCCCGCAAGACACGGCTCCGAGAAAGGGAAGGCAGGTTTAATTCCTGAGACCATCACACTCCCCCAAGGTGATGTCCGGAGGGAGTGCGCATAGGTGAGCCAGGCAGCCCGGAGCAGGGGGAGGCTGGTGAGAAGGCAGGGGAGCGCCCAGCAGAACCGCTCTGGACCGAGATGCGACCGCAGCTCTCGCTTTGGAAAGGAACAGCACCGCGCTGAGGCTTGATCTGACTGATGCTTGAGGAGGCAACCCATTTGCTTTCGGAACATGGACTGGGGATGGTCAGCGATACTGCGGGGAACGCCAAGGGGGAGGCACATCCCAGCACCCCCAGCCTGTCTCCCTGTGGAGAAGGGGTGGAAGGGCTGCAAAGCAGCTGCTGTGTGCGGGAAGGGGCTCCAGCACCGCGATTCATCTCAGGTCACCGCTTGCCTCCACACCTCAGCTTGGTGATGGCCAGGCAGAGCCCTGGGCTGCCGCAGCCCCACGCAGCACCCTTGGCAGCAGCAGCAGGCCAGAGGCAGCGGTGAGGGGCCCTGCACCTCCCTGGCTCACCCAGCGTGTGCACGGATGTATGTGCATGCGTGCGCATGGATGTACGTTCCTGCACACACCTAAGGCGGTGCAGGCGAGGCTGGCAGGGAGCACGGTGTCAGGAGGTGCGTGAGCGCACGCACGCCCCGGCCAAGCCCCGCTCTGCCCTCTCGCTCCCACCGCCCCGTCCCGGCTGCCCCAGGGGCTCGGGACCCATCGCACCGGCACGGCCGGGCTGCGGCTCGGGGGGCAGCGGGAGACCCCCAGCCCGCGGGCAGGCGTGCGGGCGGGAGGGTCGCAGCACCCCCCTGCAGCCGGGACCCCCGGGGCTCGGTGGGGCTGCCGGACGGCACGCAGCTCACCCGGCGGCACGCACAGCACCCCTTCCTACCTTGCAGTCCGTCAGGCAGGATCTGACCGAGTACTCTTCCGATTGCAAGTACTTCTCCAGCAAGAGGTCGAACTCCTCGTATTTTTCCTGAGCGTGTTGGTCCAGCCGCTGGTACGCCTGGACGCAGCTGCTACAGGCCTCCCCGCCCAGCGCCCCGGCCGCGGCCACCATCAAGTCCACCATGAGGTTGTCCACGCTGCAGTCCAGGCCGTCCGGGCCGGCCATCTCCCGCAGCAGGTCCCAGATCGTGTAAGTATCACAAAAGGAGAGGTTGAAGTTCCTAAAGTAAGCCTGCAGGAAGGTCCTCTTGGAGGAGGGAGAGGCGAAGAAGGGGGCGACGACGGCGGCGGCGGCGGGGGGCGAGCGGAGGGGAGCCCCGGCCAGGGAGCCCCGCGGCCGCTGCAGGGCGTGCAGCCGGGCACAGGCCGAGTCCAGGTCGCCGCGGGCGGCGGGGCAGGGGCCGGCGGGGCCGGGGGCCCGGCTGAGGTTCCCCAGCAAGGCCTCGCAGCTGCCGCCCGCCGGCTCGGCCGCCAGCAGGGCCCGCGGCCCGCGGCTCCGCGCCCGCCCGGCGCCGCTCCGCTCCCGCGCCCGCAGCTTGGCCCCGGCGCAGAGCCACAGATGGTCGGAGAGGAGGACGGTGAAGAAGAGGAGCGAGGCCAACGAGAGGCGCCATTTCTGCGCCCGCTCGGGGTCGGCCACCGGCTTGTCGCTGCGGCGCGGCGCGCAGCACACCGCCCCGCCGCCGGCGCCCCCGCGGGGGTACATCCAGGCGCCGCGGATCATGCTGCGGGGGCGGCGCGGGGGGGAGGCGGCGGCGGCGGCGGCGCCGGGGGGGAGCGCCGCGCTGCCGCCGCTGTCACCTGCGGCCGCCGCGCCGCGCCGCCGCCGCCGCCATGCCCGCGCCCCCGCCTACAGGCCGCCGCCGCCGCCGGCCGCCGCGCCGCCCCGGCCCCGCTCCCGCTGCCCGCCCCGGCCGCGGAGCGCCGGCCGCCGCTCGGGGGCATGCCCCGGGCCCGCTCACTCGGCTTTCCGCTTCCCCGTCGGCTGCGCCAGCTGCCGGGCCCCGCCGCGCCCGCCGGGCCCCATTGCCCTCAGTCTGTCGCCATCTTCGGCCGCGCCGCCAACACCTTGAGGAGCCGCGGCGCCCTGCGCCTGCGCGCCCGCCCGCGCCCCCCCCGCCGCCCGCCGCCCGCGCGCGGCCCGGCCCCGCGGCCCCGCCGGCCGCTCGGGCACCGGCAGGTGCCGTGGTGCTGAAGGACAGCTCCGCCCGCCGCTGCCGGCCGCGCCGCGGGCAGCGCGCCCCGGGGAGCGGCGGCGCCTGCGGGTGCCCCCGCCGCCCCCGGCAGCGCCGCGGTTGTCCCGGCCTCGGGCCCCGGGCAGAGCCCCGTTGTGCCGGTACGGGACGGATCCTGCGCCGGGAGGGGTCGTGGGGCGCTCAGCCAGCGGCGGGGGACGCGCTGCCCGCGGGGTCGTGGGATCACAAAACGTCCCGGGTCGCAAGGGACCCACAAGGGTCACCGAGTCCAACTCCCGTCCCTGCACAGGACAGCCCCAAAATTCACACCGCGTGGTCGTACAGCTCTCCCGTGGCAAACACACGCTGGATGTCCCCTGGGTGCTTGCCGCCTGCTCACCCTCTGCCCCGACAGACCCCAAAAGAGCCTTAAACAATTCATTTCTGGGTCACCAGGAGTGACGCCTGAACAGGTACAGTTACTAAGAGGAAGCCAGCTTCCAGGGAGCATCACTTATTTGTGTCCCAAACTCTGTTTGCACCCTAATAGAGACTTCTTGGGCTAGCTAAACGAGAGACTATTAGCTTACTGGAGGCAAAAAACAGAGCTCTGCAACATGAAACCCTGCCCAGAGCAGAGTAGCAGGCAGAGCCTGCTCTGAGCTTCCTTCTCCGTCCATGAAGCCATCCTCACCCTCGGACACTAACCCGGCTGTGGGAACTGGTTCAAGTGTTCCTGTTTCTGGGGTTTTCATCAAGCTCTGTCCCAAAGTGAACCAACTCTTTAATGCTGGAGCTGGTCGTCCGGGCTCCCCCAGGCTGACCCGGGTAGGGTCCCACAGGCACAGGGAAAGTCACTGGAGGCTTCGTCCTTCTCCCGTTTGTCAGCCCGACCTGTGAGAAGAGCGAGCCCAGCGGGAAAGGGAAGTTTGTACTCAACAGTTAGCTCTGCTCTAGCTGAGGCACTGAGGTGAGAAAATATCTGGTGTAGAGCCAGGAGAGGCTTTACAGCTGGAACGAACAAATGTTGAACATCACTGAGAGTGATATAAGGAAAACCACAACCCGGGCTGGAGACTGGGCTCCTCTGAACCGTGCTGCAACACTGGAGCGCAGGGCAGAGCTCGGGGGCAGGTTCCCTCTGACTCTCCCACCCCGTCCCTTCCTGCTCCTTGCCCAGCTGGAATGGAGGAGATGCTGGAATAGCTGAGAGCGCTGTTCCTGCAGGTCTGGGGTTTCTCTGGTGGAGTTCCTTTCCTGGGCCTGCCTTGTACCCACAGGATACTACCAAGGGTCGGGTCACTGGAGCCGTTATTCTGGAAAGAAATACTGACTGTGCTCCCTCTGCATGTGCAATAAACCAGCTCTGATACCCCAGGCACAAATGCCTCGCTGCCACGTGAGCAGTGTGGGAGCAGCTCCAGTGACCATGCTCCGCAGGCAGAGCTCTCTGGGGTGTGAGCAACGGGTGGGAAGCACAAAGCTGTGACCACAGCAACTTCTGGCAGCTGGGAATGGAGCTCCAGCCTGCCTGGCAGGGCCATGTCGTGCTTTATGATGGGAAACTGAGGCACCGGGCACATGGAGACAAACTCAAGTAGCCTGAGCATACTTGGTGCAGGCTCTGGACACACCAGCAGGGACCTCAGCTCCCTAAGCTGGGCTGCCTGGCCAAGGCACAGCAGTCTCTGGCCTCCAGTTTAGTCTTTCATACTCCTGACAAGCTGCATTACCCAGGGGCTTTCACCTCCCCATGGTGAGGTGATGCTGTTTCAGCCCAGAGAGGTTTATGTTTCATGCTGTGCAAACCCAAAGTGGCTCAGGGAGAGCGCTACACGCAGGAGCGCAGCAGCAGAGTGTGTTGTCAGGGCTAAAAATTGCTACCAGGGACAATAACAGAGCCCTCAAAGCCTTGCATGCCCCGTTATGGCTGACACGGAGTGCCAATGTCCTTCAGTCCTGGCTGCTGGAGGCAGGTCCTTCCCTTCCAGTGCTCTGTGTGCTGGTGCTGGGAAGCTCAGCACAGGAGGGGATGTGACATCCCACATTCCTGGAGCTGGGTTTGGTGGCTAGGCAAACCAAAGGCTAGCTGGCTCCCAGCTAAGCCCAGTGCTTTAGGTGCTATTTCTGTCAGCAGAGGGGGTGTTCTCTTCCTCCCGTCTCCAGCGGGGAGCTGCTCTTCAAACCTCTTCCATGCCTTTTCCTGCATTTCTCCCCAAATCCCCACTGTTCCTATCCTGTTTCAGCTTTTTCCCCAGCCAGAGGACTCTGCTCTCTTTCTGCCCCTGCACTCGCCATGAGGCTGAGCTCAGCCCCAGCTTCCCTGTGTGCTCATGCAGGGCTGTGACGGGAGCTCATCACTCCCATCCCCTTTGGGAGCAGTTCTCCACCTATATCCTGCTCAGCATCACCCAGCTGAGAGGAGGCTGCGCCAGCGCTGCCCTGTTTGGTGACAGGCTCTGTTTCCAGGGCACAGCGCTATTTCCACCTGGGAGTTTCCCCTTGCTGGGAAAACATTAACTGCTCCTCCCACTCACTGCTCTCGCATTGTAAAAACAGCCGTCTACACATGACTGTTCAGGAGAGAACGGGTTCCTTTGCTCAGCCTTCCTCGGCTTTCTCTCCATTTACTGCTGCTGCTGCTGGTATTCAAAGGGCAATGTGGTTTATGTTTTTCTTACACCAAGCAGAGATGCATGGCCTCAGAAGTCTTCCCTGGGGAGCACCAGCACCCTTTGGGGATTTGTAGAGTTCCCATCATTGCCTGATGCTAATCAGCTATCTGACTAATGAGGCAGACCCTCAGATGGGGAAGAAAGTTGCCACCAGCATCAGGCCAGTGTTTTCTTACCACGTGCAGCAGCTGACAACACTTGTCCTGGTCTTTGCAAAGGGCTCCTCACAGTGCACTTTTGTGGGATCTTGATGCTTTACTGGGGAAGGCAAATTATTAACCACAAGAGGACGTGGCCCAGATGCCAGAAGAAGGGATGAGGAGGAGAACCCAAACTCCAAACAGCTTTCATAAGCGCTGGGGCACAGACATCCTCAGGCAAAGCCAAAGCACCTTGAAGAGATCCCAGAGGCTGACACTGCTGAGGTCTCAGGGATCTCCTAAGGGATTCCCCCAGTGCAGGATGCTTTGCTGCAGCCAGAATGCAGCTGAGGTTGCAGACAGAGGCCCTCAGAGCTCCTCAGCCACAGCAGCCCTTGCTCTGATAGCAAGTAAATCAAGTGCAACCAGATGTAACAGCCAGAAGGTGGGGAAGAAGTGGATGAACATCCTGGCCCTTCCTCCATGGAGGCTGGGGAAGGCTGGTGAGCCGTGCCTTGTGCCCAGGGTTTGCCACTTCGGTTTCAGACCTCGGGAGTCCCCTGCCCAACGTTGCCCATGGGACCCGTTTGCTCTTGCCTGGGGGACGGCCGGGGCAGGGAGGGAGGCTCAGGGAGCCCCTTCTCTGGGGACACTCCCCGACCTCACCCCACCAGCACTGCACAAACCGCTCTCATTGACAAATCCTCATCATCCCCGGGCTGGCTCCATGCCCTCTCGACCTCGGTGGCCCTTGCTCAGTGCCACTTGGCTGCATTTCTAGACATACCCAGGATGATGTCAACAGCATCCAGCCCTGCTTCTATACGGCCCTCCTGGGAAAGCCTGCGGACCACACAGCCGAGGTGCTGGCCAAACCTGCCAGGCTCCTTGGGCAAGGGCTCCTATTGCTTCAGCTCCCAAACAATGGGTGCTGGCGGGAGCTCTCAGCTGGCCTCCAGGGTTGGTTTTCCCATCAGGCCCCACAGCTGGTGTCACCATGTCACCTCTCAGCACAGCCCTGTGCCCGGGGACCTGCGATACACAGGCCAGGAGGAGGCTGCCTTGCACCTCTTGCTGGGAATGGCCGTGTCCACATCTCGCTCCTCTCAGGGAAGAGGGGAGCTGCTGGGTGCAGCGAGCATGAGGGAACCCATGGGACTGGGCTCCCAGGACCACCGGTGCTCCCAGAAGGGTGGATGCAATGGTGGCACCTTAACTAGAGCCTGTGCCACTGATGAAAGGAGTTCACCAGCTGCCTGAGACCTCACACACTTGTGTTGAGCCAGCGCAGTGCTGCACCAGGCTGGGGAGGAGGGTATGGCTGAGCTCCCCATCTCGCTGTTACCTGCCTCATTTGCTGCCCTCTTGCTGGGACCTTTTCTTGCATTATTCATGAGGGAGGATTTAATTTTGGGTTTGGTCCTACATTTGCAGGAGAAAGGCCATTCGGACCCCCCCCAGTGCCTCTCCCTTCTGCCTGCCCCACAGCTTTGCTGGGAGACTTTTGGCCCAGCAGTTGGGAACCCCTCGGACCCAGCATTGCCAGCTGCACAGGACAGTCCTCTCTGCCCAGTCTCTCCCAGTTGCTCAGTCTGCAGCCTGGGCGTCAAGGGGTGAAGCAGCCAGCCTGGCCCCAGACAGGTCTCTTCAATAGGATGGAGTGGGGATGGACAGAGACCATGAACTTAATTGAGGGCAGTAGCACTGGGAAGACAGAGTAGGCGCCTCCTGTGGGTGCTCCCTGTGTGAACCCCAATCTGTGTCCATCCCACACTGGGTCCTGCCACCCTGTACCCCAGTACGGGCCAGAGATCCCCACATCAGAAGGGAGCAGGGCTGGGGTGGGATGCAGCACACTGCTCTCCCTGCAGACCTCCCACCAGTGCCTTTCCCATTGCTTCCCTGATGTTTCTTACCACCTCCTAGAAGAGACAGGGATGCACATGCTTCACCAGGGTCCCTACACTTACCTGGTAGGAGAGATCTCCAAGTCTCATGCTGTTTCAGGCTCTATCACACCATCCTCCCCACCTGCTGTCCCCCACCATCAGATGATCCTGGGTTCAAGGGGTGAGGAGTGCGGTGACAAAGGTGGCATAGCATGCCACGCCATGTGGCTCCAGCCTCTTGCAGCCCCATGTTGCTCCCAGCTGTGAGCACTCCGAGCAAGGGAGGGGAGCAGGGAGAGGGTTTTTACAGCCCGCAAAAGCAGATGTTGCTAATTGAGCCTTTGAGCTGCATGCCAAGCCGTGGCATGGAGGCTCTGCCCGGGGTTTCAGAACGACTGCCAGGTCCGCTGGCTTTGAAGATGGTGGGGGTGGGAAAGGGGGTGGCCCCGCATACGTATCGGATCCGGCAGGCAGCCCACAGCCAGGCTGGGACACCTGGGACTCTTCTGGGGCCGGGGGGCTCATCCTGCTGGAGCAAAGAGCTCTGGAGTGAGGGTCCTGGCACCTGCACTGCAGCCACGGCTGGGCCAGGGCAGGGCAATGCCTCAGTGTAGGAGGGAAGGTGGTACCTGCAGGCACTGGTGGCTACTCTTTTCGCTTCTATTTTCTTCGATTGTTAAGGATGAAGAAGCCCTTGGTAGCAATGGCAGGTCCTGGAGCTGCCTAGGAAGGAGAGAGGATCTGAACACCTGACTTGATCAGAGCATCCTCCCCGGCAGCCTGGATGCTGGCCGGAACCCACAGCCGATAAGAACATGGCCACCCCCTGCTCCCCACCCCCTCCCATGTACCTTTGCTCACCTTTCTGGACACACTCGGTTAGAGCCCCAGTTTATCTCACCAGTGCTCAATTCTGGCCAGGGAACTGGCTGTGTTGGTGCTTTCGGTCCCTGCTGGCAGCAGTCGCTGTCTGTTCCAGCAAGGCGAGCTGAGCATGAGCCATTCTCACAAAAAGAAAGCCCTTGAGGTGCTGGAGCGAGTTGAGAGAAGGGAACGGAGCTGGTGAGGGGCTGGAGCACAAGGGTGATGGGAGCGGCTGAGGGAGCTGGGGGTTCAGCTGGAGAACAGGAGCTGAGGGGAGACCTTCTGATCTCTGACCTGCCTGAAAGGAGCTTGGAGCCAGGGGGGTCGGGCTCTGCTCCCCAGGAACAAGCGCCAGGACCAGAGGAAACGGCCTCAAGTTGCGCCAGGGGGGGTTGAGGTTGGATCTGGGGAACAATTTCTTCCCCAAAGGGCTGTGGGGCATTGGAACAGGCTGCCCAGGGCAGTGCTGGAGTCACCATCCCTGGAGGGGCTGGACAGACGGACATGAGGTTCTCAGGGACAGGGGGCAGTGCCGGGGTGGGTTATGGTTGGACTTGATGATCTCGAGGGTCTCTGGCAACCAAAATGGTTCTATGCGGTGACCCGGGTGCATACAGTCTCATTGCAACAGCAGATATCACCAGGCATTCGCCAATAAGAAAATCTCACCATAGCATCTCCCCACTCACTCTGGGCACCTTTTCTCCAGTGGGTCCAACACCAGCACAGCCCTTTGTCTGCATTTTCCAAGGTGGCCTCTGCAAAAGCAGCCCGGAGCACCTCGGGGTTACCGGGGCGGAGGGGGTGGGTCCGGCCGGTGAGGAACGGGAGGGGGCCGGGGAGGGAACGGGACGGGGCCGGGCCGGGGGGGGACAGGTCGCATCCCCGCCCGCCGCGGGCAGCACGAGCCGTCCCCAGCGCTCTGCTGCCCCCGCGCGGGCCGCCGCCGCCTCTGCGCCCCCCAGCCCTGCGCGGAGCTTTTCGGGGGGTCCGGTCCCCCCGCACCCCGTTGTGCTCCTGCGCTGTCCGTCCCCTGCCCTGGCTGCTCTGCAAAGGGCCAGAGCGCTCACCCCACTCCGCAGCGTCTTTTTTGGCTCTTATTAAATAAAAGACAAGGGGTGCTGGGGAAAAGGTCCCGGGAGGAAAGGTAGAAACAAGGTTTTGTTGCAGCACAGGAGGAATTCAGCAGCACCCAGCCAGGGCCAGGGTCCATCCAGATAGGAAACCAAAGCCTCCAGGAGCCAGGGACAAAGCCAGAGCTGGAGATGAGCCAGGACGGGCACCCGCAGCCACCCCAGGGATCAGTTACCTGCACACTGAGGTCTATACTGGAGGCAGGTCAGAGATGGGGGAGTCCTCACCCATGTGAGGAAGAGGGTAATGGCCCCAAGCTGAGCTTAAATAGAGGTGCAGGCAGGTGTGGGGAGCCCCAGGTGAGGCTGCTCAGGGCCTGACAGCCCTGCAGTGCCCCAGGGGCTCTGACAGCCCTGTCCCTCCGCCCCCACCCTCTCCACTGCCCCCTCACTCTTCTTCTCATTTCCCCATCCATGTGCCTGTGCCGGCTCCCCACGCACTGTGCAGGTAGCTGCTGCATCCCCCTGCCCCCGCCATCACCTGTGCCAGAATAAAAACCTCCCCCAAAAAAGTGTAGAGACAGAGGTAAGTTGGAGGTCGAAAAAGATTGCAGGCTGAAAAAGAGTAAGAGGCAAAGAAGAAGTTGGAGGCTGAAAAAAAGTGGTGGACAACAAAAAAGTGGTGATCAAAATAAAAGTGGTGGGCAAAAAAGTTGGAGGCTGAGGAAATAGTAGGGGAGTCTGGGGCTGAAAGAGTCTGATGAATAGTGGAGATCACTGAGGAACAGGAGGCTGAGAAGGAGCAGGAGTCTAAAGAAAAAGTGGAGACCATTACAAAGAGTAGAGGCTAATGAAAAGCTGAGGCCAAAGGGGGGTAGAAGACCATGAGAGAGGGGACGGTGGGAAAAAAAAAACGCAAAGGGCAAAGAGTGGGATGCTGAATAAATAGCGGAACTCCCAAAAATGTGGGAGGCTGAAAAGTGGGAAATGTGTCTTGGTGGGGCAGAGCTCCCTCCTTGCCTGCCCTGCCTGGCATTGCCCTACCCAGCCCTGCCCGCCCGGCCCCGGCCCCACTGCCCCGTGTCATGGAGCCGGGCGTGCACTAGAGGACAGCCGAGCTCCACGCAAGAGGTTTGGGCAGGAGCCGCAGCAAACCCTGCCCTGCCCGCCAGCACCCTGCCCGCCAGCACCCTGCCCGCCAGCACCCTGCCCGCCAGCCGGCACCCCCAGCCCGCGAACACCCTGCCCACGAGCACTCTGCAGCCCCGAGCATCCCCACAGCCCCGAGCATCCCCACAGCCCAGAGCATCCTTACAGCCCGGAGCATCCTTACAGCCCCGAGCATCCCCCCAGCCTCGAGCATGCTTACAGCCTCGAGCACCCCTGCCAGCCCTCGGCATCCCTGCCAGTCTCAAGCTCTCTTCCAGCCCTGAGCATCCCTGCAGGCCAGAGAAGCCCCTGCAGCCCCAAGCTTCCCTGGCAGCATCCCTGGGTGGTGGATGCCCCATCCCTGGAGACATCCCAGGCCAGGCTGGACGGGGCTCTGAGCAACCTGAGCTGGTGAAGATGTCCCTGCTCATGGCAGGGGTGGCACTGGGGGAGCTGGGAAGGTCCCTTCAACCCAAACTAATCTATGATTCTATGACCTATGATCCCTGGCAGCATCCTCCAGCCCTGCACACAGCCCAGCCTCTCGCAGGGCTCCCAGATCTCCCGGACCTGGAGGCTGACGGTCCTGGGGCCACTTGCTAAAACCCTGCTGAGCAAGTCATGGCAAAGGTGAAACCGGGGGGAATTTGGTAGTTCTGCTTGTGTGGGGGGTTTAGAGAGCCTTGCACTTTATTTAAATCCAGAACTGGGAGTGTTACTTTGGAGGAAGCAGTTGTGAAGGTTCCCACTCACAGCTCTGCCCTGGAGCTGCTGCGGTTGCATAGTAAATATGGGAAATGTTCCCTTTCTCCTCGGCTTCAGGTTGGATGGGGTGGGGGCCTCTGCGGGCTGGGGATCTGCAGCAAGCCCTGCTGCCAGCAGCTGCTGCTGCCTTAAAATCAAGGAAGAAGAGCAGGATCTGGGAAATCCCAACCATGCATGGTCTGTCCCCGCAGAGGTGGCTCCCAGCCTGTCCCAGGAGCAGCAGAGCCCGGCTGCAGCCGGAAAGTGTTTCTTGATGCTTAACCTCCACGTCATCCGGTCCTCCATATGGACATGGGCAACCATGTCCCCCTGCGCTGGCACTAGCCCGTCCTCTTCCCGCACACCCATCGCATCTTCCCTCCTCTGCTGCTCTCGTCCCCAGGCCGTGCAGGGGATGGGTCCCCTTGCGTGGTGGCCACCGTGGGGTGGGCAGGGCGGGGGGGGGCAGGGTGCACGGACGCTGCTTGGGGTGAGCAGAGCAGCTGTGTTTACTTTCCATCTGCTGGAGGGGAAAAAACAGGGGATTTTTTTTTGTTGCTGCTGCTGTTATTTCATTTTATTTTTCTTGAGGCTTTGTGTGTCCTTCACCAGCCAGAAACCCTCATGTAAACATCCTGCCGTTTCACCAGGAGGAGAGAGCGTGGTGCTGGAGGAGGTGTCATGCTCCTGCCTCCCTCTCAGCAGGGCTGCACCCCCGCGCCCCCCACCATAGAGACAGGGGGCACAGGAGGGTGCTGACGTGCCCTGGGTGGGTGCACAGGGAGCCCCATGGGTCCCTGAGAAAGCAGGAGACACCGGGGCTGCAGCTTGCTGTTGGTGCCAGCCCTGAGCACAGCATCCGACAGCCGAACACCCTGCCAAAAATGGGGTAGGGGCTGCCAGGGGCTGTCCAGGCTGGCTGGGGGGTGAGGAGGGTGTTGGGGTGGTTTTGGGCAGGGGGAAAGCAAGAGGGGGTGTCCTGGGGGCAGGGGGTCGGGGTCCCCAGGGGAAGCCCCCAGCCTGTGTGGCACCTGCTGTATCTGTGCACAGAGGAGGTGGCAGCGGGTCTGAGGGGGGGTTTGGAGGTCGGCGGGAACATAACCCCCCCACAACCTCATTGCACAGCTCGATCTCCCTCCATCCATTGGAAACACCTCGGGCGCCACCTCCTTGCTGTGCTCTCGACACCCCGTCACCTCCCTCCATGTCAGAGCCAGGGCAGCGGCTCCGCATCATGTCATTCCCAGGGCGAGGGACATGGGGGACATGGGGGACACAGGGGACACGGGGGACGCGGGGCAGGGAGCTGCAGTGCTGGTGGCAGACAGCTCCAGAAGAATGCGGTCAATCGCTTCCTAAAGATTTGTGAGCCCTCCCGCTGTGCCTGTGCGGGAGGCGAAGGGAAGGTCCTCGGCACACACCACCGTCTCTGCCAAGGCTTAATCAGCAGGTTTGTTCCAAGTTGTGGCCAGCCTGATTAATCCAGGCTGTCTCTGCTGGGATGCTGATTTCAGAGCCTGCTGCTGAGAGCAAATTTCTGGCTATTATGCACATAAAATTGTTCAGGTTCTGGCTGAATTATTGATGTCCTGGGAAACGGAGCAATACCTCAGTGGGACCGATGCTAATGGCTTGCGGTGGTGCTGATGCTCCTCTGTGGGTGTCAGAAGGGCTCAGGGGGCCTGGGACAAACCCCGAGGCTTGGAGGCACATTGGTCCTGCCAGGAGAGACGAGTCCCACTGCTGGCCCAGAGCATCATCGTCTCCAGCGAGGAGGAGAGGAAGCATCTGACTTGAAAGGCAACATCACCCTCCCGACCCCTGCGCTCGGGCCAACTCTTGACTCATTTAACATCATCTCCTTCTTGGCCAAGGGAATTCGGATGAGTGTGCTCAGGCGATGGCTGTAGCCCAGCTGCCTTTGCTCCTCGCACCCCGTAGGGGGGCCGGGGCTGGGCGAGCAGCCCCTGCTCCCGGACCAGGTTCGGTGACGGCGGCGGCTTTGGCTTTGTTTACACTGCAACTTCGGCTCTGGCTGGAGTTTGTTAAGGGGTCAGGCTGATTGGGTTGTTTTCCTGTACTTTACAATTTCCTATGTGGTACTTTAATAGACGTTAGGGCGCCTACAGCTACAGAGAGGCACTCTATTTTATTTTAGAAATGGAGGTAAGTAAAGAATTAAATGCACTCAGGCATCGCCTCCCCCTGCCCAGCCACCTCGCTCACTCGCTATCTCTCCGCAGTCCCTCACCAGCTTCCTCTGGCTTTGGGGAATCTTGTTTAAATGAACCACAATATATTTTTAACGAGGACTGTTAATTAGCCCTGGCCCCAGCCTGCTGCGCGCGGCTTCCTCGAAGCCGGGGCTCTCCGGAGCTGCTCAACGGAGCGTCTTTCCTTGGTGCAGACACCAAGATCTGAGAATCTTAGAATCACAGAATGGTTTGGGTGGGAAAGGACCTTCCCAGCTCCCCCAGTGCCCCCCTGCCATGAGCAGGGACATCTGCACCAGCTCAGGTTGCTCAGAGCCCCGTCCAGCCTGGCCTGGGATGTCTCCAGGGATGGTTCAGCCACCACCTCTCTGGCCAACCTGGGCCAGGCTCTCACCACCCTCAGGGCCAACAATTCCTTCCTCATGTCTTGATGAGCACCAAGCAAGTGGCTCTAAGCTCCTCCCTGGAGGATGCTCCTCTGGGAAGGGTCTTGCTGGAATCAGATGGTAGAGCCCAGGAGGGATGAGGAGGACCCGGGCATCATGCTGGCTCACCCCTGGGCACTTGGTGCTCTCCTCTCCACCACTGCACATTTAATCCAGGATAGCCGTGACCTGGCAGGTGCCAGCCCCGTGCCCATGTACTGCCCCAGCCCTGGGTCCTGTCCTGCTGCTCCTCTCCGAGGTGAAGCCATTGCCGGTTCTGCAGCTCCGGCAGCGGCTCCGAGCTGAGTGGAGGTGATGCTGTTGTGATGGATGGGCTTGCCAAACCCACCAAAACCCATCACTGCTCCAGTCAGCGCTGGTACAAACCGCAGCAACGAGCAGGAGGTGGTGGGTGTCTGGAGGGCAGGTCCCCATCGCTGCTGGGGTGACGTGTCCCCCATGGCACAGCGGGTGCCCCCGTCCCCGCTGGCATCGCTGCACCCGCTGGCATCCTGCTGGCAGCTGCCGCCCCGGCGCCCTGCTGCTGGCACTTGGTTTTGCACAAAGAGCCGGGCTGGTGTGTTGATAAGGTGCCAGCGGTGCCTTTCTCTGGGCCTTTCCCTGCTCTCCCAGGCCCTGAGGACAAACATTCCTGGCATATTTGTCATGTTCGGCTCAATACAGCATCCTTCAGAAAAGAAAAAAAAAAATCAAATAAAAGAAAATCCGGTTCTTCCACTGCTCCCTTTAACGTTCTTTTACACTTAAGCTTTTTAATTCCAGCCCTGAATAACACTCTTTATGGGGAGGCCTGAAAAGCTGCAGCTGGTGCAGGGGTGGCAGGGACTGCGAGGGGCGCAGGACGAGCCCCGTCTGGCGTCCCTGCTCCTGGCACCCGTGGGGACCTTCCTGCCACCAGCCCTGTGGCCTGGGGACCTGGAGGTGCCATGGGGCTGCGTTGGGCAGGTGCCCGTGGGGCTGGCAGGTGGTGGGGGTGTGGGAAGGGTGGCACTGGGTGGCCTTAAGCTAGACCTGGGACTGACAAACAAGAGGGTTTCACATGTGCGTTTTTATTGGGGTGAACCAAGGAGCGCCTTGGTCCCAAGGATGCTCCATCAGCCCTGGTGCCCGGGGTGCTGAGCTGGGGTGGTGGCACCGGCGCTGTCACCCTGCGGCCAAGCACTTGCCGGAGCTGTGTGTTGGTCTCCAGAACAGCCGCTCTCTTCACCTTCACCTTTTCTGTGCCTATCCTCTCTCCCCGCCTCACCCACCACCCTCCTTTTGTGCCCTTCCTTCAACCAAATCAATAAAAACACCATCCTGCATGCTTATAAATATTGCTTTTTGAGGCTGAAGCTTTTGTAGCAGGTGAGTTTCCACAGCTCAGGGCATCAGACGGTGGCAAAGTCCTGCAATAAATCACCTTTCTTTGGCCGCCCGTGCATGCAGCCCGCTCGCCCTGCCCGTGCCGCGGCTTGCTCCTTTTCAAAGGACACCTGGCTACGGGGGCGAGCAGGACGCGGCTTCAGAGCGCTCTCCCAGCTTGGGAAAAAGCCTCCCAGGCTCTTCCCCAGCTGTTCGCCTCCCCAAGACTCCGGGATCAGATCACGCCGCTGGCACGCTGCCTCCCCACCGCGCTCCGACCCGGCTCCGCGGCGGACACCGAACAAACCTGGGCACTGCTGAGGGGCAGGTCGGGCTGGGATGGGGATCCCCCCATGCACGGGGTCTGGGATGGGGTAACGGGGCGAGGGGCAGCTGGCCGCAATGTGCTGCCGGGGCCGGGTGATGCTCCCTTCTTTCCCACTCCCTCCCCTTTATTCTCCCCCTGAGGAAAGTGATGTTTTTGGAGAAGAATGAAAGGAAAGTCGGGGAATGCTCGCTGTGCTAATTCTGTCAGGGAGCCAAGAAATATGAAGTGCCCCTTTGTTTTTTTGGGGTTTTTTTTTGAGCAATTATCCTCCACGTTTTGGCTTTTTTTTTTTGTATCTCCATGCACGTAGAACTAGTGATTATATCCTCCCTCATCTGCGGGGAGCCTCCTCTCTGCACCCCCTTGCACTCCCACCTCTCTTGTCCCAGCTGGCTGCACAGCAGTGAGTCAGAAAGGTCCAGAGCATCCCTAAAATCCATCCTGAGCACGGGGTTTTGCTCGGAGCAGTTTCTGACCTGAGCGTTGTGGCTGTTTCCCTGTTGCCATCACCCCGTCCTTGGCCCACGGCTGCACCAGCCGCCCTCTGCCCTTAAAGGAATTTACCCCACCCCGGGTTTTATGACTATTTAAACACATGAAGCTCCACCTGCTCGAGGCTGGAGCCGTGCAGAGGCTGAGCAGCTGCACCCCCCGTCCTGCGCACCCCCCGCACCCCGTTTCCCGCAGCCTGGCCCCACACGGGCTCTCGCAGCATCGCTCAATGTCTTGCCAGCAGCAGCGAGTGGCCGGTGTCCTGGTCCTGCTTTGCAATTCTGCCTCGCAAAGGCTTCAATTTGACAGAAGAAGTTTGCAGCTTCCCCACGTGCGACGGGGGGGGGTGTGTGTATGTCCCCTGTCCCTGGCAGAGGAGATGGGGACAGGGCTGGTGGTGGTTCTGCATCCCCCTCCTTCGGTCGCCCCCACACTTGGCTCTCCATCAGAGGCTCTTTCTGCAGCACCTTTGTGAGCCAAGGGCTCCCCGAGACACCGCTTATCTCTCTGCAGGGCTGGCAGATTTTACGAGGGGCTTTTCTTTAAGACACAGAGCAAATCTGTTGCTGATGAGGAGGCTGGAGCGCGGCAGGTACGGCGGGTGCTGCAGGCGCCAGCCCTGGCTGGTGGCACAGGTCCAGGGTCCTCTCCACGATGCCACCAGCATGCAGCATGGCATTGGGAATAGCTGCCAGATTAGAACACGCCTGGGTTTGCTGGCTGAAGGTTTAGCAGCCCTCGCATCCATATCCCACAGAAGGGGCTTGAGACCTCCACGTGCACAGAAATCGGGGCAGCTTAAGCCGGAGCGCTCCGTGTGTCCCCGTGCAGGGTCCAGCCGCGGGGATTTGGCCAGGGAAGCCACAGCAGGATAAACAAATCTGGGCTCCCCGGGCTCCGAGAGCATCGCAGAACCCCCTTCCCGCATCCCCCCTCCAGCTGCAGCTGCCTCCGCCTCGCAGAGGTGGGCCGGTAAACACTGCTGGCGGTCCGTAAACAGGCGAAACGGGACGTGAGCGATCGCATCCGTCCCCGGGCCGGGGGGAGCCGGGCGGGGGGCCAGCGGTGCTGGGGGTGCGGAGTGTCCAGCTCCTGCTCCCCCCATCCCACACCCCCCGAGCTGCCCCGGATGGGAGGATGTACAGATGCTCCGTGTTTGCTGCACATGCAGCCGGCATGGTTTTGCCTCCCTTTTCTCCAGAAGAAAGGCTGGAAAGCAGCATCTGCAAAAGCTGCCGCTGAAAAAAAAACCAAACCCACAAGAAATCTGGGACTTAAATTTGATTTTTATACAGGTCTGAAGGTGCTTTGTACAGACTTGGAGCTGGTGATCCTGTGCAAACACTAATGGCAGCTCCTGAGATTCCAGGAGAATCCTGTAGCGGTTCTACAGGACTTTTTGTCCCCAGTAGGGACGGGTGCAGGATGTCTGGGAGCTGGTGGGGCAGCGAGCAGGCAGGGCTGCACCCCGCACACCCCGTATCTGCACAAAGCAACTTATTTTCTTATCAGAAACGACCTGGCCGAGCCCCAGCGAACTGTTTCAGCTCAAATGAAGGAGCTGACAGCTCCGTGAGCCGGGGTCTCCTGGCAGAGGGCACTGGGGGGGACAAGCCAGGTTTTGGCTGCTCCTGGGGAACATCTTTGCCTGACGGCTTTAATGGCAAACGCAAATGTGTGCGAGGAGGTGTAAGCCAAGGAGCCTGTGCCAGGTCTTGCTACCTACTTAATACCTGGGGCCTGTTCAATTCTGACGACTCCCTCCTGGGTAATGAATATTTTTAGCACTCTGCTATAGCAATTTTAGTGCCCGGAGAGGCCGGTTCCTGGCCGGCTTCAGAAGGCGGTGCTGGGGCTGCGTATGTTATTCCAAGGATGTCGTCCCCTATACAGATCCCAAGGGACCTACAGAATATCCTGATCTCTTTCTCTCTATTTTTTTACTTTTTTTTATAACACTTTCTCTGATGTAAGCGGAAATAAATCTGCTGCTTTGGAAGCGGGGGAAGCTGTCGGTCCCCTCGCTGCTTCGGCATCAGGCTCAGAGCTGGACAAAGGGCAGATCTGTCCCTCCTGCCCCCCCGGAGCCCGGGGCTGAGGAACAGGTCCGTGCTGGGAGCAGAAAGGGGGGTTCAGCCCCATCCTTTGGTCTGCGCGAGGGGCTCCATCTGGAAGCACTAAGGACAGAGGGGAAACTGAGTTTCTCATATTGTGTTTGGCCGCGATCTTGTTGTAGCGACCGCTGTTAATGCAAATCCCGTGTTGATTTTCTCCAGCTCACTTAGCTGGGTCGCAAGGCAAAAAAAGCCGGATTGCAACCCAGCTGGAGCCACAGCCAGGGCTGAGGAGGGGGAGGAAGAAGAGGAGGAGGGCGCGAGGGCATCAGAGTCCATGGCTTCACCCACATGCTACCCCAGGCGCCAGGGTCTCCTCGTGCCCCCCAGACATCCCTCTGCTGTATTTGCTGGGCTCAGGAGACCTTACTCCCAAACGTCCAGGGGATAAATACTCGCCCTGTGCCCCGAGAAGGAGAGGGGTTGGTCTGAGCTGCGGGCTGCACCCCAGGACAGGTGATGACATACACCCTACCCAGTGGGAATCGCTCCCTTCAGAGCGTTCTGCTTTATTTATTGCCCTCAGAGGAACTTCTGTCTCACGGCGTTAAGCAGCAATTCGGGACGGTCGATGACTCCTGGAGAGGAGCGCTGAGAAGGAACGCGGGCAGCTTGCCACGAGCACTCGTGGCCATTTGAGGCAGAATCCTGTTTTCCAAAAGCAACCCCCGGCTCAGTCGCCTGTTGATTAATTCTCCTGCCGGCAAGCCTCCCGGGTGACATCTCCTCGGGTCGCTTGAGCTCCTCTCCTCTAATCGCTCTGCAGAGCTGAGTGGAGCTGATGCCACTGGCAGCTCGGCACCCAGCCACCTCCCACCCAAACCAGCTCTGACTTATCTACCCCAGGGATGCACCACTGAGAAATCAGAGATGCTTTTGGATGGGAGGTGGCTAGGTGCGACCGAGCACCCTGCCAGGCCAGGCTGAGGAGGACACACGTGGCAGCCCCGGGGTCACTGCTCGCCTCGGCCTGAGCTCTGGAGAGCTTCAACCAGGAATGAGAAAAATCCATCTGACGTGGGGAGCGAGCACCGACACCTCCCTGCAGCCGTGGGCTGAGCTGCCGATGGCAGGTGAGGCTTTTCCTGCCCCGAAAAGGGACCCGCGTCGCGTGGCGCTGCCCCGCAGCCTCCCCTCCCTGCACCGAGGGCAGGGGCAGGGTCAGCAGGTGACAATTTGAGCAAAACCTGATCCCATTCCAGGATCTTGAAGTCATTTTGCTTTTTGTAATGTGCTAATTCCTGGGCCCGGAGTGTAATTGATTCCAGATCCTCGAGCATTTTTGCAGGAGGGCGGTGGATCTTGGCAGCCCTTCCCACCTCCCGCGCGGGGAACCTGCAGCTGCGGTGGGACCAGGTCACGGCTCCTGCTGCGGGGACATCAGCAGGGGTGGCATCACCCCCGTGTCACCGCACCGCTCCGTCCCGCAGAGCCGGGCTGGCCGTGGATGTCACACCGCTCGATCTGCCCATGGGTGCACCCCAGCGCGGGTCCTGCCCCCTTCCCTGGCTGCCGCACGTGTCCCCGCCGCGGGGGACATCTGCTCGTGCTTTTCTCTCCAGGCCGGAGGTGCGGCTTCCATCTTTCCGAGAGTTCAGGAAGGTCAAAGACTTTTTCCGGAGGTTCCTTTCAGGCTGTGTCCTCCCCAGATTGCAGCAAGGCTAGAGGCTCTGCATTATCTGCCTCATCTCACCCCACGGTTGGCTCATTCCTTGGCCGGGATGTTCCCGGGTTTATCCCCCCGCAGCACACGGATCCCGGGGGAAGATGCCTTTGGATCTGTCCTCCTGGACGCCCCGGCCAGAGCACCTGCAGTGTGTGTGTGGGGAACTCCCTCACCTCCAGCATCAGTGCTGGGGGGTCTCAACTGCCCCTCAAACGCAGCTCTGCCCCCCCACGGGGCTGGGATGCGGAGCCAGGGGATGCACAGGCAGCATCCGCTGCGGCTCGTCCCCTGCACGTCCCCAGGGACGTCCTGTCACCCGTACAGGGGTGGAGGGATGAAAGGCATGGCTGAGAAAAGGGTGGAGGAGACAACCGTGTGGCCAAATCCACCCTGGCAGCCCCGCAGCTCCTGGATGGCTGGTGACACCACGGCATCTCTCCTGGACCTTCTCCCCGTGCCACCCGGCAGCAGGGACCTGCGTTTTGCAGTGCTGGAGCCTGGGGCCAACATCTGGGTGTTCTCCTGGGGCCAACATCTGGGTGTTCTCCTGGGGCCAACATCTGGGTGCCCTCCAGCTGCCCCTATTCACTATTAGCACCCACTCTGCATCCTCATGCGAGACAATGTGCACCCACGTGTCCTCCCCGGGCTGCAGGCTGAGACGGGCCCCCCCGCTGCGGTTCGGGGGTGATGGGGGGGACGTGGGCTGGGGGTCACCGCAGCACTCGGAGCCCAAGGGGAACCTCTGTGCAGCCGGGAGCTTTGCTGGTGAAGATTGCACCCGAGCGGAGTCAGCTTACATTTATTTTTGCCTCTAATAAAAAACTAATAAAGGAGAAAATGAAAAAATAATTTTCTGGAATTTGGCTGTGTCTGCCCAGCTTCCTTTGGCCGATCCGCAGGGGTGTGGATGTGCTGGCCTGAGAGACCCGGGCCATTGCAGCGGGTGCTGCAGTACATCCCCTTCCCCTTGTCCCTTCCCCTTTTTCATTTCCCTTCCCTTTCCCTTTTCCTTTCCTCTTCTCCTTCCCTTTCCCCTTCCCCACACCACCTGCCCTCTCCGCAGCCCCCAGCGCCCCTTCGCAGGGGACAAACCCCCCTTGTTGTTGTTTTGGGCTTTGTCCGCGGTAAATCTCTGCAAAGGGCCCATCCTGCATTATTTATGCTCGCAGCGGGACCCTTCGCGCTCTTTTATCCTGCCTCTTTAATACGAACCAGAGATTTTTTTTGGCTTTTAAAAAAGTCTGCTGTGTTCCCGCTCCTTCCCCCGCCCAGCCCCGATCCTTGGAAGTTCAGATAAGGGGAAGATTTATATGGGCGAGGAGGGAGGCGGTGAGCAGGGGGTTAAGAGCGAGTCACTTTTGGGGGTTCTTTGAAGATAAATTTAACTTGCTCTTATCTGGGCTCTGTGCACTCAAGAAAATGTTAAGGCTGGGGAGAGCGGCTGTGGCTGGGGGAGGTGGGGACTGGTTTTAATCTTTAGCCTGGGCCGTTTTGGGTTCATTATTGCGACATTCATCGCTCCGGCCAGGTAAATAACTCCGGTCCTCGCTGTTGCCCAGGGGATGTTGGCAGATAAATGATAACGGGGTGATGCTGAAGAAGCCGGGAGCACCCGCAGGATGCACTTTTATTTCACATCTCATCTACTGGGGGCAGCGGGCAGGAATGGGGGGATCAGAGGGGTCTCTAATGGAACCCCCGCCCCCGTGTCCACTGACATGGCCGGGAGCGTGGCCCCGGCCCCGCAGCTGGGGCTAATGAGCGCTGGGCTCATTAGTGACCCACGCGCCCGGCGCCAGGGATTATTAACGCGCTGCCAGCCGGGGGGTGCGGGGGAGGCCCTGGCTGGCAGGGGGGGTTACAGAGCGGCTCACTGGGAGCTTTGCCCACTTGCCTTCTCCAAAGTCCTGGGGCCACTTTGCCCCCGGACCTCGGGGCTTCTCCCGCGGCAGATGTGTCCCCACAGCTCCGGGGAGCACAGGCTGGGGGCCCTGCTCACCCCCTGGGAGCCGCCAGCACAGCTGGGCACAGCCTGCTAATGCTTTGCTTTGCTTTTTTTTCTTTTCTTTCACAGTTTCTTGTGTTAGGAAAGTTTTGGCTAGAAAGTTGAAGGTTTTAGCAAAGGAGGGGCGTGTGCCAGCAAGGAAGGGACAAGGAAAAGAGGGTACAGAATCACAGAGCCATTTTAGTTGGAAAAGACCTTTAAGATCATCAGGTCCAACCATTACCCCACCCCTGGCACTGCCCCATGTCCTGAGAACCTCATCTCCGTCTGTCCAGCCCCTCCAGGGATGGTGACTCCAGCACTGCCCTGGGCAGCCTGTTCCAATGCCCCACAGCCCTTTGGGGAAGAAATTGTTCCCCAGATCCAACCTAAGCCTTACCTCCTGCCTGCCTGGCCTCTAAAAAAAAGGCAGACAGGAGTTTCCTTTTCTCCCGTTCCCACAGGTTTCATCCCTTCCCTGGCGCCCAGGGACCCCCCAAGCCCAGGGCTGTGGGGCCCCGTGTCCCCACCCAGGCTGTCCCCCCACCCCGCGTCCCCGCGGGCGGCCGCGTGTCACTGCAAAGGCCACTTCCCCCAGCCCGCTGGGACGGTTTGGTGCCTGACCCGTGACCCGGGTGTCAGCAGGTATTATCCATCCCCGCATGCCTGTGCCCCAGCCCGCAGAAGAATTTGCTGCCTTTGGGGAGGCAAAGAGCATCCTGGTGCTGCCGCAGCGGGACGGGCACCCCCAGCTCCCAGCCGAGGGGCTCCTATCTCTGAGCTCCATCGCTAATTTATGTCCCAGGGCTGCTTTAATTCACTGGAGGAGGAAGGGCAGGTCCCTTCAGCCTGGCTGTATATCTGCCAGGGGTTATCTCGGAATTCAGCCCCGTTATCGTGACCTTATAAAGGGCTGAGTGTCGTGACGGCCGTGCCCCCTCCTGCCAGGGTCCGTCTCCTCACCCCAGGATTGTCACCTCCCTCCCAGGGTCACTGGCTGTTAAGGGGAACAGCTTTTGGGGGCAGGAGTTCGTGCTTCTGCATGGGGACATGGGGAGGGAACGGATCCCGACAGCACCAGGGCTGGGCGAGGGTCCTGGTGATTTTGTGTCCCAGCTGGGCTTTTCTGTGGTGTCTTCACTGCCTCTTTGGCACAAGGGCTATTTCATGATGCTGCAACTAGCAACAAATGGTTAAACCCAGCTACAAGTGTTTAAAATCTAAATAGAAAGGGCAAATGGTGAAAAGAAAAGCTGAGGTAGAAATAAATGACTTTCCTAAGACTATAGCAGCAGGTCTAGAGGGCGAATCGGTATCTTATCCGCAGAGCAATGATGTTTTCCATGTGCTTTGTGCTCTCTCTGGGTGGAAAGCACATCGGAAACCATTTCCTCTCCTTTTCACTCCCCCTCAAAGGTAAATGCTGTGCAGAGCAGAAGCGATTCATCAGGCTGAGGACCTGTATTTGTGTTTCAATCAACTGGAAATGAGTAAGTACCTGGGTAACAGGAGCGGGTATTTTGCATCTGGCTGTTGAAAGGTCCGTGGATCCCCAGGGATCTCTTGGCTTCTCCTGATAGATGGAGGCTGCGCATTCATCTGCTGCCCAGTGTCAGCCCCCTGGCCCGGGGAAAGGGATGGGGGCACCTTCCAGGAGCTCTGCAGAGCATCACCCCGGCTGCGGCTGAGGGGACAGTGAAGATGTCCCCCACCCGGCACCCCCCTCATTAAGGCAGTGCATCTCCTAACGAGCCACATCCCTGCCGTGTCCCCGCACCTCTTGTGCTCGCCACTGACCTTGTTTTCCACACCCTTTGCTGCGGCGCTGGAGGATGATGCCCTTCCCCATCCCTGCTCCTCAGCAGCATCCCTCTCCCACTCCCCAGTACCTCCCAGCATGGCCCCACGCTCAAACTGGGATGATCAGTCACCATCTCGGCGCGCAGAAATGCTGCAGGTGGGACCTCAGCAGCGGATTTTGGTGGCGGTGGCAGCGCTCGGGCAGGGTTTGGGCAGGGATGCCGAAAGCCACGACAATTTGGGACAGGCAGAGTCCTTGAGCAGCAGCGGGAGGACACGGGAAGGCCCAGCCCGGCGGAGAAGGGATGAAGCAGCACAGAGAACAGCGAGGCAGAGGGCAGGAGCCTGCGGGGCTAAAAAGGCTCTTTTCAGCATCCAGGAGCCCAGCTTGCCCGAAGGCAGGAGAAAAGAGCAGAAAATGCGCTAGGGCGGCTGTAAGATGTGGCTTAGGGGGGATATGGTGGGGAACAAAGTCCTCTCGCACATCAGAAGGGCTGCGAGGGAATTGGTGCATCCACGAGAAACCCACAGGTGATCAAAGGAAAACGAAGGAGGGAAGGACACGGCAGAAGAGAGAGAGGATTTCTCTGAGCCAAGGTTTGTGTGGCGGTGATGCTGGCCCGGCCGGGGCTCCCGAAATCCCACCCGAGAGCACCAGAACCTGCCGGGCTCCTCCGAGACTCCAGAAGGACGAGGCAGCTCAGCTGCCAGGCTACATAGACCGAGCTGGGAACTGGCCAAGGAAAAAAGAATTCTCTGCTAAAAATGCCGATTCATCAACTTTGTCATGAACAGATCAGCACTGGTTTTTTTTTTCGCTGCAAAAAAGACAAAGCCCTCCAAATTATTCAATGCTTAGTTATTTTCTGTTTAAAAAATCCTGAAATTAATGATAGGCAAACATAATTAAAAATAAATGGTTGAAACAAAAGCTTATAAAAATAAGGGGAGAGCATGTTTTGATTGTCCTGAGCTCATCTTTGCGATAGTTTTCCCTTTTTTGGGGGGATGTGATGCTCTCGCTGCCGAGATCTGCAGCTGGATTTGGATATTTGGATGGAGCCCTGGCCCTGGGGAAGCAGCTGAGACCCCATGGCTGGTGAGGATGGGGCTGGGGACAGATGCTGGCACGTCCCGTTGGGTGGATGGAGCTGGGAATTTCAGCTGCACCTCTTGACTTTCAAGCCAACATTGAAGCTGTTTGGTATTCTGTCCCCGTGACTTTTCAGACAGGGCTTACAAAGTCTTCGAGGCATTACTAGGTGCTAAAGTTATAATGAATAACGTTTTAATTAAGCTTGTGGTCCCTAAAAAAAAAATATGTCAGTGAAAGATTGGAGAAAATATTGCAGAGGAAATATCTCCCGCACAAAGAGCGAGGCTGTGTGAAACCAGTAATGGGTCTAGCAGAAGTTCTCTCTGCTGGATAGAAAGTGAGAAAAGATGTCTTAATTGCTAATCCAGAGAAATTCGGAGCAATCGCAGAAATGTCCCCTCCCCAGCATGAAGCGGACCTGCAGAGGATTCTCTGAAAGATTAATCATGGGACAAATTCATTATAAACACAGAGGTGAACCCAAAGACTTGAGGTGCTTTGCAAAGCTCCTCTGGAAAAGGGATTTTTAGTGGAAAAGCAGGAGCTGAAAGAGGCATTTGAGCAGCTGGGAGCAGCGATTGCTCCTGGGTGATGATGCTGGTGGCTGCGCGGGGCTGGTCTGAGGGACAGGCGGCGGTGGCATCGCTGTCACAGCCTGGGAACACTGCAGGTCCCCATCCCGGGGGCTCGGGGCAGGGAGCAGCGCCCAGGACTCGGGGTGACCGCAGGGCTGCAAAACACCTCTCGCCACAAGAGGAAAGTCCCTTGTCTCTGCTGCCCCATGCAAGGGAGGGCACGTCCTTTGCTGGGGTGGCAGCGTGTCACCCATGCACACCTTGGGTGGGTGCAGCACCCACCGCCACCCCTAGACACCAGGGCAGGGGGGAGAGGAATGGGGAAACCCCGGTGGGGAACCTGCCAGGGGACAGGGACACGAGCCCCGCACAGCACCGAGGGACATTTCTGTTGAGGTGGCAGTGACCGGCAAGAAGCTGCAGTTCCCATGGGCAGGTGGTGGGTTCCAGTGGTTCCCTCCTCCTCAAAATGAGGTGCTCCCTCTGCAGCCCCCTATTTCCCAGCTGGTTTCCCCCCTATTTCCAGGTTGATTTCCCCCGTTTCCCAGTTGGTTTGCCCCCTATTTCCCAGCTAGTTTTCCCCCTATTTCCAGGCTGATTTCCCCCATTTCCCACTAGGTTTCCCCCCTATTTCCAGGTCGATTTCCACCCTGTTTCCCGCTGGTTTCCCAGCACAGGCTGCGCAGGGTCCCCAGCAGAAGCGTGACCCGGGAGCACTGTGCTGTGCCCCGCAGCAGCACCATCGGCGGGCTCGGGGCAGAACCATCCATGTAATTTTAGCATCCGCTCCCCAACTCAGCCCCAAGTCCCAGGAAAGGGGGTGCAGAGCACAGGGAACAGCTTCACCCCGTCCCCGGGGTGGGGGGCGCGGTGTTCCAGCTGCGACCCCCCAGCCTGTGCAGCACCCCTGCCCTTTTGCTGGGATCCCAGCCTCTCTGGGGAGCTGACGGTGCAGCGGTGGGTGCTGGGCAGCACTCGCAAACCAGGCTGGGTCTTGTTTTCCCATCTTTCTGCTGACAGGGGGCCCAGGGAAGCCCCCGGTGCCCTGACCCGTGTCTGGAAGCACTTGCACAGCCCTGGCCGGGGAGGGGGGGTGTCCAGGAGGATGCGCGGGGCTGGGGAGGGAAAGGGCGATGAGCGGAGCAGCATGTGTGGTGGAGATGCACGATTTAGCACAAATGTCCTTGCTTTGCTGCTGCTGACAGGGCCCCCACCTGCGGGGAGACTCGATGTCAGGGAGATTCATAGGGCTGCAAAGCTGATTAAACCACCCTGCACAAATATGTGAGTGGAGAAGTGCCCTGGCCCCAGGAACCGTGCAGGGCTCACGCAGGACTGGGTTTATTTTGGTGTGGACTTTCGCACAACCAGACTTTGCTCCTGGATGGAGTGGATGGAGCTGGGGAGGATGCAGCTCCTCCTGTCCTGCAGCTCCTGGGACACCAGTGCCCTGAGAACTTGTCCCTTGCTCAGGCGCTTGTGCTGCCCCCGTGCCAGCGATGCTGCAGCTGTCCTCCTACCACCCGCCACGTGAAGCCAGGATTGGGCCCCCCCGGGGCAGCTGACGAGCTTTGTGGGTTCACATTGTCCCACGCAAGCCCGATGTCATTGCCTGGTGATGAGCAAGGTGGGAACGGCGGCCCCGGCAGCACCTGCCATGGGGGGAGCACCAGAAACCCCATCCATGACCTGGGTAAATGGAGGGGGGACATGACACATGTCCTGCAGTCCATAACCACGGGCATGAGGCACCAGCCGCTTTCTCTGCCTGCTCAGGGGTCCCAGCCATTTTCTCAGCTGTCATAATTTGGAAAAACAGCTCATTTCATGTGGCTGATGTCTACAGCCAAATGCCCAGAGCTGCAGCCTTTGCAGGAACAGGCTGTGTGAGAACCCTTTGTGCAAGGGGACAGCAGGACAAGGTCCCCATGGCGTGTCCCCTCATTGAAGGGGGTAGGATGTCCCCACATTTAAGAGGCTCCGGGTGCAGGACAGTCCTTGTGCACCGACCCAGGGAGGCCAAGAGGAGCAGGGAAAGGTCTCGATCAAAGATAGGTCGACCCTTGTAAACACATCTGAAGCAGCCCCACCTCTCCCCGTCCCACAGAGCAGCTGCTGGGTAATGTCTTTCAGGTGGCCCAGAACGGGGGAAGTTCAAAGTGGGGGGGGGGTCTCCATGTGCAGGGGGTGCTGGGGGACACACAGGGACTTTGCAGCATCTGGATGTTAAATGAGTCCATCCTCCCTGGGACCGCCACACACAGCCCTCCCCACCTTGGGCCAGATAGATGCTGACTGCGAACCCTCCTTTTTGTCAGTCCTGACATGGAAGAGTTTGGGTGGTGAAAGTCTGAAAAATAACAATTTTTGGGAGGAGTTTTTACTTTTCCATATTTTACTCCGAGAAACAAATATTTTCTTTTCCACTTCCCTCAATTTCTATGAAAGACCAACAACCACGCTGTTTTCCATCTTTCTTGCATGTGAGGGAGGTGTTGGCCATTTTACGACCATCGCGCCCCCCCGGTTTACCTCACCCCTTTTATTTGCCTGAGTCACGGGTGCCCCTGGCAGCTCTGCCAGGCGGAAACGCTGCAACAGCCTTATCATCGCTTAACAAGTTACCCCACGTCAGCAGGGCCAGGAGCCGGCAGAGCCCGCGGCGAGCATGAGCTAAAGGAGAAGATGAAAGATTTCATTGCCCGGGATGGAAGTGAACATGTTCTGCCCCATGTTTGGCTGCAGATGCTTGGATGCTGCTGGGCTAAACACATGGAAAGAGTCCACGGCAAGGGACACCCAGCACCATCGAGGTCATGACATGGATAGTGAGGATGGAGATGGGGTGTTGCTGGCTGGTCCTGGTCCAGCTCAGCTGGTGGAGACTTTGGCTGCTCCGGCATCCCGAGGTGATGGAGTTGATCCGGGAGTGAACACCTGCAGGGCTCGGCACAGGGAAAACAAAGGCGAGGTGTGGGCTGGAGGGAAAGGGGCTCGGCAGGTCACCCACCTCCTTATCTCCCCCAACTGTTTGCTCCAAGATTAAGTCAGGGCCTGCAAGATGCAAAAGTCCAAGGAAAACCAAACCGGGTCAGGATGATCGGGGGACTCTCCCCCTTCCCAGCGCGGATTGCTGGGCACCCACGCCAAGGGCTGGTGTTTAAAGTCCAGGCAGATTGCTGGTGTGATTTACGACTCATTATTCTTTTGGTGCAAGGGCTGGTTAATGAGCAATGAGGGGCTGGGCAGGCTGCGGGGGCAAGAGGAGGGGGCGGGTTGGGTACACCTGGAGGGGAAAGGGCTTGTCCCCCCGCCAAACCCCAGCAGCCACAGGGGTAAGGCCACCCCAGCTGCCACCCTCAGCCTGGTGACAGGGCACGAGCAGAGCAGTGGGGTGGGCAGGATATCCCCCCCTCCCCAAACTCAGCCAAAACCCGCCAGGACACAGTAAAAGCTGGGTGAAGGGGAACCAGCTCTGCTTGTTTCCAACCACTCAGCAATTTCTGCCCACAGAGAGGTCTCAGCCCAAACCTGGGTGCTGGAGGGGGTAGGATGGGGCAAGGGGAGTCCCCGCACCCCCCAGCCTTGGGGCTCGCCTGCCGGGAATTGCCTCTGACCAGCCCTTCCTGGTTCTGGCACAGAGTGGCATAAACATTAACAGATATTAAAAAAAATATATAACTAAACCCCTGCTGACATCAGAGCATTCCCGGGGGAGGGAGCGGGGAGCAAAGGTGAACAAGGCTGGACCCTTGGCAATTCCTTGCAGGGAGCGCAGGGCATGGCTGTACTTCCCTGCTGCCCCCCACATTGAGGGCACCCCAAAACCTGCCCATCTTGGGGCAGGAGAGGGACCAGCAGCCCCCACCAGCCCCCCAGCAGCACTGGGGCTCCCCCCACCCCCGTGGGTGTCTCTAAGGGCACCTCTGGAACTTGGATTCGTGCCCCACAGCCTGCCCCCCATCCCAGCAGGGTGCTGAGGTGGGGCTGGGCTGTGCAGGCACATGGGGCTCCGCCTGCTTGAGGCAGACACCACCAGAAATCCCTGCCTGAAGAGGGATTTGCAAGCAAAAAAAAAAAAAAAAAAAAAAAAAAAGCCGGAAAAAAAAAAGCGCAAAAAAGGTCTGCAAGGCGCGGGCTGGTGCGACGTGCGGCTCACAGGTCAGCGGCTCCGGGCAAAGGGCACGGGCTGGGGGCTCCGTGTTTGCTCTGGGATGCAGCTCTGCAGCAACAGCTCCTGCTCAGCCCTCAGCCTTGCGCCTTTGCACCCCCAGCAATGACAGCCCTGAATCCCCCATCCCGTGCACGGTGGCTGCACCAGCGCTGTGAAGCGTTTCCAGCCCCGCGGGTGCGGTGCTGCGGGCAGGGGAGAGCTCCTGCCCGCGCGGGTTGCGCTCCTGCCCGCACAGATGCTCCCCTGCCCCCCAGGAGCGATTTGTTTGTAGAGGGGCTGAGCCAACGCTCCTGCCTTTCCCTTGAAACTACGATTTCATTAAAGCGGTATTGAGCTAAAAGGTCAGCGCAAAACCCTCGGCTGAGCTCACGGCTCAGCCACCCCCCCCGCAGAGCATCGCCGAGCACCCACAGCCCCCCCGGACCAGTTACCTGCATGCTGGGGTCCGTGCTGGGGGCAGGTCAGAGATGGGCACGTCCTCCCTCAGGCGAGTTAGGTGCTAATGGCCCTAAGATGGGCTTAAATGGGGCTTAAGTGGCGTGGGGAGCCCCAGGTGAGGCCGTTCAGGGCCTGACAGCCCCGCAGTGCCCCAGCTGAACTTCACGCTGTGTCTCGGCTGCAGCACCCCCAGCCCTGCAGCAAGGAGCAAAAAGCCCATCGGAGCCATCAGGGTGACAATGGTGACACCAGAGCTGCATCCACCTGCGGGCAGCAAGGGGCTGGTCCCGGGAGAGGGACCGGCAAAGCCCGTGTCCCACTGTCTGAGTGAGCTGGACAAGGGCCCCCAGCTCTGTCCTTCCAAATCCCTCCTGTTTTCTTGGTGATACATGTTTAGGGAAATGAGAAGAAAGTGCCGGAGAAGGGATGGTGGGTCCACATCTAATTTAAGTTGGTGCATCAGGCCAGGGGTTTATTTGGGTGCAAAGAGGATCTCGGGGCAGGCACTCGGCATGAGAAGAGCTACTGCTCCCCAGGCCTGGGTACAATCCGCTGTAATTAATATCTGTGAGGAATTAGGAAGGATTTGGAGACAAAATGGCCTCAGATTAAGTTAAACAGCAACGTGATCTCAGCTTTGTTAGAAAAGCGCTTTCCTAAACGGCTGAGCGCCTCCTCGCAGCAGCAAGGCTGGGTGGTCACCAGCGACTGTCCCCCCCATCCCCGCTCCCACAGGCAGCATGGAGGCCAGCACCACCCTGGAGCCCCCTAATCCTGCACCCCAGCCCCAGGCACCACCCCGGTGTCAGGACTCTGGGGAGGACTCAGAGCTCATTACGCTTCAGCCTTGCTTAGTTGCGGGTCTTAATTCCCCTCTGACGGGGGCAGAGGAATCCTCTCTTCCTCCCCAGGGATCAGATATCAGGGGAACTAAGCAAGAAACAGGATCCAAATCCTCCATTTCCTCTCTAAGCCACCTCTTGCACGAGCGGGTGCCTCCGGGTCGGTCCCATGGGTGCAGCCCCCTGAGCCGGCCTGTCCCCAGACACGGGTGTCCCCCCTTGCCCATGTCCCCACGTGAGCTGGCAGCTCGTGCAAAGAGGCTCTTCTCCGGGGTCAGGGAGCTGGTGCTGCTTTTGGGGTCCTTTGGGCTGTTTTGCAATGAGGGGATTGTTGTCAGCAGAAAGTCCAGACTGCAGGTCCAGTGGTGGGAGAGGAGGAGGAATAGGAAGAGGAAGGTGGGTGCTGCTCTGGACAGAGAAAGCACCTCTTTTCCCCCTGTTCCCCCCATCCCTGCCACCCTTTGGGGTTCGCTGCAAAGCACTTGGCCACAGAATCAGCCCCAGGGTAGGAGGAGAGACGCTCTCTGCTCCCCCAGCCCTTGCTCCTGGGGGCATCGCAACCCCAATTCCTGCAAAATTGGGCTGTGGGAGCAATTTCCGCACCTTGCCCCTTGCTCCTGCCTGTGTGCTGTCCCCACAGCCCAGCAGCCTCAGAGCCAGCTCTCCGTGCCCCCTATTCTTCTTCTTCCTCGCCTCCTCTTCCTCGCCACATCCCACCATGCCCAGGTTGGCCCCGGGTTCTCCTTCCCTCTGCCAAAGTCAACACGGCCCTGGCGAGGCGCTCAGCCCGCCCCGGTGCTGACAGTCCCCCGCCTCCCATCGTCAGGTAGGAAATAAATAATGTCAGAAAGATAAACAGAGCAAATACGGCCTCGGCTATTTCATTTCAGAAAATATTTGCAGAAGAGGCGCGCCCGTCCCTCCCGCGTGAGTCAGCGGGTGCAGCTGGCGGGGGGACGGTGGCAGGACCCTGCCTGCACCCGGGGGTCCCCAAAGCCGGTGCTGGGGGGGCAGCACCCGCTGCTCCCCAGCATTTCTCCTCTGTGCCTGGAAAAGGGCACCTGGTGCTTTCTGCCACCCATTTGCACCAAAGTCCTGGGCCAGGGGTGGGTGGTGAGCACCCATGGGTGCTCCTGCAGCCCCTGCTCCTCCTCCCTGTGGGTCACCCCACACCAGGGTGGTGCCAGGGCTCTTGGGTGACCCCCCAGCACCTGAGGTGTCCTGGGGAAACGCTCGCTCTGTGGCCCCCAGTGCAAAGCTGCAAAGCAAAGGGATCCTTGGTTCAGTGGGTGCTGAGCTGGTTGAACCAGGAACCCCGAGTCCAGCTCACAGGGTGTCCTCAGGGGCTTGTGAAGAGCCCTGAGCATCTCCAGGGATCTCGGTGGGGTTTGACCATGGTGGGACCAACCAGAGCAACTGGCCTGGCCAGGAGATGTTCTGCAGCAATCTGGGTGCTTAGCGCTGTGATTTATCTTGCCTTGGCTTTTTTTCCCTCCTCCCCTCGCATCGGGCCACATGTGGCCACATGTGCCTGCCGACCAGGTGCGCCCCGCTAATTGGCGGTGATGGATGAGGGCAGGAGTGGAATGGGGCTCTGGGCATGACAGTGATGGATCGGCCTCCCCAGACCCAACGGGAGCTCGGGCTGGGCTCAGCCCCCGGGGACTGGCAAAGGACATCCCAGGAGAGCACCCACCTGCCCCACAGCCCCACTCGGGGCAGAGAGGCGCTTAGAAAATTCCTTGGAATAGTAGGGGTGTTCCTGAAGCGCAGGTGAAAAATTCCTGGAAAGCAGAAAGAAAATTTTTTAGAAATCACCAGGGAAATTGCTGGAAGAGTCCTCACCTGAGGGATTTCTAGAAAGCGGTGGAAAAGTCCTAGACTGAGGGTTTCCAAGACGGGGAAGTTTCTGAAAAGATTCTAGACTGAAGAATTTCTTGAGAGCCCTTGTGGTATTCTTGACATGCATTGGGATGCTCCTAGAGAGGTTAGTAGGTACAAAAATACCAGAAAACTCCTGAAAGACGGAAAACTCCTAGGGAAACTGGAAAATTCCTGGGAAGTTTCTAGAAGGAGGAAGGTCAGTGAAGCTCTAGGGCATTCCTTGAAATGTTCCATAGCAGGGAAGTCCCATGAAGCCCTTAAATATTCCTGGAAATGTTCTAGACACAAGTCATAGGAGGACCTGGGAAAAATATAGTAAGACTTTAGACTGAGGATTTCCTAGGAAGATGTGGAAAATTCCTTGAAAAGTGGGGTATTGCAGTAAAGGATGTAGATGAAGGATTTAAGAAGAAAACCAGCTCCCCAAATTCATAGCTCTAGGAAAACAACAAAACCACAACTCCAGAAATTGTTGACACGTGGATCCCCAGAAAGTTCCACAAATTTCCCAGGAAGTTCCAGGTGAAGGACTCAAACACTTGATCCTGGTCACTTTGCTTTTCCCCATCCCCAAGCTCTCCCTTTCACGGAAAGCCGTGCGGAACCCGTGGGACACGGCTCTCCTGTCTCCCGGCCCTGGAGGTGTTGTTTGATTGCCATGGTCAAACAGCCGTGGCACATCAAAGCCTGTGCCGGGGGATGCGCGGCGGCAAAGCCAGCACGGATGATGAGCCCCGGCAGGATTTAACTGCAGATTATCTGATTTTTGCTTCTGCACATTCTTGAGCTGGTGGTGAGGAGTCCCCTTTGGTGACAAGTCTCACAATTCGGTGAAGCCACTTCGTGGGAAAAATACTTTTCATCCTTTCCGTTAAAGCTGTTGGCTTGTCACTTTTCCCATTCGCTGTTTCGTAAACCTTGATAATTTTCAGTTATTTGCCTCTCCATCCTCTGGTCCTGCTCCTAAGTCTCTCCGTCCAGGTGCTATCCCAAACCTCCCATCAACGCTGTGATGCTCTTCTGCACCTCTTTATGGCGTGGGGCAGTTGGAGCCGAGCTGCAGGAGCTCCACGGCTCCAGATGGAGGAAAGAAAGATATTTTCTCTTTTGTTCTCTCTTCTGGCTCTAAGAGTTCTTAATATTCCACTTGCCTTTTTTGCCTCTCGCTAATCTTTGAAAGGATGTTCTTCAAAGAGCTCTCTGCGATGTCTCCGAGATCTCTTTAAAGACCAGTAATTGCTGATCCAGAGCCTGTGTGGTGGGGGTGATGCTTTTCATGTTCATTACTTTGCAATTACGAATAGTGAAGTTCATCTGCCATTTTATTGCCCTGTTCCGCGAGATCATTACATTTCCCTGCAATTCTTCAGTGTCAGCATTAGATCTGGCTGCCTGAATAATTTGGTACGAGTTCCCTGCTTTGTTGTGCTCCTGGATCATTTTTGGAAGGGGACATGGGGACGTCCCTGGCCAGACTTGCTGCAAGTCCCCTCCGCTGCACAAACACCCTGTTCACTCCAAATCCTCACCCGCTGTCAATAACCAGTGATTAATCTGCAAGACCTTCTCATTTAACCCGGGGCAGCTCCCTTTCCTCGCCCGCCTCTGCCGAGCGACCTTGCAGAAAAGCTTTTAGCAAGCCCAACCACCGCACAGCAACCTCTCTGCTCAAAACCTCTCCCAAGAGCTGAGCTCAATTACTCTAATTGCACCGGTGTCACAGCACGGGTGTCAAGCCCGAGAAGCTTTTCCAAAGCCCCCTCTGCCTTCTGCTGCCCCTGGGAGCTGCTACAGAAGGAACACCCCTCTCCTCTTTGGTGGGACTCCGCTCTCCAAAAGCTCTTGAGATGCTTCCCCCTCCGTCAATGGGACCCGCTCCTCCGGCCAACACCCCACCGAGGTCCGACAGCTGGGGTGGCCCAAGGGCCTCTTTTGTATCCCATTTTCCTCTCTTCTCAAGTGAGGAGCTTGACAAGGTATTGGCTTAGAGTAAGCAGAGGAGCTTCTGGGGCGGGATGGCCGGCGGTTCTGCAGAGCTGGCAGAATGGCCAAGGTTGGCGCTGCCCTGGATGGGCTGGGCGAAGCGTGGGATAGTGAGCTGGGCTCTCCCGGCATCCAGAGGATGTTAGTTTTCAGACTTCATCAATAAGGCTCTTCTCCCACAGCTCCCAAAGATGTTTATGAAAGAGATACAGGAAGGGAGGAAGATCAAACCTGCTTTAGCGAGGCCTTTGTGGCTTTATCTGTGGTTTATGAGGTGACCAGACCTTGGCGGCTCTGTTTTAACTTGTTTTGATCTGGCTGTGCTTTATGACTATTATTCTGAAATGTTTTGACAGGAGCGAGCCTCACCCGTCTGGGCTCCTCCGCGGGAGCCGCATCTCCCCGCCGCGGGGATGCTCGGGGCCACGTTCTTCCCTAAAAAAAGGCAAAACGCAGAGGAGGCCATGGGGTGGATGGTGCCGGCCATGGTGATGCTGCAGCTCAGGTCTGGCTTTGCCTGGGGGGACGCAATGTGCCCGTGGCACTTGTGCCGAAGAGCCGAGGGCTCATCAGGCTGGTGCCAAATGTCTGTGTTTAGGTCAATTTAGCTTTTCTTGGCATTTGCACAGGTGATGGGGTGACTACAGTTAATGGGATTGAGTGACATGGGGACAGCACCAAAGGGACTTGGGTGACCTGGGTGCAGCAGCTCCATGTTGGGAGGAACCCGCCTTGGGTGCTGGGGACCCCGGGGCAGAGACAGGGACGGGACAGGGACAGGGATGGGACAGGGATGGGACAGGGACAGGGACAGGGAAGGGACAGGGACAGGGACAGGGATGGGACAGGGACAAGGACAGGGAAGGGACAGGGACAGGGAAGGGACAGGGACAGGGATGGGACAGGGACAGGGAAGGGACAGGGACAGGGACAGGGACAGGGAAGGGACAGGGACAGGGATGGGACAGGGACAGGGAAGGGACAGGGAAGGGACAGGGAAGGGACAGGGACAGGGACAGGGATGGGACAGGGACAAGGACAGGGAAGGGACAGGGACAGGGACGGGACAGGGACAGGGACAGGGACAGGGAAGGGACAGGGACAGGGACAGGGATGGGACAGGGATGGGACAGGGATGGGACAGGGACAGGGAAGGGACAGGGACAGGAACAGGGAAGGGACAGGCTGCTGCTCCCCCGGCCCCACTGCCCAGGAGCTGCATTTTTCCAGAAGTGCGTTTGCCTGCCTTTGTCTTCGTGGTGCTTGTTGTCACCGGGGCTTTCTGAACTTCCCAGAAATTATTTTCCAACAGCTATTTGGGCTTTCAGGTTGGTTTTTTGGGCTATTCCACCCCCCTCCCCCAATCGCCTTTTGTTTGCTCACATTTAATTTAATTTAATTTTATTTTCAGTTAAAGAAGCCTCCAGCTGCAAACCGTTTTCTGGGAGGAAAGAATCCTTTGTGTTTTCAGTGAAAATTGGAACATTTCAATAAATCATTCTCATTTTCATTTGATTCGTTTTGAGGGCAGTACTCAAAATGGCATCAGGGCTGCTGCCTGGCTTTGGAGATGCCAGCGGTTCCTTGGGACCGGGGGTTACGTCAGCATCAGACACCTTCCCCATCTCCAATTTACAGCCCACGTTACGGGGCTGGTCCTGCCCGGGGTGCACGCAGCCCTGTTGCTAGAAATCCAGCGTTGGCTTATCCGGATCAAGTACCTGCTCTCCCTGGTAATTAAGGATGTGTTGACATTAAAAGCCTGGTATCTCTATTTTGTTTAAGCACGCTCACGGACTAAAACCACCACCTCGCTTTGTTATTAGCTTTGCAGAGCAGTGTGTGCAGCGGACGATTAGAAGACAAGTGGGAAAATTGCCTCGTGCTAATTGATGCAGATTTCCTCCCCTCTTCGTGGGTGCTATCACCCGGCCGTGCCCCATCCAGCGCCCTGTTTCGGGGGTCCCCAGCTTGCCGGTGTCACCCGTGGGTGTCAGACACGGGATTTGCAGGGACATTTCTGCACACCCGGCGCCTGTTGCATCCGCAGCCCCGCGGTGAAGCCGCGTCCCCGTGTGAGGCGAGCGGGAAGGCAGATGGGCAGGCAGCGAGCTGCGGCTGCCGCTTCCATCTCAGTGGGTGTTTTCTTCATTAAAATGCTGTGGGAAGAGGTTACCTCTCCTGCCTCAGTGTTCGTTACTGCGGGGATGGAGGCAGAAGCCCTTTGTCAGAGAGGGTGGAAAGGGGTTTTGGCTGCACGGGTGCTGGCGGGGGCACTCGCGCATCCAGCCCTGTCCATACCGGCTGCACACAAAGGTTTCCCAATTCAGCAGGAGTGGGACGGGGACCCCTCCAGCCCCCACCCTGCCCACCCCCAGGGGCAGAGCTTTGCCCTTTCTGCAGGTCCAGCTTTTGGACAGTCTGGTTTTTATGTAAGCTGCCCCATATGCAAAGCCAAACATCTATTTTTATGGATGAACCCCTTCTTTTGTCTGTCACTCGTGTTTCTGAGCCAAGTTATCCAAGGACCCCTTCGCCCCCCAATAATCTCGCTCGGCACTGCTCGCCCGGCAGGTGCTGCGGGCAGGTTATTGCCAATAATTGTTGCCTGCCTTGTGAATACTTCTGCTTCATTGGGAGAGAAAACCCCCTCTCTCTCTCTCTTTATTTTTTTCCCTCTCCCCCTCTGTATTTTGTTTTAAACGTCCTTTATCGGAGGAGAAACACCTCCTGGAGAAGGGGTGCACGGCAGGGTGCCGGGGCTGTGCCCCCCACCAGCCATCCTGCCTCTGAGCAAGAGCTTTGGGGGCACCTGGCAGTGTGGGGGGGCTCGGGCTGGGGACAGCAGGGACCCCTGTGCCCCCCAGGCACAGCCAGGCACCCCCCGGCCTCCCAGGCTGGGTTTATCTGGGCTGGGCACGCTTTAGAGGCACTGCTGAAATCACTGCTGCTCACTGAACTCCTTAATTGCTTTTAGTTGTCGAGTTATTAAGGAACAAGATTTAAATAATGTCAGGGAAAAAAAAAACAAAGGCAATATAAATGAGCTGAAGGAGGTGGCGCGGAAGCTTCTTTGCAGAAGCAGAGCCTTTGCAGCCACAGAATTACGGTGAGGAGTCGTCAGCAGAGGCCGGTTGCTGCCTTTCAGGGGGTTGCAGCTTTCCTGTTTTTCCTCCAAATCTGCTTGGCGTTTAGGCAAATACTCCGAAGATTGCCCATGAATAGTCATGCGAGTACTGCCCGTGCTTGCGAGCTGCCTGCGCTTCAGCTGCCTTCGCTTCCCACAGGTATCCCCCAAAAAATGAGTTTCCTGGCAGAAAGGAGATGAGAAAAAGTCCAAGTTTTTCCTTGAATATTGCTTATTATTCACGGAAGGCTTGTAGACACTAGTTAGTGCTTGTGCTGAAGATCTGATAGGAAGAGCAGCGTTTGCCCAATTATGGAATGGAAAAGATACTGGGGGTTCGCAGCCAAGTCCCGGGGTTCAAACGGCAGAAATCGGGTAGCGAACACCCAGGCAGGCAGGGAGAGAGAGAGCGCTGCTGGGCGCGGGGCTGCTCCGGGCACAGCCTTTCTTCTTGCGTGCATGTGGGCGTCCGAATCTGAGGAAAAAAAAAGAAAAATAAATAACAATCGTGATTGTCTGGGGGAAATCCAAGGGCAAGAAGAATCCAAAATCCTCCAGAAAACGTTCCCTTGGTCACAAGTTGTCGCGCTCAGAGGGTCAGAGAATAAGGGATGAATCAGGGGTGCGCCTCGAGGGATGGAGGCAGATCATGAGATTGATGTTAAGTAAACATGCTGCAAAGGGCGTTGGAAAAAGCACTCATTATCTGCTTCTCCAGGGTGCTAATTGGGGTCACGGTGTGATTTTTGGTGGCAAAACCCAGCGCCGGGAAATTGCTACTTGGATGGCGAACAGTTGTGTCTGGGTGACAGGGGCTCTCCGATGAGATGAAAGATTCACCCGGGGCTTGAAATTCCTGCCAAAAATTGTCTCTCCCAACAGAAAGGCCCTTGGTAGAAAAGACATTTCCTACAGCAAGGTTTCTGGACGTTGCTCTGGAGCTGCATGCAACATTTCCAGTAGCAACTGAACACAAAGCACGTGGCTGCGCGTTTCTGCAGCCGCCCGTCCAGCTGCCACCCCATTGCTGTGGCACGTGTGGCTCAGTTCTTTTGGTGGAAACACAGCAAGAAAATGGCTCAAAGAGGATGGAAATGGGAAAGAAATGGGAGAAGAATAGGATGCTGGCAGGGCAGGAGCTGCCTCAGCCTTGGCACCTCTCCCACTGAAGAACCAAATGCTCTGGGCTCGGGCTCCTTTTCCCCTGTGCAGAATAAACCCATCGCTGAACCAGGAACCACCCAGCCTGACCCCAGGGATGCCGTCACCTCTCTTTGAAGCCGGGGAAAAAAACAACAACAGCAACAAAGTGATGAGATCCCTCCAGGAAAAAAAAAAAAGACATCAACAGCTCTGCTGTTTCTTAAGATTCTCTTTGCGTTTCCAGCAGCATCCCAGCAAAATCTCCTTTATCCCCAGGCCTGATGCAGTGGCTGGTGGGGCAGATGCAGCACCCCATGGCACCCTATAGCACCCCATAGCACCCTATAGCACCCCATGGCACCCCATGGCACCCCAGCAGCTCGGGGGGAGCCGAGCTCCTCTGCAGCCCGTCCGTACCTGCCGTAGAGGCAGCTCGTTAACCGGCTGGCTGGAGGCGAGACAGCCAGATCGCTTGATAAAGATGTAAAGCGAAATCGAGGGTAAATACAGTAATCTCCAGAACTTCCCACCAGGGTGTTAGCATTGAGGTTGTAAATACACCGAAATCAAAGACTCATAAAACATGCAAATTGCTCTGTGTGTGTTTGTCTGTCTCCTTCCCATGTCTTTGCCCCTCACCCCTTTCCTCTGAATTTCTATCTTTCTATCTCTCTTCTTTCCATGAGCTCTTCTCTGCTCCTGATGAGCCTGTTAGGGCGAGGGAGGGAGTCTTTTAAAGATATTTTTGTGGTTCTGGGCAGCAAGTCAAAAAAATCTGCCTTTTTTTTCCTGCTACCCTGCCCCCTTCCCTGTTCCAGACTCAGGGACACGTCACCCCAAACCTACACAGCCATCAAAATAAACATTAATTAAGATATTTTCAGTGATGTTCACTGTCACAAATTACCAGCCCCACAAAAGAAACGCTGCTGTGCAACTACTCATGATGTCAGTTTATCCCTTTTGCGATTGCTGAGATAAAGCATCATTTCTCTGCTTTCCTCTGCTGCCTTTGGCCCCGTCCTGCTCCGCGCTGGGAATCAGCGTCTCAGCGCAGCTGGGAAAGCAAAACTGCTGCCACAGGCACCCTGGGCTGCATGGCAGAACCCACAGCCCAAGCGGGCAGCACGGCAGCATGTTCTGCCTAAACGGGAGGGTTTCACAGCCTTGGTGTCCTGCCTGGGGGAAAATGGGGTCCCCTCCTCATGTCTGGGGTGGGTGGGGATGGCCTGTGCGGTGCAGGGGTGCTGGGGCGTGGGGATGGAGGGGTGCTGGGGCGTGGGGATGCAGGGAATGCAGGGGTGTGCAGGGGTGTAGGGATGCAAGGGTGCAGGAGCGCAGGAATGTGGGGACGCAAGGATGCACAGGAGGTAGGGATGCAGGGGTGCAGGGATATGGGGATGAAGGGATGCAGAGGTGGAGGGACACAGGGGTGCTGGAATGTGGGGATACAGGGGTGCAGGAAGGCAGGTGTGCAAGGATGCAGGGTGCAGGGATGCAGGTGTGCAGGGTGCAGGGATGTGGGGATACAGGGATGCAGGAATGCAGGGTGCAGGTGTGCAGGGTGCAGGTGTGCAAGGTGAAGGGATGCAGGAATGCAGGGGTGTCGGGTGGAGATGTGCAGGGATGCAGGAACACAGGGATGCAGGAATGCAGGGATGCAGGGGTGCAAGGATGCAGGTGCGCAGGATGCAGATGTGCAGGGTGCAGATGTGCAGGATGCAGAAGTGCAGGGATGCAGGGTGCAGGTGTGCAGGGGTGCTGGACCTGGCTACCCTGGGGCAGCAGAGCCAGTGCTGGCAGCGTGGCGCAGCTGCCCGGGGAGGCAGCGTGGGCCGCCCGGCACAGGCCGGCTGCCAGGGAGCGGGAGCTGGCAGGGCAGGGTGGGGGAGCAGGAAAGGGAGCCCCGCTCCCCTCCCCTCGGGAGGGCTCTGAGTACACACAGACTCTCTGGAGCCTCCCATGTAAATCCTGGCAGGACCCAGCCAGCTCTGAGCTCATTCACGTGAGATCACCGGCTGGGTTGGGGCACTTGCGCGGGTGGGGACGTGCTGGGATTTCTGCGGGGACCCTGCCCTGGGGGGCTGCCCATGAGTTGGGAGCTGAAATAAGAGTTCAGCACATCCAGTCCAGCTCCTCTCCCTCCAGGTCCCTCCTGCAGCAGCATGGTGACTGTGGCCCTGCACAGCTGTCCCCAGCATCTTCCAGTCAGCAGAGACCCACTGTCCCGCTGAGCCATGGGTTCTGACCCTGGGGACAGCAGATCTGACACTGGGGACAACAGGTCTGACACTGGGGACAGCAGATCTAACACTGGGGACAACAGGTCTGACACTGGGGACAGCAGATCTGACACTGGGGACAACAGGTCTGACCCTGGGGACAGCAGATCTGACACTGGGGACAACAGGTCTGACACTGGGGACAGCAGATCTGACACTGGGGACAACAGATCTGACACTGGGGATGGCAGATCTGACACTGGGGACAACAGATCTGACACTGGGGATGGCAGATCTGACACTGGGGACAACAGATCTGACACTGGGGATGGCAGATCTGACACTGGGGACAACAGATCTGACACTGGGGATGGCAGATCTGACACTGGGGATGGCAGATCTGACATTAGGGATGGAAGATCTGACACTGGGGACAACAGATCTGACTCTGGGGACAGCAGATCTGACACTGGGGACAACAGATCTGACTCTGGGGATGGAAGATCTGACACTAGGGACAGCAGATCTGACACTGGGGACAACAGATCTGACATTAGGGATGGAAGATCTGACACTGGGGACAACAGATCTGACACTGGGGATGGCAGATCTGACCATGGGGACAACAGATCTGACTCTGGGGACAGCAGATCTGACACTGGGGACAACAGATCTGACATTAGGGATGGAAGATCTGACACTGGGGACAACAGATCTGACACTGGGGACAGCAAATCTGACCATGGGGTCGGCAGCCACTTCTTGGCTGCCCCGACCAAGGCGCAGAGGCTGCGGCAAGAGGACAAGCAGCCCGGGAGCCCCGAGGTTTGGTGCCGCGGGCTCCTTTGCCGCAGCCGCGTGCCCTCACGGCACCGGCGGCACGAATCGCGGCCTCCGGCTCCCGGCGCTTTCCCCTGGGGCAGGATATGGCCTGAGCTCACCTTCTGCTCCTCTGGCATCCTCAATCATTTTTCCTTTGGTGTTAAAACCTTGTGGGATATTTGCATGCAGTTTTGACTTCCCCTAGCCACTACCGGTCCAAAGAAAACAGATCCATGTGTTTTAAAATCTCGGCTTACATACCATTCCTCCAGCTTCTGCTCCTTTTTGGGGCTTTTCCTTCTTTCAGTGGATCAGTGACCTGAAAATGCACTTTGTTTTCCCTAGGAGAGGTAGATGAGAAGATCTCCGGCATAGCTGCATATTAAACGCGACCTGCCGCTGCCGTCCCCAGCAGCCTTTGCTGAGCTGCCGCTCTCCCCCCTCCGACAAGTTTTTAATCAGATAGATCCGAGTAGATTTTTTTTTTTTGGCCCCTTAACAAAATCATTAAGTTTCCCGTGTGTGTTTCAGGCCCCTTTCATGTTTCCCTGACCGGGGCAGCGCGCGCAGCCCCGCGCATCGGGGTGTCCGTGGGAATTTCGTTGACAAGCTGCTTATCTTCTCTGCCAGGTCATTAACATGCTGCTTACGCCTTCTGCCAGGTCATTAAGGACGATGTTAATGAATGACCTCTGCCGTACCCCGTTAGATACTCCTCCTCCAGCATGCCCTGCACGAGCAGGTAGATTCCTACCTTACATATATAGATATAGATATAGATATAGATATAGATATAGATATAGATAGATATAGATAGATCCCCACCACGTTGCTGTTGGGATATATTACCCTGCAGTTTAGGGCCAATTTGAGTAATTTTCGTTATGTTCCCTACAATATTCTAAAAATAGCTCCCTACCACTCATTGCATTTGCTCTTTAGAAGAGCAAGACAATCTCCTCCTGGCAGGGACTTTTAGTGTGCGTAGCTTGGGTTTTGGGAACTTCTGGATGCTCAGGACTTTTCCCCCCGCCCCGTTTGCACTCCCGTTGTGTTTTAGGGTGATGCCAGCCCTGCCGGGGATGCGGGTTTTGGTGTCACCTCGTCCTGCCCTCAGGAGGAGCGCGGGACGCCCTGGACCAGCAGCTGCCGCCGCTCGTCCCTCGCAGAAAGCACAAAGCAAAGTGGTAAATTCAATCTCTCTCACCCATTTCTGAGGCCTCATTAATTTAAGCCAATATTCTTTCCTCCCCAGAGGTCCTGATGAGAGGGAGCAACTCCATTGGAGATGCTTAAGCATTATGCCTGTGCTCAAGTTCCATCAAAGCGCCCGATGAGAGCGGTGGATGGCCGGACAACGCTGAGTGTTTTCCTCAGTCAGGTTCCCTGACTTCCCGGTGCCCGCGGCCGCACACCCGCCTCCCGCTTTCTGCCGCTCTTCTTCCTTGCAGGCCCTTGTTCAGTCACCTTTTACGTTTTCTTTTTCTTTTAGGAATTTTCTTTTCCTCTTTTTTTTTTTTTTTTTTTAAATTATTATTTTTTTAACCTCAAATCCATTTTTTTTTAATTATTATTTTTTTAACCTCAAATCCATGTGTGGCCACATCTGAAATGATCAAAAACTTATTCCTTGCCTTTCCTTCTTTTTTTATTTTTTTTTTTTTTTTCCAGGCAATTGTAGCTTACAACACCTTAATTATTGCATCTCTGAAAACTGGTTAAAGATTTTAATACTTCCTTTCCCTGGATCATTATGCAGGAGACTTCTCAGCCCCATAAAACGGGTCTTCTGGAACTCGACCACCTTCTGCTGCTGCATTTCCCTGCTGGGTTCAAGTGCCCCCAGCACCCCGGGAAGCGCCAGAGGCGGTGGTGGGGCTGCAGCAGCCAGAGCAGATTTTCGGTTAGAATATGGGCTTTTTAATTAAAATCATATTACACAGCTTGCAAATACATTGCATCACTTTAATCAGCCAGCACATCTGCAGAAGGTGCAAGTTTCCAGGAGCCTGAGCACAGGAATGACAGTATAAATCACAGCGAAAGCAAATCCTTGACATCACCTTCATTTCTGAGCGCGATCCCCCGATTTCGCAGCACGACGCTGGTTTTCTGGCACCCGTTTTGCTGGGCTGTTTGCTATTTAATAGGTGCAGGGCTTGTCTGACATCACCCCGCATCCAACATCCGTGGGTTTCTTTTTTAAAGCGGGTTGGATTAATCCTGAGTTTTGGCCCCGATCCGCACGGGGCTGTTTCCCTGCAAAGCCGTTTGGGATCCACGTGCCGCGTGGGTCCAGCCCGCTGAGATCTCATCCCTTTCATCCCAAAAATAGTTCAGCGGAAGATCTACCAGGCCCCACGGTGCCCATGCCTTTGGGATGAGCGAAGTTTATTCCCCACCGATTTTTATTTAGGTGAGTTTTAAATAACTCCAACGCTTCCCTGAGGGAACCATCCCACAGCCGAGCAGATTTCAGCACTAAGCAGTTTTTCCTGGTGTTCAGCCTAAATTTTCTTTTGCTCTGTTTTATCCCATTACTCTTTTGCTATGAAATTTTTCAGGTAATTTAAATATGAAGTGGCTGTGGAATACATTTTGGGATGGAGATCATCACTTGATGAGGGTGTGATTGTGCACGGCAAGAGGCTGCTGGGGAGGAGGGGGTGATGTGGAGCTGAGCAGATTGGGGGTGATACCTAAGGGGGTGCAAAAACTGCTTTCTTGCCTTGTCCCTTTAGAACGAAGCAGGTGGGAGTGAATCCCCCAGCTCACCCCCCCAAAATCGCATTATCATTTTAAAGTAGGTTTCGAGGGAGGTGGAAGAGGGAGGAGATGGAAGCCAGGAGACCAGAGGCCACGCGGTGTGGGGAGGGGACGGCGTGATGCGCGGGCAGGGGATGTGCTGAGGTGCGTGTGGCACAACTCCTGGGCCCCAAAAATACGAAGAATGTGGGAATTAAGTGATGCCCTTTCTTCTCCCACAGCCCCCCCAGGTTGTAAGCAAAGATTCTTGGAGAGCTCCAGGTTTTGGGGCTGCTGGAAACCCCTGCACCCTCCCAGGAAGGGAGCCCGCTGCAGCGTTCCCCTCCGGGGAGCCTGTGCAGGAGCTGAGTCCTTTGGAACTCGTGACACCCGCTGTCATTTAATCCGTCGGCCAGCTGTCCCCTGCTCCGGACATCAAAGGCAGCCAGAACCACCCGGAGCCAAGTCCCGCATCGTCAATCCTGCATCCAGAGCTGCATCCACCGCGCCTGCAGCTCTGGGTGGCCGGGGCACCCGGGAGCGGCTCGCGCAGCTGGTGCAGGGTCACGCTGCGTGTGTCCCGCTGTTCGCCCCCGCGCCTGTGTGCGCATACGTGTCCTTGGCACGGGATCATATAAGCGCTGCTTCCCGTGACGTACGGCACGCGAATCCTCCGGACAGGTGGGAGGGCTGGGGCAGCACAGCGGGAGCCCCGCAGCTGGGGCGGCCTCTGAACTTCAGCCAGCGCTGTGAGCACGTGTGTGTGCTCACTGCGGGCACGCTCGCTGGGTGTGCTCTCTCCGTGCACGCTCTGTGCACAGTCTCTATGTGTGCTCTTACTGTGCAGGCTCGCCAGGTGTGTTCTCTCGGTGCACACTTGCTCCATGCATGCTCTGTGTGTGTTCTCGCCATGTGTGTTCCGTCCATGCACACTCGCTCCGTGCACAGCCTCTGTGTGCTCTCTCTGTGCACACTCGCTCTGTGAACACTTTCTGTGTGTGATCTCTGCGTGCACGCTCACTCCCTGCACACCCTCTGTGTGTGCCCTCTCCATGCATGCTCACTCTTCGTGCACACTCTCTGTGTGTATTCTTTTGCATGGTCACTCTCTGTGCACACTCCATGCACACTTGCTGTCTGTGCACACTCCTTGCACATTCTCCATGCACAATTGCTCTCTGTGCACTCTCCCTGTACACTGGCTCTCTGCACTCTCTTTGCACACTTGCTCTGGGTGCACTGCACACTTGCTCTTGGTGCACTCTCCTTGCACGCTCCCTCTGTCCTCTCCCCGCATGCTCATTCTCTGCGCACTTTCCCTGCACACTTGCTCTGGGTGCACTACACACCGGCTCTCTGTGCACTCTCTTTGCACACTCGCGCTCTGTGCACTCTCTCTGCACACTCGCGCTCTGTGCACTCTCCCTGCACACTCTCTGTGCACTCTCCCTGCACACTCCATGCACATTCTCCCTGCACGCTGGCTCTCTGTGCACTCTCCACTCACACATTCTCTGTGCACTTGCCCTGCACACTCGTGCTCTGTGCACCCTCTACTCACACTCGCTCTCTGTGCACTCTCCTTGCACACTCGCTCCAGGTGCACTGTACACTCACTCCCCGTGCTCTCTCCCTGCACACTTGCTCTTGTTGCTCTCTCCCTGCACACTGGCTCCCTGTGCACTCTCCTTGCACACTTGTTCCCGGTGCGCTGCACACTTGCTCTCATGGCTCTGTCCCTGCACACTGTCTCTCCAGGACGGTGCTGGCTGTGGCCGCGGCCATGCCCGTGGCCGGGTGCAGCGCGGGGACACCCCTGCCAGCCCCGGGAAGGAGAGGGGCAGGGACAGGGTGGGGGGACGTGACCCCCGTAGCTGGCGGTGCTGACAGGCGGGCACGGGCAGGGCGGCAGCTGCTGGTGGCTTCTGTCCCACATCCAGCTCGAGGGTCGCTCACAGGGCCTGGGATTTTTGGAGAAGAACAGGGTGTCATTGCTCCCAGTGCATCCCGTTTTCCAATTAGTTTGTTGGTTGCATTTTAATTTTTTTTTTTTTCTTTTTTTACCCAGAACCATCTGAGGAATCGCCCTGGTTCAGCACCACCGTTTCCTTAGCAGGGCTGGGTGGGAAAAGCAGGATTTTTGTCCTGGCATGACTTCACTGGGTGGGTGTTCCTCGACATGGGAGAGACACTGGGAAGTACTGGGAAGGGCTTTTCCCTTCTCCGGGAGCGGTGCCACCTCACCGAGGTGTCCCCTGCCACCGATGACACCTCTCCCTGTGCCACGGCGCCTTTCGCACCCTACAAGCATTTGGTTTGGTGTCACCTGAGACATTCCTGCGCGGGCAGAGGGGATAAACCCGGGTGTCACCCAGCGCCCAGGTGTCCCAGCGAGCCAGGAGCAGCCGCGCCATTGTCACCCGCAAAAACGCGGCGCAGGGTGACCTTTGGATGCCGGTTGGTGACTCTGCAAGGCTCCCGCACCCGGTCCCCGGTACCAAACTGGTCTCCACTGGTTTGAGACAAGGGGGGTTCGACCCTGAAGGGATCCCGCCTCCTTCTCCCCCTGCCCATGGGGGTGGTCTGGGCAGAGCATCCTCCTTCCCAGGGATTCCTGCATCCCCACCTGAGCCGGCATCGCCATGGCAACCGTGGGATGTCGGCGCCAGAGATGATGGGGCAGGGAGAGACGGGCAGGGCCGTGGGCCCAGCGGGTCGCCCTCTCGATCCTCCCTCCAAATAATCCAAATTATTATTATGATTCTTATTTTTAATTCTATTTTTCGCTCTTTTCTCAAGTATTTCCATCTCTTTTGAATTCGAGTGTCACCAGGACAGCCAGGCGCTGTGCCCCACGGGGTGGTTTTATCCTAAAATGCAGAAATGTGATAAATCTCCACCCCAGTTTGACAAAAGGGTTTTGCCGGTGGAGGTGCCGGAGGAGAAATGTGGAAATAGAGGCATAAAAACATGTAACGGAGAGAAATGCGTCTCAGGGTGTCGCAAAATGAGGGCGTTTGACATTTTCTAAGTTGAAAGTGAACTGACTCCAGAGATTTTTTCAATGTTTGTAATAGAAGGCGAACTGACTCAAGTATTTTTATTTTTATTTTCTTAATAAAAAGCAAACTGATGCCAGAGTGTGTTGCTTTTCTTATTTATTTATTTACATTTATTTGTTTTCATAATAGAAAGGAAACTGAGAGGGGTTTAAAAATATTTCTTACAAGAAATGGAACTGACACCAGAGTTTATTATTATTATTATTATTATTATTACTATTACTATTACTATTATTACTATTATTACTATTATTATTATTATCTTTTTGTAGAAGAAATTGAACTGACTCTGGAGAGGTGTTTTAAATGTTTGTAATAGGAAGAAAACAGACTGGATCTTGAAATTTTCTTAATAGAAAGAGAACCACCTTTGCAGTTTTTTGGAATTTATTTTTGTAATAGAAAGCGAAGTGACTCCTGAGCTGTTTATTTTTGAATTTTCTTAATACTGACTTCAGAAGTGTTTTGGGTTTTTTTTAATAGAAAGCGAACAGGTTCTGGAATTCTCAAAAAACGTGTTCTTAATAGGAGGTGAACTGATTCCAGAGTTCGTTTTCTTTTTTTTTTTTCCCCAAACCCCCCAAAACTCAAAAAACCTCCCCGAAGTAAAAAAAAAAAAAACAAAACACCTCCCCACAATTCAAAAAAAAAAAAAAAATCAACAAAACTCCAAAAAACTTCAGAAAAAAAAAAAAACAAAAAGGGATTTTATTTAGTATTTCAGCGTAAATCGGACCAAACCGGAGGCGTTTCTCTCCTCACCACCCGCCCCCCCTAAAAAAAAAAAGAAAAGCCGGGACAAGCGCGACTTCGGGTCGATCGCGGTTCCAAAGTGCGGGCAGGGGCGGGGCCACCGGTGTCCGCTAGGGGGCGCTGTTGGATCGCGGTTGAATACGGGGGGGGGGGGGAGGACGGGGAGGGGGACGGGCCGTCGGGGCGCCGGGGCGCCCCGACGGCCCGTCCCCCTCCCCGTCCTCCCCCCCTCCCCGCTTTGCCCGGTTACAGCTCGGATAAATCGTTGGGGAAAAAAAAAAAAAAAATCTACGCGCGCCCTTTAAGAAAAAGTGGGCGTGTCCCCGCGCCTCAAGGCCCCCCCCCCGCTGCCCTCAGCCATTGGCCGCCTCGCTTAGGGCTGCCCGTTCCATTTGCCTGCGCGGAGGGGTAGAGCGGCCGTCGCGGCGGGCGGTGCCGCTGTACGGGAGGGGACGGCGGCGGAGGAGGAGGCGGCGGCGGCGGCGGCGGGACGGGAGCCGGAGGAAGGCGGCGGGGGAGCGGAATGGGCGCCTGACGCCCGTCCCGTCCCGCCGCCGAGGGACGATGGCGCGGCCCCGCGGCGGGCGGTGGTTGCTGGGCGTCCTGCTCGCCCTGTGCCGCTTGGCCGCCCCGTTCGCCAAGAGCCTGGAGCCGGTGTCGTGGAGCGCCGCGAACCCCAAGTACGTGGCGGAACGGAGGAGGGTGCGCGGGGGGGAAGCGTGGGGTGGGGGGGGGAACCCACCTCGCAGCGCCCCCCCCCCCGGCAAAAAAAAAAAAAACAAACCCTAAACCCAGGAAAAAATTCAAAATGACGAAAACCGCAGGATTTTTAAGGAAAAATGATCGGCTGGAGGCTGCGGGAGACGGACGGAGAGGAGCGACCCCCGGCTGGAGAACGGACCGAGCGCCGGCGGCTGCTCCGCCTTTACCTTCCCTTAAAAAAAAAAAAAAAAAGTGCTTTAATTTTTATTTTTTAACCTCTAAGAATCCTCTTGGCTTTTAAACGTTTTCTTCTCCCTGTGTTCTTTTTCGATTTTTTAAAACGCGTTTTATTTTTTTAAAAAACCTTTCATTTTAAAGAATTTTTTCACTTTTTTCTTGTTCTTTTATTTTTCCCCCGGGGCTCGGGGAGGCTCCGGAGGGTGCCGGGGGGGCCGGACCGCCCCTCCCCAGTCCCACACCGACGCGAGAAGTGGATTTATTATCGATTTTTCTTTTTTTTTTTTTCCTTTTTTCTGGCTTTTTTTTTTTTTTTCCCTGAAAGGAAGGCGGGAGGGCGCGGTGGGGTCGGCCGGCTACGGGGCTGCTCCCCTGCCTTGCTCCGGCTATATATACATTTAAATTACACATATATATGTGTTGTATGTTCGTGTCTGGGCCCCGGCTGAGCTGCAGGAACAATGAGAAGGAGCTTTCGCAGCTCTCCGGGATGAAGGGCGAGGAGGAGGAGGAGGAGTGAAAGGTGCTCGGGGATGGTGTTGGTGTAGCCCTCTTGCTGGGATTTATCTTGTAAATCACAGTGTTTGTTGATCTTGGCCATTTCTCCCTTAAAAAAAAAAAAAAATCCTGCTTTTAGCCTGATTTTTTTTTTTTTTTTTTCTCCCACCACATTTCTCAAAAAAAAAAAAAAAGGAGTTTTTGAGGGCTGGAGAACTGAATTAATTTGCACAACCTTCCTGCTTGAACGCTTCTATTCCCACCAAACATTTCTGTCTTTTTTAAATTTTTTTTTTTTTTTGGAGAAAAAGCAACTTTGCTGGAACGAGGGCTCCCCTAAGTGAATTCTCCTGCTTGGTGTGGTTTTTTTTTCTTTCCTTCTTTTTGGAGATGTGTCCCTTGGTTGAGACCAGTAAGAGGGGGCGGGGGGAAAAATCCCTTTCCCCTCGGGAATTGATCCGTCGTGCTTGCGAGTCTGCGATGTCGGCAAATCACTTCCAGAAAATCCCTTTTTTGAGTTGAAAAGCAGCAGCTGGAGGAAGTGATGCCTTTCGGGGAGGGGGGGGGATGCGCCATGTCTCCCCAGCCCACTTTGTTAGTGTTGGCTTTAACTAAATTGCCAAGGCCTGGGGTGTGGGGTGGAGGGACAAGGTGGGAAGTGCCCAAAATGTGGGTATTTCCACCCAGAAGTGGCTGGGGAGGGGTCCCAGCCCTGGGCCAGCAGCCATGGTTGGGTTCCGCCTTGGTGGGGGCTCTCAATGCCCATTCAGGGTCCCACTTGTGCCCCGTGGGTTTGTGTCCGTGGGGCCTGACTCCAGACCCTCGTCTTTGGGGTCAATTTTTGGGGTCCCTCACTTTCTTTTACGCCTTAACGCTTAATTCTTGCAGGTTTTGTGGTGTCGGGCAGAGGCTCTTCCCACTGCTCCTGCCCGACTTGCAGTTCCCCAGCCTGGCTTCCTGGTGTTGTACAAAGTCTGGTTCCAGTTGGAGTAAAAGCCATGCTCTTTGTTAGACTGGGCTTAACTCTCGTGGATGGATGTGTTAAAATGCCCCACACACGTTCCCCGCCGTATTTGGGGCTTTCGAGGCCTTTCCTCCGCCATGCCAGCCCTGCGCCGAGCTTTAACTCTTGTTTTTAGAGTAAAGAGAGCTAAAGCCTTTAAAAATAACGTCGCTAAGTGGAATTTTCCAACAGATAGAAGGAGAAAGCGTTGCGTGTTGGGCCGTTTGGGCCTTGGTGGTGTCACTGTAAATAATGAACATATTTTTCTGTCCTGTTCTCCCCTGGGCAGCTCTGGCCTTAGAGCTTCACCGGGGCGTCACGGGTAGGTTCCTGGTCTCGTGGTGGTTATCAGAGGGATGCTGATACCCGATCTGATCGAAGGAATGATTTCCTAGTCTAGTTAAGACCGGCTTAAGCTGCAAGACTTTATGCCATACTAGGGAAATGTTTTCCTTTGGCTTCCAGGTGTGTGTCCAAAAGCTAGCAGTGAAATCCTCAGTGTCTTCCTATGGTGAATTATTCTATGCCTTCAAAGGAGGGAAGAAAATAGGCCTAGAAATGCTTTTGCTGGATAAAAGGAGAGAATTGTCACAAACCTGCGCATGGGACAAGCTCGGGCTGAATTAGGTCCCGCTCGAGCGAGCTTTCCCCAGGATGCCTGAGAGCTCCTTGGAAAGGGTCTTGGGGAGCCAATATGGTTTCAATTTTGTGCCATTGTGTCTGAGGGAGGGTTTGGGGGGGGGCTGGAGGTGCTTTTGGGATTTAATCGGCCTCTTTGCTGCTCCACTGGGGAGCGGTGGGATCGTGCTCTTGTTGGACAGCCAGGAGTTGCAGGAGAAATTCTGGCGAAAACCTTCCTGAACTCCCTTGGTTGTAATTTTGGAGAAATATTGACCCTGGTGGGCTCCTGTGCCGGCCGTTAAAAGGAAGCATTCCTAATAAAATATGGTTTGGAAAATTCATTTCAGGCTGGAATTCGCCTCTCCAGAAAGTATTTTAATAAGGAGGTGGGGGAAATGGGACACATCATCCGCGTGGCTCTGAAGAACGGGTCGTTTCGGCTCTGCTTTTCTCTCGTATAAAAGTTTTATGCGGCTTTGCTCGCTCTGTGGAACAACCCAGCAGCTTTCTGAAAAACGAAATAAATGCATTTATTTAAGAAAAAAAAAAATAGGCAGGGGGAAAGGGAGGGGAAAAAACCCAACCCAGACAAAACTCTAATCCTTTGTGGTATTTTTATTCTGTCTTTTAATGACATTATGGTGTCCTATTGAATTCTGCAAGCGCCGAGTTTGAAGCCTGGCGTATCTTTTGCCTTTTTTAATGCCTTTTACGAGGGACAAAGTGCTGGCGGGAAGGCAGTTTCCGAGGGGGCTCTGCAGCGGTGGGCTCGCACTTGTCGGAGCAGATGTAATTTAATTACCATACCAGTGGGCGCATGAGGCGCTTTGCAGTAGAAGGAGTTGGGAAATCGTGAAAACAAGGTTGCTTATTTTTAATTAAAAGCCGCGTTTGGCTCACGGAGCCTTCGTACACCTCCAGCTCCCCGGGGCTTTGCTCCGTCTCCGAAGGAGCCTGGATGGTTTGTGTCCTGGTTGGGGTTTCCCTCTGGAATGGAGGAGCCTTTTCCAAGGGTGCTGGGGGGACCCTTTGGTGGGTGCCAGGCTGGTGGGTGCCGTCCCAGCATGGGAGGCTCTTGCTCTCGCTCTCTCCAAAGCAGAAACCCCCATGCTGAGGTTACCCCTCATGCTGTGCCTGGGGGAAAGGAGCATCCAGGGCGCCTTGTGTGTCGTTTGGGAATGGCTTCATTAACTTAAATTAAAAAAAAAAAAAATAGCAAAGGCAGGTCTGCGGCTATTGCAGTAGCTGGGTAAATACCACTGGATTCTATAAAATGGATTTAACTGCTTCCTTTAAAAGAAAAAAAAAAGAGCCGTGATGGGGTGGCTGATTGATTGTAAAAGGAGCCGTAGGTTTCTCCAGAGCAAAACAGCTGCTGCAGCCCCCGGGAACTGTGTGGCAGTGGGGATGGGATGGGGTTTTTGTGCCATTTCTGAGCGGGGAGGGCTGGGAGGGAGCTGGGGGGGCTGCTCCCCTCCTGCGCCAACCCGAGCCCCTCCATTGCCTTTGGTTGGAACCTGCTCCTTGGATGTCGGTCCCAAACAGCAAGGGATGTGACCTCGGCCGGGTGGGCAGGGTCCCCCTGAGCAGCTTTATGGGGTGGGCAGGGTCCCCCCGAGCCCTGCACACGTTCGCACGGGTGACGGGGATTGCCAGGAGCCATGGTGCACGTGCAGCCCCTCGCACGGCACATCGGGAGGTGTTTGGGTTGTGCCCTGGAAACCAGGGATTTAGCAGTAGAGGTGGCTCCTTGTTCTGTGCGGGATTTCTGGGTCCCGCCTGCCCCACAGCTCCCCCGTGGCTCCCCAGTCCCTGTCTCCCCGGCAGGTCACCCTGCCATCGGCGGAGCGGTGGCGGTGCTGCTGGGAAGCTGCTCTGCCCGAGGAGCGCCGGGGTCCGGTGGGAAAACATCTTGTAGCGATCAGTAGCACATGCTACTTGGAGTCTGGCAGCTGAAACGGGGTGGGGAGAAACAAAGCTGAAATCCATTCTGTGTCTAATTAATGATTGCTTGTATGGGGAGAGCAGGAGGAGGACTCTGGGCTCGGCGCTATCGCGGCGTCACATCGGGGCAGGAATGCGGCTGCGGGGCTTTTGTCGTGCTCGCCTCCAAAGTGCCCGGGCTCCTTTCTGCTGCTTTTCTCCTTCCCAGTTCCCATCCCTTGCTTTGGGGCAGGTGACGTGGCTGAGAACCTTTCTTCGGGGAGCAGGAGGGGGTTGGTGGTGTTCTGCCTGCTTGCGGTGACGTTCGGCACCCCTCGGTGCGTCCTTTGGGGAGGCTTTTGGTGCCCCTCGCGTGTTGTCTTTGGTTGGAGCGCCCACGTTCTGCTCGTGACCGTGCAGATCCTCGGGATCCCGGCGCTCCCGGCTCTGCCAGCCTGTCCGGGCTTGGTCCCAGACCAGTCAGACAAGCCGGGGTTAGATGTCCTGCTTGGTTAGGCTGGATTTGTGCGCAGGGTGGGGTGTGTGTGCTTTGGGGTGCAGGGCTGTTCCTCGGGCACTGGGGCTGTGGGCGATGCCCAGAGAGGATGGGGGGCTCGGGGGTCTCCAGCACCCCCTCCTGGGGGAGGGAGGGAGGATGGGGGGCAGGTTTGCGGTGTTACTCGCTGTGTTTTGGTGAGCGGCGGTTTCTCCTTGAGCTCTCCCTGCCGGCGCCCCCGGTTGGGATCTGACCCGGCTCAGGTGCCGGCGTGGCAGTGCCGCCCCGGCCGAGCCGAGCAGCTGCGCTTCAAAAATGCCAGCTATTTATAACCCTGGCTCGGCTGCTTGGGAATAACCTTTTCCTACCCACAGCCGGCCCTTCCCAGGTGGGCTGCCCCCCATTTCCGAGGCCGTGGGACCGGGCTTGGCCATGGGGGCTGCACGGAGAGCCGGAGCGGTGGGTTTGTTGCTGTCTGACCGTGAACTTCCTTCGGTGTTTCCCGAGGGCTCCGTCCTGCCGTGATGCTGTGCCGGTGGGTACATCCACGTGTGCTGTGGCCGTCGGTGGAGCTGGGCTGCGGCGAGAGGCTTTGTGTTCACCCGGTTTGCCATGGGTTGGCTCTTGCTGGTGCCGATGCAGAGGTGCTGGCAGTGGGATGCCCAGGGGATGCTACACGAGGTCCATGTCCCTGCTCCGTCAGGCTGGAGTTTCGAAGTCCTTCCTCGTGGTGGCTGGGTCCCCCTGCCCTGCGCAGCCCTGGGGTGGGGGGTCCTGGCTGGTTTCGGTGGCACCTGAGCCTGCATCGCTGCCCCATGTGTGACGATGGGACACGAGCGTCCCATGTCCCGGCAGTCCCTGTCCTCGCACCCGGCAGCAGCTGGTGGCTCCAGCAGCACGAGCTCGGCCTCAGGGACCATCCACCCTGCCTCGCTTTTGGCGTTTTCAGCTTCTGAGCAGGTATTTGAGAACAAGCAAAATGCATTTTCATGGCTTATCAGCTATAAATACCCTTACACCATTAATATTGATCACTGAGTGTTTGCATGTTTTCCTTCTCATTAAGGCTGGGAAACGTCTGTGGTTGCACATGCATTAGTGGCAAAGCCGAGGCTCGATGCTTTCTGTTCTTTACCGATTTGAACGTTTTCAGTAGGTTTCTGGAAGGCGTGAGCACAGCCTGGCGTGCGGGTTTGCCGGCGGGGTGCGGAGCGGTGCCGGGGACGGATGCGGCGATGCCGGGCGGTGGGATGGTGCTGGGCTCCGCTGTTCTTTGTCTGGGCTCGCTGTAGTATCGCTGCCTGACGCGAGGGGGAGGTCCGTGGCCTCCCCAGCTGCCCCCGGGGCTTTGGGGGGCAAATTGTCCATGTGCGTTGGAAAAGGGGGAATGGGCGCAAAGGCGCTTTCCTCAGTTAAAGCGGGGGGTGGCTGTTTCTTGTCGGGGCAGGCTCCCCCCGTGCAGGCAGGGCTGCCGGCGTTCCCTGCCTGCAGCAGGCAGCATATGGAACGGATCTGGTGTAATATCCCGGGCAGCAGCGTGGCTTTGCTGAAGAGGCCACTTCAGCAGGGGACGCGGTGCGGTTAGTCCTCCCGGCTGACACATCCCAGGCCTTCCTCCGACTTGAAAGAGCTCGAGCTCGCCTTTGAATCTGAGGATTTATAGCCCTTTTAGGCCTCTCCAATAAAAGCACGGCTCCCTCCTCAGACAGAGCCCACCGTCTCCCTCCTCCGGGCTCATTATCCTGGGGATTTGTGTTGCTCGCTCTCGGCTCTGTTGTTCGCTACCGCCGCTTTCTTCAGATGTGCGGCCGAGAACTTCGGAGCATCAAAGCGGGATGGGGGCAGCTGTGGGGTCCCGGTTGTGCTGCCAGGACGTGGCCCTGCAAATGCAGCTCTGGACGCTGGGCTGTGCAGAGGGGGGACACCCTTCATGTGATGATGCTGGGGGGGGTGTCTTGGGGAGCATCGGCTGCCCGTGCATTCCCGGTGATCCCTTTGCCATCCCGGGATATCTGCAAACCGGGGTGACGTCCCATCCCTCTTGGTCCACGTGGGCACTCGAGCATCCTCAGCCTTACAGATCTTGTCTGCTTTCCACAGGCAACGTCAAGCCTCTAACTATTTAAAGAGAGGCTTAGGAAAGGGTCCAGAGAAACGACATAATTATTATTGTATTACAAATTGTTTCCTTTAATGGGCCCTGTTGGATCGCTCAGTCTGTTAAACGCATTGTGCCCCTTTCCCCCTTTTCCATTCCTCCCAAACCCATCCCTGCTGGAAAATTCTTCCTGCTGAGGAGCCGGGGTGATGGGGCGAGGGATGGGGGCTGGTGGTCCATGTCCCTTCCCTTGAATCTTGAGCATCACCTTGGGGTGTCACTGGTCCAAAAGCCCTTGGGACGGCAATGAAATTGCCGTCCCAAGGGCTTTTGGACCAGTGACACCCCCAAACTGATGCTTGGTGCTCAAGGGCACCTTCTCCAAAGGAACATTCCTGCCCTTTCCTGGCGTTTTTATTTTTTCTCCTTGCCCCTAAAGACTAAACGTGTCGGAATTAAGCAGCAGGTTACGTTTCTTCGAGGCAGAGCAGCAAATATGTTTTAAATTTGGCAGCTGGCAGCAGAGAGCGGGTGGGAGAAATTTTCCAGGTATTGCGTTACACTTTCCCCTAAAAGGCCTTTGCTTTGGGGCTGGGGATTAAAGGGAGGAGAGGAGGGGGTGGCCCTGGGTGTGGGGACAGGGGCAGTGTCCCCGGGGGGAACAGACCCCCTCTCTCACACATACTCGCTCCCAAGGGTGCGGGAGCTGGGATGCTCGTCCCAGCTGACTCAGTCCCTGCCCGGGGCAGAGCTGGGATTAAATTTTTGGGTTCCCACCCTCTGGGCGCGATGGGAAATTTCCACCTGGCTGCGGGTGCTGCCCCGCTCCCCTTCTCTGCCTTGCCCTCCTCTCCGGTGTCTTTAATAAATACTTCACGCAAGAGCGAACCTGGGATCCACTCCCAGCGCGGAACTGGGGCTTGGCCAATTAGTCAATTATTTTAGAAGAAATTAAAAAAAAAAAAACCAGACAAAAACCCCAGCAAACTTGTATTTTGTTGCAGGGGAAGGTCTGGTTAACGCATCGGCCCCTCTGCTGCAGGGAGGTCTCCGCAGCCCCCGTGGGGTGATCTCTGTGCTGGGCTCCCGTGTGTCCCCCCCATGTTGGCAGGACAGGTTGCTGCCCTTTGCACCAAGTGTGAGATGGGGTCTGGGCAGCTGCCTGTGCTCTGGCTCGCTGTCTGTCCCCCCCGCACCTGCATGTCCCCCCCAGCATGTCCCTTGTCCCTGGGCAGCTGGGCGGGTGGTCCATGAGCATCCCCTGCTGAGCTGGCGCTGGCGCATCCCATTGTTCCAGCTTCCTCCGCAGTGGGAGGAGGAGGAGGAGAAGATGCTTCCCCAGGAGGTGGGGAAGGGCTGTCCCAGTGCCATGGCGGGGTCCAGAGCCCCTTCTCTCATGCTGGGCAGAACCCCATGGTCCCATCACTCGGGGGGCCCGGCTAGGTTGGGGTTTCAGGACGGTGCAAAGGGCTGGAGGTGGCTGGAATTTCCCCTTCAGCTGTGTTTGCTTTAAAATTTGTATTATTCTTCTTCGGTGTGAATTCTGCAAGGATGCAGCCTGGTTTCCCTGCCCCTGCCTGCACGGCTCCCCTCCCTGCACCCTGTCAGCTGTGCCTCGGCTGTGGCTGATTGCTGAGATAATTGGGGCAGCAGAGGAAGAGGAGAGCTGAACTACAGAAAAACCTGTTGGTGGAGGTAGGGGACGGAGGAGAGCCTGCTCACGGAATGCTGGGGACAGTGGCACTGGCTTGGCTCGGTGTCCCCTCCATCGAGTGGTGGTGCCGGGGCTCTGCAGGGCCAGCCTGTCCCTGCAGCTGTGACGAAGGCAGGGAGAGGGACAAACCTCAGGCTTTGAGGGCTGAGAGTGCTTGGGATGGCCCAGGCTCACTGGCTAAACGTCTTGGAATTTCCCTCTTGTTTTCCTTTGTAAAATTAAACTTTGTTCCCAAAAGGGCCAGGGAGGGGACAGCACCCTACCAGGGACGATCCCGCATGGCCGGGGCAGGGGGGTCCTGTGCGCGTCCCTTCCCAGGAGCGGTTCCCAGTCCCGGGGAGGTCGAGCACTCGACGATGCTTTTGATGTCTGCCCTGCCGTGGTGAGCGCTGGGTGCTGCTCCCCTAATTACCCCCTTGGCGTGGGGCCGTGCTGGCTGTTGTGCTCGTGCGGTGGGAGCTGCCCCGGCAGGGCGTGCGCGGGGCGGGGAGCGCCCGTGCGTTCCCACAGCGCCCAGGAATCCTCTGCGCATCGCCCTGGGTGCTCCCACCCACCGCAGGCAGTTTCGTGCTCCTCAGCTGGTTTCGTCACATCCAGGAGAGGCACGAAAATCTTCCCGAAGCACCTCCCTTGGCTGCCTGCGGAGCCCGTGGGCTCGGGAAGGCAGGTGTGGGTGCCCACTTCAAACCCCAAATGTGGGGCTGGGGGTTTATTGGTTGTGCCATTGGGCTGGGAAAGCACCGGTGCCCACCCAGTATCGCTTCCTGGATGAATTTTACTCCTTTTGGGGGTGTGGGCTGCACATTGTGCCCAGGCACGGTGTGGGATGGGGACAGTGACAGGGAGACTGCGGGGACTCCCGGTGCTGTCCCCAGCCTGGGAGGGGGATGTCTGGGGTGGGTTGGGGCTGGGGGATCCTCCTGGCTCCCGCTCTACCACACAGAGCCTTTCCCTCCTCCTTTTATCTCTTTGAATATGGAGGCATGCAGGATGGGGATGGATATGTCTGGCGCGATGGTGATGGAGGTGCCTCACAGGATGGAGATGCCTCGCAGAATGGGGATGGAGGCACATGGCCCATCCTGCAGAGCTCCCAGGAGCTCTTAAAATCATAGAATCATTTCGGTTGGTAGAGACCCTCAGGATCATCGAGTCCAACCATGCCTGTAAAGCAGCCGGAGACTTGTGGGACATCAAACTTGCAAGTAAAGCATTAATGTGCTGCAGCATCGTACCTGTGCACAAACGGAGCGGAGAAATTCTTGTGTCTCTTGTCCAAGAGCACTTTCTCCTTAGGGTACCTGCAGGTGCGCATCCCTTGTGCACCGAGTTCACCCCATGCCTGAGACCTGGCAGAGGGACCTTGTCTGTCCCGTGCCCTCCCTTGGGAACGTCTTTGCTGCCGACTTCTTGTTGGGCATGGTGGCGAGAATCCCTTTCCTAGCGTATTAAAGAGATTTATTGATAGTTGCGTCATTGCTAGTGATGCTATTAATGATTATTTATTAGTTCTTAATGCCAAATAGTGTAAACATCTAGCTAACGTGCACGTGTTGCTCGTGCAATGTGACGTCCCGGAGTGTTTGGCGTTGGGTTTATTCACTTTATGAATTTAGGTGAAGGCAAATGGTGGGTTGTTTTGATAAACTCCCCTGAAGGTAGAGATTCTTGAAGGGCTTCGCTGCTGACCTTCTTCTTAATTACTGCTCTGCAGCGCCGGGAGGACCAGCTGAAAGGGAGTAATGAAGCGTTTGTCATCCGGGGCCCCGCCAGGAAAACGCCTCCTCCCTTCTGCACTGGGATATGTGCCTCTCTCTGCATATTTATTGAGCTGGTTCCCCCTGCCTGGTAGATCGGAGCCTTGACTCATAAGACCTGTTTTCAGGTTACGGTTCTGACCTTGATTTACACTGGCAATGGGTGTCTGCCGGATTTTTATCAAGGTAACTGCAATAGAGTTAAATGAAGCCAATGATGAAGGTGCTGAGGAAGGACAAGGAGCAAAACGGCTTGTTGCTTGCTGATGGGCGTGGGTTTTACTTGCCCGCAATTCCTCCTGCTTTTAGCCCCGGACAAAGCTTGGGGAAAGGAAAATGTTGAATGGAGGAAAATTTACTACTGCTGTGATTTCTGTTGTGCTTGTGAAGGTGAGAGTTGAGTCACTTTGCTTGGTACCAGCTCAGCAATTCCAGCTCGTCCCCAGGGAATGTCTGAAGTCACACAGGGAGAAATAATGCTTGGGGTTAAAAATAGACGCTGACAATAGGAAGGGAGGACTGGAAAATCTCCGTGTCAGGGGAGGTGGACAGAGCTCGGTGAAAGGCATCGGGGTTGCGCGCTGCTAGAGCTGAGCTTTGGTGGGTTAGACTGGAATTAAACCTCATTTGCGCTTGTCATAACCCAGAGCCGATTTCACTCTTGGGCTTGGACATCAATTGGTCAACCCGTGGAAAGTGCTTTTGTTTTTAAGGGTCTTGAAAAAGTTTGTTGGCGAGGACGTGGTGGTGTTGTGGCCGGGGGGAAAAAAGCTCAGTAAATCCTGATTGTTGGAGGAGGGCAGGTGGGACCCGGCGCTGGCAGCGGAGCGCCTGGCACGGGGTGGCAACGGTCCAGCTCCCCGGGCCTTTTTTTAGGTCTGATCTGGAGAGGGAGGGATTTAAACTCGATCCGCTTCATTACCGGCTGGGGTGCTCGGTCCTGCCCGTGCCCAGGGCGCTTTGTCGGGCTGTCCCAGTGCCACCAGTAGCTGCCTTGCTGGGAACTGGTGCGCAGGGTTCTGGGCGGCGCAGGACGGCGAATTCTGCAATCCTTGCCCGAGGCTTTTGTCAAAGCTCATTAAAACCATCTGTGGTCAGCGGAGCCTGACCAGAGAGCCCGGGCAGCAGCGGAGGCTGCGGCAGCCCCTGTCCCTTGTCCTCGCGGTGGGGACACGGCCAGCACCGTCCCCCGGGGTGGCCGCCAAGCCGCGGGCGGCAGGAGAACGGGTCAGAGCTCCTGCTGGAGCGGGACCAGGAGCGATTCCGGCTTCTCCCGTAGTTTAAAGCTTTTTATTTTCTTTTTCTCCAGTTCCTTTCACCCTGGCAGCCCGCTCGGCCCCCTCCACCGCGCAAGATGCCGTGGGGACAATGGGGCCGCGAGGTGGGGCGGGAGGGTGGAAGGAGATGAAAGGCGAAAAGTAAAATTGAAGCATGTCTGGAAGTGCATTTTGATGTAAATGGGACTTTTTGATAGACTTTGAGAGACACCGGCAGAAAGGGCACCGGCCCCCTTCGGCGTGCTGAGCTCCGGGCTCGGTTCTTTCATTTGCTGGGGAAAAGGGCATTATTTTATTTTATTTTTTCCATCTCCTGTTGGGTGCACCCATGGTTCCCACTGGTCCTCCCCATCCTCATCACCATGCGTGGGGCAGCCCCGTGGATACATCTTAATGAAATCCAACAATTAAAGAGTCCTGTTCAAAGTGTGAAAGCAGCGGCTGAGTGTCGGGAAAGGGAATTTTCTTCTTGCAACCCAACCCCAGCCGCATCCCACCTTCCCCCCCCCCCGGCATCTCCTGCGTGTTTGATCCCCTCTCGTCCTTTTGATCCCAGCCCTCGTCCTTGGCAGCGTCTCAGCAGCTCTCCCGTCTGCCTGGAGATGTGGCCTTGCCGTGAGTCAACCTCCTTCCTTTCTGCTACTTTTTTAAAATCTTTTTTTCCCTTTCCCTTCTCCTAAGAGAGCACTTATTAAAAGGAAGCGGCGTATTCATCCATGAAACACAAGCACAATAAACACACGGCGCGTTTATAGAGTTTAAAAGGCGTTTTTTGTCATGGTCGTCGCTGCTGCTGTGACAAGCTGGGGACAAGAGGTGGCGGCTGGTGGTGGGGGCCGGGGATGTTCCCCCGGGGTCGCTGGTCCTGCCCGGCGCTGGGGGGTCACCACTGGTCCTGTCACCTTTCCTTGTGCCCGTGCGCTTCTGTTCGGCAGCTGCCGACCCTGCCGAGGCGAGAGGAGGAGGAACGAGGCCAGTGCTGCTCCCCGGAGAGAATTCTGCCAGCTCGGGGGCTGGGACGGGGAACGGGAAGGTCGGTCGGAGCTGGCGTCGCTGTCCCCGCGCTGTCACCGGCGATGGGAGCCCAGGAGGAGACCTGTCACTTCTCATCGCCCGCTCTTGCTGAGCCCCTGTCCGGGCTCGCGTCCTCCCCGCCTTCCCCTTCCTCCGGTTGTTTTTGTTGCGCGCGGAGCTGTCAGCAGCCCGAAAATTTACCGCTGGTATAAAACCATCAAGAAACCGAACTGTTAGTCGGTAAAAATGGCAAGATAATTGCAGGGAAACTTGTTTCTTCCTCTGACAAACTTCTGAGTCAGTCCTTTAATCTCTAATCTGGGTTTATGGTCATCTTTATTGAAAAGCTGGGCTCTGTGAAGAGTTGACATGTATGACCATCATAAACCAGGAGTTATGGGAGCCCCGAATTGCCTTGATGGTCCAAGTGTCTGCAGGAAGCATTTTTAAAATCCATAATCGGGATTTATTGGCCATCGTGCCTGAAACCGTCAGTGGAAAATAAAATAATCAGCCTGGGATTTTTTTTCTTCCTCTTTGGCATTTGCCTCCTTCCACGTGTTGTTAAATCATTTAGTGTCTCTCCCACATGCTCAGTGCTGTTATAACTGGGGGGCTGTGGGTGAGAAAAGGGCCGTCCAGCCCCGCTCGGTGCTGGTGCCCCATCCCGCACTGGGAGCAGGTTCCTCGGTCCTGTCCCGTCCCCACACGTTCTCCTGCATCCCTGTCCTGGGCGGGCTGAGCATCCTCTAGTTGGTGGCCGTGATGTGTGGTGGTCGTGGGCACGAGGAGGTGGACATGGGGGAGACATGGAGCAACCTGCGTGCCTGGGGGAGGCATCTCGGCTGGTTTCTCGCCTGGGGTAGTGGGGTCCTATGAAGGATACGTGCTTTTTGGGGTTATTTTTTTGTTGTTGAAGACGTAAGTGCCAGGAAGCCTACGCTGCGGAGAGGCGTCCTCCTTGGGTCGGGAAAGGGAGCAAAGAGGCTCCTTGTGTCCCTTTCTGGGCGTTGGGGGCTGCCAGGACCTTCAGCGCTCAAACTCTCGGTGTCCATCGAGTTACAGCAACGCTGGGACCAGCGCATGAGGCCAACGGTGCGTGTTTCTGCAAGAGGACTGGTTGGTGCCTGGTTTTTCCTGCTCGTGGATGCAGGATCCGTCCCGTGCTCCCAGAATCCAGAGGCAAAACTCAGACCCAGGCCTGAGCACCCTCCTGCTCCTTCCCCGTTAGCCGCAGTTGCTGGTTTGCTCTCCGCTGGCCCGCGACCATCCGCAACACCCAACAGCGCCGAGTTACCCCGGAACAGTCTGCTCAGGTTGATAAATATCTTCGTTTTCGTTTTGTTTAACAAATATCCCCCTTAATAGCAAAGCTTTTCGTTAAGCTTTCTCATATTATCATTGCGCTTAATCATGCAGGGTGACTTCTGAAAGTACTTTTTTTAAATGCCAGTTTTTATCCAGGTTTTAAAATTGAAATTCATTTTTTATCCAGAGGCAGGATATAAATGACTCTACTAAAATTAGATTAATCCTAATAAGAATGTCAGTTATCATTTCTGAATACATTAAATTTTTTTTTAAATTTTACATGCCTCTTTAGCTATAATTGCTAGTGTAATTTCTTACATAGACATGGTGTGTCCTCACGGTTGACAGAAATACTTAATGCAATGTCGACACCGCGGTAAGTTCCAAATTAGTGCATTGCAGTCACGGCAAACGTTTTGAACTTTCTCTTTAATAAATTAAAAAAAAAAAGGGGAGGGGGAGAAAAAAACATCTGAAATGCAAAGCAAGATGAAAACGCTTTTAGCTTGCTGGAGTATGGCAGGATGGTTGGAGGCTGGAGAGCTCTGGGGCTTGGTGTGGGGACAGGGGGATGTCACTGCTGGGACCGAGACCCTGTACTGGCAGCATCCCCATGCGTGCAGCAACCGCCCCACTGCAATAAAAGGGTTGGCAGCATCAGCCCCCTGTGGCTCCTGGCACGGTGGCATCGTGGGGACGTGTCCCCAGCCTGGCGGGATGAGGACCGGAGCTGGCGGGGTTTTGGGGCAGGGATCCGGGCGATCGCATCTGGCAGCGAATGATGGGGGGGAGAAAGCGGTTGTGTGTGGGGGGGACTTTGGTGTCTCCTGCGGCATCTCGCCAGCGTTCTTCCCTGCATCTCGTCAGCGTTCTTCGCTGCGCGTGGGTGGCGAGGCGGAGGTTTTGGCGGGGAGGGGAGGGCTGGGAACGCTCCCCGTCCGCGGGCGATTGGAAACGGCTGCGAGCTGGGCTGGAGTGGTGACGAGGGAGCGGGTGGCAGGCTGGGTGCTCTGCCCTCCTCCTCCTCCTCCTCCTCCTCCTCCCCAGGCCTGAGGGCTGGTTTATTTTTAGGTTGAAATCCCGAGCTTGCTTTAACTCCTCGTTAAAGCTCCCGCTGGGAACAGGGGCTGGCTGCGTGTCCCAGCGGGGTCTGGGGACATCCCTGGGGACGGGGGCTGGAGAGGAGCATCAGTCCCGAGATCTGGCAGCATCTGTGACACCTGAGACGGCGATGGCCTTTCTGGTCCCTCTCCTTCTCCCGTTTCCAGCAAGCGGTTGTACATTTTATTAAAGTTCAGCCGTACGTGTATCTGGCCTAAAAATAAAAGCGAGTACGAGCCAGATCTCTTTCGGCAGGAGGGGAGGTTTAAACCTGACACTCTTGTGTTGTGCTGGCCTCTCTCCCGGCCCCTCTCTCCGCTGCTGCTGTGCCAACCAGCCCTTAACTGGGTAAACTGGGAGCAGCGGCGGGGGGACCACAGCGGGGTCCCAGTCCCTTCCAGTGGCGAAGCCTTTAGGAGGGTGTTTGTCTTTGCCACAGGCTGTAGATATGCAGAAAATGGGGGCTTTTGCACCTGATTTGTACCTCTCAGTGAAGAGGGAATGTGGGCAGCAGTAGGAGGAGGTTTTGGGGAGAAAGGGGCAGTTTTCTTCCCCGCTGAGTGGCATCCAGGAGCACAGCGCGAGGCAGAGGCTGGACTCACACATTCTTGCGGAGCTTGCTCACCAGGCGTTGGTGATGGCTCACGGTTGGTGTGCAGGAGGGAAAAATGGGGGGGACAAAAAAATCATTTGAGGTCCTGTGACTCATCTTTAGCTTTTTCTCCCAGACCCAAACCAGACCCGTCCACCCCTGTGGTGTGGGCTGGAGGTCGAGTGCAGCGTGGGGATGGTGGGGTGAGGAACACGGTGCGTCCTGGTTGCTGGGGCAGCTGTTGCAGGGCTGCTGGGGTGCTTGTACACATGCACTCCATTAGAGTGGGGTGATTAAGAACGTCTTACTGAGTTACGAGGCGAGCTGCGGTCGAGCGAGTTCCTGGTGATGCCACGAGGGCTGCTGGTGTGCAGCTGCCTGGGAAGGTGGCACAGCCGGGACGACAGGACCCGTCTGGCCACATCTGGGAGCCGGGAGATCAAAGGGACCGGGCGGTGAGTCACGGCAGGGGCGACGCCGCTCCCCGGGGACGCAGGGGCTGCCGAAACCCGGGGGACCTGTCGGGGCAGGGCTGGGCATCCCAACCCGCAGCCGCGCTCTGGGGAACTGGCCGCTGGGTTTGCTGCTTCTCCCTGCCCAGTTCCTCATGTCGGGATTAATCCTTCAAACCACAGCATCGTTTCCCGGAGCCCCAGCCCTCCTGGGGACCCGCTCGCAAGCGGGGTGGGTGCATGGGGACTGTCACCCGCCCAGGAGGGAGGCGCCAGCCCTGGCACACCGTGGGTGCCAGGGAAGGGGCTTCCCTGGGACCTGGCCCAGGAGGTCCCTCCTGCTGCTCCCCAGGGTTTTATTTTTGTGGAATTCCTCAGGAAAAGGGATGAGGCTGGTTGTTCCCTTGCTTTGGAGGCGGCTGGTGCAGAGGGGGAGCTGAGGGGCTCGGGGACCCCTCCTGTACCCCTGGGGACGCAGCAGCAGCGACGTACAGCACTTGGTGTTGGCCGGGTCGGGGTGCAGGATCGCATCCATGGGGAGGTGGCTGGTTTTGGGGCTCCCAGCTGCAAACCGGGTTTGTGGGGTGCAGGGTTAGGCGGGGTGTGGGGTCCTGGGGTGCAGGGAGGAGGGGGCATCTTCTCGCCCAAGGACTAACCACAGGCTGTAACTTCATCTCTTGGCTGTTTGCTTTCAGTTCTTCATTTTTCCAACCGAGCTGGAAAAGTGAGAGGTTGGGAAAAGGGGGGGGTCTGCAGAAAACCCGGGGTTGGGATTAGGTCTAGTGGGCTGAGCTCCCCCAGCCCGCCTTCCCTGCGCCCCCAGCCCCGCTTTGTGCAGTCGCCTCCTCTCTGTCCCGGCTGGGGATTCATCTGCATGACAACGAGCAGGGCTTGGCGGGGAGGTCTTGCACTTGGGTTCCTTGGGCACATTCCCGCTGCTTTCCCTTCCAAATGGGCGCCCAGCCGCCGCCGCAGCCCCTGCCAAAGTAATTCTTTGCTTTGGAACCGGGAGACGAAAATCTCCTCCGTCTTCTTTCGGAGGGGTCAGGGAAGGAGTGGGAACCCCGCTGATCCAACTGTGTTCCCTTTTAACCCGCCTCTCCCTCTCTTCCCTCTCCGGATGAGCGGGGCTGCAGCCAGGGCACGGACGTCCCAAACCGAAGCAAAGCCGAAAAACACACACGGGGAACCTGATCTGCTTCCGTGGGATCATTTAATACCTGCAGCATCCCGCGCTTGGCGTTTGGGTTCTGGCTTTTGCCCGGGGTGCCGCGCTCTGCTCGTTACTGCTTGCTTGTTTATTGGGGGTGTTTTTTGGGGGATGCTGGTCATGGCTGCAGCATCCAGCTGCCAACTGCTGGCCGGGCAGTGTGCGGGCAGGCGGTGAGCGCCGCCCGGCCCCCGGCCCCCGCCGCTGCCCGCGCCTCATTGTCTCACTTCTCTCTCCATTCCTACGCCAATTAAAGAGCCGTGTTGCCATTCATGGCCCTTATGGTTTTGTTCAGTTGTCTGTCAGCTCTTGTCAAGCCCTGTCCCCTTCCCCTCCCCCGTTTTCAAAAACAAAACCCCTGACAAACCCCGCTTTGAATCCCCTCTTACCTCACTCCCAGCGTGGGGCCCCATTGACGGCGATGCCGGCGGCTGGGGGGGCACCGCTCCCCACGCCGCCTTTGTGGGCCGCCGGCAGCCCCCCGGGCCCCTCTTCTTGACAGCATTAATTAGATAACTCGGCTCGTCTTTATTTCTCCGAGGCGATGTGCAGGACGATATTACTTGAGGGAGAAAATATGGCACTTTTTTTTTCCCTTTATTTTTTGGCCAACCCTTCGGTTTCATCGCTGGCGGAGCTGCTTATTATGCTGAAAAATGCTGAGTTTGCAGGGGTGAGCGTAGGGCGGGGATTGAGCCTGGGAGACCCCCAGTGCTCCGGATTCTGCCCAAACGGTGTCTGCACCCCGGGCCGGTGCCGGTGGGATCCCCGGGACCCCGGAGCTGCGCGTCCCCGGCTGCCGAGAGCGCTGCAGGTGGCAGCAGCAGCCTGCGCCAGGGCTCTGGCCCCAATTAAATCTTCTCCAAACTCCCTCAATTACCAGCTTTTTATTTCTTTTTTTTTTTTTTTTTTTTTTTTTTTACCCCCCTCCTGCCCTTGCAGGGTTTGAATTAATGTCAGTTTGTTTGCGCGGTTTGAGTGCAGCATCTGGACGCGCGGGCGCTGCATGGAGGTGGGAAGATGGAGCAGCACGTGGCTGCTCGCACCAGCGCTTGGCTCCTGCGAGGGCTGGGAGCCTCCCTCCTCCTCCTCCCTGGGGCATTGGGGTGGTCGGCACCGTCCCCTTGGGTGGCGGGTGAGCGTTGGGAGCCATCTGGCCAAGCCTCCAAGGGGACAGAGAGCTGAGCTGTGGGGACTGTCCCTTTCTCCCTGGTGAGCCTCTGCTAGTTGTCCCTCACCTAGACGTGCTGTGGCATCTGGAGCAGGGACAGCGGGAGCAAAATCTGCACCGAGGGGCCGCGTTGCTGCTTGGTGGTGGCTTGTTTGGCTGGAGGGCACCTCCAGGAGTGGAAACGTGCTGGGTGGTGGGAGCCGGTGAAGTTTTGAGTCACCCCCAAGGAGAAGGGATCTGTGCTGGAGACCAGAGCCTTCTCCAAGCTGCAGGTTTGGGAACCTTGGTCCTCTGAGCCTCCCAGTGCAGAATGGCACCGCAGTTGTGTGTGTTTTCATGATAAAGTAGTTTTTTTCTGCTCTTTCTCCATTTGCTAATGAGGTACAATTGGGCCATGTCCTTTTATGTTTCGGTGGTGGGATCTCCCCTGCTTCCCACCCGGGGTCAGCAAGATGCTGTCTTGGCCTTCAGCAATTGAAGCCGGTTGGGGAGAATTATGGTACCAAGCATCGAATTTGAGGTTTATGGTTACTCAGCGTTGTCTGTGAAGCCTTGGAGTGGCCTCCTGGCATCGCCAAAGCCACCGGCTTCCCCGTGGACAGATGTGGGGAGCTGGGGCTTGAGCATAGACTGGCCTGCGTGGTCTTGAGCATCACACCGATTTCTGGCCAGAAAAGGGTATTTTGGTTTCGGTTCCCCCCTGCAGCTGGTGTTTTCTTGCCTTCTGCTTAATTTGAACCGCAGCTCGCCCGTGACCTGCAGTCGGTGACGGTGCAGAGCTACCGGGGGGCACTGCCTGGAGCATCTTTTCAGTTCATCTCAGAAAATGTCATCCCTGGCAATGGGGGGGCACTTTTGGGTGGGGCAGGTGTTTTTACCAGCCTGTGCTGAGCCTTACAGCTGATAGGAAAGCAACAGGGGTTTTTGGGGAGCAGTGGAGTTAGAAAATGGCATCCCCGTGTCGGGGGGGTCGGGGTGCGGGTTGCCATGGCGACCCGTTTATGCCTCACTGATGCGTCGTGTAAATCCGTTTGGAAACGAGAAGGGCCTTTTGTCTTTGGGAGGGTTGAATGGGCCTCATTAAACCCACCATGTGGAAAAAGGGCCTTAGAGTGTGTCTGGGGGGGACGGGATGGGCTGGCCCTGCGGGGCCGCGGGGGGCTCGGATCCTCCTGCCCGGGGGTGGAAGCTGGGGGGGCTGGAAGGTGCTGTTACGAATAGCTGAAAAATATCTCTTGGGGTGGTGGAGGCTGAAGGAGCGAAGGAGATCTGAGGCTGTTTTGAGAAAAGAGTCACCTGAAAATGCCGGTTCTGTGCTGACCACCTCAGCTCCAAAGGATGCGGCAGAAATAGAAGAGGTCTGCAGAAGGGCAGTGAAAATAATTATACATAGATTAGCGGGGGGAAAAAAGATCGAAGGCTCTTTTTAAAGGAGACTAATTATAGAAGAGCACATAAAAGAAGTGGGATCTAAAAGTGTGGGGGTTCACGTGCTCCTATTTACCGTCTCTTGCGATGACGAATGACTCGCCTGAACAAGGGAGAAGGCGACAGATACAGATGGGAGGCTGAGGAGAGCAGGGGACCTTTTTATCCGAGTTGTAATTAACTTCCTTCTGTGGATATCATTGTTCTCAAGAATTTAATGGGAGTTGAAAAGGAGAAAGGGTCCTGTGCCTCTGGGAGTGGGCTGGGGATGCTGCTGGTGTACTGGGCTGGGCTGGGCTGTGGGGTTCAGTATGTAATTCCTCTGTTTTTATCGTCCTCAGCTCTCGAGAGGTGCAGTGAGTTGGGTGGGAGCTGGTGTCCTTCCTTAATGCTGGGAAGACCCGTCCCCATCCCCACGAGCCGGGGTGTCTGATGCTCTCTGTCCAGGCTCACAGGGGACGGTGTGGTTGTCCCTGCCTGACGATGCTCTTTGGCTTCAGCCAGGGTGCTGTGGAGGTGCCACCCAAGTAAGGTCCCAGTGTTTGCTACCGACCCCTTGATGTCTCTTGCTTGGTGAAAATACGGGACACCAGGGAAAACCATACTAAAAAATGCCACATACACCTCGGTTATCGCTGCCCTCCTCTCGGAGGGCCTCACTCTGCCAGGCATCAGCCGCCTTCACTGCCACAAGTAGATGTCCTGCTTGTAAGATCCAGTTATTTTGGGATTTCTTTGAAGAAAACAGCATTTAGCATATGTCATCTTTATGTATGTCAGTGGTAATGCTTTAGAACATCTTCTCCAAGGAGGAGATTGTTGGTAAATGTTGTTCTGTCTTCTGCAAAGCCTGGAATAAGGTCAGGTGCGTCGTGTTTCTCGGATGTGGAGAAAGGTGACGCTGCCCCAAAGATTTTGTAGTTCACGTGGTGCAAAGAACGCCTGGGCTGGGGAGGAGAGACGTTGTTTGATAGTCCATCAACCCATTCTTTAAAAAAAAATCTATTTTCAAGCAATTTACCGGTGGTGTTCTCCTTCAGGAAGAGCTGAAGGACTGCTAGGCTGTTTGTAAAGCTGCCAGGTACTGTATCT